>NC_091476.1:137878851-138585518 GCF_036971445.1 Narcine bancroftii
GGTTCTTTCAGGTACTGATAATGGCAGGAAAGAAACTGTCCTTGAATCTGCTGGTGCTTAATCTCATACTCTTTAATCTTCTTCCCAATGGGAGGAAGGTGAAGGCTAGTGTGTGATGAGTCTTTTAATGTGTTTGCTGCTTTTATAGGACAGCAGGAGGTATAGATGTGGTTGATGGAATGGAGTGCTGGGGATGGAAGTGGAGTACATGTGATGCCCTGAGTCATAACTGGCTTTGGAGGTGGGGCTAAAAAGGTTCACCCGATTGATTCCAGGGATAAAAGGGTTAGCCTATGAGGAGATATTGAGTCGTCTAGAATTTAGAAGAATGAAAGAGAATCTTATAGAATTATATAAAACATATAAAATTATGAAAGCCATAGATAAGATAGAGGTAGATAAGTTGTTTCCATTGGTAGGGGAGACTAGAATGAGGGGACAAGCCTCAAGATTCAGGGTAGTAAATTTAGGATGGAGATGAGGAGGAAATGCTTTTCCCAGAGGGTGGTGAATCTAAAGAATTCACTGCCCATTGAAGGTGACCTCAGTTAATATATTTAAGACAAAGTTGGATAGTGTTTTTTGACATAGTAAGGGAATTAAGAGATATGGGGTATGGCAGGTAAGTGGAGATAAGGCTATCATCAGATCATCCATGATCTCATTGAATAGCAGAGTAGGCTTGACAGGCCTACTTCTGCTCCTATTTCTTATGTTCTTAACCCTCTGCAGTTTGCTGCAGCCTTGGAGTAACAGTTACAATAAAGTTGGGATCAAATGAACAGTGAAAGTATTGAATCCCTGTGTGTTGTAACCCTGTGCCTGATCTGTACATTCAGGGTCTGAGAAAATTTTTTGTTAATCTACATTTTCGTTGATTTTTGGACTTTATTGAACTTATTATTGTGTGATCAATGCTATAGGCCTTCCACCTCCTTCTAATGAGTTTCAAGAAATTAATGCTTTTGTTCATTAATTACCAATCAAATTTGGTTCAAGATGCTGACATCGGGACACTGAATATGCATACACTCTTTTATTCAAGAAATATCACTCAGCGTCTCCTATTCAGAAAGGGAAGGATGCAAATTGTCAGATCTCATAGTCACAGAGATGTGTCTGCTGTTTTCAATGGATAGACTTGTTTTGAAGGTTTAGCCCTGAAGTATGAACTGACCTTGGATGCTGTCAGACCTGCTGGGGTTTACAGCAATCCTTTGCAACAGATAGACACCTGGTGTGGTCACACAGAGGTTCCATTTCTGATTTTTTTTCATTGCATTCTTTGGAACTTTAGAAAGTTTTTGTACTTTTTATTTCTCTATGAACTCTAGTAATAAATTAACTAATACACTGTGAATTTATTTTGCTTTATTCCTAATCATTACTTTAGTTTATCAGTAAAATTCTCTTCAAAGTTTCTATTATTTATGATTTTATTTTACCTACAGATTACTATTGTTCCCACACCAGCACTTATCATTTTTATTGATTTTAAATATTAACTACAGTGGGATCTTTATGTAGCAGTTGGACATGGCTTATCTCAAAAACATTCATTATCTTTTTTGTGCAATAAATAATTATCCATAAACAAATCCTTTATTCAAAGCTCCTTTGGTCAGTCATAGTTCAACCTTATGGATGACATTAACGTTTTCAACAGTTAGCAGCATTAAGATACAAAAGCTTTAAAAAAATTATTCTTGCTCAGAAGTAGCGTATTCTGCCGACAGAATTTGGTTGCACAGACCCCAATGGTGAAATCTCTGGATGGAAATTCCTTTTTAAGCCTGAAGCAGAATGGAAATTGCATCAAGAGATGACCTGCCCACTGCTCTTCAGTAGAGCTGAAAGCTGCAGAAAGATTTGCGGTACCCTGTCCTGCACTTACCTCCACCTCAAAGTTAAGGGGAGTTTAACCATGTAATTATTGAATTGCTTTCACATGGAAGGAGACCATTTAGCCCATCAAGTCTATGTCAGCTCCTTGTGTAGCAACCTAGTCAGTTCCACTTTACCTCTCTTTTCCTATGAATTATTTTCTGTGTAATGCCTAACCAACTCCATTTGAAAGTTCCATCGACTTCTCCCATCAGTCCTGCAGGCAGAGTTTTAGATCACAATCACACTTAATGAAAAGGCTTTCCTGAGTGAATTTTATTAAAGTGAATATATTCCCATGTATACAGTACCTCTTTCAGATTCTCCCAACACCGCTACCACAGAAACTCTTTCAAAATTTGAATAAACTAATTAGGAAATTTTCATGGAAAAGTAAGTTAGCTAGAACCTCCATGGAAAAATTAACTTGGCAAACGATAAGGGAGGATTACAACTTCATAACTTTAAATATTTTTATTGGGCGGCACAGATGAAATTTGTCACTTCCCTTTTTGACGGAAGAGACAAGCCTTCATGAGTAGAAACTGAACTGCCCAAAGTCGGGGAAAGAGTGGCAGAGGATTTTATATATAAATGGGCTGTTAATTTTATTATAGCTGGAAAAGAAATGCCAATAATAAAACATATTTTAAGTATCTGGTATAAAATGAATAGTTTAATTGGTACAAGAAAATAAATTACTCCAAAAATGCCATTGATTCAGAATAGACTAAATCCTCTAACTATGCATACTTTAATTCTAAATACATGGTTCATAAAGAGATCAGATATGTAGAAGATTGTTATGTACAGGGGAATTAATGTCATTTGAACAATTAAAAAAATAAATACAATATTTATAACAGTACAATTTTTTGTTACTTTCAATTAAGAGCTTTTCTTAGAGAAGAATTAGGTCTGACTATGACATTACCAAAATGTAGTAAAATGGAGATTCTAATTTGAAAGGGGACCGCAAAGAAGTTCATATCAGTTATGTATTCTTTAATCCAATTGGGTACTCCTAAACGGGAGTTACATAGATCAAAAAAAAATCTATGTTTGCCTTTTGGGCAAACATAAGAGCTTTATTAAATTTAATTATTGGGAAACAACTGCCTCTAAGTCAGGAATTGTTTCTTTTAGGAATTATTATGGACATAAGACCTAAAATGAGGTGGTTCAAATATCGATTAGAGTTTCTTAAAATTGCATCGGCAGCGGGCAGGAAATGTATTGCAGTTACCTGCAAGTCTGATTCTCTCATGGAAGTAGCCCATTGGAAAACTGAAATACATGGTTGTGTTCCACTGGAGAAAATTACTTACAACTTAAGGAATAAATACAACATGTTGTTGCAGGTATGGGAACCTTACATACAAAATGTAAGGTTGAATACAATAAATAAGATACTTATTCTATTTATTTTTCTTCTTTTTATTGAAATTTAGATAAAAATAATTGGCCCTCTTTGTTTAATTGGATATCAGATCTAGATCGCACTTTCTCTTTTTCATTTATTATTTTTCTCTCTTCTTTTTCTTCTCTTTTTTTCCTTTCTCCTGTTTCCTTCTCTTTCTTTTACATTTTTTTCTTTTTCACTTTTTTATTCTTCATTAGAGGTTTTGTTTGAGGGAGGGGAGGATAGGGGTCATATTTGGAACATATTAATGATTTGCATTTAATTACTTATCTGTGATGATAATTTGGTCTTGATTGTTGATAAAATCAAATATAAAATACTCAAAAAAAATGAAAAGACTTTCCTCTCGCCATCCCTTCTTTATCAATAAGGATTGAAATTATGAGGCCTTGACAGGGAAAAAATAGTTGGCAGTAAAGATCATTTGTGGTGATCAGAAGTGAGAAACTCTTTTAATCAGTTAGTTGTAATCATCTGGAATACATTGCCTGAAGGAAGGTGAAAGTAGATTTGACAGTAACTCTTGAAGAATATGCATCCAAAGTCAACATTGTTTTTTGGGCTATGGAGGAAGAGCTGGGAATTTGTTTTACATTTCCTACAAATGGGACTAATTCAGGTTTCAGAGAACTATCTCAGGGACAAATAGTCTCCTCTGAGTTATAAGATACTTTTTTTAATGCTTAATTTTAACAACACAGCACTGAAAAGGCCTTCCAGTCCATGAAACCTTTATCTCCCAATTACACCCAATTTACCGACCAAACGTATGCTTTTTTGGAGGGTACCTAAGAAAACCCACACAGGTTAAAAGAAGAACATGCAAAGTCCTCAAAGACAGCACTGGATTTGAACCTGAGTCGCTGGCTCTGTAATAGCATTGCCCTAACTGCTAGATTCTACAATTGTCTCCTTAGAAGGAGTTTAAAATATCAGACAAGTATCCTTTTCAAAAACATCATCCCCTTAAAACTGATTAGCAAAGTACAGGACCTTGGATTCATCACACCTTTATTAATTGGATCCTGGACTTCCTCACCTCCAGTCCAAAATCAATGAGGATGGGTAAGAATATCTCCATCAGTACCGGAGCACCAAAGACAGGGCTGCATTCTTAGCCATCAGCTCTCTTCGCGATACACCTATAACCATATAACCATGTAACCACGTACAGCACAGAACAGGCCAGTTCGGTCCTACTAGTCCATGCCGTAACAAATCCCCATCCTCCTAGTCCCACTGACCAGCACCCGGGCAATACCCCTCCAGTCCTCTCCTATCCATGTAACTATCCAGTCTTTCCTTAAATGTAACCAATGATCCCGCCTCGACCATGTCTGTCGGAAGCTCATTCCACATCCCTACCACCCTTTGCGTAAAGAAATTTCCCCTCATGTTCCCCTTATAATTTTCCCTCTTCAATCTTAAACCATGTCCTCTCGTTTGAATCTCCCCCACTCTTAATTGAAAAAGTCTATCCACGTTTACTCTGTCTGTCCCTTTTAAAATCTTAAACACCTCTATCAAGTCCCCTCTCAATCTTCTACGCTCCAGAGAAAAAAGCCCCAGTCTGCACAACCTTTCCCTGTAACTCAAACCTTGAAATCCTGCTAACATTCTCGTGAACCTTCTCTGCACTCTCTCTATTTTGTTTATATCTTTCCTATAATTTGGTGACCAAAACCGTACACAGTACTCCAAATTTGGCCTCACCAATGCCTTGTACAATTTCATCATAACCTCCCTACTCTTGAATTCAATACTCCGATTTATGAAGGCCAACATTCCAAATGCCTTCTTCACCACACCATCTACCTGAGTATCAGCCTTGAGGGTACTATTTACCACAACTCCTAAATCCCTTTGTTGCTCCGCACATCTCAATAGCCTACCATTTAATGCATATGACCTATTTAGATTTGCCTTTCCAAAATGTAACACCTCACACTTATCTGTATTAAATTCCATCAGCCATTTCTCAGCCCACACCTCCAGCCTTCCTAAATCACCTTTTAATCTACGGTAATCTTCCTTACTGTCCACAACACCACCAATCTTTGTATCATCCGCAAACTTGCTTATCCAATTCTCCACCCCTGCTTCCAGATCGTTAATATATATATATATATACAAACAATAGTGGACTGAGGACCGATCCCTGAGGAACTCCACTAGTCACCGGCCTCCAATTGGACAAACAATTTTCTACCACTACTCTCTGACACCTCCCATCCAACCATTGATGAATCCATTTCACTACCTCCTCATTTATACCTAATGCCTTCACCTTTTTTCCTATCCTCCTGTGGGGAACTTTGTCAAAAGCTTTACTAAAGTCTAAATAGACAACATCCACAGCTTTCCCTTCATCAACCTTTTTTGTAACCCCCTCGAAAAACTCAATCAGGTTTGTCAAACATGATCTACCCCTGACAAAACCATGCTGATTACTCCCTATCAATCCCTGTACCTCCAAATATTTGTAAATACCATCCCTCAGAACACTTTCCATCAACTTACCCACCACAGACGTCAGACTCACGGGCCTATAATTCCCAGGTTTACATTTGGACCCTTTCTTAAACAGCGGAACCGCATGCGCCACCCTCCAATCCTTTGGCACTACCCCCATGGCCAGTGACATCCTAAATATCTCTGTTAATGGCCCCATTATCTGTCCACTAGCCTCCCTGTCCTTGGGAATATTTTGTCCAGTCCCGGAGATTTATCCACCTTTATATTTTTCAACATAGCCATCACTACCTCCTCAGTTATCCTTATATGCTTCATTACCTCCCCACTATTTTTCTTTCCCTCAACTGGTTCAATATTTTTTTCCCTAGTGAATACCGAGGCAAAGAAATCATTCAAAATTTCCCCCATTTCCTCTGACTTCTCACTTAGCCTACCCTCGCTATCTACAAGGGGTCCAATTTTATCCCTCACTAATCTTTTACTTTTAATGAACTTATAGAAACCCTTTGGATTTATTTTTACTCTGTCTGCCAAAGCCTCTTCATGCCTTTTTTTGGCCTTTCTAATTTCTTTCTTAAGATTCCTTCTACACTCCTTGTAGTCCTCCTTCAAATTGCCAGCTCCTATCTCTTTGTGGCTCGGTATGACAATGAGACTATTTACAAATTTGCTGACAATACCACGGTAGGGGGTTGTTTAAAAAGGTGGGGGCAGATAAGTCAACATACAGGAGGGAGATTGAAAACCTGGCATAATGGTGCACCAACAACAACCTTGCACTCAATGTCACCAAAATTATTGTCTTCAGGAAGGGAAAACCAGAGATACAAGATCTAGTGATCATTGGAGGTACAGAGCTAGAGAGGGTGAGAAAATTTAAGTTCTTGGGAGTCACTATCTCGAAGGATCTTTTCAGGGACCAACTCACTAAAGGGATCATGAGAAAATCACATCAGCAATATAACACTGGAATCCCAGATACATTTCTACAGATGAGTGGTGGAAAGTGTGGTGACCAGCTGCGACGGGATATCACAGGCAAAACCCTCCCCATTATTGACAACATCTGAAGAGAATTCTGCCATTGGAGAGCAACAGCAATTATTAAGGATCCACATCACCCAGCACATGCTCTGTTCTCGCTACTGCCATCAGTAAAAAGGTATAGGTGCCACAAGATTTGCACCACAAGGTTGAGGAACAGCTGCTACCCCTCCACCATCAGACTCTTCAACAACAAACTCAATCAGGAACTCATTTAAGGACTTTATTGATTGTTTTTCTCTTTCTGTATTGCACAGATTGTTTACATTTCTTTATTTGTTTACATGTATACGTATTTTCTTGAGTACAGCTTTTTGCACTACCAATAAGTGGTAATTCTGCCTTGCCCACAAGAAAATGAATCTCAGGGTAGTATGTGATATCATGTATGCACTCTAGAAATAAATAAATGAGGGGATGTCACATGATGCATTAGAGTCAGAAAGTGGAAATCTGACTCTCCTGGGAATTAGTTAAAAAAGTGCTAAATAAGCAAACAACATTTAACCAAAACTGTTAAAAACAGCTTCAGAATTACTTTACAATGATCTAAGCATGTCACCTAAAAGAGGGAAGAATGTCACTGGCCTGATGTGAACACTGACAGAACACCAAGAAGACAAAGAAACAAGAACTACTGTCTCGCTGGATCCGAGAGTTGAGGTGAGAGCTCATCCCTGGACAAGCCAAACCCCTATGGGGCTGTCTGACGCTCCACAGCACCATTACAGCCACTTCTTCATGGTGTTAAAGCCCAGAGGACCCCAAAACCCAGCAGCAATAGATATTCACCAAGACAAATAGTTACTTAAACAAAAGTTGCTTTTCATTATCTTTAAACATGAAAGCAGGATCAAACTTTAATTTATTACTATTAACTTAACTAACCTAACTCCCTTCTAATTCTAAGTGCACATGTATGTAATGTTCAGAAAAGTTCTTTGATTTACGGTCCAATCTCACTTCTCATTCCTCTAAGTTTACTGGTTGCAGGAAATTCTTATACTGTACACAGAATTTAACATTTATGAAGTTCACCAGGCTTTGGTGCTTGAAAGGCAAATGGTTACCGCTCAGAAGGGTTATTGTCAGTTTTCAGAAAGAGATTTGTTGTTCACTGGACACCCACAACTGATTCTTTGTAACCAGCCATTTCAGTGTATTGCTGAAGAAACTTGCCCCATCACGATTCTCCAGCTGATAACCTTTTTCTTTCAGGTCACCACAGAGTTACTTTTTGTTTCTCTTATTTCAAGTGAAACATTAAGCAGCCAGTCCTCTCTTCTTTGACCAGGCTGAATTAAACACTCACAACCCGTCTTTCAACAAGCTTGCCAGCTTGTCCTGTTCCAGTCCCAGCTGCTGCTGAACTGTAAAACTGCAGAACTGAATCCTCTCTCTCTCAGAGAAAAAAACCTGCTTTGCTCCCTCTGCTTGCAAAACCACATGACCCTCTTAGAACAGCATGTTCCACTCCAAACAGCCTGCAGCTCTGACCAATTCTTTCATCTGTTGCCTTTTTGTAAACAACAATCCATTAGTGAAGTCCCTTGGGCAATCTCCAAAGCTTTTGCATGAGCAGAACTCCAGTATTTTAAATAAGATCGGTTTTAAAGTGTTTGTATGTGACCTACTCTAAAAATCCTGCCCAAATTTATCTCCCAAAAACATATTTATAATCTGTTATGGGGTGATGGTGTCGAAGAGGAAGATGCCAAACTGCGCATGTGCAGAAAGATGTGCATGCACAGACCAGAAGAGCTCCAAGATGTAGCTGGAGCCAGCAGTGTTTTTGCCGGCTCAAATACATACCAATTGTTACTCCAAAATCAAGAAGAGATTTTTTTTTAATCTGACTTACAGGCCAGTGATGAAGAGGAAGAAGATCAAGGAAGTAACGAAGCAGATCAAAGTTTCCAAAGGTAAAGGTAGCAAACTTAAAATGCTATAGGAAGAAGACTGTACAAATGCTCATTTATTAAAAGAACTGAGGAAGATGAGAGGAGACATGAAAAATTCAGATAAACGGATGAAGAAATACTTTGCTATTGTACATAAATTGCAAAGTAAATTGAACAATGTAGATGAAAGAGTTAAAAACTGTAGAGGTTGGTATGGAGGAGGTACAGGATGGAATGGTGAAAATGGAAAATGAGTCTGATGCATGGGCCATTGATGAGAAGCAACTTTGGGGAAAAATTGATTTACTAGAGAACTTTAATGGAAGAAATAATATTAAAATTGTTGATCTTAAAAAAGGTGATGATCCGCTAAGATTTTTTTCAATGATGAATTCCAGAGGTTCTGGGAGACCAGATAAATTTGAAAATATCATTGAAATTGAAAGGGCACATAGAGCTTTGAGACCCCAGCCTCCGCCAGATCAGGAGCCACAGTCTACACTGATAAAATGCCTTTGTTATCAAGACAGAGAGAAAATATTGGCTCCAGCAGCACAAGGTGCAATGGAATTTCATGGAACCAAAATATTTTTCTATCCTGATATGTCTGGAATTGTTGAAGAGAAGGAAAAAATTTAATACAGTGAAGCATGCTTTATGGCATTTTTGTTTTGCACCATCCTGCCATTCTGAAGATTTTCTTGAAAGCAGGACAGAACAAGATCTTTATGGATCATTTCCATGCAGAAGAATTTGTTCAAACACTGCCAGTTAATCAGCAAGATGGAGTTTAAAAATGTTTTGATTAATATAGAGCGGTTTTAAATTTTTAATTTTCTGCATATGTGAGATTGATACATGGTAAACATCCAGGGGGAGGTGACAGAGGAGTTATGGACTGACTACCATCAACTCATGTGCATTTGTGGCAGGTGTTGCAAACTGTAAAATGGAGGGGGAGGAATAATGATGTGCATTATTTAAACATTAGTTGGGGGTTATTTTTTTCTCTTTTTTTGAATATTATAGTTGTTATAAATATAAATTGACTATGTTAAATTATTTTCTCTTTTACTTATTTGGATTGCCGAGAAGGATGTCCTTTAACACGGTAGACAATAAATACCTGAATTGTCAAGGAGGTGTGAGGTGAGAGGTGAAGGGAAAATGTTGTTGGATTTGGCTAAATTAAATATCAACATGTAATATATTGAGCTTTTTAAGTGTTAATGTAATGGGATAAATGGACCTTTGAAAAGGAAAATAATCCTGACATACATTTAAAAATATGAATGTAGGTGTAACCTTTTCACAAGAGTCTCATTTAATTGAAACAGAACATCAGAAATTAAGAAGAGACTGGTGAAATTCAAAAGCAAGGGGAGTGGCAATCTTGATAAGGAAGATTGATCCTGAAGGAAGATATGTTATAGTACATTGTCAATTTTTTTCAGAATTCTGGACTTTTCTGAATATGTAGATGATGAAAAATTTATACAAGAAATTTTCTTTCTGGCAGGAGCATATCAGAATATTTTAATAGCTGGGGATTTCAATTTTTGTTTAGATCCAGTTTAGAGCAGTAACAAGCGCAAAGGCAGTAAAAACCACATTGACATTAATGAAGGACCTGAATTTAATAGATATATGGAGAAGAATTCACCCAAGGGAAAGAGATTATTATTTTTATTCAAATAGACATGATTCTTATTCAATATTTAATATTGAATTTATTAATTTATTACATTTATTTAATATTGGCACATCTCCAAGGTAGAATTAATCAAGTTGATTACAAAGCAAGAGTTTTGACAGATCGTTCACCTTTATTAATGCAACTTATAATATTAGATAAAGAAAAATCAATTTACAGGAGATTTAATCAATGTTATTAAAGCCAGATTTTTGTGATTGTGTTAGAAGACAATTTCAATTATTTTTCAAGACTAATTCTAATTCAGTTAATAATACATTTATTTTATGGGATGCGATTAAAGCATATTTAAGAGGACAAATTATAAGTTATACTTCTAAAATTAAGAAGGACTATATGGAAGAACTAGACCAATTGGAAAAAGAGATAACATGTTTAGTAAAAAAGATCTGCAAAGATGGACCTCCGAGAAAAAAATGTAGGAGTCATAAAAAAGAAACTTCAACATAATACATTACAGACATATAGAACAGAGAAAGCAATAATGAGAACTCAGCAGAGATATTTTGAGTTAGGCGAATGGCCCCATAAGGTCCTTGTTTAGCAGTTGAAAACAGAACAAATTCCAAGAAAGAGAAATGCAATTAAATTAGAATCAGATGCGACTATCTATAAACCCCAAGAAATCAATGAAGCTTTTAAGCAATTTTAGTCTAAACTATATAAGATAGAAAACATTTTGTCACAAGTAAGGCTACCAAGGATAATTTTATAAGATCAAGCAGAGCTGGACGCCCCTTTCACTCCAATAGAGGTGAGGGAAACATTGAGCTCATTACAAAGTAATAAATCTCCAGGTGAAGATGACTTCCTTCCTGAATTCTATAAAGAGTTTAAAGATTTTCTGATTTCTCCTTTTATGGAAGTATTAGATCAGTTGGTGGTACACACACTCTCCCCGGAATCTTTTTATACTGTGATAATAATGATAACACCAAAAAAAAGACAGAATTCCTTTAAAACCATTGTTATATGGACCTATTTCATTGTTAAATGTAGATTATAAGATAATTGCAAAAATTTTAGCCAAAAGATTGATGAATTTTTTTCCAAAGTTGATAAATATAGATCAGACAGTGTTTGTATAAAAGAGACAATCTGCGGATAATGTAACTAGATTACTTAGTTTGATACATCTAACACAAAAGAGGGGATATCCAAGTGCAGCAGTGGATTTAGAAGCAGAAAAAACATTTGATAGATTAGAATGGAACTTTTTGTTTAAGGTGTTTGAAAGATTTGGGATGAGACAGGTATTTGCAAATCAGATTAGAGCATTATATAATGAACCTAAGACTAAAATCATAACAAATGGGAAGGTTTCAGCCATTTCTGTTTACCAGATCCAGTAGACAAGGATGTCCATGATCACCTGCTCTATTTTAGCGATAGAACCACTTGCAGAATTGATTCTATCTGATCCTGATATAAAAGTATTTAAAGTTAATTTATTAATATAAAATTAATTTATTTGCTGATGATGTTTTTATCTACTTGACAGAACCAATAGGTTTGTTATGTAAATTATACTTAAGTTTGGAGGAATATGGGAAAATATTGGATTATAAAGTAAACTGGGATGAAAGTGAAATTATGTCCCTTACTATAGTGTCAATGAGATGCCCAATGCAAATGGCCAATGAATGCATTATGAGTCCAGAAGACCCCAAAACCCAGCAGCAATAGAAATTCACCAAGACAAATGGTTACTTAAACAAACGTTGCTTTTAATTTTCTTTAAACATAAAAACAGGATCAAACTTTAACTTATTACTATTAACTTAACCCCCTTCTAATTCTAAGCGCACATATATGTAATGTGTATATGTTCAGGAAAGTTCTTTGATTTCCAATCTCACTTCTCACTCCTCGAAGTTCACCGGCATCAGGCAATTCTTATACTGTGCACAGAATTTAACATTTATGAATTTTCACCAAGCTTTGGGACTTGAAGGTCATTGGTTACCACTCAGGTAACAAGGTTCTTGTTGGTTTCAAAGAGAGAAATTAGTTGCTCGTTGGACACTCAACTTATGCCCTCTGATCAGTCACTTAAGTATCTTGCCGAAGTAACTTGCCCCATCAAGGGTTTTCCAAATGATAGCCTCTTCTTCCAGTTCACCACAGAGATCCTCTTTTTTTCCCCTTGTTTCAGGAGAAAGACTCTAGCCAGCCATTTCCTCTTGTAAGGACTACTAGGGTTTTCAACAGGCTGAACTCAAGAACTCACATCCTGTCTTCAAAATGGGGTTTTAACAAGCCAGCCAGTTTGCCATGCTACAGCCTCCAAAAGCCATTGCAGAACTCCAACTGAATTTTCTCTCTCTCTCTCTAAGAGAAATCCTGTTTGGTCTTTTCCTTTCCTCTCTCTCTCTCTCTCTCTCTCTCTCTTGCTGCTTGTAAAAACAGAATCTCTTGCAGGGCTTCAAACACAATTTTTGAAATATCTTATCAGCATTTGAACCCGGACTCATCTATTTGCACCTGTTTTTGAAAATTCCTTTCAAAACAGTCCCATTGTCTTTTGCAAAGCCACTAGTGCCTGCATGACTGGCTTCAGCCAAGCTCTTGCATTTTAAAATGAGATGTGAAGTGTAACTCTGTTTGTGGTGACCTACACTATCTCTTTTAAAAACATATTTATATATAAAATATAAAATATATTACCTGTAACAAATAGAATAAAATATTTAGGGATACAGGCAGATTATAAATTAGACACTTTATATAAATTGAATTACTTACCTTTACTTAAGAAAATTGGAGAAGATTTGAACAAGTGGAAGATATTACCAATAACATTATTTGTAGGGTTAATTGGGTTAAAATGAATATATTTCCTAGAGTATAATACTTATTTCAAACATTACCAATAATGATACCTCAAAATTCTTTCAAGAATTAAATAAATATATAAGAAACTTTCTTTGGAAGGGTAAGATGTCGAGAGTTTCTTGAGATAAACTGACATGGAAGTTTGAGTTAGGAGGTTTACAGTTATCAAATTTTAAAAATTATTATAAGGGAGCTCAAATGAGGTTCATTGCTTCATTTTTTGATGAGGGAGAAAAGCCAGCATGGACTAAAATAGAAATTGATAAAATAGGAGAGAGAATATTGGAAGACTTTATATCTAAATAGGAATTGAAATTAATATCTGGGGAGAGGGAAGCACCTTTGTTGAAACATTTGATTAATATTTGGAATAAGGTAAACAACAAAATTGGAATGAGGGTGCATAAAATGCCTTTGATACAAAATCAGCTTGTTCCATTTTCAATGGATAATCAATTTTTAAATATGTGGTCTTGGAAAGGAATTAGATATATAGATGTTATGAAGGAAGAAATTTAATGTCATTTGAACAATTAAAACATAAATATGAGATACAAAATAATTCACTTTTTGTCATTATGAATTAAGGGCTTATTTAAGAGATAAATTGGGTCTAACAATATTATTACTGAAATGTGATGATTTGGAAATATTTATATGAAATGGACATATAAAGACATTTATTTCAGCCATGTACACTTTATTGCAGAAAGGGACTCCCAAACAGGGGGTACATAGGTCCAGACAGCGATGGGAGACAGATTTAAATATTAACATTGATGACCAAAATTGGTCAGTTATGTTGAGATAGTATGGCAAACACTATAAATGATAGATACAAATTAGTTCAATATACATCATTTATGTCTCACACCACATGTCAAATAGATTGAAATCAGATTTATCAGACCACTGTTTTAGATGTGGTCAGGAATAGGTTTTTTTTTCGACCCTTTTGGAGATATTTGGCAATTTTTTTAGAACATGTTATAGAAATTAAATTCCCACAAAACTCAATGATATTTTTATTAGGTAATATTGATGGGATAAAACTGCAAATGAAATTATCTATATATCAAAAAGAATTTGTAAAGATTGCCTTGGCAGTAGCAAGAAAATGTATAGCAGTAACATGGAATTTGGACACCCATTTCAATATAGAGCGATGGAATGCAGAAATCCATAGTTGTATTCCTCTTGAGAAGATTTCTTATAATCTGAGAAATAAATATGATGCATTTTTGAAAATTTGGCACCTGCATTTACAAATAGCAAGAATTAATTTATAGATGTTTTCCCTAAACTTCGAACCTCGTTAACCTCCTTGGAAGTATTAAAAGACACAAATAGTCAGAGCTTGTGGTGAGGAGTGTCCTCTGGCAACCAGGTTTCCATTCTTGTTTTCTTATTTTTCCTTTTCTATGTTTTTTTTTTCTTTTCTTGAGGTTTTGTTTAGGGGAGGAGATTGGTGGTTGGGATTTATTACCATCATGTATAATGGATTTGATACTCATACTTGACTTGTGCATTTTGCATCAGGCTATGATTTCATGTATGGACAAATAATTAAATAATTTTTTTAAAATAAAAACATCTGAACTTTACCATCTTGGCTGTTGGTGGTCAGTTTAAAACAAACATTGGAACTAGCCTGGATATTGTGATTGAAAATTTGTACACATGTCCTTATCAAGGGTCCTACTTTCAAATATTTTCTTGCCCAATTTTCTGAGTCCCAGCCTCCACAGGCTACATATTTTTGATACAAAGACATACATTATTCACAATAAATTATTTACAAATAGAAATCCCTTCAAAGTCTCTTCCCATCCTTAGTTTTATATCCTCAAGGATCTGTCCTGGAACCTCCATATTGATGCAATCATGAAGAAAGCTCATCAAAGGCTATACTTTGTGAGGTATTTTAGGAGATTTGGAATGTCACTGAAGACGCTCATAAACTTCTTCAGGTGCACCATGGAGAGCTTTCTGGCTGGTTGCACCACTGCCTGGTATGGAGGCGCCAACTCTCAGGACAAGAATAAACTCCAGAGGGTTGTTAACTTGGCCTGTGACATCACAGGCACCAGACTTCATTGCATCGAGGACATCTACATGAGGCAATGTCTTAAAAAAGTAACCTCTATCCTCAAAGTCCCCCACCACCCAGGCCATGCTCTCTTCACTCTGTTACCATCAGGGAAAAGGTACAGGAGCTTAAGGATGAACACTCAGCAGCACAAGGACAGCTTCTTCCCCGCTGCCATCATATTCCTGTATAATCAATGAACCAAAGACACTGTCTTACTTTTCATGCAGTATTATTGTTTTTATTCATAGTAATGTATATAAGATGGTTATAATATGTATGTTTGCACTATGATACTGCCTTTCCATCACTGAACATTGTTACATTCATTTATAGTCACAACACTACTGGCACTGTGGTTCATTGTCATTTCTCCCTCTCTGCTGTTTGAAGGACTTCCCCTCTGACACAGGCCCTCAAAGCCTAGTAATGGGAGAGCTCTAGACTGTAGTCCTTCCCCACAGCACCCTTGCATTGTCAGCGCCAAGCCTTACTGCATTCCTCATCGTGGTCTCCTTCAGCCTGAAATATTCCAGTCACCAGCATTCCTGCACTGACATCTCCAGGTGTTGAAAGATCAACAGGTTTTAGGCAGACTAAAGTGCATCTTTTACCGAGTTGATGATCTTCCAGCATTTCTGGATTCTGACTCTGCATGTGTCCCCGGGAACAGCTAAAAAAATCAGAGAATCCTCAGTCATGCTGTTGCTTGGGATGAACCATGGCAAAGACTCTTGCCTCTTTCTCCACACACTTTTAGCAAATCTGCATTCAACAAAGAAGAGGCTGACTGTCTCCTCTCCACCACAATCATTGGGTGGCATTCTGGTCACACAAGTTGGAGTTCACTTAAAGCATTTTGGAGCAGATCATGTCCTAACCTGCGTAAATTAATTTTCTTCAGTTATTATGTTCCTCACAGGGGTCCCTGTTCTCAGGCAATGTCAGTGTCATTACCCTCATCAACCAAAGGCTACTGTTATCTGGGGCCATTTTATCTCTGCAAACTTGTTAACTCTGATATTGTTGAATGGACTTCTTGCTTCCCTGACATGAATCAGTTTTCTAGCTATTTTGCTATGATTCTGCTGCTTCCCACGCTAACCTAATCTACCAAGAGTCCATTTACCCCTCCTTCCCCTGCCTTGAAAAGCCAATTAAATGTGAGTCCTTTCAACTGCTTTTCCTGTTAACTGATTCCATTCTATCTTGTTTTTTTAAACATTTATATCAAATGACTGTAGTTGGGAATATCTTTCTCACTGTGATACAAAATACCTAATTGGTGACTGCTCCAAACTTCCAACATTATTATATTATACAACATTTTCCACAGCACTAGCTGCTCAGGTTAGAATCTGGCGCTGTCTATAAGGAGTTTGTATGTTTTCCCTATGTCTGTGTGTGTTTCCTCCAGGTGCTTGATTTCCTCCCACCCTTCAAAATGAATGGGGGTTGTTGTACATCAATTGGGTGTCATTGGGTGGCAATGGACTCGTGGGCCGGACGGGTATGTCAAAATTTCAAAATGATCTTCTATGCAGCAGTACTTTCCAGAGTTAAAAATGTGAAATGGCGTCAAGTAGTCTAGCATTCCATTTAAACTGTGTTTCACGCTGAAAAACCCTTGTGTTTGATTCAAGATGAATTAGCTCTTTCATTAGTTAAAATGAATAAACCATTTCTAATCCAAAATCAAAAAACTGCAGTTGGTCAAATCCTGAAATTTAACCTTATGTCAGTCATTGTTGCCAGCTTCCCACCACAGGCGTTCCTTTTTGTAGTCTACTCTCTTCCACACATTCTCTCGTGACTTTGAAATTACAATTTGACCCATTTCTGATAAATGGCGTTGAACTGAAATGTTATTCCTTTGTCCATTAATGCTGCTTAAATATTTCCAGGATTTCCTGTGAGTCACATCGACCTCATCGTCCCTGAGCCTTCTCAGGTTATGCAGTGTAGGATTTCCCCACGTTGCACTCACCTGACTAAGTGAGAAACCACCACACACAGCCACACTTCAAGTGATTCACTCCTGTTGGTTGCAGTCCTCACATGTAAAACCCTCAGTTGCAAGCTGAGCTTTATTGCCACGTTTGAAAGATCTCAAGTCTTGATCACTTTAGGCAACTGCCCCAATTTCTGCAAAACTGATGCTAATTTATGTAGTTGTATTTTAAACTATTATTTCAAGACTAAGCAGAAATTATTAAAGTATTGATGGCTTAAGGTGGACAAAGTGCTTAAAATGTTGCACACGGTCCTAACGATCACCACTCATGTGGATGTGGGAGGACTGCTTTAGGAAGCAACAGGTTGTTTAGAAATTACACGTAAAAGCACCAAGAAATGCCAGAGGAGCTCAGCTGGTCTCACAGCGTCCATAGGAGGTCAAAATATATTACTGATATTTTGGGGCCTGAGGCTTTCTTCAAGGACTAAGCAAAGAACAGTAAGGGAACAGAATAAACACTGAATACTGGTCAAAGGATGAGTCCAGACCAACAAACAGAAGGTGTTAATTGGATATGATAAGAGGTGATATGAGTATTGATTTTGGCTCTCTGATAGGAGACAGAGGGAAAAGGGAAAAGAGAGAGGGACAGAGCTGGGGGAAAGGCACGGGGAGGGGGGGTGGTTAATGGAAAGTGGAGACATTAATGTTAATGCCATCTGGCTAGAGGGTACCCAGAACAACCTGTAAATAAGCTGGTGACTGTTTTTAATGAGGTTTGTTAAATCTTGGCAATGACCTGTGAACAATGGCTCCTCCCCTTTTTTTACAGCATGGTTGCCTTCACTCCTTCCCATATTGAAGCTTCACAGTTATACATATCAAAGGAAACCCATGTGCACACTTATTCAACGATGCAGAATAGGTGTCTAATCCTCACCAACCTCAAAGATCATTACTGAAAGGTCATTTATAGTTACATCTATGTGATAAAAAGTTACTGACCTGAAATGTTGGCCCTGACATTTACTAGTGGCAATGAGGATGGCAGGAGGATTATTTCCTGTGGAATTAATAATTGATTCAGGTTTCCCATTCCATTCGCTGCTCTTTAGGGTGTCAGAGTTGTGTAGCAGTGCTGTTAAGCAACTTCAATGAGTCAGGTTTGATTCTGACCCTGATGCTGTCTTGTGTGGAGTTCACACCTTCCTCCAGTAACTGTGTGGGTTTACTCTGGGTGAACGAGTTTCCTCCCATGTCAGAGAGTTTTACAGCACAGAAGCAGGTCCTTCAGCCCAACTAGTTAGAGTGATTAGCATTGTACACGGAAGCCAGTCCCATTTACCTGCATTGTTCCATATCCCTCCAATCTTTCCTCTCCATATACCAGTCTGAATATCGTTTGAATGTTTCAATAGTACTCACCTCTGGCAACTCATTCCACATACCCATCTCTCTTTGTGTGAAAAACATGCTACTTAGGTCCCTTTGAAATCTTTAACCCTTCACCTTAAATCTATCCCCTTTAGAATCCATTATACTGGGAAAGAGCTCTTCACTATTTGCCTTATCCATGCCCCTCATGGTTTTTAAAACCTCTATAAGGTAATCACTACCTCTATCTTGGCCTCCTATATTCCAGGGAGAAAACTCCAAGCCTATTAAACCTCTCCTTGCCCTCCAAACCCAGAATCAGCTGAACAAATCTTTTCCACACCCTTTCTCGCTTTAGGATATCCTTCCTATAACATCATCACAAGTAACAATGAGTTGCACCACAGAATATAAATCTCAGGAAATGGTATGGGCCTCAATGTGGACAAGATGAGGGAGATGGTCATGAACTTTAGGAGGACCAGGAACGACTACCCTCCACTACACATCAATAACTCTGTAGTAGAGAGAGTGGAAAGCACATAATTCCTTGGAGTTTACTTAACTTAGGTCACTACCTGTCATGGACACTCAACATCTTCTCATTTATCAGTAAGGCACAACAGCGACTGCACTTCCTGAGAAGACTGAAGCAGCCAAGGCTACTGGCCACCATTATGTCAACCTTCTACATGAGCTCCATCGAGACCATCCTGCCCAGCTGCATCAGTGTTGTAACGTTGTTGCAGATCTGAGGTCAATCCACTGAACCATGAGTGGTAGAGGGGATCACTAGACCCTCCATCCTCTCCCCCATCGATGTGATCTACTAGGATTGTTGTCTTAAGCAGGCAGGCAAAATCATTGAGGACCTCTTCCACCCCGCACACAACACCTTTCAGCTGCTCTCATCTACCAGGCTGAGGGACAGCATTTTCCCACTGGCAGTGAGAATGCTGAACGACCAAAAGAAATGCTCACACGAACCATCCAAGATTGTCATACTCATAAAACAATATCTATTTGTATTGATGAAATACTTGTCCTGCATATGTATTGTTTGTCAGTAGGTGTGTAATTTCTGGTTGTTTGCTTCTTTTTTGCACCGAGGACCAATGAATACTGTTTTGTCAGGTTGTGCTTGTACAATCAGATGACAATAAATTTGACTTGACAGTGATTTGACCTTCGAGGACAAGGGGAAGGAGGAAACAATAACGTGAAGAAAAGAAGAAGATCACAGGAGGGACTATTGTGATGATGTTTATGTGAGTGGAGAAGATCACAAGGAGGAAGTGATCAGGACAGTTGGAAATCTAGGTGAGGAGATCACACAGTGAAAAGATCATGGGTGTTCAGAACAAATCAAGAGAAGGAAAGGTCAGAGGGAGGTGACCATGAGGAGAAAAAGAAATGCTGCAGAGAAGGAGTACAATAATATCTTCTCAAACTGCAAGAAGGGTGGTTTGGCATTTGGGAAAAGTAAAGCAACTCTCCAGCTTCTCAATGGAAGGCTCTCTGGAGAGACCACGCTTAGAGTATTGTGTTCCGTTCTGGTCACATCATTACAGGAAGGATGTGGAAGCTATGGAGAGGGTTCAGAGGAGATTTGCCAGAATGTTGCCTGAATTGGAAAATAAATCTTATAAGGTAAGGTTAGCAGAGCAAGGAATTTTTCTCTTTGGCGCATAGAAGGATGAGAGGTCTACAAGATTCTGAGAGGCATAGATAAGGTAGACAGCCAGTGCCTTTTTCCTAGGGAGGGAGAAGCAAACACAAGAAGTCATTTGTACAAAGTGAAATGAGGAAAGTTTAGGGGAGACATCAGGGTTAAGTTTTTTTATAGATTTGTGGGTGCCTGGACTGCATTATCAGGGATGGTGGTGGAGGCTGAAGCATTAGGATCATTTAAGAGACTCCTGGACGGGCACATGGATGAAAGAAAAATAAAGGTTTATGAGGTAGGGAGAATTTATTTTTTTTGGTAGGAATATAGAGGTTGGTACAACATCGTGGGCTGATGGGACTGTACTGTACTGTAGGGTTCTATGTTCCACCTCATAGATCTGTTGTTCTCTGGATGTGAGCAATACATCTCCCATTCAACGCTCTTTGCCTAGAGACCATGGTGGAGGACCTTGCCAAAATGTGGTAGTCCTTCCAATGATGGTTCTTCCACAAAGCTACCAGTCATCAGTATGAATTACTCCATGCATTGTTTTGTTCAGACACGCGACTAATATTAACCTATCCTCCTTCTGGATTTCCATTCAACTTTCTGCAGCTCTTCAGCTGGTTTTAGTATGCTGCCGCTCAGATATTTTTACTGCTTAAAAACAAAGTAGGAACTTTAAAAATAAAGCTAAGATTTCTCATAGATTTTTTTTAAAGCTCCTTGAAGGTATGTTTTGAAGGGTGGCTACTGCTGTAACATAGGAAACATGGTTGTCAGAGTGTGCACAGCAAGATCCAACAAAATGCAATGTGATATTGACCAGATAATTTGTTTTCGTGATTTTCATTCAGGGACATGGAAGTATGGGGCTATTTTCCATGATGTCATTTGAAAATGAAATACTCTGCATCTTCCCAGATCATTTTTCAATTGCAAGATTGTCCATACAGTAGACATCAGAAGAGGCAAAATAAGAGGAAACAAATAGCAGTCAATTTTTTTGTTACTAGTAAAATACAAGTTCCCAAACACGTATAAACCACAGGATACAAAGTTGAGAGCCATCATTTTTAGGAGTGTTGTTTATTCAGTCCTCTCTGAACTCACGACCCTGGCTGTAGGAAGTGTGAATCGAAACAGCAGGTCCGTTTCTCATAAACTCACATGTGCAAGATGAATCACAGCCTGCTTAAATAGCTTAGTTTTAACACTGTTACCCTGCCGAGTCCTCAGCATTTACAATTCGCAGGACAGCAAAACCTTGAAGAAAAACACATTTCCCTTGAAAACAAAATAAATTCCATTCTGAACTATTACGTTGAAGTAACAATAATTAGTTCTCATGGATTGTAAATGTAAAGTGATACTTTAGTTTTCTTACCATGAAGTCTCAGCTTCCATGAATAAAAATCTCACAAGTTGGATCCCCATCAGACTGAAGTACCAAGTTACAAGAAAAAAATGCAGGTCTTTAAATACAGTATATTAGGGCGAGGGTTATTGAGGATGGATCATGGAACTAGATCAGTTCCTCCCTTTCCCATTACTCCTTCATTACTTATTAAGCTTCACTTTCATATGTGCTCCGATAATTAGTTCTGATATCATGAACCGTTTCATTAAGTTGGAGAATTCAAATGTTTTGTTTTATCTGACAGAACATGCTACTTAAACCTCTGTAGCATGGACATTTTGTAGAACCTCATGTAATAATTGGAGTAGGAACTCGCTCAGTACTGTTGGCACCCTGCTATAATCAGGTTTCTGGAGGTGGGGAGAGGTAAAGTATTTCCCCTATTAAATCCCTCTAAATAGCAAAGAATGAGGGAATCCGTTGAGCTGGGTTTCCATTCCAGTAGTGGGGTTTCCACTCAAAGGAGAACATGGCCCAACTACCCAAAGCGTGGTGAAGTTGAATTAATATATTCGCAGGTCATTTCATTTCTTTACTCCTGAGAGTAATATGGAATATTGCTATTTAGCCTCAATTATTCTGAAATATTTATAAACATTTATTTTATATTATTTCTTTGCACATGCATGATTATTTTGTGCTGTGTATTGCGTTTGCACCGTAGCCCAGAGACTGGTTGACTATGTACAGTCAAATGATTATAAACTTGAACTTGAAATGGGCTATTCCTCCTTAAAACTAATGTGAGGGTCCACATCAGTGGTTCTCAACCTTTTTCTCTCCACTCACATACCACTTTAAGTATTACCTATAGCATAGATGTTCTGTGATTAGTAAGAGATTGCATAAGGTGGTATGTGGGTGGAAAGAAAAAGTTTGAAAACCACTGTTCTAATGGCACCTAATTGACTTGTTATGTGCACAGTTTCATAACTCCAAAGGAAATGGGGCCAATGACAATTTTTCTCAAGCAAAATATTTCAATAACAATTGAATCTAGAGCAGTGGTTCTCAACCTTCCCTTCCCACTCACATCCCACCTTAAGTAATCCCTTACTAATCACAGAGCACTGATGGCATAGGGATTGCTTAAAGTGGGATGTAAGTGGAAAGAAAAAGGTTGAGAACCACTGGTCTACATCTTTATTTACATGCAGATGCATCCACACCTAGAAAGAAGAAAGGCTTACACATCATGTTTCACAACCTTAGGATGCTCTCGAGCATTTTTAAGCCAGTGAGGTACTTGGAAGTGTAGGCAGCGCTGAGATGTAGAAAGGCATCAGCCAATTTGAAAACAGCAAACTCCCACTGACTACAAAGTCGTAGTAGTTTGATTTTACTGTGGATTTTTTTCAGGATAAACATTGGGCCTACTCTTGAAACTAATGACATTGGATCTTTTCTTAACATCTGAAAGGGGAGGTGGGACCTCCACATGACATTTCTTCTGAACAAATAATGTAGCACTCCCTCAAAGTTGCATTGAAGTGCCAGAGCAATTCATGCCTCTGTTTCTGCGGTTGAGCAAGAACTTACAACCTTAATTATCTTTTTTCTTGAATTTGTTTCTGCGAAGTGGGCATTGTTAGCAAAGTGAGCATTTTCTGCCATTTCCAAATATCCTTGAGAAGGAGGTAGAGAGCAGCTGCCCTGAGACCCTGCTGTTTATGTGGTGGGAGCACTGCCGTTGAGTTAGAAGCCACACCCTTGGTTGCTCTATTCTATCTGGAACTGATTGCTGATAATACAGGCAGAAAAATATTACACACATGAATTCCCCTGAGTGCTCTTTTAGCCAAAGCAATAACCTGTTTCTTCTATCTTCCCCCAAATCTGCCTTTAAGTATTTTTAAATGCTTAACAATACATGTGTCACATTCAACACAAGAAAAATTAATCAATACCTTTTACTTTCATTGATATAAAGAATTAACCATGAATTAACATTTCAATGATAATTCCCCTTTCTTACACCTGCCTCCGAATCTGATCCAATTCATAAAATTATATAATCATTCCTGTGCTTGTTGCCAACAACTATGGTCTACTTGTTTGATAAAGCCAGGTTAGGTACATTTCATTCAGAAACTAAACCTAAAAAATGATATCACACTAGAAAAACCATGAACTTTTCATGGACAATTGTAATAAAAAAATCAGTTCTACATTAGCAGTAAAATATTGTGACTCAGCAAGTTTGCCTCTTTGCAATTAAGGGTAGGAATAGCTTCTCTATTGCAATTTCATTTTGACAAGTTGAAATTTAAATGTAAATTCAAGGGGATAGCCCATAAAGAATGTACTTTTTCCATATGATTATCATTACTTGGGAACCCACTCACACTATGGTTTACATATTGGTTGAAACTCATTAAGATTACTCAAAAATACATTCCATCAAATCACAAGATCAATAATAGGAATAGGGTTAGGGTAAATTTAAAAAAAACTGAAAGTATGTTTGGAATAAATGATACGAGAACAATTTGATTCCATTTTAGTTCAACAACATCTAATTTTAACCTGATCCAGATCAGGCTTTATAGTCATGGAGTTGGCCCAGTACATCCACGGGGACCTTTTTGCCCATCTGTACTAATCCCATTTGCCTGCATATCCTCCTGTTCCTATTCAAGTGCCTATCTCAATGCTTCTCATAGTCGTTACATCTGATTCCACCACTTCCTCTAGTTTCAAATATGAACTGCTATTAAAAAAAAACTTGCTTCACAGATCCCTTTTAAAACATTTTCCTCTCATCTTAAACCCTGTAGTTTTTGATGCCCCAACCATCTGAAAAATGATCTTGACTATCCACCATACCCATGCTTCTCAGAACCTGATACACTTCTATAAGGTCGCCCACTCCTCAGCCTCTTAAAAGTTTGGAGTCACCATCCCCTCATGTTCCACTAATTACAGCATGTAGTTTGCCTTTTGAATCGTTGATATTGGAAACCATGCAATCTCCACACCAGAATATTGCTCCCCCCAATCCCATGGTTCAGATTTCAGATTTATTGTCAGAGTACATACATGACATAACATACAACTGAGATTCCTTTTACCTTCAGCGCGGAAGAATTAACTATACACAGCGTTAACATGTAAACAATCAAAAGAACTGTAAACAGATAACAAATGCAAACAAACAAACTGTGCAATGCAGGGAGCGCAAAGAAAATCAATCCCAAGTCCCAAGTTCCAAATACAAAGCAATATGACATCTTTGCTTAAGTTAATTTATTATTTGATTGTCTAATTTACAATTCAGTTTAAAAGGTAGCTCATTGTTCATGCATATGTACATTATACTTCTCTGTCTGACCTTTGAATGTGAACTAAAATTCTATGTAATTTCAGAAAGGGTATTTGTAGTAGATTCTACCACAGGATTATAAAAATCCTTGTTGCCAATGGAAATAATTCACACAAAATAATTAACAAACTCTTGATATTGTTGAAATATTCCAAGGGATTACACAACCCAAAAAAGTTTATTTTAATACGCATGTACGTACATAAGGTAAAGGAACAAGAAAAAAATAATTTGTTCCCTTGTGTCTGTGCCATCATTCAACATTCAGTTAAATCTTCTACAAAAATGCTACCTTCAAGGACTCTCCTGCACTAACTCCATATTCCTTGATTCCTTAAGTATCTATTTTGAATCTAAATCTCCCAGAGCAGAAAATTCCAAAATATTACAATATTTGAGGGAAGAATGTTCTCCTCATCTTGCCCATCAATGGTTTACCATTCATTTTGGTTCCAAAATCCTCCTCTGTGGAAAATATCCTCCTGCAAATATCCTATCATCTACATTACATTGAGGTCACCTCTCATTCTACTAAACTCAGAAGAAGTCTAATCTACCCCCATTATCTCCCCTTATGTCAGATCCAACATTACAAGAACTAGTGATTATTTGCTGCTCTCCCCTTTTAGGAAATATTTCTTTTTTAGATAAGACAAAATACATACATAATATTCCATGTGTGATCTTATCAGGATCCTCATAATTGGAGTGATATCATGCTTAAATCCTTCAGCAATAAAGACCTGAAATCCAGTGTGATTTGTGTGCATGGCCACTTGCATTCCTTTGAGCATCAACATTCTCGGTCCCTCATCAATGAAAAATGACTCAACTTTGGTACCCTTTCAGTGGTACCCTCATACGCCTAGCACAAGATGTCTATGTGGCTGCCCTCTCAGTCAATTTGCCCATATCTCCTTGAAACATTTTTGGATGCTCATCACCACTCACCTACTCAGTAGAAACATTAAATTTGGTTTCCTCAATCAAATTAGTGTCATAGAATGTCAATATTTGGAGCCCAAACATAGAACCCTGTGGTTTCTCACCAGGTACAAACTGCCAGCCAACAAATGACCTATTTATCCCATCTTTCTTTCTTTTGTTAACCAACCCTGAATCTACACTTGGCTGATTGTTTGTGCTCTAAACTTGTTCACCAACTTCCTGTGAGGGACCTCATCAAAAGCTTTCTCAAAACCCAAATATATAACCATCCATAGTTTCTCCCTCATGCACTCAATTAAATCAAGTCAAATTTATTGTCATCTGATTGCACCAGTACAACCCTACGAAACAGTCTTCTCTGGTCCTCGGTGCAAAACACGCAGACTCACAACCAGACATAACACACATCTTTCTTTGGCTTGGCTTTGCGGACGAAGATTTTTGGAGGGGTACATACAGACAAACAATATATATGCCGGCCAAGGAGTTTCTCTATATAAATAAATAAATATTATTTTGTACATATGAGAGTCTCAGATAGTTAGTGTGAGCAATTCCTTTGATCGTTCAGCATTCTCACTGCCTGTGGGAAGAAGCTGTCCCTCGCCCTGGTGGCGTTGGCTCAGGTATTCCTGCATCCCTTCCCCTGCGGGAGCAACTGAAAGATGCTATGTACAGGGAAGGGGTCCTCAATGATTTTGTGTCCCCTCTTCAGACAACAATCCCAATAGATCACATCGATGGGTGGGAGGGAGACTCCAGTGAGCCTCTCTCAATTCTTATGGAACTATGAATTGATCTCTGATCCATTTTTCTACAACAACCGTGCCACACTATGATGCATCAAGGAGTTACAGTATATCCATGAAATCTCCAATGGATTAGAGAAATATTATTTTCCATTTATGAATCCACAGCAAATCTGCTCAATCATATCACTTGTAAATGTGTTGATATCCCATTGTTGCTATACTAAGGAATCTTTATATACATTGAAAGGTGTATCAGAATACTTCTTGTCAAATGTTTTTATGTCATTAATTCACACAATTCCATACAAAGCTTAAAATGGAAATCCTGTGTGTAAACTATACAGTGCAGATACAGGCTGTGGCCAGTGGCAGGTGTTGTAAAGCAGTCACTTCCTTCATTTTATTATATTTTATATTAGATCACATTGATATTCATCAACTGAACATAAATATCTTCAAAAGAAATTCATAGCTATTCCATTACCCACAACCACTATTTCATTTTCCATCTTGCTTTGAAACCTCATCTGGCCCCTTGACTTTCCAAGATGTCTCCATTTCTTTTAATTCTGGCCTGTTATTCTCTCCTAAATGTAATTGCTTCATCACTGAGAGCCATTCTTTTAGATGCCAAGAGTTTGATCCCCCCTCAGCCTCTCTCATTATAAAGCTCAGTTGGTGGTTATTCCTCTGCAGTGCTTGCAGGCATTTTTCTAACTGAAAGAATGATGAACTGTGGTTTTTGCATAAAGTATCCAGATCATTTTTTTTTTAAATTTTGAAGATGATGAAAAAGTTAAAAAAGTGAATTCTTCATTAAAAAGTATTATCACCGCTTTCTAGAACACCTTAAACTATGCCACAGCCATATGAATTTTAACTAAACAGTGAGCAATTCCTATCGTATTGACTTTGCAGCAGTATTAAACACTGTCAGATATAGAATCATGGACATTTAGAGCTTTATAAATAAGATGATTTGTACCTGACAAAGGGCCCAGGTCCAAAACATGGGTTAAAAACACAGAAATGATGGAGCAATTCAGCAGGTCTGACAGTGTCCAATAAGGTAAAGATATATAACCAACATTTCAGGCCTGAGCCTTACTTCAAGATATGCAGATTTTTGTGTTTCATTCCAAAACATTGGTTACCCTTTGTTTCCTATGGATGCTGTGTGACCTGCTGAGTTTCTCCAAAATGTTTGTGTTTTGTACTCAGCCCCAGCATCTGTAGACATTCTTGTTTAATACTTCTGTTATTATCAGTTAGAGATGTAAATTGTCTAAAACCCCAAATCTCTCAACCCCGGCCCTGTGCCATTGTCCCTGCAACTTGAAGTTCTTACTCATTCTTTGAGTCACAGAGTCATTGTCTTAAAGCACAGGAACAGGTCCATCGGCTCATTATTCCACTGTCAATCATCAATTACCTACTCTTACCTATTTTATTTACCAACACTTGTTCTCTAGCCGATTATGATTGAGTAAATCAAGTGCATGAACAGATGGTTTTTTTTAAGTGTTGTGATACCTGCAACATCTTCTCAGGCAGTGACTCCAGATTTCAATCACCTTCTGAATGTAAACATTTCTTCCTCAATCTCCTCTAAACCTTTCGCTTCTCTCTCTAAACCTCTGATCTTAAACACCTCTGCCCTGGGGAACAATTTCATGCTATCTGCCCCAACTTGAGTGTGGTGCTTGGGTCTCGTGGAATACTGCTGAAACTTGCCCTGATCTTTGCAAACCCTTGAACCAGCCACACATTCAAAACATGAAGTAAAGAAATAACATGTTGGAGACTAGTATCAGGGCCAGGAACATCTGTTGGGATTCAAGACATAACTGTTTCCTGGGAATGGAAAGAGACCATAGATAAAAAAACATGAGAAGCGAGTTAGGATGAGACGTGAAGAAAGCATAAAACATTCATAAGACAGAAAGAAAAGGCAAAGGTTGAAAATTGCACCAACTAATATCTCTCTCTCTCTATGTATTTCTGCACCTTTGTATTGTGTTTTATTTTGTTGTACCACGTACAAGATGTCTAACTGGTCTGTTTGCTAAACAAGTTCTTCCGCTGTATCTTTGGTACGTGATTATAAACTTGAACTTGATGCAATACTCATAGTGAAATAGAGACATACTAACAAAAATAAAATCTACTGGAAATTAATAGGACAGCTTTCCTGTATTTCTGTCTCTTTCAAAGACTATAGCAAGAATTTTTAAAATGAGTGACACCATGAAGGGATCTATAAATAAGAATTTAAAACCAAGTCCATTCCACCAGCTTGCTGAATCAGGCTTATAATCTGTAAATTGTGATAAAGAATCATTGTTACATTTTCCTTTACCTGACAGTTCTGACATAGTACTTGTCAGTGAATAAGGGTGATGGAGTGTGCCTGCACACCTGCAGGCACACACACACACACACACACACACACACACACACACACACACACACACACACACACACACACACACACACACAAACACGTGCACGCACACACACACGCACACACACGTGCACACACACACACACGCACACGCGCACACACACACACGCGCGCGCACACACACACACGCACACATACGCGCGCACACGCACACACGCACACACACGTGCACGCACACACGCACACACACACGCACACAGACACACGCACACACGCACATATGCACACACAGACACACACACACACACACACACACACACACACACACACACACACACACACACACATTTATATTGCAGTGCAAGATGGAATTACATGACCCTCCCTTTGGACGGCTTTATTAAGTAGATTACAAGACTGTCACAAGCAATAAAAGTTTTAAGGCTGTTTACTGGACAATTTAATGTTGACTGGATGGTAAGAAATGCTACATTTCTCTCCATCAGAAATGCCGATAATTTTGCTCTTTATTTATTCAAGTTTTAGAATGCTTTATTTAGCAACGGAGCATCATCGTCCATCTCTAAATGTCCTCAAGAAGGCTGTGACGCACCACCTCCTTGAATTCTGCAGTCTTTGTGGTGAAGGTGTTGCCATGGTGCTTTGGGGTAGTGAGTTCCAGGACTTTGACTCAGTTGCAATAAAAGAATGGGGAGATGTTGAATGGTGGGTGATAACCAGTGAGCAATTTGGAAGGAATCTGCAGATGATGGAGTTCCCCTGAGAGTGCTGCTCTTGACATCGGTTGCCTCTTAATATGCAGTCTCTGATCCACTCTTAAACCACCGTGATTGAGCAGGGAGAATTTCTGATCAGCAGTCACCCCTGGGTGTTAAGAGTGGGGAAATTGCCAAAGTAGGTGATTAGATTAATTCTTAGAGCGATGCAACATGGAAACAGGCCCTTCAGGCCAATGCGTCTTTGCTGGCTGTCAAACACCAATTTACGCTTATCCAATGAGTCTTTTTCATTGAGAGATGCAACCTACATCCATACAGTCCTTTCCAATGACCCACAATGGATGATTACGTTAAATCAGCTTTTACATAATTGGAATTGAGCTTTCTTTTATTTTGAACTCAGTAATCAACAATTTGATTTCTTTAAAGTTTTCTTGCTTGAAACCAAATTTACTTGTGGTAACAGAACCAATAGTGAATTCTAAGAAGGACAAATTCAGTCCTTCCCGTAAACTTGGCCTGATATCTATGACCAAAATTAATTTCTTATTTTAGATTGAACAGCAACCAAAACTTGAAAATTATTAAAAATACCTACCATCAATATTTCAGTTCCCTTCATTTGAACCCAGACATCCTCTTTCTCACAGAAATAGTGTCAGAGTGACAGTAGTTCAGCCCTAATCATGTTAATTAGAGTCCACATTTAAACTTGTTAAATCTACATCTTGATCCATTCCAAATCTTTCAGAAGAAAGCTTTCCGATGTTTGACTCAAACTGCAAACCTGCAGATTCCTTTGCATGTCAGGAAAAGTGTCTTCTTCTCACATTAAATATTCACAAAAATAATATCGATTGAATTCTCAGATCTTGCTATTTTATGTTATTATTTTAATAATTATCTTGAGATGCATTTTTATTTAATTTGTTCATTTTCTTGCACATGGGAATCACAGACAAAGCCATCCTACTCATTCAGAAAGTGGAGATCAACTGCCTTCTTTGCAGTCGCTCTGTTGAAGGTGCAGATGGAGAGGGAGTTCCAAGAAGGGCCTTGGACACTGAAGGCTTTCTGATAGTATTGAAGGTCTGGATTTGGAGCTTGGGTTGCCAATAGATCTAACAGGAGACTGTGCAGCCGCAGAGGCTGTGGGAGTGCTGGAGGTGAATCCAGGGACACTCAATAACTCTGAAGGGAATCACTTGTGCTTTTCTATCTTTTGTTGTAAGGGGCTGCCAGGCGACACTATTGGCGACTCTTTATCTGCCTTCCGGCAAGCAGAAGACTATTATTACTTGTCAAAAAAGGAATCTTGAATCATGAATCTAGAATTTGGGCTCAGCACTGATGAAGGACCAACAATATATTTCCAAGCCAGAATGCTGTTGTCCTCACTCTTTTTGGTGATAGTGGTTGCAGGTTGGAGAGGTGCTGTCAGAGTAGTAGAGGTAAGTAACTGCAGTATCGTCCAGCTGCTGTGCTCCTTCTGAGTTTGGCTGGTTATATCACGTGTGGATCTGATTCTCCTGAATACATTTTCCTACTGGTTTAAGAGGGTAACCACATTGATACAGTGGTAACAGATCATCTCCTCTGAAGGCCTGTTTAAGGATTAGTTTGGCCTGATCACACGGTCAATGAACCTGCTGGAAGACTAAATGAATTACTCATACTAACCCTCTGAGACACTACAATTTATTCAACAATATTTATTTATTTATAGAGTTCCCTCCATAATGTTTGTGACACTTTTTCCAAAGAAGACCTCCACTGTTGATACATATTCTGTTCACTTCCATAACCAGTAGGCTCTTTCTTCTTAATTATATTCCAAACTGTTGATTTTGATAATCCTAAGGTTTGGGTGATATCTCTTACTGTTTAATTCTTGCTTTTCAGCCTCTTAATGGCTTCTTTGACTTTCATTGGGCACAATTCTGGTCCACATGTTGAAAAATAGCAACTGCAGACTCTGATGGTGATCAAAAGATTAGAAGCAAGTGAAGCTCTCTTATACCTGCACCAATGAAGCAAGTAAAGCATCCTCACAAACACCTATGAAGCCCAAACATTATGGTGCCATGAAATTAAGGGACTGTGTATGAAAAGTGTTGCAATTTCTACATGGTCAAAGCAAAATGTATACAAATTGCCTTGAATACAATCTGCATTGTGCACTTTAATTACATGTGAATTGTTTGATTATAAATTTAAAACTGAGGAGCATAGGGAAAATAAAGGAAAATATCTTTCTCTCTCTCTCTCTCTCTCTCTGATTGTAAGACTCTAAGAGGTGCTTAGGGAATTCTTGCCAATGGTGAATGTGTCTGCCTTGCAGCAGGCAAAAAGAAATTTCATGTAATATGACAATGTTTTACTACTATGACAATAAATTGAATCTTGATTTTGAATAATCAGAATGTGTTTTAGGAGTTAGTCATGCTTGGTATTTTGGCTTTCTATTGAGATAAAGAGTCACTAAGGGTTTCTTGGAAAAGATTATAATACTGGAACCTAATTAAAGCATTCACACAAAGCCGAGTCAGGATTAGACTGTGGCCTTAACTTTCATCCCCTGAATACATTTTCCTACTGGTTTAAGAGGGAAACCACATTGATACAGTGGTAACAGATCATCTCCTCTGAAGGCCAGTTTAAGAATTAGTTTGGCCAGATCTCATTCAACAAATTTAACTATACTATAACAGCTATCAATTTAAATTGTATTTAGCATTGAGAAAGAATCGATTCCAATGTCATTAGTTCTTGTGATGCATAGAATCTTAGGAAGAAATACTCAACAGGAAAGCTCTGTCCCCATGAAAAGGTCTACAAATTTAACTCAGTGCTCAAGTTAAGCCATTTGGCTATGTCACAAAAAGGGAGGAGTGTTATTCAGAGCCAGTGAAACATGCAAGTCTGCAGACGCTGTGATTTTAGCTGGCCATACCTTGATGAAGGACTTAGGCTTGAAAAATTTGGTTATATATCTTTGGCTCTAATGCCACAGGACCTGCTTAGTTTCTCCGGCACTTTTTGTGTACTTATTATTCATAACCAGGACTTATTGCATTGGAATCGGCTTTTGAAGGCCAGCATTCAGTTTCTTTAGACTATGAAAAGAATACACTGAATAATGATGACAGTTGACAGAGCTGAGGAGAGGCTTTGGTGTCATTCTAACCTGGCCCTCAAGCCAGGGTGATGGAGGCAGAGCAAAGTGTTTTTTGTGGCTATTAATGACATCCAAATGACTGTTTTAGCTAGAACTAGACACATGATGACATCCTCTGAGTTTCTCATCATTACCTGCACTAAGTGGACCAAAATCAGACAGAAGAGCCAAGAGGACAGGCAGTAATCAAGAAACTGCTCCACCAGATAGCAAAACATGCATAACAATCTCTCACACTCAGTGTACACCTGAATCATGGACTCCCACTGAGTAGAAAAGTTACAAGGCTCTGTGATTCTGTTTAAAAAAAAATGTCTTGCAGGAATGTTCTACCACCTTTCATACCAAATCCCCAATGAGAAAGGGTAAATTTCCATAGTAGATAGAGTCATGTAGTCACACAACATGGAACAGACCCGTCTGCCCAACTCATCCATGCCAATCCAATTGGCATTCTGGGCTATTCCAATTTGCCTGTATTTTGTGTATATCCTTCGATTCCCTTCTCCTCCATATTTTTTTTGTGTTTTTAAATGTCATAATTGCATCCACCTGAGTGGTCTTGTTCAAAGAACTATGCACCTATACCCCTATGTCTCTCTGTTCTCTGATACCCTGCCATTCACCGTGTAAAAGCAAAAAAAAAAAATTGCCCTAGTTTCAATTACCTAAGTGCAACTATTCTGTTTTCCACTCCTTGGCCCACCTCCCCAACTGATCTGGACCCTGTTTAAATGAGATGCTTCACTTTGGTTCAAAGTTCAAAAGTACCAAGTGTTTCTACAGCCTGCAGTAGATTGCCATTGATTGCCGGTGCCATTTTTTGTTAATGAACTTGCGTCAGAACTCAAAGGAATTAATGACAGGCATTATTTGATGTAAGATCATTGACCTAAACTTTTAATTCTGAGCAGCAGGCCTCACCGATGCTACCATAAATGAAATAAATACTGAAACACAGACATTATGTAATTGAAATTTTCAATTGTCACTGCTGGAAATATATCTATTTTTCTGCATTTAACAAAATTTTTCCATTTTGCAATTTTTTTCAGGCTTTTTTTTGCACAATTTGTATTGGCAGGCTGGGTGCACGTAATTTGCATTGAGTTGAGGGCCAGATAAATGGATCATGGGGCACATCCGGCCCGTGGGCCTTAAGCTACCCACCTCTATTATAAATGATCTCCAACAAAGGAGAGTTGAACCATCTTCTTTTGACATTCAATGGAACTGCATTTAGATTTAGATTTAAGATTTATTGTCAGAGTATGTACATGCCATCACATACAACCCTGAGATTCTTTTTACTGTAGGTGAGACAGAATTACCACTTACTGTAGTGCAAAAAAAATGTACACAGCATACACATGTAATAAATAAAGAAATGTAAATGGATAACAAATTAAACAAACTTACTGTGCAATACAAAGAGAATTTTTAAAAAATCAATAAAGTGCACAAGTAAGAGTTCTTAAATGAGTCCCTGATTGAGTTTGTTATTGAGGAGTCTAATGGTGGAGGGTAGCAGCTGTTCCTGAACATGGTGGTGCAAGTCTTGTGGCACCGATACGTCTTTCCTGATGGCCACAGTGAGAACAGAGCACGTTCTGAGTGATGTGGATTCTTGATGATCACTGTTGCTCTCCGATGGCATTGATCCCTGTAGATGTTGTCAATAGTGGGGAGGGTTTTGCTTGTGATGTTCTGGGCTGTGTCCACTACCTTTTGAAGGGCTTTATGCTCAGGGGTATTGGTGTCCCCATACCAGACCATGATGCAGCCAATCATCACACCTCTGTATAAATTTACCAGGGGTTCTGGTGTCATGGTCCATGTCCTCCACCATCAAAGTCTTGCCAATCATTATTGACCAACATTTTGATTGGATTATTCATATAAATACAGTTGATAGGACTGGGTGTTAAATATTTATCTTGTTTATGAATTTAGAAAATTGAAGTGTGTGAGTCAGTAGGTGGGTATCCTGCCAAAAGTGACTCACCTCTTGACACCCCAAAGTCTTTCCACCAACTGCAAGAAACACGTCAGGAGTGCGACGGAATACTTTCCACTTGTATGGGTGAGTGTAGCTCCAACAACTCTCAAAAAGCTTCTCCTTCTCTGGGACAATTGTTTGCTTCACCATTCACCACGCTAAATGTTCGATCATTGATATCATGTACTATCTTTTAAATGCCTTTCAGTGACTCCAGCGACACCAAAACTACAATATCATCAGCAAAGGCAAGGACTTCAAAAGCGTGAGAGAGGTTACCCACAATCCATCCCGTCCTAGAAACGTATCCCAATTCCTTCATCATTATTGGGTCTAAATGTTGGAACTCTCCCCCCAACAGCACTTTGGGAGGACTTCTGAAGGCAATTGGAACTAGAAAATAAATGCTGGCCTTGTTACGTGTGCTACTTGCCATTTTGGACGTGAAATCACTGCAATAGAAACATAGAAGCATAGAAGACAGGAGCAGGAGTAGGTCATTCGGCCCTTCGAGCCTGCTCCGCCATTCAATGAGATCATGGCTGATCTTAAAGTTCAGTACCCTGTCCCCGCCTTCTCTCCGTAACCCCTAATTCCCTTATACTGAAGAAATAGATCTAATTCCCTCTTAAATATATTCAATGAACCTGACTCTACTGCTCACTGTGGCAATGAATTCCACAGATTCACCACCCTCTGGGTAAAGAAATTCCTCCTCATCTCGGTTCTAAATGGTTTGCCTATTATCCTCGAACCATGGCCCCGGGTTCTGGACTCCCCCACCATTGGAAACATCCCTTCTGCATCCATTCTGTCCAGTCCTGCCAGAATTTTATATGTCTCTGTGATATCCCCTCTCAATCTTCTAAACTCCAGCGAGTACAATCCCAAATTGCGCAATATTTCCTCATAAGTTATTCTTGCCATTCCAGGTATCAGCCTGGTGAATCGCCTCTGCACTCCCTCGATTGCAAGAACATCCTTCCTCAGATAAGGTGACCAAAACTGCACACAATACTCCAGGTGTGGTCTCACCAAGGATCTGAACAGCTGCAGTAAGGTATCCTTATTCCTATACTCAAACCCTCTTGATATGAAGGCCATTTGCCTTTTTAACCACCTGCTGTACCTGCATGCTCACCTTCAGTGACTGGTGCACAAGAACCCCTAGGTCTCTCTGCACTTCCCCATCTCACAATCTATTGCCATTCAAATAGTAATCTGCCCTCCGGTTTGTATTACCAAAGTGGATAACCTCACATTTATCCACATTGTAGTGCATTTGCCATGTATCTGCCCAGTCCCCCAATTTATCTAAATCACACTGGAGCTTCCTGACCCCCTCTTCAGTGCACACAACCCCTCCTAGCTTAGTGTCATCTGTAAATTTGGAGATATTACATCCAATCCCCTCATCTAGATCATTAATGTAAATTGTGAACAGCTGAGTTCCCAGTACAGATCCCTGTGGCAGCCCACTGGTCACCGCCTGCCACTCAGAAAATGAGCGTTTATCCCAACTCTCTGTCTTCTATCTGCCAGCCAGTTCTCAATCCATCAATACCTTGCCCCCAATCCCATGAGCCTTGATTTTGCATGCCAGTCGTTTATGTGGAACCTTATAGAAGGCCTTTTGGAAATCCAGGTACACCACATCCACTGGCTCTCCCCCATCTATTTTACCTGTCACCATCTCAAAGAATTCCAATAGATTTGTCAAGCACGATTTACCTTTTGTAAATCCATGTTGACTCTGCCCGATCCATTCTCTGCTAGTCATATGCTCCGCTATTACATCCTTAATAATGGATTCCATCATTTTGCTCACCAGCCTATTATTTCCCCCTTTCCCTACCCCCCTTTTTAAATAGTGGGGTTACATTAGCTACCCTCCAATCCACAGGTACTGGTCCTGAGTCTATCGAGTTCTGGAAAATAATTCTTAAAGCATCTGCTATCTGAATGTCCACTTCTTTAAGTACCCTAGGATGTAGATTATCAAGCCCTTGGGATTTATCGGCCTTCAATCCCTTCAATTTCCCCAAGACCATGTCCTTAGAGATACTGATTTCTTTCAGTTCCTCCCTTGCATGAGTCTCTATGTTTCCCAACATCCTTGGGAGGTTATTTGTATCCTCTCTTGTGAAAACAGTAGCACCTGAGGTGGGGAGGAGGAACAAAGACCTTCATCGATAGTTTCAAAGTGTTGGAAAGAGTCTATCTAGCTGAAAGTGTTCATCCCAAATTTAGGTAGACGTTAGATTAATATCTCTCTGAAGAAACTGTGGTTCTTCTAGAAAACATGTGAGTCATGGGCATTAAAAGGCTGGAAAGTGAATGGTGGCTACTGTGCTGGAGGGATGGAGATCCATTGCAGAGCTAGCAAACATGGTCAACAATGGTCACTCTTGTGAGCTCATGGAACCATTTTTAATTCCAAAAGGGAATTTCTTTGCTGCACCTGAATCTAATTTTAAAATCAAGTCAGACTTGACATTGTGAGTCACATTGGGAAGTTCTTGATTGAATTTTCAGAATATCTCAAGATTATGTGGATGTGCTTAGTGCATTTCACTCCACCCATGTGTATTCTCAAGTTCACAAAAAACGTGCAATGAAATTAAATTTCTGACCCCACATTCTCAAGGGTGTAAAATACTGACCTTGTCAGCAATGCTCATATCCCAAGAGAGTATTAAAAATAACTTATTACTAATCATCATTCATCTGGAACATTTCCCTGGTCTCCTGTAACAAAGCATTGACAGTTTTTACTGAGGATTTCAATTCCTATTGAAAGCAATGCATCGCCTTTATTCTGGAAAACCACTGTGGAACCTATCAGAAGATTTATTTTCTGATGCTGCCCATTGGTTTTCTGTGTACTTCAATTGAGAAGAGTGAGTGCTATGTTACTCCAGAGAATTATAGAAGCAGAGAGAGATTCTATCTAGCCGAAAGTGTTCATGCCAAATTTAGGTAGACTTTAGATTAATATCACTCTGAAGAAACTGTGGTTATTCTAGAAAACATGTGAGTCTTTCTACATCCCATCACTCTTCTAACCAATGATTTTACCTAATAAAATCATAAAAGAGGGAGACATGGTTAGCTTGACATTATTGCAGTCCCAATGACCCTAGATCAAATCCGGTGCTGGCTGTAAGGAGTTTTTACATTTTCCCCGTGTCTGCATGGGTTTTTCCTGGGTGCTCTGATTTCTTCCAACATTCCAAATCGTACAGGGTTGCAGGTTAATTTGGGTGTAATTGGGCAGAAGGAGTTTAAATGGCTGGAATTAAGAACACAATTTTTTTTTAATCAGCAGGAGAAAGGTTCAAGGGAATGTTTTTGGGAGTTTGCCTTTCTCTGGAGATGAAATAAGAGGGACAACATTGGCCCAGCAGCACCCACTGCTAATTGGGGCTGGAGAGAGAGAAGAGAGGAGGTTTCCCCCATGACAAATGCAGGACATTTGTCTTTGGATCTCTTCCATCAATGTTCCTTTTTCTCACTGTCCAACTGAATCACCCTGTGCATTCCATGTCCTCAATAGGAATGGCTATGCAAATGTGTTTACTGGGTTAATGATTCCATTAAAACAATCATTTCTCAGAAATAATCAACTAGCACCAAAATGTGGCCAAGAACAGTCTTTCAAATAGACACATTTATTGGCTGAGCATTCACCTGTTTTCACCCTTGTGCCAGTAATTACACCAGTAATTACTCCCTGGAACTTGTATTAGATTAAAAGAAGATTGAACTTTTTATTGCCCTCCTTGGAAGGTTTCCTAACACAAATTGGTTAAGGAGCCTATCAGATTTTGATACATTATAGTCTATGGTAGGCAAAAGAAACATTAACAATTCAACAGAACACAGAATCACAGAATTAGTTTTCTTTCTATTCTTTTGTAAACGTTCCTTCACTTCCCAACAAATTCTGATATCAAGAAAATCTACTCATTCATCAACCATTCATGTTAGACTTCTTCTTTCTTTGGCTTGGCTTCACGGACGAAGATTTATGGAGGGGGTAAAAGTCCACGTCAGCTGCAGGCTCGTTTGTGGCTGACAAGTCCGATGCGGGACAGGCAGACACGGTTGCAGCGGCTGCAGGGGAAAATTGGTTGGTTGGGGTTGGGTGTTGGGTTTTTCCTCCTTTGCCTTTTGTCAGTGAAGTGGGCTCTGCGGTCTTCTTCAAAGGAGGTTGCTGCCCGCCAAACTGTGAGGCGCCAAGATGCACAGTTTGAGGCGATATCAGCCCACTGGCGGTGGTCAATGTGGCAGGCACCAAGAGATTTCTTTAGGCAGTCCTTGTACCTTTTCTTTGGTGCACCTCTGTCACGGTGGCCAGTGGAGAGCTCGCCATATAACACGATCTTGGGAAGGCGATGGTCCTCCATTCTGGAGACGTGACCCACCCAGCACAGCTGGATCTTCAGCAGCGTGGACTCGATGCTGTCGACCTCTGCCATCTCGAGTATTTCGACGTTAGGGATGAAAGCGCTCCAATGAATGTTGAGGATGGAGCGGAGACAACGCTGGTGGAAGCGTTCTAGGAGCCGTAGGTGATGCCGGTAGAGGACTCATGATTCGGAGCCGAACAGGAGTGTGGGTATGACAACGGCTCTGTATACGCTTATCTTTGTGAGGTTTTTCAGTTGGTTGTTTTTCCAGACTCTTTTGTGTAGTCTTCCAAAGGCGCTATTTGCCTTGGCGAGTCTGTTGTCTATCTCATTGTTGATCCTTGCATCTGATGAAATGGTGCAGCCGAGATAGGTAAACTGGTTGACCGTTTTGAGTTTTGTGTGCCCGATGGAGATGTGGGGGGGCTGGTAGTCATGGTGGGGAGCTGGCTGATGGAGGACCTCAGTTTTCTTCAGGCTGACTTCCAGGCCAAACATTTTGGCAGTTTCCGCAAAGCAGGACGTCAAGCGCTGAAGAGCTGGCTCTGAATGGGCAACTAAAGTGGCATCGTCTGCAAAGAGTAGTTCACGGACAAGTTTCTCTTGTGTCTTGGTGTGAGCTTGCAGGCGCCTCAGATTGAAGAGACTGCCATCCGTGCGGTACCGGATGTAAACAGCATCTTCATTGTTGGGGTCTTTCATGGCTTGGTTCAGCATCATGCTGAAGAAGATTGAAAAGAGGGTTGGTGCGAGAACACAGCCTTGCTTCACGCCATTGTTAATGGAGAAGGGTTCAGAGAGCTCATTGCTGTATCTGACCCGACCTTGTTGGTTTTCGTGCAGTTGGATAATCATGTTGAGGAACTTTGGGGGACAGCCGATGCGCTCTAGTATTTGCCAAAGCACTTTCCTGCTCATGGTGTCGAAGGCTTTGGTGAGCCATCTTCAGCGCAAACTCCGGGAGAACCAAAATGAGTGGTGGACTAGCCTCGCCAAACGAACCCAGCTCAGCGCGGACATTGGCGACTTCAGGGGTTTCTACGAGGCTCTAAAGGCTGTGTACGGCCCCTCACCCCAAGTCCAAAGCCCGCTGTGCAGCTCAGACGGCAAAGTCCTCCTCAGCGACAAGATCTCCATCCTCAACCGATGGTCAGAACACTTCCAATCTCTTTTCAGTGCCAACCGCTCAGTCCAAGATTCCGCCCTTCTCCAGCTCCCTCAACAGCCCCTAAGGCTAGAGCTGGATGAGGTCCTCACCCTGGATGAGACATATAAGGCAATTGAACAACTGAAAAGTGGCAAAGCAGCAGGTATGGATGGAATCCCCCCAGAGGTCTGGAAGGCTGGCGGCAAAACTCTGCATGCCAAACTGCATGAGTTTTTCAAGCTTTGTTGGGACCAAGGAAAACTGCCTCAGGATCTTCGTGATGCCACCATCATCACCCTGTACAAAAACAAAGGCGAGAAATCAGACTGCTCAAACTACAGGGGAATCACGCTGCTCTCCATTGCAGGCAAAATCTTCGCTAGGATTCTACTAAATAGAATAATACCTAGTGTCGCCGAGAATATTCTCCCAGAATCACAGTGCGGCTTTCGCGCAAACAGAGGAACCACTGACATGGTCTTTGCCCTCAGACAGCTCCATGTTAGACTATGGTAACAAAAATCTTACTGAGAAATTGGATTTTGCTCTTTATTCAGGCTTGAAATATGAGCTGTGAAAAGGTTGTTAACGTTTAGTAAACGCAAAACATGCTGTTGCTCATTGCAGCTGCTAAGCTTGTGCTTGTCCCTGGGAAAGAATTTTAAAACTTACCTGCGGCTACATTATGGTGGTGAGTGAAAATGCGAGAGGGAGTGAAGCAGCAAGGGACAGAGTGTGGGGCCACCTGGCCGTGTAAACCGACACCCTGGTCTAGATTCAAGCCAAGTCTGGCAGATACAGCAGCATGCAGAACTCATGCAATGAGATCTATAACAGAGAGGTGCTGAACTCAGCAGGTGGTCACTGTACATATTGAACACATAAAACTGCCTCTGACAGAAGCTGCAAGTAGAACATTGATATCATTACCTCTAATTCATGTCACTTTGTCGATCGTCCATTGCAGAAGGATTACTTCCATCTTTAGGCACCAATGTAGTGTGGAAAAGCCCATTGTGCAGGTAATGATATCACTGGCTGAATGACGAGTTCTAGGCAAGCATTAGCAGCACTTGAAAGGAATTGTGTTTGATTGCTTTGCTTGGCAAGACCAATATGAGGAAGCTGGCTTGAAAATGTTTCTGATTTCTCCCCTGGTTGCTCTCTCAGACAGAACCAGAATCTTTCTACCTCACAATGTCTTATAACTTCTTGCTTTTCTGTTGAGATCATTTCTCTGAAAACCTAAATCTTTGAACCAGCACTGTTTCCCCTCAAATCACTCTGCATCACCGTAGTTAACTCCGCCGTAGTTAACTCCGCTGTAGTTAACTCCGCCGTAGTTAATTCCACCGTAGTTAATTCCGCCGTGGTTAACTCCACCATAGAATGACTTCATCACCAACATCGAAGTACTCGAGATGGCAGAGTCCGCAAGCATCGAATTCATGCTGCTGAAGATCCAACTGCGCTGGGTGGGTCACGTCTCCAGAATGGAGGACCATCGCCTTCCCAAGATCGTGTTCTATGGCGAGCTCTCCACTGGCCACCAAGACAGAGGTGCACCAAAGAAGAGGTACAAGGACTGCTTAAAGAAATCTCGGTGCCTGCCCCATTGACCACCGCCAGTGAGCTGATCTCGCCTCCAACCGTGCATCTTGGCGCCTCACAGTTCGGCGGGCAGCAACCTCCATGGAAGAAGACCGCAGAGCCCACCTCACTGACAAAAGACAAAGGTGGAAAAACCCAACACCCAACCCCAACCAACCAATTTTCCCTTGCAACCGCTGCAACCGTGCCTGCCTGTCCCGCATCGGACTTGTCAGTCACCAACGAGCCTGCAGCAGATGTGGACATACCCCTCCATAAATCTTCGTCCGCGAAGCCAAGCCAAAGAAAAAGAAGTTAATTCCGCCGTAGTTAATTCTGCCGTAGTTAATTCTGCTAATGAACTTTGTGATCTTATGCATGATGCAAAATACAATGAAAGTTTTACTTGCTGGAACTTCCCAGCATCATTAAACACACTGACAACAATTTAAATTTAATTAACACTAAGAATTTTTTTTTAAAGACAATAAGTATAAATGAAGTAGAATGAAAATATTTACAGTTGCTCAGTGTTGCAAAAAATATGCTATGGCAGTAGTGCAGACAGATTTGGTCGTCTTGATGTAATGTTATGATTATGGTAGTACAGGGAGGTTGAAGACTCTGATAGCTGTTGGTAAAAAAAAGCTCTTGAACTGGATTTTTGCCTAAAGATAGCAGCAAAAAGAGAGCAGGATCTATTTTAAGGTTCTCTGAGGGAGACTAACATATTCCTCCTTCATTTCAAAATTTTTACGATCAAGTTCAAATCTGTCCACAAACTTACCTGTTTCTATTTCTCTAGCACTACAACCATCTGGGATCTCTGCATCCCTCCACTTCTTGTTAATTGTGCATCGCTCAAAACCCAACACATCAATGCAGCCATTAAACTTTAAACTATAGCACTCTCTCCTTAAAACACTCTGCATCTTTCTGATCATTTGGCACTCCCTGAAAGCTCCGTTTTCTTTGATGCTCCCAATTTAAAATATGTTTGTGTATTTTACTATTAAAAGCCGGCAGATGTTGGTGAAGACAGTCAAGGTCATGGATTCCAGTCTTCCATTGAAGTTATCAAAATACCTTATCACCCACCAAATGTTCTGATAATATTGCAAAGTTGCAATGATTGCTGACTGGGCCCTGTCAGTGTTTGTCTTAAGTCAAACACTGACTGGGCCCTGTCAGTGTTTGTCTTAAGTCAAACCAGCAGCAAGATTCAGTTAACAATGATTATAGGAAATGAGTGTAGATGATTCTGAGAAATATATAACCACGAACTATATATGGCACAGGATCCCCTCATGAAGCAGGAAGTGGGAGGTCATTGCTTTGAGCAATATTGTGGTACACCCTCAGAACAATATCAAAGGTGCCGACTCGTGGAAGAAAAGGTGTGTGCACAGTTTAGCTGTCGGAATGATCCATTCCACCACGCTCGTTCACCATCGGAATTATCCGCTTTCACGAGGCAATCAATACTATGGTGATTCATGGGCTCGAAGGAAAATAATGGTCAGTCGCCTCCAATGGTAATTGTCACATGTCGAGTAAAGGATAAGCACACAGTAAAAGTGATGAAAGTTACTGTTTCCAACTTCAAGTGATAATGGCTGTGTATACAATCGTGAGTCATTTGCTGTGGTCTTGCTTGGTCTTTCTAAGTGGTTGGTATGAGCAAGGATCAGTAACATTGAATATTCCAACACATTAATTTATACCAAATCTTATTAGAAATTCTACGAAATGGCCTTGGCTGATGAATGACATTTGGGTAACTATGTTTGGTTACTTTATTGTTGCAGTGTATTGGTATACAAATTTTTCTCTCTCTTTCCCCCCTATCCCTTTCTCCACTTTTAATTTCCTGTCACTGCAAGAGGTAAAATAATAGGACACAGATAGAAGGGCAGTTGGAATAGGTATAAAGCAAACACTAATGAATACAGAGGGAGAGGTAACAATGGAACTGGGGCAACACAGGAAGCTCAGCCTTACTTTGCACAGTGTGTCTGTGTGAGCAGTTGTCATTGATGACATCATCTTTCTACCACCTCACCTTTACTTCAGCCATTCTGATATTAGCTGAACAGGGACTTGTTCTAAAATGTGTTTTGATAGCACACAACTCTTACATTAGATGTGAGGAAGTCTGTATATAATGTTAAAAAAACACAAATAATTATTTTAGTCACATATATTGCAGTCAATGCTGTTTTCAGTTTTAGGTCATGTACAGTATATTAAGCTCAGTGGTTAAGGACCCTCAAATAGTTTCAAGCAGCATTTCAGTCCATGTAATTTTATTAGTTTGGGCCATTTATAATATGTCATTCAACTTACAGACGGTCTTATTGATAATTTACTGTCTATGCATAGTGTTAGGCATATTATAGTCAACACTAAGTATATTATACAATTGTTAGAGCTTATTAAATCCATTGGATCACTTAGCATGGCAAGTTCCCAACAAAGGGGAGTCTAGGACAAGTGGGCATAATTTCAGGAATGAAGGATGTCCATTTGAAACAGAGATACAGAGGAATTTCTTTATTCAGTGAGTGGTGAACCTTTGGAATTTGCTGCCCTGGGCTGATGTAGAGGCCAGGTTGTTGACTGATTTTAAGACAGAGATTGATATGTATGAGGGTTGGTGGGGGGGGGGGGGGCTTTGAATACCATCATGTATAGAATTTTAATATGTTTCCTATAGAACCTGTATAATTATATGAATTTTGATTTACTGCATATATGAAAAGAATTTAAATAAAATATTTTTAAAAAGAGATTGATATGTATCTCAATAGTAAGGGTATAAAAGGTTACTGAGCAAAGGCAGGGGAGTGGGGCTGAGTGGGAGAATGGATCAGCTCATGATGGAATGGCAGGGTGGACTCAACAGGTTGAATGCCCTGTTTCTATCCTAGACATTATGGTCTTAGCCTTGCAGCTAAATATACTCATTTGTATAATACATGTAAGATGCAAATAAGTCCATATTTCCTGAAGCTAGTTGAGGTGAAATCTCTTCAGGAAAGATCTCCTATATAGTCCTTTCATTTCCTCCTTATATCTGCTGCCACAGCATTACATGACTCCATAAGACATGACGTATTTGGTGCTGATCAGAAGCATTTTCAAAATATCCAGACACAGCGATCAGCTCTTAACATCTAATATTAGGCTTTGAAAAAAAAAATACAACTGTAAAAAAATCAAATGATTTTGAACTTTGAGCATATAATTTATTCATAAAGTATCATATTATGTTCTTCTGCCTCCAGAGATAAATACTTATTGCCAGTCTAAAGACCTAGAAGAAATTCTGGATCGAATTGGCAATGGAAGAGATTCTTCAGCTGATGTACCTGGAACAGACTGCCAAGAGTAGCATTTAATAGAAGTATTTAAGAGTCTTTTAGATAGAAAGACATGTAGGCAGAGAATAGAGGGATATGCAAAATTTAGGTGTAATAGGACATCATGTTCTGTAGTCTGGAAAAAGTTGAGATTGGTGATGAATTTAGTGGCAATGGGAAATGTTAAGCTCAATCAGCTGCTCCCATAAGGGAAGAGATACAGGAATATGAGAGCCAGCAAAACCAGACTGAGGAACAGCTTCTTCCCATGGGTAATGAGATGGCTGAACGAACAAAGGAATTGTTTACACTAACCATCCAAGACTCTCATATTCATGAAACGATGTTTATTTATTTACTTATTTATTTGTATAGTTGGAATACTTGTCCTGCATATGTATTGTTTGTCTATATGTAAGTTATGACTGGTTGTTTGTTTGTGTGCTTTGCACCAAGGACCAGAGAACACATTCCCCTGAATAACAAGTATACCAGTTTGGATATTCTTGAAGGGAATGACCTATCAGGCTCAAGCCTCGGCAATCAGGTCTCTGGCATGGAGTGTCATCCTGTGGCCAAGAAGGGAAGGGAGGAGAAGAGGCGAGCTGTGGTGATAGGAGATTCCATAGTTAGGGGGACAGATAAGATGTTCTGTGGAGATTGAGTATCCCTGGTGCTAGGGTCCAAGATGTCTCAGATCGAGTTCACAGCATTCTTAGGAGGGAGGGTGAGAAGCCAGAGGTTGTGGTCCATGTAGAGACCAATGATGTGGATGAGGAAGTCCTGCAAAGATAGTTCAGGGAGTTAGGTGCTAGGTTGAAGGATAAGACCTCCAGGGTAGCAATCTCAGGATTGCTACCCATGCCACATACTGGTGAGGTTAGAAGTAGGAGGATAATGCATCTTAACTCGTGGCTAAAGATATGGTGTAGGAGTGAGGGCTTCAGGTTTCTAGATCGTTGGGACCTCTTCCAGGAAAGGTGGGACCTAATCCAATGGGACACTTTGCATATGAACTGGAGAGGGACAAATATCCTTGTGGGCAGGTTTTTTAGTGCTGCTCCAGTGGATTTAAACTAGATTTTCATGGGGAGGGAAACCAGAGTGCCAGAAGGAGGAGTGGAGGAGGGAAAAGATTATGTTAAAATTGCATGCACCATTAGAGGTCAACAGGTTGAATGTGGTGGAAATGCTCTTAGGTGCATCTATTTCAATGCAAGGAGTATTGTAGGAAAGTCAGACGAGCTTAGAGGGTGGTTGATGCGTGGAATTATGACACTGTCGCCATTAATGAAACTTGGTTGCAAGAGAGGCAGGACTAGCAGCTCAATGTTCTAGGCTTCTGTTGCCTTAGGCATGACAGAATGGTGTGGTGTTGGGGGGAGGGGAAATGAAAGGGGAAGGAATGGCATTGTTCATCAGGGAACATATTGCAATGGTTCTCAGTAGATAAGACCAGAGGGCTAGTCTACTGAGGCTATATGGGTGGAGTTGAGGAATGGGAAAAGTATGACAGCACTCATACTCATGGGGTTATATTATAGTCCACCCAATAGTCAACAGGAGGAGCAAATTTGTAGAGAGATAGCAGATAGTTGCAGAAAACAAAGTTATGATAGTAGGAGATTTTAACTTTCCACATATTGACTGGGACTCCTATACCGTAAAAGGGCTGGATGGCTATGACTTTGTCAAATGTGTTCAGGAAAGCTTTCTAAACCAATATATAGAGGTACCAACTAGAGAGAGTGCATTCCTGGATCTCCTATTAGGGAACGAGACAGGACAGGTGACAGAAGTATGTGTAGGGGAACATTTTGGGTTCAGTAATCATGCTGCCATTAGTTTCAAGTTAATTATGGAAAAGGATAGGTCTGGGCCTCAGACTGAAATTCTAAATTGGAGAAAGGCTAAATTTGAGGAAATGAGAAAGGATCTAGAATGCTTGGATTGGAATAAATTTCTTTTCTGCAAGGATGTGTGAGGTAAGTGGAGGATCTCCAAAGGTGAAATTTTGGGAGTACAGAGTCTATATGTTCCTGTCAGGATCAAAGAAGTTATAAGGAACCTTGGTTTTCAAGGAATATTGGGGGTCTGATTCGGAAGAAGAGAGAGGTGTATAACAGGTATAGTCAGCATGGAGAAAATGCAAGAAAAATCTCAAGGAAACCAGGAAGGCTAAACGAAGACATGAAGTGGCTTTGGCAGACAATGCAAAGTAAATTCCTAAGGGTTTCTACAAGTATATTAAGAGCAAAAGGAGAGTAAGGGACAAAATTGTTCCCCTTAAAGATCAGAGTGGTTGGCTTTGTTTGGAGCCAAAAGAGATGGGGGAAGATCTTAAGCATTTTTAATAAGGAAATGGGCATAGAGTCGTGGGAAGTAAGGAAAACAAGCAGTGAGGTCATGGAACATATACAGATTAAAGAGGAGGACGTTCTTACTGTCTTAAAGCAAATAAGGGTAGATAAATCCCCAGGGCGTGACAAGATATTCCCCGGATGTTGAGAGAGGCTAATGTAGAAATTGCAGGGGTTCTGACAGAAATATTTAAAATGTCCTTAGCTACAGGTGTGGTCCTGGAGGACTAGAGCATAGCTTACCTTATTTCACTGTTTAAAAAAGGCTCCAAAAGTAAACCTGGAAATTATAGGTCAGCAGTAGGTAAATTATTGGAAGGTGTTCTAAGAGATCAGATATACAATTACTTGGATAGCCAGGGGCTGATTAGGGATAGTCAATATGGATTTATGTGTGGTAGGTCATGTTTAACCAATCTTAAAGTTTTTAGAGGAGGTTACCTGGAAAGTTAATGAAGGAAAGGCTATGGACAATATCTATGTGGATTTTGGTAAGACCTTTGACAAGGTCCCACATGGGAGGTTAGTCAGGAAGGTTCAAATGCTAGGTATTCATGGTGAAGTAATGAATGGGATTTGACAACAGCTGGACAGGAGAAGCCAGAGAGTAGTGTGGATAATTGCTTATCCTATTGGAGACTAGTGGTGTGCTTCAGTGATCTGTACTGGGACCATTGTTGTTTGTTATCTCTATCAATGATCTGGATGATAATGTGGTAAAATGGATAAGTAAATTTGCAGATGACACCATGTTTGGAGGTGTTGTGGACAGCGAAGAAGATTTTCAAAGCTTGCAGAGAACCAGCTGGTAAAGTAGGCTGAAAAATGGCAGATGGAATTTAATGCAGACAAGTGTTAGGTGATGCATTTTGGACAAACCTAGAATGGTACAGCACTGAGGAGTGAGGTAGGAACAGTGGGATCTAGGAATATAGATGCATAATTCCCTGAAGGTTGCATCACATGTGTAAAGAAAGCTTTTGGCATATTGGCCTTCTGAAATCATAGTATTGAGTACAGGAGTTGGGGTGTTATGGTAAAGTTGTACAAGACATAGTTTTGGTCACCTAACTACAGGAAAAATATCAATAAAATAGAAAGAATGCAGAGAAGATTTACTAAGATGTTGTCTGGACTTCAGGGACTGAGTTACAGGGAAAGATTACTCAGGTTAGGACTATTCCCTAGAGTGTAGAAGAATGAGGAGTGATTTGATAGAGGTATTTCAAATTAAGAGGTAGAGTAGGCTTTTTTCCATTGAGGGTGGGTGAAATTCAAACAAAAGGACAAGTGTTAAGGGTGAAAGGAGAAAAGTTTAGGGGGAACATGAAGGGGAACTTCTTCTCTCAGAGAGTGGTGGGAGTGTGGAATGAGCTTCCAGCTGAAGTGGTAGATGTGGGCTTGATTTTCGCATTTAAGGGAAATTTGGACATGTATATGGATGGGAGAGGTATGGAGGGCTATGGACAGTGCAGGTCAGTGGTACCAGGCAAGAAAAAGTGTTTCGGCACACTCTAGAGGGGCCGATGTGGCCTGTTTCCGTGCTGCAATTATTCTCTGGTTCTACAATGCTGTTTTTTCGGGTTGTACTTGTACAATCAAAAGGCAATAAACTTGACTTGTCTTGGCTTGGAAACAGGACCTTTAGAAGGACTTCTATATCTGTCTCTATAGAAAGAGAAGAAACCTTGTTAAGGTTTGCTTCATTGTGAAATATAACTCTTTGGTATAGTAACGATTCAAACCTGGTTCACTTCACAGTTGCTATTCTTTTCTTTACCTCTTCAATTTACCACAGTGCCAAAATTGCAGTTGAAAATGCAATGGAGTTTTTTTAAAATAAGTTAGAATGCAGGGAAGACATGATAAGTATAATAAATGGCATAAATAGCCAAAAGTTATTTAATGCCTTTCAAATCATCCTGTTCATTGTGGTTTGGCAGTGGAATTACATTGCACTCTACTTCTAAAATTAGATTGCATCTAACTTAATGATTTCATTCAGTTAAGGATTTCTTTCATAACAACATCTTAATCTACACACCCAAAATAAGTAGAGTTGAGGAATGGTAGATTACAGTCCAAAAAATAAGCAATATTATTTCCTGGATGGCCACTATCTGGGCGTGAACTTTTATAACCCTGAGGTCTGCTGCTTTTTTCTGACTTGCACCATTCCATTTCTCCATGTGTTGTAAGGTAAAACATCATGAGATGGGAATGTGTAAGGAGTTACCCTGTACAGGGCTGTAACAAGAAGGGGAGGTGTCCTTGTACTCCTGTTAGGTAAAACATCATGAGATGGGAATGTACAGGGCTGTAACAAGATGTGAATGCATCCTTGTACTTACAAGATAAGAGAGACATTGATGGATTGAGAGGCAGGAAGCTAGCAGGGAAAGGATAGCAACAGTTTTAGTCATTGGACAAGTAATGATATGATGATGTTCTAAGCATGTATCCAAGGGTATAAAAAATCACCATTTTGCTGATAACGGCAGAATGCATTCTCCGACTAACATGGTTAGTCGCAAGTGTTACAATCTGGTAATAAAGAACAAAGAACCCTGATTTCGACTCAGCCTGGTGTTTGTCTCACTCATTCATGAACAAAGCAGACCTAACAGTATCCAGCTGGTTCATATCAATTCCTGGTGTAGCAACTCCTTAATTTGAATTTGTGTTCTAATTTGATAAGCCAGTTACAACTCTACCTTTGGCTCTTCTCAGACTCTCTGTGCTGTGCTCTAAAATTTAAATAATGGATTCAGCTTTTAGACATTAAGTTCTGTTATTCCTTTGTCTATTTTTCTTTGACCAATGTTCCTTTAATTGTCAAATAATAATACATTGAAAATGTAATATACATGATATCCTTCAACTGTTGTCTCCTGTAAAGCAAACAAAGAGTTGCCCTGAGCATTGCCCCACACCCCAACAATGGGAGAAAGAGAAGCAAAAGAGAGTCCTTTCAGACACACTAAGAGTCCATAGATTCATCTCCAGACCCTCCTCCCCCACCACAGGTTCTGCAGCTACATAGACTCCACTTCAAACCATTAGCAACCTGAGGTCAAACCATTAGCAAACTTTTTGTGGCAGAGGCCCTTTAAATACCCTTTCTTGTCCTCAACATCCTCTTGAATCCTGAGTGAATCAATATGTATATTTCCATATGTGTCTTGGTACCAATCCTCTTTAAAGAATTAGGTGTTTTGATACATAAATCGTCTGTTCAAGTACAGGTTATTTTTTTCCACTACAGTAGAGCAAACTTTCATTTCCATCAACTCCTCAGAACCCTGCTTGTTTTTGAAGTAAAATTCTACTAAATAAATTTTATTAGCCTTGGGTTATATGGCATGGAATTGGGCTCTACAATACGTTGACTCTACACTGAACATCAAGCACTCATATACATACTTCTCACACAAATGCCACTTCATTGTCCCCACAATTCCATCCACATCCCACAAATACTATCACTCACCTCTAGTCAAGTCAAATTTATTGTCAACTGATTGTACAAGTACAACCCAAAGAAGCAGCATTCTCCGATCCTTGGGGGAAAACATGCAGACACACAACCAGACAAAACACACATACAAACAATACTTATGCAAGACAAGAACTTTAGCTACACAAACACATAAATAAATTAATAAATATTGTTTCGTATAAATGAGAGTCTCGAATCTGAGATGTTGAAGCAGACAACCTGCACTGCTATATTGTCCCAATACTGGTTCTGTCAAATTTTCATTCTACAATGTGGCATATGCTGAAAATCAGGGTAACAAACAGGTAACTCGTGTTCCAAGAGGGTTGAAAGTTGATTGAATTGCAGCCAACATCTAACTAATATTAAAGTAAACTGGCTGATGAGTGAATCTACAAAGAAGTGAGGAAGCATACAGGAGGGAGATGATCAGCTCATTGAATGGTGTAATGACAACAACCTTGTGCTCAACGTCAGCAAAACCAAGGAGATGATTGTGGACTTCAGGAGGAAGTCAGGGGAACACAACCCAGTCTTCATTGAGGACTAAGTAGTGTAGAGGGTCTAAAACGTCAAATTCCTGGAGGATCAACATCTTCGAGGATCTGTCCTGGAGCCTCCATGTTTGATGCAATCACCAAGGAGGCTCACCAATGGCTATACTTTGTGAAGTGTCTGAAGAGATTTGGTATGTCACCGAGGACTCTTGTAAACGTCTACAGGTGTGTCGTTGAGAGCATTCTGGCTGGTTGCATCACTGCCTGGTATGGAGGCACCAACTCTCAGAACAAGAATAAACTCCAGAGGGTCATTAACTCAACCTGCAACATCACAGGCACCAGACTTCACTCCATCGAGGACGTCTGCATGAGGCGGTGCCTTAAAGAAGCAGCCTCTATCCTCAAAGACCCCCACCACCCAGGCCATGCCCTCTTCACTCTGCTACCATCATGGAAAAGGTACAGGAGCCTAAAGATGAGCATTCAATGGCACAAGGACAGCTTCTTCCCGGCTGCCATCAGATTCCTGAATAATAATTGAACCAAAGACATTGTCTTACTTTTCGTGCATTATTATTTTTATATTTTTTAATAGCAATGTTGTAAGATGGTTTATAATATGAATGTTTTCACTGTGATGCTCCCACAAAACCTCAAATTTTATGTCTTGTTCATGACAATTGATTCTCATTCTGATTCTGAGAGTTTATTGTCAAGCTGATTGCAACAAGTTGGGTGGCACAGTTAGCGTAGCAATTAGTGCAACAGTGTTAAAGAATCAGCAATCTGGGTTCAAATCCAATGCTGTCTGTAAGGAGTTTGCATGTTTTCCCTATGTTTGCATGGGTTTCCTCTGGGAACTTTGGTTTCCTTCCACCTTTCAAAAACAATTGGGACATGTTGGTGGCACAGGCACTTTGGCCTGAAAATGCACATTAAAATGCTAGTATTCATTTCTTGAGGATGCAAGGGAGGCAATTTGTCAGGCACAACGGTGCAAGACATCATGTGTGTTGATACTCATGCCTTTAGCATGTTCAGTGCACACTAACCATACATCATTTCAAGGGTGGTGTGTAAGGCAGCAACAAGCCTTGAGTGAAACATGAAAGTATGTAGAGGCTGAGATTGTAGTAAAAACACAGAAATGCTGGAGGATCTCAGCAGGTCTCGCATCATCCGAAATGTCAGTAATATATCTTTACCACCCATAGATGCTGAGAGACCTGCTGAGTTCCTCCAGCATTTCGATGTGTGCAGCAACTAGCCTTGGCCAATGTCTGCCATCATGGGAGCACTTCCAGTGGTTCTCAACAAGAACCATTGTTGAAAGTAGTTGTACTGATTCACTTGGCCTCATGAATTGAACACCTTGCCTCTCTGTCGAGATTTCCCTTTCTCCTGCCCCTCACCATAATGTGGGACCTGAACTGGAGAATTCAGGAAGATTTGTTCCTTTATAAAGGAATTAATGCTCATCTTCTCCATTGGATTCCCAGGCAGCACCTCAGGTGAGGATTGTCCCTTTAACTGCTTCTGGCCTACTTTATATCATTATTGCAAATGATGTGGTAGAAATATCAAACATAGATTGGATACTGATTGATGTCACTTCTTTAAACCTCAACTGCAATTCACATTGCAGGATGCTTGGAAAAGCTAATCAACTTTATGGCTATTTTCACATGTGGATTAGATCAGAGAGCACATGAAAGACTAAGCATCTGAATTGCCATTACCTCTGAATCAAACAATATGATAAAAAGAACAGACTCACATTCCACTGAGTTTAGGTCTGAAACAACATGCCGAATACAATCAGTTCCCAAACTGCATAATAAAACTAGGACAGTTTTTCTGTTGCACTCCAATGCGTTGCTGGGTCCTGATGCTAAAATCAAGCTGCATTTATTCTGTTAACAATTCAGTTTGCTTAGAAATTGAATTAAAGTTGACAAGGGTAAGCAACCGCAACAAATCAATCTTTCTCGTTAACATTGTCCTTTGATTGCTTCTAATAAAATGCCATCTTCTGCTTCACATCATAAGAATGCAGGAATATCAGGAATACGAGCAGAAATAGGTCATTCGGCCCGTCGAGCTTGCTCCACTATTCAATGTGATTATGGCTGATCTGATGTTAAGCTCATCTCCACCGGCCTGCTTTTCCCCATGTCCTTAATTCCTCTACTATGTAAAAATCTATCTACCCTTGTCTTAAATACATTTATCAAGGTAGCCTCCACTACTTCAATGGACAGTGAACTCCATAGATTCACCACCCTTTGGGCAAAGCAGTTCCTCTTCATCTCTTCCTCTAAATCTCCTACTCTTAATCTGAAGGCTATGTTCCCTATTTCTCTTCTCCCCCACCAATGGAAACAGCTTACCTACCTCTATCTTATCTATGCCTTTCATAATTTTATGCACTTCTATAAGATCCTCTCTCATTCTTCTAAATTCCATCAAGTACAGTCGCAGATGACTCAATCTCTCCTTAAAGGCTAACCCCCTCATCTCTTGAATCAACCTGGTGAACCTCCCCTGCACTGTCTCCAATCCAGTACATGCAGTACTCTAGATGCAACTTCACCAGCATCTTGTTCAGTTACAACATAACCTTCGTGCTCCTAAATTTAATCCCTCTAGCAGTGAAGGCCAACATTTCATTTGCCTACTTGATTGCCTGCTGCACCTGCAAACTAGCCTTTTTTGTGATTCATGGATGTGTAGAGGCGTGTGGCAATCGCTTCCATTTAAATAATAATGTGATCTTCCATTTTTCCTTCCAAACCTCACATTTACCAACATTGTACTCTATCTGCCCACTCACTTAACTATCTTTTATTATGTGATAAAAAGCAATTTAAACACATCTAGGTTGTGGTAGGTGAAGAAGCATGACCCATACATCAAATTGAGAAGAAAGATGTGAAGTTATGACTTATACTTGCAGGGACCATTTTGCCTCAAGCATTCAAGCATAGAATTTATTTTTAATTAACTCTTTAAGAAAATGAAACCTAACAAAAACTAAAGTTTAAAAATGCTGTTAGATAAGAAACTTTATTATTTTCATTAGTACATGGAGTTTTTAAATGTACTTCCCTCAAATGTAACCCGCCCCCAAGTCCAGTATATTCGAATGAATTCTTGAGTTAGGCTGAAAGAGGAAGGGCTTACAGATGAATAAACAGAAGTAAGTGCCCAGCAATGCAGGTGTCATCAATTGATTTCCCAAGGGGGAGTCTTATACGCAGCATGAAGCATGTTCAACTGTAATCCTGACCACTGGAACGTGCAAAGAAACCAGGCTCAGACTGCACATATGTATAGTTTATCGTCAGTAGTTAAAACCCTGCAAGAGCCGAACTATGGCATTGCTCTGAATAACACGTGCAATATATATCTTATAAAAACAAATGTAACACTGATGTGTTTGTGGCTTCAAATATCTGGGTGTCAACATGTCTGAAGATCTATCCTGGGGATTCCATTTGATGCAAGAAGAAGGCTCACCAGCAACTATACTTCGTTTGTAGCTGAAGGAGATTTGGCATGTCACCAAAAAATCTTGCAAATTTCTACAGGTGTACAGTGGAGAGGATTCTCACTGACTGGTATGGAGGTGTCAATGCACAGGACAGGAAAAGGCTACAGAGAGGCGTGAACGTTTGGATCAGTCTTCACTCCACTAAGGTCAAGAGACAGAACCTCAAGAAAGAGGCCTCGATCATGAAGGACCCTCAACACCCAGACCATGCCCTTCTCTTACCGTTACCATCAGGAGGACCCTGAAAGCAAGCACCCAACCATATAAAAACTGCTTCTTCCCCTTTGCCATCAGATTTCTGAAAGGACAATGAACCACAGACACTACCTCACTTATTCTCTTCTTTTGCACTAATTTTTTTTAAAATGTAATTTATTTAATCTGTGTCGCTGCTGCAGAACAATAAATTTCTTGACAAGTTCATGACAATAAATTCTGAAAGCCTGAATGTGGGATTGGTCAATGCACTGTAATTCCTCTGATATTATGGGCCAGGTTCTCTTTGTGGGCCCTGTCAAGACATTATGGACAGTTAGCAGATTCCTGTGTTGTATGATTCCAATGGAAGTGATTATCAGATTGCAAGCATTTCACTTCATTTGCAATCAAACCCAAGTTTTTGCTGCATGTAGAAAATGTCAGTATTATTTACTTTCAGGTCGTACACCAAGTCAAAAATATTTTTGTAAGAGCTGGAGCCAAGATTTGGAGAGAAATGTCTTAATCAGTGTTGGTTGATGGATTTGCTCAGGTGTATCCACTGAAACATGATATAAAAGCTGCTAACTGATGTGGATAGAACCTTGATAAACCATCTGGGCTGAATTATTTTTCTATACCAGGTACAAATGTACTGAATGTTTATTTTTATTCAATTATGGAAAGAGGATGTTGTTGGTAAGACCAGCAGTTTATGCCAATCTCTAATTGCCCTGGATAATTTGATGGTGAGTCAGCTGTGTTCCGTATTGACAGTATATTAACTGGTCCTAAGTTGTAACTAACATATATATCAGCTATTTTTGCTTCTGTTGAAAGAGAAGGAAGTGGAATAAATTAATGGCTGCTTCAAATGGATGAATCAAACCTGATGGCCCTCTATGATTCTATCTGATACCTCAAAATAGGTAACTATGAAGTAAACTTACACCTGTAACTTGCATGCAGGATACTCAAATCATCCAGCTCATTGTGTAAAAACAAGATACTTTGACAGGAAAAAAAGAATCGCAGGTTTGGATGTGATATCATGTATATGCTCTGACAATAAATTTGAACTTGAACTTGAAGGGGCTCAGGCCCAAAACATTGGTTATGTATCTTTGCCAAAAAAGAACTCTGTGTGACCTGCTGAGTTTCTCCAGCCCTTTTCTGTATTAATCACTGCATCTGCAGATTTTCTTGTTTAACAACGAACAAGAATAATGTTTTAAGTTCCAAGTCCATCTGAGAATTAGAGGGCCGACAGACTGCACAAATATTGTTGGATTGTGGGATGTTGGGGACAATGTGTGAAAAGGAAAAGGTGATAAGGACACCCAAGACACTGCAGATGCCAGAATTGGGAGCAAAGAACAAACTGCTGGAGAAACTCAACAGATCAGTTAGTATCTGTGGAGGGAAATACATAGCTGATGTTTCAGTTGAGGCCCCTCATTTTGATGAGATGGAGAAGTGAGTATATGTTGGAGCAGCTAAGTCCATCAACTATTACAAAGAAATAATTGGAAATAATTTTCAATCATTGAATAATTTGATGCACCAAATAGATAATGGCCATGACTAATTTGGCAACTGTTAATAAAGTCACTTAAATTAAATGTATTCTATTCACTTCAAGATAAATTTTTTGACTAACATTTGAAACATTTTTATAGTAAAAGACAAATAAGACATTTCTGCTGGATTGTTCTTAGAATCTTCACCTCCAGTTTGATGAATTAGGCACAATCCCAATTCATGAGAGCAAATAGATACTTTGATTCCTGGCTTCTAAAAATAATTTTGAAGCAGGAACTATCCACATGCTCTTCTATAGCATAGTAAGCTCTTCCTTTATCAATTTCAGATCCTAAGATTTGGGGGTTTAATACTCTGAGGCTAGAATGTAAAGCGTATTTCTCTTACTCCTTCCCCTTTCCTCACAATAAAGAAACTGGAATTCAGACAGAAAGCTTAAATTTCCTCCCGTTATCTTTTGTTCAGTCTTGATCTGAGGTTTTCAAAGTTGTGTACTTTAGATTTTGAAATTGGACAAGTGATTTCACGAGCAATGTTAGAATGCCATTTGTTGCAGTTCATCACATTGGAATCATACAACACAGAAAAGCTCTTCTGGCAAACAAGTCCAAAGCAACCAGATTTACACAATTCCTACACTAGTCCCATTTTATTCTCTGCTGATTCCCATGAACTTCCCATTTACTGACATGTTAGGATCAATTTACAGTGGCCCATGAATCCTAGCACCCTCCACTTTCTTAGGGATCTCAGGGGATGCCAGATCAGCCATGCAGACACAGGGAAAACAAATAAAGCATAGGAGATCGGGATTGAAACTTGGTGGCAGAAGCAATCAGACAGTAGTTGGACCACGATGATGCCCCTTCAAGGGGAAAAATGATCAAAGCTCAATGGATCAGAACAGATGAACATTCTAAATTTCCCAAGTGTGTTACAACCAGCCACCTTAGATTTGTATTTTTGTTCCGCTAATCTGCAGACTTCTTACCCCAAGGCAGATACATATAATGTTGCATGGAGTTGTGTAAAATGGATGAGCTTGTTTCCACAAGTTTCTAGTCTTGATAAAAATATCTGAATGTTGAAATAGTTCACCAGTAAGAAACAGGTGAATTTGGAAAGGCAATACAAAATTGTTTTTTGGATCTCTGTAGGAAGTTGGTAAAAACTCTATAAAGGTGGACAGAATTTATGTAAACAACTATGCTTTAATTTACCACTAGTCTTTAGTGAAAAAAAAACAAATCAAGCAACAGTATTTGAAAGAAACATTCTGCCTCGGAAATTTATTTTAAAGCAGATTGGAAAGAGAGAAGAATGGAAAGCCTGAAGTTAAGAAATGCAGGTGTTATTTAATCATCAATATTAAAGAATGGAGTTAACACAAATCATATCTCAAAAACCAAGGGGAAAATAAAGTATTATCACCCCATAATGGAACTCAATTGACAGTTAAGAATATGCTTTTTTTAAAAATTTCAACTAAAGATAACACATCTGACCATTATATGCATAAAATGTTATTTTACTAATTCTACTTTTAAGATTCAATGGCCCTTGAATGTTTGTGGAAGACTGCTGACATGTGGATTGTTCTTAATTTGGTTAAATTTTTGATTACTTGGCTAGTTAGATTTAATTCCAGATGATGTTTTTATGTATTAAACAACAGTTTAGACAGGCCATGTCCATTAATGGAGATAGCTCAAAGCTTCCTGTATTTGTTCAGTGAGTGTGCATGGTCAAAAGATACATCTTAGTCAATAAAATATCAAATAATGAAAACTGTAGAAGTGCAAAGAAGCATCACTATTTGAACATAACTGGTAAATGTTTGATATAATAAAGGTGTTTCAGAGAAAATCAATGGTTAATTTCTAAGCTTTTACATTGGAATACCCTAAAGACTCTATGATTCAAACCCACATTTTCTCGGTATATTTAATTCTCAAATTTCCCTCGAGGTGTTCCAGAGAATCAGTATTTATATACTTGGTTCCAAATCTGGCAGAAATTTTGAAAATTAATAAGCAAATGTAAGGCAATAGTAACTTAAATGTCTTTAGTGGTGGAATTTTCCAACATGCATCCTTCCTGAAAATAAATAATCTTCCAAAAGCCTCAAAACTATAAAATACACACACTTACATATTTTATGGAGATATGTAACAAAACATTATATTATAAAAATAGATATAGAATATTGCATAATTCAAAACAATGAACTGAAACACTGCACCCTGTGCAAACTTACCTCTTTCATATTAAAATGCACTGTGTATTTCAACTGGGAAATTTACTCCAATGACTATAGATTAAATACCTTTGTTATTTCATGCAAGTGCATTAAAGCACCTTTCAGCTAATATTAAAATGTATAATTTCCAGGCTAGATGAAAGATAAAACCATTTAGTGAGTTCAGTAACTGATGATATTTTTAAGCTGATGTTATAAGGGTGACAGAACATTTGCTTGTAATTAAAGCTTTAAATAATGGTGATTGCACACAAGGTTATTCAGAAGATGAAAGAGAAATAGGATCCTGGTTTTATTTTTACAGAACCCTTTATCTGAATGGGAGTTCCAAAAGAGAATACTCTGAGGCTTCACCTGTTACTTTCAAAACTCTTAACCAACATCTTAATCAGACTGCCTACTTAAGGTGGTTGCTAACCTGCAGACTTCTGTCTCATCAATATTTAGCAAAATTCATTTGTTCCTTGCTGGTCTGGGATCCATAATAATTCTGTTAGCTCTACAATAACTGCTGGAGCTTACTGGCATTTTATCAAAGCATGTTAAAAAGTACTTAGTACTTTCTTGAAGTATCTTTCTTGATTAAAGATGAGTTGGAATCAACAGAGCAGTACGGATAGTGTAGTGGTTTGCCCAACGACTTTACAGCACTGGGGTTCAAATCCCACGCTGCCTGTACATTCTCCCCGTGTTTTTGTGTGGGTTTTCCCCGGGGGGGGCTCCAGTTTCCTCCCACTATTCGAAATGTACTGGGGGGTGTAGGTTAATTGGGTGTAAATTGGGTGACATGAACTCGAGGCCCGAAATGACCTGTTCCCGTGCTGTGTGTCTAAATTTAAATTTAATAGATTTAATTTCAGAATAAATCTGTGGATAGCATACAAGAAGGATGGTTAAATCATTATCTCATTGACATTGTTTTTTTTTATTTGATGAGATTAGAGCATGGTTTCACAATTTTATAAATCTCAATTATTAAATTTGTTCAATAAGGTCATTGTTCCAGTGTATTCATATTATGATACAACATTTCAAGATTTTTATTATAGCAGGGAATAATTATTTAATAATTGCCAAAACACACAATTTAAAAAATACATAACCTGGCAAACAGGTATTAATATCCTTATTTTATTTGATATATTTTGTGGGTTTTAACAAGTGGACCTGAAGTTAACTCTTAAATCTCTGATATGTGGACAAGGATTAAGTATAAATTTGTAAATTGCTCTGTATTGTGAAGAAAGTAAAATTGTACTCACATTTTTGCCAGTGCACTTTCTGCGCCATGTTGTAGTCTCTCTCAAGTATTTCTGATGCAGACAGAGTTGACATTTCTAAGTTCTTACAAAGTGCTTCAGTGGAAGTTGTGTACAAACTACTGAAAAGCAGCGTAGCAAGCCTTGAAGTCCCGCTCTGTGGCTGATGTCATCATACTACGCTCCAATCTCTCCTCTTGCGGCCACCATTGTTTTTCCTCGGCGCGACGTAACCACAGATAGAAGCTGAATGGCACATGTCACTCACGGCGGCTTCTGGAAGATTTTATGCAGCGAGAAGAATCTCATATGATGGGTTTAATGACTAGCTTGTGCTTTAAACAGAGATTTGCTTCTCGTTTAGTGATTTGGCAGACGAATGAAGGCTTCCAGTGGCAAGTTAAAGACATACTTAAAGGAAGCACCTGTGAAGTCTTTTTGAAACAGTACATCCTGTTCTAAAGACATTTTCCTGTCCTTGAATTGGAAAGAAAAGGGACAGCAACTATGTAAGAATTAAAGAGTGTCTTGTTTCTGAATTATTGCCATATTTTATTACCTTTAGATTTCTCTTTGACTACAGATAGTTTAATATGATATTTCTTTCTTTTAAAAAAGTGTGATCTAATTTAAGTCATCAGTTTGACTGCTATTGCAATCCTTTCCTCATCAGTGGCAAATATCTGCTGTGCTGCTGTGCTGCTCTGCTGTCATGCATATGTTGGAACCTTCTGCACAACCTTGCTTTATAGTCTACTTTCTATCAGCTGTTACGATATTATGAATGTATTTGTCCCATTCCATCATCTACCCCATTCACAAAATTATAGTGAAAATTTTAAACCTGCGCTATTTTCTTATTCACATCCCATACACACAAGTTATATGTGGAACAGAATCAATGAAGCAGAATAATTCCATAAAATTAGGTTTGGTGATTTATATTTATTCAGTTGTAATTTGACATTTTACATAAGAATAATTCAAAACATGGACCTTTAACTTCATCCCTGCTTGAAACGTGCATCAAAATGGGCTGCAAACAAAGCCCTACACCTGTTTGATGAAGAACTTGCGCCGTTTATGCTTGTGACATGCCGCAGCCTGCACACGGAGAAGCAGACTGGCTCACAAAATGGCCGATGAATATGGCAACCACGTGGACCTGGGGATGTCACCTGTCATTGTCCCAGATGACCTTCCACACAACAGGAAGACAGGGAACTGTGGCAGGAATGCCTAGGGCCCATATAAGCAGGATGGCCAGTGCAATAAAGCAGTCTCGACTTCAAGGCTTTGGTGTGCATGTTGTTCTCCACATTCACGTAGCGCAAACACTACAACCACAACATTAAACCAGTTTCTGCCTTCACCTACTTAATCTGAAATGTTAACACCCTTTCTCTTTCCACAGGTGCTGTCTTAACAGCCGAATATTTCCATCAATTTCAGTTTTGGTTTTCATTATTCTAAAATTCTTTGAATGGATGTCAAATAATCAATGCGTGGATTGGTACGAGGATTTCGATTCAAATGTCAAAAGCTTGGGACAGTTTGTCAACGGGGCGACACAGGCGGAGCTCACACGGAGGAGGGCTCTATTCTTGTATACTGCTGGGGCTGCAGTGCAGGAGATTTTCAAGACGCTGGCCGACACGGGGATCGAAGCTAATTATAACAGACCTGTTGACGCCTTGGAAAAAGCATTTTGCTGTGGAATCAAATGCCACATCCAAGCCATATCTTTTCACAGATCAAATGGAGGAACATGGAAACCATTGCTCAATTGGTCACACGACTCAGGAAGGCGGCTGAAGGTTGCAATTATGGAGGAGATTTGGAAAACCAGATTTGGTTTGTACATCAAACCACTTGAGATGCAAGTTGTTGGAGAAAGGTGCAACACTCGCACTGGCAGAAACATTGACAATAGCAGCATCATTTGAAGCGGTGGAAACTCAGTTTCAGACTATGAAATTGGATGGTCCCCCAGCTGGACTTGATGGCACAGTTTCTGGTTAAGTTCATAAGATATTTACCACCACAAGCAATGGACAGGAATATGGTAAGCACACTAGTTAGTCGGAACATGGTCGTGAATGTTATCAATATGGCATTATTGGACATTTTGGCAAGGGTTTGTGCTCTCCAGCCAGGGGTTAAGTATGCAGAAGCTATGGTAGAAAGGGCCATTTTGACAAGACATGCAGAGCCCCACCCCAGGTAAGGGGTGAACCCAGACAGACAAATAATTGTGGAGGAAGAAGGGGGATGAGAGGTGGACGTAGGCCGAGGGGGCGAACAAAATGTTCGTCATGTTGAAAAGGGCTCACGTGAATGTGAACGTACACATGATGACGATCAGGAAAAACAAACTGAGACAAGATATGCTTTTTCCATTAACAATAAACATGCAAATTCAAAGGTGCCAGTAGTGATTGGAGGTGTGAAGGTTGACATCATGGTGGACAGTGGGAGTGACACCAACATTATAATCAGAGTATTGTGGGAGGAACTGAAAATTAAAAAGATAACATGTACAACCAGAAGATATGAGAAAAAGTTGCTTCCATACACCTCATCAAAGCCACTTCAAACTATTAGATGCTTTACAGCAGAGATGCAGGTGGATGTCCAGAATAATCCTACCACGATGGCAGAGTTTGTTGCCACAGATGAATGAAGGGAACATCTACTGAGTAGGAAGATGGGTGCATTATGTATAGGCCTGAATGTGAACTCAGTGCAATCCTATATTGATCTGAAGGAGGAATTCCAGTCAGCTTTTGAAGGATTTGGAAAACTAAGTAACAGGCAGATCAAACTGAAATGGATCCAGAGGTCAGGCCAGTAGTACAACCCATGAGAAGGACACCATTTGGGCTGAGGGAGAAAGTAGAAGCAAAAATACATGAACATCCAACAAGACATAATTGAATCAGTGGAGGTTCACCTTGGGTCAGCCCAGTCGTTGTAGTCCCAAAACCCAAGGGAGCGACCAGATTATGTATTGACATGGGGAGAGCAAACTAAGCAGTAGTGAGGGAAAGGCACCTGATTCCTACAGTGGATGAACTCCTACAGGAACTATTGACAAGCAAAGTCTTCTCAAAGTTGGATTTGAAATGGGGATTCCACCAGCTAGAACTAGAGCCAGTCAAGGAAAATCATTACAATTGTCACACATTGTGGATTGTTTAGATACAAGAGGTTACTATTTGGTGTAAATGCTGCTCAAGAGATCTATCAACACGAAATCCACAAAGTGATCCAAGGTATGATATCATTGTCCATGGTGCCACACGTGAGGAACATGATGAGAGACTTAAACAGACCTTAGTCCGGTTGAGAGATGCTGGATTGACAGTGAATGCAGACAAATGCTTGCTGGGTGTATCCAAGATGGCGTTCATGAGCCACAAGCTGACTAGTGAAGGTATCAATCCAACCGAAGGTAAAATCAAGGCAGTTGCAGAGGTTTAACAACCAAGGATTGCAATGGAAGTGAGGAGCTTCCTGGGTCTAGTGAACTTTTGTGCAAGGTTCATACTAAATCTAGCAACTATTGCAAAACCACTGTGGAGGCTAACAAGGAAAAATGCTCACTTTGTGTTCGGCCCCGACCAAAGAAAGGCATTTCAGAAATTGAAGAGAAGCCTGATGAGTGCACATACATTGGGATATATTGATCCAAAAGCTTAGACACAAGTCCCAATGGGACTAGGAGCCATCCTAGTGCAGAAGTAAGGGATACAATGGAGGGTGATTGCATGTGCGAACAAGTCACTTACTGATGTTGAAAGATGTTATTCACAGACAGAGAAGGAGGCCCTGGGACTCGTATGGGCCTGAAAACATTTCCATGCTTAACTATGTGGCATAGAGTTCCAGCTCTTAACTGATCACAGACCAATGGAAGCCATTTATTCTCCGAGATCAAAGTCATGTGCTAGAATTGAAAGATGGATCCTGAGACTACAACAATATCGCTACAGGGTGATTTACATAGCATGGAAAAGCAATATTACCAATTCACTATCAAGGTTGCTAAAAGACAATGGGATAAAGCACTCAATGCTTGAGATGGAGGCTGAATCATTTGTGAGATTCATTGCAGTGAATGCAATACCACAGGCAGTACAAACCAGGGAGATTGAGGAGGAATCATGCATGGACTCAGAACTGATGGGCATTAGGGAACAGATCAAAAGCGGTGGCTGGAACAGCTGTCAAAACAAAGTCTATGTGGCCTACAGAGATGAACTGTGCATAATTGGAAGATGTGTACTCGGGGAAACCGATTTGTCATTCTACAGAAATTAAGAGGGAAGATGGTTGCACTGGCTCACGAGGAACTTTTGAGAGTTGTTGGGACAAAACAAAACCTCCATACAAAAGTTTTGTGGCCAGGAATGGAAAAAGATGTGGAAAAATATATGAGATCATATTATGGGTGTCAGGTGCCAAGCAGACCTATTCCACCTGAACCATTACGAAGCACAGTGCTACCAGCAGGACAATGGGAGGATATTGCAGTAGACTTCTTGCACCCATTCCCAACTGGAGAGTCGACTATGGTGGTTGTCGGCTATTACAGCAGATATTATGAGTATGTCATAATGAAATCAACAACAGCAGAAAAGACGATCGCAGCACTGAGGGAGATCTTTGCCATACATGGCTTACCAGTGACTTTGCATTCAGACAATGGACCTCAATTCATATCAGAGATATTCTGAGAATTCATGAGAACAATTGATGTACACCACCACAAGGTTACACCAAAATGGCCACAGGCCAATGGAGTTGAACATCAGAATCAGTCAATTGAGAAAAAAATGAGAATTGTTTAAGCAGAAGGTAAAGACTGGAAAGAAGCTCTTTTGACCTATGTAGTAGCATACAGAGCAACACCACATAATACCACAGGAAAAAGTCCAGCAGAACTCTTGTTCATAAGAAAGGTCAGAACCAAAATACCACTGGTTGTTGACATAGTGAATGACCAGGAAGTGGAAGACCACAATGCTAAAAGAAAAGGGGCAACAAAACTGTATGTGGACATGAAAAGGAATGCCAGACCTTCAGATGTAATACCAAGGGATGAGGTACTGGTGAGGAAAGAAAGTCAGAAACACCATTTATTCCCCAACCATATATTGTGGTGTCCAGAGAATGAAATCAAGTGATGGTCCAGTCACCAGAAGGTCTTACTTATGACAGAAACACATCACAGGTGAAAAAGTATTATCGTTGCAGTGCTCCAGTGATGTCGACACCAGACGAAACTGTGAGAGAACAGAGCCGAGATGACTAGCTTGATGGACCTGGAATGGACCAGCTGGAAAGAGAAACTACTGGAAACCAGCATCAAGGTGGTAGACAAACTGAGCAGGATATCGCGGTGAGCATTCCAGAAATAGGCCAGACAATACCAGGAGAGAGACTGCAACGTCAGCGACAACCACCCAGGAGATTTCAATACTTCATGATATATTAGTGTGGAGAACTTTGTATTTTATGGTTTGGAAATCTGTGTTTTGTAAATCATCCAGGAAAATATGTGATTTGGAAATTGAAATTGATATTGAAAATAATCAGTATTGAAATTTGACTGTTTTAAAAGTAGTTTAAGCATTTTTCATTTATTTGATAATCCTTTTATTTGATAAGGGAGGGATATCATAGCAATAGATAATATAGATTGGTTATTGACTATAATGACTGGCATGTTACACAGGACCACAAGGGAGTAAAAAACAGTTGCGGAGGAACAGAAATTGAGTATATTTGAACTCAACCTCAAAGTGTTGACTTTATTTGACCTCATGATTCAACATATATCAATTAGACAAAGCTTACATGAGGGTTTGATTTTAAAACTGATGCAATAATAACTCTCACTCTTGGAAATTTTCTTTCTCTGTGAAAGTGAGAAGAGAGCACCAAGCTCCAAACAGAAACAAACTATGTTGCTTGGAATTCACAAAATTAAGATCTGAATTAGTTGCAGTTTTCAAGATATTGAGGGAGACTAATAAGAAAGAGAGAGAGAGAAAAATCTGCTGAATGGGGAATCTCAGAGTCATGCGATCATATAGCATGGAGCAGGCCAGTGGACTCTCTAGAGCTAGTGGTTCTCAATCATTTTCTTTCCACTCAATACCACATGAAATAATCCCTCACTTACCACATAGCACCAATTGAATCTGTGATTCCCTCTAAATCTCTTCTCTTTAAATCTGTCCTCTAGTTTTGTTCACCTCCTGCATTCTACCCTATCAATAGTCATTTATGTCCCTTTTTAAGTCCCCTCTGTTCCAGGGAAAGCAGAGCCATACTCCCCAATCTTGGAGAGACTCCACAAAGACTAGGAGATTGCTTTGCTGAGCACCATTGCTCTGTCCACATCAGTGACAAGGATTTCCCTGTGGCCAACACTTTCTATGCTGTACCCCACTCCTGCGCTTACATGTCTGTGCAGGGTCTCATGAGCTATCAAACCAAGATTACCTGTAAATTGGCGGAGCAACACCTAATTTTCCATCTGGACACTCTCCAACAGGATGATATTAACATCGACTTCTCTGGTTTCTGCAAGGCCACTCCCTGTTCTCTCTCCCCCATCCCTCTGTCTTCTTACCCCAAGCTCTTCCCTCCCCTTCCCTCTCCATTCACAAAGCTATCCTTCCTCCCCTTGTTTGCTGGTATGGCTTCTATCCCTTATCCACCTATTACCTCTTTCCTGTGGGAAATCCCTGACCCTGATGCAGGTAGAGAGAAGGTGCTCAGCAAAGCGATCTCCCAGTCTCCGTTCATGTATGTCCTAGACTCATCCACGCTCTCAAAATGCATTTTCCAGGATTATACTCCATCTGTCATTCCTCAGCCCATTTCACTAACACATCAATATACCCCTGCAACCTAAGGCTCCCCTCTACATGAACAACTCCACCAATCTTTACATAATATACACATCTCCTTATCATGCCTCCTACATCCATACCATTCAAGTATATTACAAACAGCAAGAGCCTCAGTGCTGATCCTGGTGGGATAGTACTGGAAACAGGCAAATATCACCTGTCTCCTAATACCAAGGCAAGTTTGGATCCTATTTGCCAACTTGCCCTGCAGACAAATACCTCGATGTACATCTTCACTTATTAGTAAATGAAATGCAAGGGTTTATTTTTATTTTCTTCTGCATAATCTTCTAGTTAAAGCTCTACCTCAGGGTTTCCCAACCAGGGGAAACCAGGGGTGCTCACAAGATAACTTTTCAGTTTTTTTGTTTATATTAAGGGTGCTGTCTTATATATTCAAGATAAAAATATTGATTTTTTTAAAGTCCAAATTAAAGATGGGGATGTCCTCTTTTTTCTCTATTCAATAGAATGAGATTCTCTATGAATTTTAGTATATTTTGACATGCTGTTTCCTTTTAAATGGCATCGCCCTATAACTTTTTTTTTTTTTTAATCGGGTCATTTAAAATAGGGGCCAAACTTGTTGTTTCGTGTTTTGCAGTGAATTACATTCGATTTTTATTTCTTATTATTTATTTGTGTTACGTAAATTATTAATTAACCTTTCATTATGTCAAAGAAAATGAAATGGGATGATGATGATGTGCAGTTTGGTTTCACTTGCACCGGAACAACTGAGGATCTGCAAAAACCCCAGTGCATGCTTTTGTGACGCTATCTTTTCAAATGCAAATTTGAAGCCATCTAAGCTGCAGGAGCACTTCAACAACCGGCTTGGTGGAGCAGATCTTGCAGGCCATGATGTTGAATTATTGAAAGCTAAAAGGGCCCACTTTGATTCTCAAACAACCCTTCCAAAATTAGGTTTTATATCTGCTGACAAACCACTGCTGATGGCTTCATATCACGTGGCATATAAAGTAGCCAAATCCAAGAAGCCCCATACAATTGCAGAAGAGGTGATAAAACCGTGTGCATTAGAAATGGCAACAATTGTTCTAGGAAAAGAAGCCTCAAACAAGCTTAAATTAGTGCCGTTAAAAAATAATGTTATTCAGAGCCAAATTGGTGATTTGAGTTTGGACATTTTGGACCAAGTTATCACAGATATCTGGGCTAGTCCCTTGAAAATCTCTCTCCAGTTGGACGAAACAACTGATGTTGCAAATTGCAGTCAACTCGTCGCATTAGTGAGGTATGTCCATGATGGGGTCATAATGGAAGATTTCCTGTTCTGTGAAAATCTGAAAACAATCACAAAAGGAAAAGATGTCTTCCAGTGTCTGAAGGACTTCTTTGCTAAATATGACTTAGATATGCAAATTATTGGTTCTGTGTGTACCGACATTGCCCCAGCTATACTAGGAAATAAATCAGGATTTTTTGCACTGATGAAACAAGAGATTCCGCACTTGCAAGGTACCCACTATTTTCTTCCTCAACGTGCTTTTGCATCAAAAACATTGCTTCCAAAGTTGAAAAAGGTCCTTGACACTTCTGTGAAGACCATCAACTGGATTAGGAGTCGTGCTCTGAACCACCGCCTCTTCAAGTCGCTTTGTGAAGATTTTGGAAGTGAGCATTCAGTTTTGGTTTTCCACACAGAAGTCCGCCGGCTGTCACGTGGGAGAGCTTTAACACGCTTCTTTGAACTGTGAGAAGAAGTCAAAGCTTTTCTGAAGGAACGTGACTACGATCTGCCCAGAGAAATGGAATCACAAGAAATCAACCAAATGCTGGCCTATTTGAGTGATATTTTCACTCATATGAATGACCTGAGTGTATCTATTCAAGGGAAAAATATAAACATATTGAAATGCTGCAAAAAGTTAAATGGTTTCAAGGAAAAGTTGCATCTTTGGTGTCGACGAGTTAAAAGAGGGAATCTTTCAAATTTTCCATCACTCGAAGAAATGGTTGATGACTATTAGTCCTTAATTCCAAGGGTGCGTGAAGAAATTGTGGATCATTTTGAAATACTATCAAAGTCATTTGATGGATATTTTGGAGGTGGAGAACTGGAAACTTCTGAAGAATGGATTATAAATCCATACTCCTTCAATTTGGACAATATGTTGGATGATGAAGAGCTGAAGGAAGATCTTATTGCACTGCGCAAAAATCGTGTTCTTGAAATGCAGTTTGAAAGCAAAATTTTGGAACAATATTGATGTTCGGCAATGGACATGTTTCCAAGACTGTGAAAAAGCACTAACTGTGCTCATCCCATTTGCGACGACATACTTATGGGAGTCTGGATTTAGTGCCCTTTTGTCAATCAAGACAAAGTCTAGAAATTGCTTGGGTGCACGGGTAGACATGCGGATCGCTATCAGCAACAAAGTGCCATGTTTTGAAAAACTCTTAAGCAATAAACAGGAACAAAAGAGTCATTAAATTTAAATCGGCTTATGAACATTTGAACATTAGTTCTTTAATTAGTTTAAAGAAATTTCATGCATGGATGAAAATTTAATTTTTTGTAGGGTTTATGCAACTTTTAATTTGTTGTAATATTTTTTCTTTTCCATATGTTTCATTTTTGTTTATATATTATTCAAAATTGATTATACAAATTTGTTTTGGTCGTCTTCACCTTTATTCTTAAATAAATTATTACTTTAAGTGGTGCGAGAACATATTACATTTTTTTAGGGGAGCGGGGCATAAAAAAGGTTGGGAACCACTGCTCTACCTCATGATCTCTTCTGAAATCAAAAATAAAAAAGATACATGGACACTCAAGTAAGGCAGCATCTGTGCAAATATAAACGTTTCCCTCTCTTCAGGCACTGCATGACTTCAAGCATCCCATCAGTTTCTCATTTGATTTTAGATTTCCAGCATTCGCAATTTATTTGCTTTCTATCTCCTCAGATTAGGATTTACTTTCAACAATTCTCCATTAGGAAAAATTAGATCCTTTTCCAATTCATTCAGCTGTTCTTGTTCATTTTTTTTCTGTTTTAAGAATTAAAAATTAGTGAAAAGAACAGCAATCGATAAAGATCCTGGATATAAAGTTTGTCCTTTGTTGTTGACATAAACCATATCGTTTATTGGGATATGAAACACGGGGACAGGCCCTTTCAGCCCATGAGCCTGTGCCGCCCAATTATACCCAATTGACCAACACCTTTGAACAATGGGAGGAAACCATTGCACCAGAGGAAATCCGCGTAGACACAGGAGAACATACAAATCCCTTACAGACAGTGTTGGATTTGAACTGACTCCCAAAATTCACATGTGAATGGTCATGGAATGGATAAATAAAATACAAATCACAGGCAGTTATATTGTAGATTTTGCATTATCATTTCTTATCTAAGTTCATGCAATTGACTGGGAGCCTTGCAAGTGGCAGTTCAATTAAAAACTCACTCTCTGCAATAAATGACACTTCAAGGTTCTTTTATAATGAGAATATTTAATTGACATCTGAAGTACTTGTCAGATCATGGACCAAGATTACATTAGAGAAACTGCAAAATACTACTCCCTTTGAAGGAGCAAGGAGCCATTGAAACCAATTCTTCCACATTTCTCCACACATGCATATTTGCTAACTGGAAAATTCAAATGGAGAGTTGCTGTGACAAAGCACCCAAGAACCCAAGATCAAGATCACAAGATACAGTGGAACCCCGTTATAACACTATGATTCGGGTCCAAAATAAAATCGGATTGCAAGAAAGGCAGGGCCGTGCTAAATCGAGGTCACGAAAACAACTTTTTCAAAAAAATAAAGAACACGTGTACAATACCTGTATTTGCAATCATAATTTTATTTCTTAAAAAAAACAATTGAGCATTTGTTGCCTGAACGCCGCATGTTGCTGGCTGCCAGAGAAATCCAATGCTTCTGGTCCACATCCTGAGTCTCCAGCCAATGTAGGATAGCCTCGAGATACTCAATGGCTTCAGACACTTTCATGGGTGGGGGTGGAGGCTCCTCATTGTCATCCTCCTGTGGTTCAGGTACCGGTGCCTTAGTACGTTATGGATTATCTCGGAGTCCGTCAGATGCTCATATGTCGAGCATTCGTCATCAGCAAAGTTCCACTGGTGAAAATCCTCTTTGCTAATTTGAAACAACCTCTGCTCCTCACCTACCTCTTCATCTGTGAAGCTGTAGAATTCATCTTCATCTTCCTTTTTGGATTTTCATGATGAAAAGGATGGACCCAGAACTTTTCCACACATGAGGAGCTGACAGCTGCCCAGTCCTTCCCTCCTAAGTGGAAGACTTCTTTAACATTCATGCTTTTCAGATAGTCTTCCAGCGTTGTAGATTCGTCCACAATTCTAAGAATTAATTCACTCCTGTAAATCTGCTTGAACACGGAGATGACCTCTTGATTTAGTATTCTTGGGAGGTAAGAAACTCAGATCTTTCCATAATGGCTTAATAGGGTGGCAGTTGGAGAGTGGACAGGACAGTTGTCAAGCAAAAGAAGAGCTTTGGAAACAGCAGGATGAGCAAAATTTCCCAAACGTGAGTGGTTTTAACTAGTGTGTTCTAGTCTTGTTAACACAAAACTTCAATGTCACGTGATCTTTACGTTGTTTGAACCCCTCACGTCAATGGACGTCATCTTTTCTAGACAGTGTGTAGTCCGGAATCATCTTGTAGCAGAGGCCTGTTTTATTACAGTTGTACATATTCTTTGATGTAGCCACCTTCTTCTAAGAGAGTTTTTACTTCTGTCAGGTATTTGCCAGTGGCAGCACTGTCGGCTGAGTGACTTCTCCAGACACTAACACTTGAGAAATCCCATGACGGTGTTTAAAATGGTCTAGCCATCCATTGCTAGCTTTGAACTATGAGGTTTCTCCATTGATCAGCTGGTCAAACTTCTCAGCTTGAGCTTTGAGAATAGACTTGAAAAAATGGAAGACCTTCTGACCTCATTTGAACAAACCCCTAGTGCAGGGAGTCATCAAGACTGACATCTTTGGCTGATTTCATGGATTTGGCCTTTATATCTTCCTCAACGTTCCAAAGCAATACACATAACTTATCTTCCTGAGTGCTGATTCAGGTATGCAACTTGGGTTTAACATTTATTCTTGATCACATCAAGTGCGTGAAGCTTATCTTTCACTGAAAAAAGATTTTCGTCTTCTAACGATGCGTTCCATTTTGATTTGAAAACAATTTCACTTCCAGAAAGAGGGGAAAAAATGGGGTCCACTGGCTGATCGTATTTTATCCAGGTTTGCGTTAAATCAAGTTACGTTAAATCAGGGTTCCTCTGAATAGGAGCAGAAGTAGGCCTATTGGCCAATCGAGTCTGCCCCGCCATTCTAATCATGAGTTGATCCATCATTCCAGCCTTCTCCCCATAACCCTTGATGCCCTGACTAATCAAACCTGTCAATCTCTGCCTTAAATACATTTAATAACCTTGTTTCTATAACCACCTGTGGCAAAAAAGTTGTACAGACTCATGACACTGACGAAACAAACTTTTCCACATCTCTATTTTAAATTAATGTCCTTTTATCCTGAATTTATGCCCTCTTGTCCTTGACTACCCTATTATGGGAAACATCCATGCTACATCTACTGTGTCCAGGCCTTTCAGTATCTGAAATGCCTCTTTGAGGTTTCCCCCCCACCCCCACCCCACCATCCTTCTGTACTCTGAGTATAGTCCAAGAGCCATCTGTGATTCCAATGTGGTTTCTATTTCAGGGACAGTTTGGAATTATATCATTTCCTGCACAGCATTCTTTTAGGAGTACTGAAGTGTAACAGTGGACATTAGGAATTCCAAGGACAAACCACCAAGTAGCTGGAGAGATAGCCTGCCATTGGGTAACCACTGGCCCCCTCTTCGCTGCATCAAACTTTTCTGACCTTTAGCAAGCTTCCTGACCCCAAGCCCAGTTATAAATTAATGGACATTGACTGCAAACACCAACAACTTTATCACCATCTTTGAGCCATTTGACAATGAAACAAACTTACTGATGCAACAAAGAGTACGCAATTTGTACATCAAACTCAGAATTTATTGTCATGAACAAGTCACAAAATTTGGTGTTTTGCGGAAGCATCATGGTGCAAACATTCATATTATATAACCATCTTATGATATTACTATATAAAAAAATAATAGTGCACGAAAAGTGAGGCAATGTCTTTGGTTCATCTGCAGAGGGATATAGTTAAGCTGGATGAGTGGGCAAAGGTCTGGCAGATGGAGTACAATGTTAGTAAGTGTGAGGTTATCCACTTTGGCAAAAATAAAAGAGCTGAATATTATTTAAAGGGTGAAAAACTACAGCATGCTGTTGTGCAGAGGGACTTGGGAGTGCTTGTGCATGAATCGCAAAAAGTTAGGTTGCAGGTGCAGCAGGTTATTAAGAAGGCAAATAGAATGTTGGCCTTCATCGCTAGAGGAATTGAATTCAGGAGTAGGGAGGTAATGTTGCAACTGTATAAGGTACTGGTGAGACCGCACCTGGAGTACTGTGTCCAGTTCTGGTCTCCATGTTTGAGGAAGGATATACTGGCTTCGGAGATGATCCAGAGGAGGTTTACTAGGTTGATCCCTGGGATGAAGGGGTTGACTTATGATGAAAGACTAAATTGTCTAGGATTGTATTCGCTCAAGTTCAGAAGAATGAAAGGAGATCTTATAGAAACATATAGAATTATGAAGGGTATGGATAGGATAGATGTAGAAAGGTTTTTTGAGCTGGCCAGGGAAACTAAAATGAGAGGACACAGTCTCAAGATTCGGGGGAGTAGATTTAGGACAGAGATGAGGAAAAATAGTTTTTTCCAGAGAGTAGTGAATGTTTGGAATTCTCTATCCAGGGAAGTGGTTGAGGCTGCTTCATTAAACATATTTAAAATTCGGTTAGATAAATTTTTACATGATAGAGGAATTAGGGGATATGGGGAGAAGACAGGTAGGTGGAGTTAGGTCATAAATTAGATCGGCCATGATCTTATTGAATGGCGGAGCAGGCTCGATGGGCCATTTTTGGCCTACTCCTGTTCCTACTTCCTATGTTCCTATGATTATTCAGGAATCTGATGGCAGCAGGGAAGAAGCTGTCCTTGTGCTTGTCTTTAGGCTCCTATACCTTTTTCTCGATGGTAGCTGAGTGAAGAGGCATAGCCTGGGTGGTGGGGGTCTTTGAGGATAGAAGCTGCTTTTTTAAGATACCGCCTCATGCAGACGTCCTCGATGGAGTGAAGTCTGGTGCCTGTGATGTTGCAGGCTGAGTAACGACCCTCTGGAGTTTATTCTTGTTCTGAGAGTTGGCGTCTCCATACCAGGCAGTGATGCAATCAGGCAGAATGCTCTCCACGGCACACCTGTAGAAGTTTATGAGAGTCTTTGGTGACATACCAAATCTCCTCAGACACCTCAAAAAGTATAGCTGATAGCAAACCTTCTTTGTGATTGAATCAATGTAGATGCTCCAGGACAGATCCTCGGAGATGATGGCACACGAATTTGAAGTTCTTGACCCTCTCCACTACTGAGCCCTCGATGAGGACTGGGTCATGTTCCCCTGACTTCCTCCTGAAGTCCACAATCACCTCCTCGGTTTTGCTAATGTTGAGTGCAAGTTTGTCGTTGATGTGATACCATTCAACGAGCTGATTTGTCTCCCTCCTCTACGCTTTCTCATTTTCATTTGTGATTCTGCTGACAACTGTGGTGTCATTGGTATTGTAGATGGCATTGAAATTGTGCTGGGCCACACAGTCATGGGTGTATAACGAGTAGAGCAGTGGGCTAAGCACGGATCCTTGGGGTGCACCTGTGTGGATAATCAGTGAGGAGGAGATATTGTTTCCAATTCGTACTGACTGGTTTTCTGATGAGGAATAAAACATTGTCATCCGTGACATTTTATGTACAGCAGTGTTAAGTTGGAGTTTTGTACTAATGCCAATCACGAAGACTCAAGAGGTTTTTTTGGTGTACCATCTGCACATACAATGAACGGGAGCTGGTTGGCTTAGCAGTTAGTGCAATGCCTTTACAGTGCCAGCCATCGGGACCAGAGTTCGAATCCCTCACTGTCTTTAAGGAGTTTTAACATGCTCCCTGTATCTGTGTAGGTTTTCCCCAGGGTCTCTGGTTTTCTCCCACCATTCAAAAAGTACAGGGGTTATAGGTTAATTGGGCACCGCGGGCTTGTGGACGGAATGGCCTGTTACCGTGTTGTATGTCTAAATTTAAATTTAAAATTGAAAGTAAATCTATATATTTCAGCCGAAGATCTGTTCTTTTCTCAGATCAACACTCCAACATAGAGCATAATTTTGTTACGCAAGGACAGAACGGTAGCATATCCCACCTCCAAGTTGACTGCAGTGCAGAATAGCTCTGAAACAGCTTTATTTTCACCAAGGTCTCAATCTGGATTCTTGTCTAGAATCTTGTGATAGATTGAGATACATCACTATTTCCAGCCTGCAATTTCATCCTTGAGTTCTTCAGGATAAAAAAAAAAATCTATGTGTAAAGTGACTGAAAAGTATCTCTGATCACACTTACATCATAAAGTGTGATACAGTACGGACATGGATTCATCAGCATATTGCACCCATTTACATCAACCCTAGTCTGTTTTAATTCTCCTCACCTTCCTAGCAATTCCTCCCAAACATTGTCACCATCTACATACTTGTGATAATTTCAGTATCCATTTAACTCAGCAAATTACACATATTTGGGTTTTGAGGCAAAGTTGGAGCCTCCGGGGAAACTCACATTGTCACAGGGAGAATATACAAACTCTCAGACAGAGCTAGAAGTTGGCAATAAGGGTGTCACAGTTAGTATGACTCAATTACAGTGCCAGCAACTCGGGTTTGAATCCAACGCTGTCTGTAAGGAGTTTGTACGTTCTCCCCATGACCTGTGTGGGTTTCCTCTGAGTCCTCTGGTTCCCTCCCACCCTCCAAAATGTATGGGGTTGCAGGTTAATTGAGTAAAATTGGGCAGCATGGGTTTCAATGACCAGAAATGGCTTCTACTGTGTTGGAAATAAAATTTAAAAGAAAATTGGAAAAAAAATGCATTGGCGATCGGAGTTCTACTCAAGCCACCACCATACCAATCCATGTGAAGAAAACAAAACAACTATTTTGGTGTTTGTTCCACCCTGAAATTTAAAATTTTAAATTAGATGTACAGCTCAGTAACAACCTCTTCTGGTCAACAAGCCCATGCCGCCCATTGACACTCAATTAACCTACAACTCTCATACATTTTGAAGGGTGGGAGGAAACCAGAGCACCCAGAGGAAACCCACACATACATGGGGAGAACATATGAACTCCTTACACACAGCACTGGATTCAAACTTGGGTTGCTGGCACTTAATCAGCATTATGCTGCCCTATAATTATAAAACTTTCAATCTTCATCCATCATGTGCCCCAAAACAGGAAGATATTGATTTGATTGTAAATGTTGACCAGGATCTGGCGTGTCAAACTGGAGAGCAGATGGGCTCAAGTTTAGGTGTCATCGTGGCCATGCCTTGCAGTCATTTTAAGGTTAGTCAAGTCATGTTTATTGTCATTTGATTGCACAAGAACAACCCAAGGAGACAACATTCCCTGGTCCTCGGTGCAAAACACGGAGGCACACAACCAGACAAAGCACACAATACTTATGCAGAATAAGTATTCATTATACAAATAAATAAATAATAGATAGATAAATAAATTAATAGATAAACAGATTAAGTTTTATAAATATGAAAGTCTTGGATGGTCAGTGTGAGCAGTTCCTTTGGTCGTTCAACATTCTCACTACCCATTGGAAGAAGCTGTTCCTCAGCCTGGTGGTGCAGGCTCTGATACTCCCATATCTCTTTCCTGATGGGAGCAGCAGAAAGATGCTGCGTAGGGTGGAAGGGGTCCTCAATGATTTTGTGTGCTTTCTTTAGACAATGATCCAAGTAGATCATCTAAGTCTTTGGATTGAAGAGATGTAAATGCTACCGTGTCACCAGTATTTATGATGTCAAGCTGGAGGTATGGAAATGAATCTTGCTTTGAATCTTTAATTTGAGCAACAAAAAAAGTTATGATTTGGATAATTTTAAGCAATCTATAGAATTTATTTCCTCTCCAATGTTAGTTGCACCTGGGGTTCAACCAACAAGTGACTATGTCTCTCAGAGATGGACTACTAAACAAGCCCAGGGAGTGATCTATTACACGGGTCATTGCAACAGAGACTCAGCCTGAGTTAGTTGTGTTGGAATCACAGGATAGTTCTTAAGAGCAGGGAATGCCCCAGAATTGCTGAGTCCCACCATCATTCTCATCAGGCAGAGATCAATTAGCTCAGTATAGAAGACAAGTTGAAACCAAGATGCTTCTTTCTGCTTGCCGTCTTTTATTCTTGGGAAACATGCAAACTAGAACAAATACATCACAGTAAAACCTACCATTGCCAAAGGTCTACTTTTGCTGTTATAATCTTGATATTGCTCTTGTTCCCCTATTATGGAGATCATTCTTCAATTTGCCTTTAAGTTGTTCTGCCCTAAATTTTTTTTTAAATTATAAGCTGTTTCCAACCATTTAAACCCATGCTGTCCAATCACACCCAAATTAACCTACAACCTCATACATTTTGGAGAGAGGGAGAAAACCAGAGCACCCAGGGTAAACCCACAGTCATGGGGAGAACGTAAAAACTCCTTACAGACAGCGCCAAATTTGAACCCGAGTTGCTGGCCTGGTAATAGCATTGTGCGAGTCACTACACTAACCATGCCACCCCAATTAAAGCTATCATCTAATCGTCTAAGATCTCCAGCGAATCAGGTTCAATTCCGACTTCTGGTGCTATGTGAAGTTTGTATGCTCTCTATGACTTGACAGGAGTTTCAGCTGGATACTCCACTTCATTCCCATATCGTAAAAGATGTACAATGTGGCAGGGTTAATTGGCTGCTCATCCAAGTGTTTGGTGTAAGAATTAAGGATGTATTAATGTCCATGTATGAGCAAATAAATTTTGGAGAAATCAGTGAAGTAATTGAATTGATAGGATTGTTCTGACACCTGGCCTAAACTCCATGGGAAAGGTTGAGCCCCTCTACGTCATGAGTAGATCTAAGAAAATTGTGCTTCTTTGTGTAATCTTTGTGGTCCACATTCTTTCTTGTGGTTATTTAAAGCAACTTAAATTTCTCTCTTTGGAGCAGAATTCGAAGGGATATTTAATTGTGCCATTCTAAATCAAGATGAGTTTTGACTGAATAAAGGAGATTGGTCCTTTAGTTTTTAAAAAAAAAGTTAAAGAAAGGATTCCCTGAATTAATAGCAGGAGGTAGAGTCGTAATAACTTGAAAAACAAATGCAATCAGCAGTTCGGGACACATCATTACAGGAAAGATATGGAAGCTATGGAGAGGGTGTAGAGATTTACCAGAATGTTCCCTGGATTGGAAAATTTATCTTATGAGGTAAGGTTAGCAGAGCCAGAGCTTTTCTTATTGGAGTGAAGAAGGATAAGAGGTGACTTAATTGGGGTCTACAAGATCATGAGAGGCATTGATAGGATAGACAGTCAGCACCTTTTTCACAGGGTGGGAGTAGCAAACATCAGACGACATCTCTACAAACTGAAGGGAGGAAGGTTTAGGGGAGACATCAGGGGTAGGTTTTTTTTTAAACGCAGAGGTGGGTGCCTGGAATGCATTGCCAGGGGTGGTGGGAGAGGCTGGAACAATAGTGGCATTTAAAAGACACTTAAACAAGCACATGGATGAAAGGAAAATAGAGGATTATGAGGTAGGGAGGGTTCATTTGTTTGGTAGGTATACAGTAGATGGGCTGGCACAACATCATGGGCAAAAGGGCTTGTACTGTGCTATAATATTCTATGTTCTATGATAGAGAGTTAGTTGCTAATCCAAGGAAAGGAGGAGGGAAGTGGGATTATTTGGATAATTCTTTCAAACAGCCAGCACAGATAATGGGCAAATGACTTTGCTCCAAGATTTCATGCTCCCTATAGATGTCCTGCATGCATCCTTTTCAAATATTAGCACTCCAGTCTTTGGGAAAGCAAGTCTCAGCATTCTACTTCAACAGCTCAACCATTTTGCAACCAGATGCGTTCTTCTGAACTGCTTGTGACGTCAAAGGAAAATGTAATCTTTTTCTTGCCCTCCCACTAGAGCAAGCTTTTGATCCTCCCTTTTCATTTTCTCTTCTCTACCTAAAGGTTGATGAAAGTGCTAACCTTCTTTGATTTCTCTTCAACTTTCTATTCCATATAAAAGGCATTAAATGAGGAAACCAGGAACATGAAAAGATTCAAAACATTGAAAAAAAATCCTGCCAGTTACATATTTCAGTCCACTGTGGTCTACCACTTCTGCTGTGTTTCACTGAATACAAAAAGATAAGCACTTTTTTAGGTTATTCTCCTGATAATATCGGAACAAATAGGTTCCATGCATTTATATATGCATTTCTACTTTTGTTTTAAAAAAATTAAGTCGTGGTGGAGGAAGAGGAAATGTGCTACTTTAGAGGAAAAGAATGCCAGTCATCACTGGTAATATTAAGATATTTTTTAGTTGAAGTAGCTCTGCTTTTTACAGTACAAACATTCAAGTTAAATAACAATTCAAAGGACAGGGTCAATGTCTGACCCAGAACAGACAAAATCTAAATCAAAAAGGCACTGGTTCAATCATGTAGTGCTGCAGAGGATGCCTTGATAAAACACTTTCCCATTTCAGTAAAGCACCCGAAAGCCGATGCACTTGTGACCATTGTATAACCGCCTGTAATGGAGGATTAAAACCATGTACCCAGATGCTTTTTGCTTATGTGGAACTGACGACACTGGGTCCACACGCAGGTCACCTTACTTTCAGAACTAGCAGATGTAATTAAACTCAGCCATGGGGACTTATCTGAAGATACACTTTAAAATGGAATTCCACTGTGAGGCCCAGGGAAAGCAGTTGTCAAATGCAACACTCTGAAATTGACGAATTGGTCACAACCTGTCTTGCTCGAGAAGTTTTAATAAGTCTTTGTATCTACGAGATAAACCAGGAAATTATAACATCCTGGTTCCATAATAATTAATCTTCTAAATTGTAGAATGTAATGTTCAGTTTTGATTTTGACTGACAAATATTAGAAGGAGTAGGCGCATGATTAATTGTTTTTGGGGTATATAAGCCTGTGGTCCTGCTGCTGAAGTTTAGATTCTCCGAGGGGTGGGAACATCCCTTGTCAAGAAGGAAGAACAGCCAGAGTCCAAGCAACGTCCCGGTCGGGGGAGGTGGAGAAGCTGCTACCAGCGCCCTGACAACCTACTACAAGTGTGCAGTCGTTGCCTCGCTTCGGCAGTTGGGACCAGTCCAAGCGTTGATAAGTATAGTTGGGAAGGGCTTGCATATTGTAGTGTGAAATCAGCTTTTGAATTAGTAATAAACATTTGTATAAACTGAACTGCTCTCGGTGTGTGTGTCTATTTTCTTTCGGTAGCTCAAACACTGTGACCAATCTAAAATGAACAAAATGAGAGGTATAAGTTTACCCAAGACAATTGGCGCTGCGAGCAGGATTGGTCTCAAGATGTTTCGCCGAAAGAAAGAGGTGAGCCCTGAGCAGTTCTTGATTCCTGTATGGACTTCCAAAGACGATGGGTTTGGCATGTTGGCCAATACCCTGTCTTTGTTGGGACCACCCATTAGTTGGGATGAGAAGTTAGTCTCATCAAGTGCACCTCTGGGAGAGCGGGTTGCCACTCTCCTTCGAGAAAGTAAATTTCCTGATAAAAAGGGAACGCTGACGAATGGTTTTTGGTTGCTGGCCACAGCATTACGCCACTCCGTTCAGCGTGAAGCAGAATTAATTCAAAGAGAAGTAGAATCTCAGTGCAAAAGAAAGCAATTAGAGGAGGAGCTAGAAGTCCTGCGACAATGCTGTTCCATGATGAGCGAGATTGTTCGCACCAGTCAGGACAGAGCCAAAGAATGGGAAGATAAGCATGTCCAAATGATTTGCCGTAATATTAAACTCCGGCAGCAGCTCTGTGCAGATAAGGAAAGGCATGGAGTAGAACCCGATCCATATCGTATTCATGCCATGATAAGGAATGGTAATGATCCTGATGTAATTGAGGATTGGGATGGGAATATCTGGAATGACAATGGTAATAATGCAGATACTCCTCAGCATGTGTCTAACATACTACCCTCTCCATCTGCTGTTCACACCCGCCCTATAAGGCAGCAGATTTCCCAAACAGACAGAAGGGGGGATGATGTAAGGGTAGAGATGGAAGGGATAGATACCCCGGTTTCCCATGTGGACCCAGGGGAAAATACCCAAACCCCTGCTTGTGCTCTATGGCCTACTCCCTCTGTTGGATGGCCTCCACCTCCTCCCCTAGACTGGGTGGAGGACCCTGTGAGTCAAAGTGGGAACAGGGGTCAGAAGGAGTCAATGATCCGTGATTTCTCTGTAAAAGAGCTGGCTGCCATTGGAGATCGATTTAGGCAAAAAGCAGGGGAGCATCATCCCCAGCTGCTGAGTCCTCCTGGCCCAGCTGTGCTTTCTGCTCCCACTGCTGCTTCTATCGAGCTGGCTTCTCCTGCTCCAGTTACTCATGATGAGGTAAAACAATGGGTTAAACAGGCTCTTAAAGATAACAATAGCATGTGGTCCTGGAAGCCCCCGAACCCTTCTGAAGCCTCAAGGTGTGGGCAGGATTCCCGTGTCTACTCCATCGAGACACGGCGCACACACGGGGATCCGCGGCCCTACATACCGTTAACAATCCACTGGGGTGGGGGTAATGATCGCCAATACTTGGCTTTGGTCGACACCGGTGCAGAGCACTCGGTGATTCCTGGTAATCCCGACCTCTGGACTGGACCGGCCTTTCAAATAGAGGGGTTGGGAGGAGCGGTCACCCTGGCAAAGGAAATAAAAGTCTGTGCCATGGTGGGTGATAGCCCTTCCCCTGTCTGGTTACATGCCCTGGTGGCTGCTACTGACGAGTGTATCCTGGGTATTAATATGTTGGCCGGTATGGCCCTTAATACTAGCCAAGGGGGATTTGAATTCGGAATTCGAACTATTACAAAAAAACTAGTAGTGGGTCAGGTTAAGTGGGATCCTGTGATGGTGCCAGCCCCCATGAAACCAGTGTGCATTCCACAATATCGTCTCCCTGGGGGGCAGGAAGAGATTACTGCCACCATCGATGCTCTGCAAGAAGAAGGGGTAGTGAGGCCCGCAATGTCGCCCTTTAATAGCCCTGTTTGGCCGGTCCAGAAGCCAGATGGCTCCTGGAGAATGACAGTTGATTATCGTTTTTTGAACAAACATGCCCCACCACTTGCTTCAGCAGTTCCGGACATTGTCACCCTTATTGAAAACATTGCTACTGGGAACTCAGGAACATGGTATGCTGTCATTGATCTCGCTAACGCCTTCTTCAGTATTCTTATAGCTGAGGATTCACAGGATCAGTTCGCCTTTACCTGGAAGGGGCGCCAGTATACCTTCACCCACCTTCCAGTATCGCCTTCCCTCTCAATTCACCATTATATTGATGATGTGGCCTCCTGGAGCCTCTGGCAGAAACAAGAGGGTCGCCGAGTCCCACTGGGATTCTGGTCACGTACCATGCCCGAGGCTGCCACTCGTTATTCTGTTTTTGAACAACAGTTACTAGCCTGTTACTGGGCCCTGCTAGAGACTGAAAGAATGACAGGCGATGCAGATGTTCAATTGAGACCTACACTTCCAATAATGAACTGGGTCCTGGCTAATGACGCTAATCTAAAGATCAGGCGGGCTCAGCAGTCTTCTATTGTTAAATGGAAGTGGTATATTCAGAGTCGTGCGACCAGAGGGCCTGAAGGGGTGGGCCGCGTACACGAACAGGTGGCTTACCATCCCAGGTCAGGAACTCACTTATCGGAGGAGGGGGATAGTGGCTCCAGTCAGTATGCTGAGTTGAAGGCAGTCACTTTACCACTAGATCCCCATGATCACCCTCTTCACCTGTTTACTGATTCCTGGGCTTTGGCTAATGGACTTGTGGTATGGATGCCTGATTTGCAAGAGAACAACTGGATGATACATGACCGCCCAGTATGGGGCAAAGAGTTGTGGCAGCTGTTGTGGGATGCTTCCCACCATCGTGAGATAACCGTTTATCACGTTGATGCCCATACCAATATGGCGACTAACATGGCTCAACATAATGCAGTAGCAGATCAGCTTGCCACTATCAGCTGTGCTGATACCGTCCCCCTGGCTCGATGGGCACATGAACAGAGTGGTCATTTGGGGGAGAAGGGATCAGCTATGTGGTCCCGTACACATGCTTTATCCGTCCATCAGGATGATGTCCGCATGGTCGTACGTACATGCCCAGAATGTCAGCTTGTGAAGTTCCATACCATTCCACCTGGTCCACATGGCCGAATAAAACGGGGTGCTCACTCAGCTGCGGTCTGGCAAATTGATTACATAGGCCCCATGCTAGACTGTATGGGTAAATATTACATCCTAGTAATGGTTGACACCTTTTCGGGCCTGGTTTTTACTTTTCCCACCAAGACGGCTGACCAAGCTAGCACTATCCAAGGACTAAACCATTTGATTTATCGTTATGATGCTCCAGAGGAGATTCACTCTGATAATGGCTCGCACTTCTCCAGGAAAGCAATCTGTGATTGGGCAAATGACAACGGTATTTTATGGGTCCACCATATTCCTTATTACCCGCAGGCTGCCGGGTTAGTTGAACAAATGAACAGCTTACTGAAGGAACAAATTCGTTTGGAAACATCACTGGGGACCCAGAAGGGATGGTGCCATGTGCTGCAGCAGGCAGTCGACAATTTGAATCATCGCCCTTTAAAAGGAGGTACACCTTTCCACCGACTTCTTCACGCTCCTGAATTACAGCCTATTCCAGAGGAATAACAGTCATTGCCCCCCATTCCCGAACTAGAGAATGTTGGACAAAAGGTATGGGTGGCACCACCAGGTAGTGGCCCTCCTGTAAAAGGGGAAATAGTGACACCTGCCCAGGGTAACACTCAGTGGGTAGCTATTGAGGGACAGGATGATTTAGTCTGTTTAAACACTGAACGCTTATGGTATCGTGAGTGACATGTGTCAGGCTTCTTTGTTCCAGGTTCTCCATTTTACACTCCTGGTGATCTGGCTTAACAGCTGCTTTGATGCCAGCAATTGGATTTGTAATGTCGAGGACGTTCCAAGGGAGTTACCCGTGGGAAACACGGTCCGATGCATTACACCAAGGAAGTCCTCGGTCACCAGCCTCAAGTGCAGCTTATATAAATATGTTATTGTTCAGCATGTTTCAAAATCTGTTCGTGAGCTCCAGTACCTGGGTATTGTGGCCAACAAGGATAATTTGAGCCTTGGTTGGAATCCTTTCTCATGGCTAACTGCTACATTTGGGGGGGTGGGCCACACTATCCTCCGTTGGTGGCTCGCGTCATTGCTTATCTTTGTAATTGTTGTTTTGATTTCTCTTTTTTCGCTCCCTCTGTACTCAAATACTGGTTAGGCCTCGCAAATGACAGATTGTGTCCAAGGGGTGGGATGTAATGGAGGATTAAAACCATGTACCCAGATGCTTTTTGCTTATGTGGAACTGACGACACTGGGTCCACACGCAGGTCACCTTACTTTCAGAACTAGCAGATGTAATTAAACTCAGTCATGGGGACTTATCTGAAGATACACTTTAAAATGGAATTCCACTGTGAGGCCCAGGGAAAGCAGTTGTCAAATGCAACACTCTGAAATTGACGAATTGGTCACAACCTGTCTTGCTCGAGAAGTTTTAATAAGTCTTTGTATCTACGAGATAAACCAGGAAATTATAACATCCTGGTTCCATAATAATTAATCTTCTAAATTGTAGAATGTAATGTTCAGTTTTGATTTTGACTGACAAATATTAGAAGGAGTAGGCGCATGATTAATTGTTTTTGGGGTATATAAGCCTGTGGTCCTGCTGCTGAAGTTTAGATTCTCCGAGGGGTGGGAACATCCCTTGTCAAGAAGGAAGAACAGCCAGAGTCCAAGCAACGTCCCGGTCGGGGGAGGTGGAGAAGCTGCTACCAGCGCCCTGACAACCTACTACAAGTGTGCAGTCGTTGCCTCGCTTCGGCAGTTGGGACCAGTCCAAGCGTTGATAAGTATAGTTGGGAAGGGCTTGCATATTGTAGTGTGAAATCAGCTTTTGAATTAGTAATAAACATTTGTATAAACTGAACTGCTCTCGGTGTGTGTGTCTATTTTCTTTCGGTAGCTCAAACACTGTGACCAATCTAAAATGAACAAAATGAGAGGTATAAGTTTACCCAAGACACCGCCCACAGAGGAAAACCCCACCACCTCCTCACAGTTTCTGAGGGTTGATTTTCATCTCTGTGGCCTACTACAATATGGTCAGCAGAGAGTAGAAGTGGGGGCTGTGAGGAATGGAATCTGACGATTACTCATTGGCCATGTATCTGTTTTCCAGTAAGTGGAAGAGGATTGTCACCTTTTTTAAATCACACCACAAATTTTGAAGGACGCACATTGTTTTCCAGTCAACATTCTCCTCATTAGGGTATAGTGTGACAGAGTATATAGAGGTGATTGGGAGAGAAATTGGGAAAGATTTGTTAGACAAGGTCACCCACAAACACTTTAAAACACAGAATTTTTGCAGGAGTTTTGCAGAGTGCTTAGAGACTCATGATGAACTGCTATTTGCAAAAGGCAACAATGTAGCAACCTGCCGGGCATCTTTGTCTGAAAAACAGTTTGCTGTCTGGAAGAACAGGTGATCTTTGCAGGCAGAGGCAGAACAGCTTTACTCTCAGTGTGGGAGGAAGTGAGAGAGAGGAGAGACACAGACTTCGATTCCAAAGGGACAAGCTGGCAAGCTTTGGAAGACAGTCTGGTCAAAGGAGAGGACTGGCTGTCTGGTGTTTTCTTTTGGAATAGGTGAAACAGAAAGGAACTCTGTGGTGACCTGAAAGAAAGAGGTTATGATCTGGAGAACCCTGAAGTGGGCAAGTTTCATTAGCAAGACACTGGAGTGACTGTCCTGGATCATGAAAACTCTCTCTCTTTGAAAACTAACAAGAACCCTCCTGAGTGGCAACCATTTACCTGTTAAGCACCAAAACCTGGTGAACTTTATTAATGCTAACTTCTGTGCACAGTAGAAGAATTGCCTGCAACCAGTGAGATTGGACTGTGAACCGAAGAACTATTCTAAACTTATATATACATTACACACACATGTGCTTAGAATCAGAGAGGGGTTAAGTAGGTTAAGTAAGTCAATAGAAATAAGTTAAAGTTTGATTCTGTTTTCAGGTTCAAAGATAATTAAAAGCAACTTTTGTTTCAGTAACCCTTTGTCATGGTGCATATTTATTGGTGCTGGGTTTTGGGGTCCTCTGGACTTGTAACAATAGGCATTTGGAATTTCATGCTGTTGTTTGAAGGGCAGGTTGCCTTACATAGAACAGTATGACACAGGAGCAGGCCCTTCAGGCCACAATGTCTGCCAGCCATGATACTGATTTAAACTATTTGCCTGCACATGCTCCATGACCATTTATTCCCTGCCAAATCAAGGCCTCTTGTAAATTGGAGGAGCAACGCATAATATCTGTCTGGGCCCTCTCTAATCGGATGGCATTAACATCGCGTTCTCTGGATTTTGCTAGACCACTCTCCGTTTTCTCTCTCCCCTATCCCTCTGTCTCCTTTCTTCCAGCTCTCCACCCCCTTTCCTCTCCATTCACTGAGCTACCCTTCTCCCCGTTTTCTGTTATTCCCTCCTTATTCCCTGTTGGCCTGTACTCCTCCCCCCCTCCCATTTTATTCACATTTGGCTCATTCCTTGATGAAGCACTCAAGCCCAAAACATTGGTTATGTACCTTTATTTATACTATATAAAGTATGCTGTTTGACTTGTTGAGTTTCTCCAGCTGTGTGTTTTTACTTCAATCACTGCGTCTGCAGGAGTTTGTGCTTTACCCCCTCTATCCTCTTCTTGTCCATATGCATGTGTAAATTCGTCTTAAACATTACTATCATATCAATTGACAAACATGCCTCTGTTAAACTTTCCTTCTTTCACCTGAAAGCTATGCCTCATAGTGTTTAACACTTCCTCCCTGGCAAAGGGACCCGTCTATCTTTGCTTCTCACAATTTTTATACTTCCATCAGGTGTCCCTCAGACTTGGATGATGCAGGGTAAACAACCCAATTTTTTCTAACTTTTTCCTCTATGTCTAATATTCTGTTTTCCAGGTAACATCCTGATTGTAAAGATATATAACCAACATTTAAGGCCTGAGCTCTTCTACCTCAACAAATCTTTTTTTTCATTCAGATGCCTGTTTGCATTTTGCTCATAATTTGAAGAAGGGCTCAGGACCAAAACATTTACCTGCATGTTCTGCTGAGTTCCTCCAGTATTTTTGTGCATTTACTACAATCACAATAAATGCAGACTTTCTTCTTTCACAATGTCCTAGTGAACATCTTCTGCATCCTCCACATCATTCCAGAATGGCACACGGACTCCAGCTGCAGCCTAACCAAATATTTTACACTGTTGTGATGAAGGCAAGTGTGCCCTGTACTTTCCTTCCCCCTTACCACTTTCAGAGAGCTCTGGACTTGCACCACAAGATCCCCCTGTACATGAGATTCAGGGAAATTTAACCAAATCCCACGAGTCCTCCCGCCATTGAGAAAGTCCTGTCCACTGTTGGAACAACTGGCAGCATGGAGACTGAAAGTGTTAAACACGAAAATCTGCAAATGCTGTGACTGAAGTTTACACAAAAATGTTGGAGACACTCAGCGAGTCATGCAGAGTCCTTTATGTAGCAAAGATAACGATATATAGCCGATGTTTTGGCTCTGAGCCCTTTCTCAAGGTGAGAGCTAAAAGCAGGCAGGCGCCTCAATAAAATGGTGGTGGGGGAAGGGCAGGGGGAGGAGCACAGGGCCGAAGTCAAGAGGTTATAGATGGATAGACGTGGGAGGGCACAAGAGAAAAAAGCTGAGAAGTTATAGGGGAAGGGGGATAGCTCTCTGCATGGAGTGGGGGTGGACCAGAGGGGAAATGGAGGGTTGGGGAAGTCAGAGGGAGAAGGTGGAAGATTGGGGAGGTTAGAGAGTGGAGGTGGCAGGTAGGGGAGGTCAGAGGAGGGAGGTGAACTGTAGGAGAGAGATAACTAGTAGTGGGGCCAGAGGAGAGTTGGGGAGAGATGAGAGGGTCTGAGGTTGGGGGGTGGGGTGGTGTGAGAAGAAAGGAGGAGCTCAAAGTAGAAGATGGGGGATGAGTAGAGAGAGGTGTGAGGGGATAGAGAAGGGTAAGGATGAGACGAATGAAGCAGTAGGATGCAGCAGTAGAGGAATCTAAGGTGTCAGCCTTGCAGAGGCTGAGGTTGGTGTGGGAACTGGCAATCCAGTCAGCGTGGATGGCAGAATGGAGTTGGTCAGGATCAGGGTGAGTACCTGTAGCGACAGAGATGTTGAGGACTATGGTATTTTGGCAGTGGGATCACTGGTGGAGCTGATGACAGCTTCAGCACATGGGTGACTGTGATCGAAGTTAGCTGCGAAGGTGTTGGGAGCTCAGAACTCTGTGCATCTGGGGATGTTCTGAACCTGTGCCCTTTATCAGGAATGCCTGGGTGAATGCTTGACTTTTGGCATTCCTGATGATGGGTTTCAGGCCTAAAACATCCAATGCCCATTAGGCTATCTCAGTAAATATATTTAAGACAATGTTGGATAGACCTTTACAAAGTATGGGAATCAAGCATATAGGGAAAAGGCAGGTAGGTTGAGATGAGCCTATCATCAGATCAGCCATGATCTCATTGAATGGCTGAGCAGTCTCGACAAGCCAGATAGCCTCCTCATGCTCCTATTTCTTATGCTCTTATGTTCTTTCCAACACCAGAGGAAGCAATAACCAAGACACACTGACATTCATTTTGCACTCCCAGGCGCCATCATCTGAAACAGTGTTGAAGGAGAGCATGGAGGTGTGCCACTGGACGTGGGCTAGCACCCAAGCTAACCAAATCCATGACACAGATGCATGGATCGCCAAGAAGCAAGATGGTATGAGTTTTTCCAGGTATTCCTTTATGGATTTTGATGGGGTAGACTGCAGAAGAGCTCCAATGAATATGCAGTGAATTTCATAGTCTTCAAGAACTCCTGTATGAAACCACTTCCCACAGGCTTTGGAAAGAGATGTGGTGTAATCATCTCCCACATGGGAATGTCAGCACAGTAGACTCTGCTTCTCAGCTGATTAATGCTTCACAAGCAGAACCTACCCCATATTTGATGGCTAAACTAAATCCTGCCGTATCAGTTAGATTGCCTGACTAGCACACAAAACATAGCTTTCTGTCAATACGGCAATAAAATCATTCATTCCATGTACTTGTTTCATCTGTTGGTTAACAGAGAGAGTGTGGTATGTAAATTGGACGTTGACATTCTAAACACAACAGTCGATGACAATCTGTGAAATGCTGGAGATTACTGTTTTAGCCTTGTAGAATATAAATGCATCATAAAAGAGGAGGTATGGACCGTTCCTCCTCACATTTCAAGGTTGATCTGACTCAGGCCTCATCTCCTTTGTGCCATTCACTGCAGTTCTTAATTTTTAGATTGTTCAAAAATACACCTAATACCCCTTTAAATACCCTCCAATCGCCAAGATAAATGCTGACAATGTGATGATGTCCGTAACAAGCGGCAGCTTTCATAAAAATGTAAGTAAACATAATTAATGAAGGAATTCAGCAGGTCAGCCAACATCCATGGTTAGAAAAGGTCAGTCACCATTTCAGGTCTGAACTCTTTATAGGAGAATAAAGAGAAAAGGGGCTGCACCTGACACCCACACCTTTTGTCCTGTACCCTAAGCCTTCTTGGCCATTCCCTCAGGTTCTTTCCCTCTTTATATATGTAATATCACTCCTTTTTTCTTGATAATATTGGCCAATCTTCAGGCCACATTTCAATCCAAGGGGAATCCTTATGAACAGATTTCTGCCTGTGAGCAATTGATGCCTTCAAAACTGAGCAGTCACTTACAAAGCTGCTTCTCAACTTGAAATGACTAAAGGAAGCACTAAACTTCTAGAGAATCTTTCAACAGGTAAAAAGCATCATTATGCTGCAGGTTCAAAGGTTCCTTTCATTATCATGTAATAATTCATAAAAATTCTCCGTCACCCCTAATAATAGGAGAAAGGGACACAAAAGAGAGTCCATTCAGAGACACTGAATGCCCATGGATTCACCTCCAGTGCTCCCACAGTCTCTGCGGGTGCACATAGTCCAGATCAAACCATCAGCAACCAGAGCTCCAAACCTCTGATACAATCAGGAAGTCTTCAGCACCCAAAGCCCTTTGGGAGCCCTTCTTGCCCTCAGCACCTTCTAGAATCCCAGTTCTGATACCTAGTTCACATGAACCAGTCTCCAGAAGCCTGCAGCCTGCGTGGATCTATCACCACAGAATTGCTTGCCCCCTCTCTGGTCCACTGCCATGGTCACCTTCCTGTAGGGTTGTCTCCTATCTTCAGGGTCGGCGTCAGAACAAATCTAATCCGGGGGCATTAAGGTAACTGCAGGGGGGGTGGGGGTGGCACAATCTGACATTTGAAAACTTACTCAGCTGGCGGGGGGGGCCTACATGCCATGAACCTCATCCGTGTGATGCTATCACATTTCACCTTCCCTCCGATATAACAGATAAACGTATTGCTTATATCATGTGGAGACTAATGACGCCCATGAATACCCCTTTTGGCACCAGCTGTGCCTATGCTTCTCCTTCTCAACAGGGGTGGGGGGAATGTTCTGCCATTTCTGGTACCCTATGGCAGCCCACTGCTCCCCTGGTGTATGCAACCTTTGCTGTACACTACCCACCATAGATACTTTCATCTTAGGCAATGACCCTGCAGCTGCAGGATTTAAAAAAAATCTGTGCATAATCCATTTAGATAACATTGACAATATGCATGTCCTATTTTTGGATGTGTGTCAGTTACGTGATAGAAGAGGCCAACAAATGTTGTTGAGATTAAAAGTGGCTGTGCTGATGTCCAGTAAGAGTGTGGCACATCAATTAACATCCTTGGTTCCCTCCCTCCTATTCTATCTCACTTGTTCACAAGGCTTTCAGGAAAATTTGACCCACACATGCATGTTCACACCAAAGACACATCATAGGATTCAAATGCATTAAAAGGACAAGTGAACAATTTCAATTGGACAATATGCCACCCCCTTCCCAACCCAAACCACCCCCCCACCCCCCCAGGGGAGAAATATGTGATACAGTTCAGTTTGAAGTGATGTGAAACTCTGGGTAACACATTATCAATTTGAAATATTTGCAACCTCTAACTAATTATAAAATACAGCCAATATTTCCCCTCCCTCTGAATATTCCCACCTCTTCATCTCCAAATCCAGAAGAATGTAATGACTACTGTAAAAATGTATTAAAGTTTTCATTGGGCTCACGGTTTTAGAATTCCATCTCTCTCGGTAATTATGCAGCAAAGTCTTATAAATATTGTCATTGGTGTTCACCACATAATAAATATGATCATAAATGCCATTAAAAATGTAACAGGTTTACTAATATCCCTCAGGGAAGGAAAACTATTGTTTCCTGTCTAGACTTCTTTTAGACAACGTGAAGAACAAGTAATAAATATTACTTTGCGAGATTTATCCACACGACAGCAAAATGACACAGAAATGAATGAGGGGAGATTTGATAGAAGTATTTAAAACTCTGAGGGGAAAAGACAGAATAGATGTATGTAGGCTTTTTCCACTGAGGGTAGGTGAGATACAAACCAGAGGACATGGGTTAAGGGTGAAAGGGGAAAAGTTTAAGGGGGCATCAGAACATCATTGAAGAGGGTGAACCCTCGCAAGGCAACAGGTCCTGACGGTGCAGCTGGTAGGATATTGAAAATCTATGCCAATCAACTAGCTGGAGTGTAAATGCCATTTTCAACCTCTCATGGATGCATTCAGAGGTTCCCATCTGCTTCAAAAGGACATCAATCATCCCAGTGCCCAAGAAAAGCAGAGTGAGTGGCCTCAACGACTCTCACCCAGTAGCACGAATATCTACTGTGATTAAATGCTTGGAGAGGCTGGTTATGACCGGAATTAACACGCACCTAAAAAAAGATTTGGACTTCACTCCATCGAGAACATCTACAAGAGGCAGTATCAGAAGAAAGCAGCCTCTATCCTTGAGGACCCCCCACCACCCAGGCCATGCCCTCTTCACTCTGCTACCATCGGGAAAAAGATATAGAAGCCTAAAGATGAGTACTCAATAGCACAAGGACAGTTCCTTCCCCGTTGCCATCAGGTTCCTGAATGATTAATGAACCAAAGTATCACTTTGACTTTTCATACACTATTTTTATATATTTTTGTAAGGTGGTCTATATGAATGTTTGCACGATGATGTCACTGCAAAGCATCGAATCCATGATGTGTTAATGACAATAAAGTCCGTTTTTGATTCTGATTCAGAACTTCTTCACACAGAGAGTAGTGGGAGTGTGGAATGAGCTGCCAGCTGAAATACTGAATGCAAACTCAATTTTAACATTTAAAAAGAATGGATGGGAAGGTATGGAGGACTATAGATTGGGTGCAGGTTAATGGTACAAGGCAGAAAAAATGGTTTGGCACAGACTAAAAGGGCCAAAGGGGGCAGTTTCTGTGCTGTAATGTTCTATGGTTCTTAGTTACCAAGGTTATTACATAAGGATGTTTCCTCATTCAACCTTACTGTAGGAATGCCTTGGGAAAAATACTTAGGAAAGTAATTGGCAATTGTAGAAAATCGTACAAGGGGAGAAATAGTGGCGGCGGAGTCAATTGTATTATTTAAGAAAAGGTTGGACAGGTATATGGATGAGAAGAAGATGGAGGGTTATGGGCATTGTGCAGGGAGGTGGGACTAGAGTGGGGTGTTTGGTTCGGTGTGGACTAGAAGGGCCTAATGGCCTGTTTCCGTGCTGTAAATTGTTATGTTATGTTATGTATGAAAGAACCTTTGCATTGTTAATACACTGGATTTCATTTATTTAATTGTTTTCCTGCCTTGGCACTCTTGATAGGAACACAAGTTAAAGGCACAGCACACCTCCAGTCAAGGGTTATTCCTACTCAGATAAGATCAAGGGTGAGCCACTTAATAATTTACTATCAATACAGTAAACACAGCAACTATCTTTTACATGTCAGTTTATAGAGCCATAGCATTAATAGTCACAGCAAAAACAGATCAATTTTGTCCACATTTACTTGCAAGTATTAACTATAGCAGATATTCCCAACAGGGAGGTGGGGGTGGGGGGCGGTGGGGGGAGGAACAGCTCACTTAAGGAAATGTCTTGTTTTCTTTTCACCTCAGCTAATATGATATTTTTAATGATTTGTTTATGTAGTTGATAGGAGAGAAGTACAGAAGAAACTTAAAACTTGAGTGCTTCACAGGGAAGGGGACTCATAAACTTTGAGCTATGGGGGCCATAGCACAAAAAAAAAGATTGAGAATGGCTAATCTATATGTCCTCAGGAGTTTGTGGAGGTTTGGTATAACAAAGAAACTCTGGCAAATTTCTACTGATGTGTGGTGGAAAGTGTGTTGATCAGCTGCATCATGGTCTTGTATGGGGACACCAATACCCTGATTGTAAAGCCTTACAAAATGTAGTGTACACAGTCCAGAACATCACAGAAAGAACTCTCTCCACCACAGAGAACATCCACAGGGAACTCTACCATGATGAGAGCAACAGCAATCATCAAGGACCCACACCACCCAGCACACACTCTGTTCTCGCTGCTACCATAAGGAAAGATGCATAGGTGACATGAAACTCACACCACAGCTGCTACCCCTGCACCATCGGACTCCTCAACAACAAACTCGATCAGGGGCTCATTTAAGGTTTCTTACTTTTGTACTTCCTTGAATTATTTTTCTCCCTGTATTGGACAGTCAATTTGTTTACATTTCTTTATTTGTTAATATGTGTATGTTGTGTACAGTTTTTTTTCCACAACCAATAAGTGGTAATTTTGCCTCACCCACAGGAAAAAGCATCTCAGTGTTGCATGTGATGTCATGTATGTCCTCTAACAATAAATCTGAAAACCTAGTAGATCAAGGTGACTTGGTCCCAATGGTTCTTGAATGTTGTGATAATGCCTACCTCTACCAACCACTCAAGCAGAAGATTCTGGATTGTAACATTTCAGGGTTAAATTATGCTTCCTCACATCCCCTTTAAACCTTTTACTCCAAACCAATGCCCTCTACTTTTAGATATCTCTGCCATGAGGAAATTTTCCAACTATTTATCATATCTACACCCCTCAGTTACCACCATCAGATCTTACCTTGGACTCGTCTGTTACAAGGAAAATAACCCAGCCCCTATCTAGTCTCTATAATCCCAACATTGTGCTGGTTGCTAGAATTTTTTAAACTTTTGGTTAATAGCTACTGTAATTTTCCCCTAGTGCAGGTGGCTTACAAAAGAATCAGGAAACTATTCATGGGAATATGTGAGATGGGGTTGCTCTGAGGGCTGAGACAAAGTTGATGGGCTGAATGGCTTCTTTCTATGTTGAAATGATGCCATACTATCAAGTTGTCATTCAGCTGCAATGTATAGTTTTCCACAGCAAGCAATAAAAAGTTTTACTGAGCATTAAAAATAATGACAGTCAGAAAATATTGCATCAAGGGACAAGAAGAATGAAGTTTCCAACAGGCACGTGTGAGGTGTGGTACTGCCTAATAATATACTCACAGACTCCGACACAATGATTTTCCAGCCCCACTGGCAAATAGCATTTTGAACCTTTCCTATACTGTACCTTTAAAGCTCCATATAAAGCAAGCTGTCATGTGGTTGCATGACCCTATTTGATGCTTCTAATCACATCAAAAGCTGGTCTAGTCATCAGCTATCATGTAACATCTCACAGTATTGACACTTTGTCAACTAAAAAAAACCCAATTGTTTTGAGTGGCTCCAAAACAGTCAGGCAAGTTCCTTAACACAAATATCAAATGATGAAAACACCACACTTATGAACAAGGAAAGAATGTGAAAAATTTTCAGAATAAAATGGTTAAATGGCAAAAATAGATAGACAGGGAAACAAAAAATAAATATTTCATAATTGAGTCTTTTTTTAAATGGTCACTTATTAAAAATCCCTGTGCATTCACTTAAAATCTTTCAATTTTTATGTGCCTGTCTGAATTTAGCTCATACATTAATGAAGGGTTGAGGCCCAAAACATTGGTTATGTATCTTTATCTTTGCTACATAAAAAACATTGCTTGACTTGCTGAGTTTCTCCAGCATTTTTGTGTAAAGACATTTTCTACAACCCACTGTCCCCTGTAAAGATTCTGTTCCTTTCTCTCAATTCCTCCATCTCTCTTGCATCTGCTCCCAGGATGTGGTCTTTCATCTCAGATACCCTCCTTCTTCAAAAGACATGGCTTCTGCTCTACCACCATCAACTCAGTCTTTACCCGTATCTCCTCCAATCCTGCAAATCTTCCCTGGCTCCCTCTGGCCCTAGATGCAACAAGTACAGATTTCCCTTGATCTCTCCTACTAGCCTCGACTATTTCAGTCATCTACTACATGATCCCACCACCATACACATCTTCCCCTCTTCTTCCCTCTCTGCCTTATGCAGGGACTGCTCCCTTCATGACTCCCTTGCCCATTCATCCCTTCCCACTAATCCACCCATTGGCAACTACCCCTGTGATCGCAGGAAGTGCATGTGCCCATACTCCTCCCTCACCACCATTTGGGGCCCCAAACAGTTCTTCCAAGATGAGCAATACTTCACTTGCGACTGTACTGCATCAGGTGCACCTATTGTGGATTCCTCTACATAGGGGAGACTTTGTTTCTGAGCAGCTTCACTCTGTCCGCAGCAATGCCAGGGATCTCCCAGTGGCCAACATTTCAATTCTGTGCCTCACTCCTGTGTTGACATGATTGTCCTTAGTCTCATGCACCATCAAACCAAGGCCACCCGTAAATTGAAGAATCAACACCTAATATTCTATCGGGGCACTCTCCAACCGGAGGGCATTAACATTACATTCTCCTGTTTCCACTTGGCCACACTCCCCTGTCTCCCTCCCTTCCTCATCTCTCTGTTTTCCTCCAGCTCTCTGCCTTCCTTCCTTTCCATTCAGAGAGCTATCCCATCCGTCGGTCACTCCTCAGCTTTGGTCATACCCACCTATGACCTCTTCTCCGCGGGCCTGTGCTCCGACCTCTGACCCATTTTATTCTGGTGCTTGCCTGCATTTTGCTCATACATTGATGAAGGGCTGAAGCCCTAAATGTTGGTTATCTATCTTTATCTTTGCTACCTAAAGAATGCTGCGTGACTTGCTGAGCTTCTCCAGCTTAAATTTCTCATAATAGTTTGCTGAGCCCTCCATGAAATTGATCCCCATCCCTACCACCCCACCCCAGTCTCTGTAATCTTCTCCAGCCCATTTAAACACGTATACCACCAAATCTGGCATCCGCAAGGTTTAATCCTTCCATTGAGAGTTGTGCAGAGGTGGGGGGTTGAGTAGAGACAAAGCCAAGGCACCCAATAATTATTGAAAGCAATATGAATGTGCAAATAGAGCGTATATTGCTGCCATGCATCACAAAACCAGGACTTGCAATGTTGATGGCGATGGTGGAAGTAATTGGTGTCTTCCAGAAGTTGTGGAATGGTTACTTTTTGACCCCCTTCAACCAGCTCAAGAGTGGTGTTCTATTCTTCAGTAAATGTACCATAAAAAATGGAGAACTCAGACACTTTAGTTTCCCGGTACTCCTTTATTCCACACAAGCTTCGTGGGAGGTCCATCACTCCTGAAGGGGATCAAGGATCAAATGCATGGGTTTGCATACCCCGCTGCAATCTGACTTAACCAATCTCAAAACATTTTTCTCCCATGTGACAAATATTACCCTATCAGCATTAAGATACACACTATTCATCTGAAATTGTGTCATTTTGTGAACCAATCATGAACCTGGTTCCCCCTTTCCTCAAGCATTGCTCTTGTGAGTCATCTGATCTGGGGAACTCCAGGCTTCTGGAAATTTATTGGCTTGGCTGGGGTTGCCTGGTGACACATGTCTGGGGCTCCTCACTCCTCTGAATATTTACAACCCCTACACCTTTCTTTCATGGAGCAACAAGGCAGACTTAGACATTAATTAACATTGATCAGTCCACACCAGGCAAACCCTTACTTCCACAAAGTCACAGAGTGTATCATCCTTTTGATGCAGGAAAAAGTCAGCAAGAAATATAGAAAATTCTGGAAACTGCTGCTTAATATTATAGGCAAAAGTCAAAGTTTTTTTTTTAAGTATTTCTTTTTAAGCATTTCTAAAGTTTAAATTTTTTCAATTTTTAAAAATGGAATAAAAACAGTTACTCACCCTCCTTCAAAAATCACAGTCCACCCACTCCACCCGACATCGTCGTCAAAGATCATTCATGCCTCATGTACACACCTGAACCCTGTGCTGAATTTTCCCATCCCGAATTCCCCCTGTCTGCATGCGGGCCCACAACGCATGTGGCTGCTTGCCCCAGTACTCAAATCCATTGCACGTGCGAGTGCCGGCTGGCACATGCATACAAGAAACATGGCCGTCCACAGCCTTTGGACCCAGGACGCCGCAAAATTTGTGTGTTCCTTCCCTTTTTGTGGATTCTCCCCTTAATTTGTCCTCCATTTTGGGGTGCATGGCCTACACCCGCAAATGGAGGACAAATTAACATCCGGCTCAAGGTGGCACTTGTCAGAGGACAGAGTCCACAAAAGCCGGACTGTCCGGCTTGTATCTAGACGTTTGGCCATCCTAGTTTCTGGTCAAACTCTTCATTAAGACTCCAGGCTCAACCCACTGAGTTCATCCAGCAGGCACACAGAAGATTGCAGTTGTTGAATCCTGAAGCCAAACTCATATCAAACCACAGGACCATGAGAGTGGCAGAGAGGATCACTGGGGTCTCCCTCCTATCCATCGATGTGATCAAATGGGATCATTGTCTGAAGAAGGTGCACAAAATCATTAAGGATCCCTACCACCATGCACTGAGCATCTTTCAGCTACTCCCTTTGAGAAAGAGGTACATGAGTATCAGTGCCAGCACCATCAGGATGAGAAGCAGCTTCTTCCCATGGGCGATGAGACTGCTGAATGACTGATGAACTGCTCACCCCATTACTCCGAAACTCTACAATATTTATTTATTTTTATAAATTTACTGCATATAAATCACTTGTAAATATGTGTGCTGTCTATATATGGGTTTGCATGTTTTTACACCAAGGACCGACAAACGTCGTTTCATCCAGTTGTACTTATACAATTGAATAACAATAATAAACTTGAACTTGTAAACAATTTGCAGGAGCAAGCTCAGTGAAGAAAAGAATGGTCACCATTTTGAATTTGTTGGGCACTATCAGTTATCCCAATAATTGCAATGACAAAGACTTGAGAGGAATGATAGGCTTTATTGCACAGAAGACTTGAGCTGGCCTGGATCCAAACTAGGGAGGTGCAGGGAAGGGAAAACTGGCCCAACCTTAATGGCCTGGGTCCCAGGGGAGGAGTCCAGGTAAGAGTGCCATCAGGGGGTGGGCCAGCCTGAGCCAATTAGCATATACAATCCATACCATTACAGAATTTAAATAATTTGTTGAGACTAATTAAAGAAGCCAGTGTAAAGAGGAGAGGTTGGGAGGACCCCATGTGGGATTAGTAAACCAGACAGAGGTAGTCGATTGACAGATGCCAAACAAAAGGGAGTGAGAGGAAAGAAAAAGAGGCTAGGTGGCAGAAGTAAGTGGCAAGTTATGGAGGGTTGTGAGGCTGATTAGAAGATAAAAACTGCCAGTACTGGAATTTGATAAGAGAAGATAAGAACAGTGATTAAGAAAAAAAACAGATGGAACTGAGGTGGGGGTGCGGGGGAAGAGAGAAGAATCCACCGGAGAGGAGGGAAAAAAAATACAAGCAGTTTGTTGTTCGAGATTCTAATATCTATGGACTCCCATGCATTACAAGGTCAAGATTCCTTGTCCTGTGTAAAACGAGCTTATTATACATTGTAAAGGTGAGGCCTATTGCCAAGAGTGCTAGAAGTCATTGCAGCTATTGAAGGAGTGGCAGCACACAGGTCTGAAGTGGAGTGTACTGGAGCCATATGTTGATGAGCCATTTAGCTTCTGATTCAAGTTTATTATCATCTGACTGTACATATACAACCCGATGAAACAGCGTCTCTCCAGAAGACCATGGTGCACACATAATACACAGGACATAAAGATCACATAAATAATCAAAATAAATATTTATATATCATGGATTATTGTCACTGTTACATGAGACTGTTTATCAGTCTCACAACCTGTGGGAAGAAGCTATTCCCCAACCTGGCAGCTCTGATTTTGATGTTCCTGTACCTTCTTCTTGGTGGTAGAAGGTTAAATATACTGGGTTCTGGATGGAAAGGGTCTTCTACAACTCCTCAAGGCCTATTTAGGCAGCCCTCCCAGTAGATGCCATCCATAGAGGAAAGGGAGATCCCAGTGATCTTCTTGGCTATTTTAATTAACCTCTGTATAGACTACTGGTCTGATGCTTTACATCTACCATATCACACAATGATGCAGCCAGACACTCTCAATTGTGCTCCTGTGAAATGTTGTCAAAATGGGGGTTTATAGCACTGTTCCCTCGAAGCTGCACATGTACGCGCACACATATGGTTTACACTCAGCACACAAAGGAATTATAATGTGTGCACAAAAGGTTAGTTACCTAAACTAATGTAGCAATTAATAATTATACTTATTGAGCATAATCTCTTCGTGAACTGTTTCTGTTATCTAGTTAGTTGATTTTTCATATGCCACATTTGCTCATCACTTAATTTCTGTCACCTCACCTTTCCTGTTCCAATTTGTACAGCTGCAGCCCATGTTTGGTGGACAGTATTCATGTCGTAAAATTTACATTTGCACAAGCATTCAGTGCACACATACTGCTGTCACAGGAAAAAAAAATTGCACACAAGATTTTTGCCCACACTGACTCCTAAAACTTAGAGGAAACACTGGTTGGAAGCCTTGTCATCTGCCATGACTCAGCCATCGAGGTAGCATGGCATAGGTCAAGCACAACCAAATGGCAAGGGTATTACATTCAGCATTTGATGAGAGTCTAGCTTTACTCAGTGATTGATGGTTAATCAATCATCGGCCATCATTTTGATTTGGTATGACACCAGAAACCCTGGCATATTTCTACAGATGTGTGGTGGCAATTGTGCTGACCAGCTGCATCATGGTCTGGGGGACACAAATACCCCTGAGCTTAAAGCCCTCCAAAAGGAAGTGGAAAGAGCCCAGGACATCACAGGCAAATCGAGGACGTCTACAGGGAATGTTGCCATCAGAGAGCAGCAGCAATCACCAACCATCCACGCCACACAGCACACACTCTGTTCTCAGTGCTACCATAAGGAAAGAGGTATAGGGGCCCCAAGATTTGCATGACCAGGTTCAGGAACAGCTGTTACCCCTCCACTCTCAGATTCCTCAGCAACAAATCAATCAGGGACTCATTTAAGGACTCTTAGTTGTGCACTTTATTGATTTTTAAAATTCTGTGTTGTATAATTGTAGCACAAATAAAAGCTCTCGTGACTGGAGGGAAAGCAAATGCTTTTATTAGCTTATAACTATGGGTAGGGTTTCACAATAGTCTTCAGAAGGGTTCTGGGTTTAGGTGGGAAACCAGGCTTATAAGTGAGCAGATGGGGACAGAGCCAGCCATCAGCACAACACACTACAAGTGAATCCCAGTTCACTTCAACAATTTGTTTACACTCGTTATGTTTACAGCTCTTTATTTGTTTACATGTAAACGTTGTGTACAGTCATTTTGCACTACCAGTATTAATTCTGCCTTGCCCACAGGAAAAAAGAATTGTAATGTGATGATAAGGTGCAGTACATCACTCACCCAACAGGTGGCCTAGAGACACGGCACCTGGCCTAATGACATCCGACCACCAGGTGGGCCCAGAGGGCCCATGGTATAAAGCCGAGGTCCTGACCGTGTGTTCTCTGTCTCCCCGGGATCACACTGTGAGCACAGCTAGGAGCCAACTAGATATTTATGTGAGTGGAATAAAGCTGTGTTGCCCCAAACAACATTGTGCCTGTGTTTTCCTTTGGTGCAGCAGACGATGCCGCTTTAGTTGCCCATTCAGAGCCAGCTCTTCAGCGCTTGACGTCCTGCTTTGCGGAAACTGCCAAAATGTTTGGCCTGGAAGTCAGCCTGAAGAAAACTGAGTTCCTCCATCAGCCAGCTCCCCACCATGATTACCAGCCCCCCCACATCTCCATCGGGCACACAAAACTCAAAGCGGTCAACCAGTTTACCTATCTCGGCTGCACCATTTCATCAGATGCAAGGATCGAGAATGAGATAGACAACAGACTCGCCAAGGCAAATAGCGCCTTTGGAAGACTACACAAAAGAGTCTGGAGAAGCGACCGGCTGAAAAGCCTCACAAAGATAAGCGTATACAGAGCCGTTGTCATACCCACACTCCTGTTCGGCTCCGAGTCATGGGTCCTCTACCGGCACCACCTACGGCTCCTAGAACGCTTCCACCAGCGTTGTCTCCGCTCCATCCTCAACATCCATTGGAGCGCTTACATCCCTAACGTCGAAGTACTCGAGATGGCAGAGGTCGACAGCATCGAGTCCACGCTGCTGAAGATCCAGCTGCGCTGGATGGGTCACGTCTCCAGAATGGAGGACCATCGCCTTCCCAAGATCGTGTTATATGGCGAGCTCTCCACTGGCCACCGTGACAGAGGTGCACCAAAGAAAAGGTACAAGGACTGCCTAAGGAAATCTCTTGGTGCCTGCCACATTGACCACCGCCAGTGGGCTGATATCGCCTCAGGCCGTGCATCTTGGCGCCTCACAGTTTGGCGGGCAGCAACCTCCTTTGAGGAGGACCGCAGAGCCTACCTCACTGACAAAAGGCAAAGGAGGAAAAACCCAACACCCATCCCCAACCAACCAATTTTCCCCTGCAACCGCTGCAATCGTGTCTGCCTGTCCCGCATCGGACTTGTCAGCCACAAACGAGTCTGCAGCTGACGTGGACTTTTTACCCCCTTCATAAATCTTCGTCCGCGAAGCCAAGCCAAAGAAAAGAAGAAATCAGAATCTCAATCAAATGTGATTTGGAAAGTTGATTTGATTTTTTTTCCTAAATGGTTGTACTCAGATTTGACTTTTTAAATCGCTGAGCTTGATTGTTTATCACCCAAAGGTAATTATGGGGTATGTGGACTGGGCGAGAACATTAATTTATGTGAATGTTCAGCTGTGATCTACTTAATAGCTAGAGCACATTCATGGGACACAAGGTCTGATTCAATTCCTGCATCTCAAATCATAAATGACAAACAGAATTTTATAGAAATTCTACCTTCTCTCAACCAGTGCTTTATTAAATTAATGCTGTGCATTTTTACAGTGACCTACAAAGTAGGGAAATGTCATGGCATCACATGGCAAATCCCACAGATGGAAACACGAGAGCTGAAATCAATAAATAAATGGAATGCTACAAGACTGGGGAATTGTCACAGACCTGACTGCAACTTTGCATTTTAAATGCCCTGTAAAACAGAATGAAGTTGAAATAAAACCTGAAAGATGCATCAACACATTTTCAGATGGCAGTTTGATCTTCACATATAAAAAGCACACAAGTAAAATAAACACTTCATTTTAGTTACAGTGTATTTTAAGCAATGCTCTAGAGGTTCAGCATTTGTGCCTTGGCTGCTTCTCTGATTGAATCTCCAGAGTAATATTCTTAACAGAAGAATCACTTAGTTGTGGCAAAGGCCATGAATGCTGGGAAGAAAGTCAGGGTTTTAACTTTTTGCTTAGCTTACCTGAATTTATTTTGCAATGATTCCCTTGTCAGGGGCACTGGAAAATTTCTGCAGATGAAGAGAGACAAAAGGAAATTTTATGTAATAGTACATCTATTTTATTACATGAAATCTTGAATCTTAAACATTTAATATAAGCAAAATTTGTGCATATTTTATGTCATTTAGATGGTTAAGGAAAGAGCGCTATCATGGTCTGATATGGGGACACAAATACCCCTGAGCTTAATGCCCACCAAAATTATGAGAGCCTTGATAAGCAGCTACCAGAAATTCTATTCCTTTGACGCAGAAACTGAAATCAAGGGTTTATGTTATTAAAAGTTAGAGGGAGACACTTTAAGAAACAAAGATTATTTGCACAAAGGTAAGTGAATTCTTTGGCTCATTCCCCCAACCCTGTAGCCATTTGGATATCTTAAGATTGAGACTGAAGGACTCTTTAGTCAGGGCTTTAATTAATATCAAACAATGACACATGAATAGAGTTTTGACAGTGGGTGTATTTATTGCTGAAATGATTCAATACAGGATCTTGAATGAAGCACAATGGCAGAGAGAACAGCCAAAAATAATAAAGTGCATTTCAATGTTTTACAATACAGTAAAATAGTTTGTCTGACTCACCTTGGGAAATTATCCCACTTTAGTATTCATCATAAAATGAATAGACTGAGAGCTCAACCCATCTTGCTTGTGTTCTGGGAATTACTCCTTTTCCCAAAATTTAGCACAGCATATTTTATAGCAATCTTGTTTCTGTGAACCTTTCTCTGAGTCATGTTAATGCTAATATTTAGGCCAGCCATTCTCAACAGGGGACCTACAACTCCCCCTCCACCCCGGGGGGCCACAGCACATTTATGTAAAAACTTTGTTTTCTTTTCACCTGATGTAACGTAAAGATTTGTAATTTTTTTAATGTAGTCAGTAGGAGAGAAATATGGAAGAAACCAAAACTTGATTGACTTCACAGGGAAGGGACCTCATAAGCATTGAGCAGAGCCCCAAGGGGGCCATAGCCGATAAAAGGCTGAGAATGGCTGGTTTAGACCCAGAAGCATTGCTACATACAGACAGCCAAATAATGAAGGATGAGAACCAATTTATCATTTGCACAAATCTTTAGAGAAAGACAGTCGCATTCTTATTTAAGCAGCAGTTAGCGTCATGGTCAGCACAGGCTATAGTAGCCCCCAGTGACCTGGGTTCGAATCAGGTGCTGTCTGTAAGGAGGTTGTATATTCTCCCCATGTTTACATTGTTTTTCCTGGGTCCTCTGGTTTCCTTCCATCCTTCTAAATGCACGGTGGTCATAGGTTAATTGAGGTATTTGGGTAGCACGGGCTCATGGGCTGGAAGGCATGTTGCCTTGCTGTATGTCCCAATTTTTTTTTAATCCAGACACTCCCCTGTCTGAGGTACAAAAGCTGCAGATGCTGCTGTCCATTTCTACCCATGGATACTGCCCGTCTCGCCGAGTTCCTCCTGCAGCTCATCACATACAGATATCATACCCACTTTCACACACCACAATTAACACAAACTGATGACAGTATGACAAATACAACCACTGCACCTAACCATTCCATATTCACCAAGGGTTTCAGGCACATGAGTCTGCGGAGAGATTGTGCTAGTAATTTTAATGGATCAGATTGCCCAGAAATAACCGAGGCTACGAGAAGGACAGAAGGACAGCCTTTTCCCCGCTGCCGTCAGCTTCTTGAATGATCATTGAACTTTGATTTTTCGTGCACTATTTTTATTTAGTTTTGTAAGGTAGTTTATATGAATGTTTACACTGTGATGCTGCCACAAAATGAATTTTGTGACTTGTACATGATAACAAATTCTGATTCCAACACTGGCTCACCCTTGCTCTCTTCCAATAGCATTGCTTGACCTATAGCAACATATGGTCCTGCAAGAGTGGGCTCTGCAATCCTGGAGATGAGGTGTGGTGAGGATTCAGTGACAACCATACCTCAGGTGGTATATTGCTAATTGAGTACAACACAGGTTACCAGCTCTCAGTCTTCAGTACTTCTTGGGCATGCTCTGTTGAAATACACAAAGTCGGGCACAAGTTGAAGGACACCAGTTGGCACATATAATTGATCCGTCTTTGGGAACATTGTTGAACCCAACAGTGGAAGCCTTACCCTGCTGAAGTGAGGGATTGAATGGTAACCAGCGACATTTCATAAATGTTCAAATAAATAATTGTAAAAAGCTATGGTCATAGAATCAGTCAGTTAACAGGCCGTTCAGCAGCTGAGTACACACCAACACCGATTTCATTCTCCATATATTCCATCACCTCCCACCCCTGACAAGCAACTTGTACATCACATGGTGAGCATAGCAATCAGCACAAGACACTAACAGTGCCAGCGACTGGGACTGGCATTCAAATCCTGTTTTGTTTGGAAAGAGTTTATGTTTTCCCCATGTCTGCATCGGTTTCCTCTGGGTGCTCCAGTTTCCTCCAAAACGTATCTGAGTTGTAAGTCAATTGGGTGTAATTGGGCAGCACGAGCTCATGGTCCAAAAGGGCCTGTTGCCCTGCTGTATGTCTACATTAAAAAAAAATTCTTTGGGAGCAGGCCAGAGGAATCGGTGCAATCATGGAGACAGCAACAGCTATATTTGGTTAGAAGATTGAGGATATTTGGTTTGTTACCAAAGACTCTTGCAAATGTCTACAGGTGTTCCGTGGAGAGCATTTTGATTGGTTGCATCACATCTGACATGGAGATGCCAATGCAGGGGACATAAAAAGGCGACAGAGGGTTGTAAACGCGGCCATCACGGGCATACGTCTTCACACCATTAAAGGCATCATTAAGAGGTGGTGTCTCAAGAAAGCAGCCTCTCTCACCAAGGACTCTCACCACCAAGGCCATGCCCTCATCGCCCTGCTGCCATCAGGAAGGAGGTGCAGGAGCCTGAAGACGAACACCCAACATGACAAAAAAAGCTTCTTCCTCTCTGCCATCAGATTTCTGAATGGACATTGAACCTATAGACACTACCTCACTTTTGTGCTAATTATTTATTTTTTAAATCGTGTGTTTACAGAATTGTAATTTATAGCAATTTTGCAAAAGAAGGAATTTTGTGACACATTTTCGTGACAATAAACCGAATTCTGATTCCCATGAAATCGGAGGGATTGAACCAAGATCACTGGCACTGAGGCAACAGGTCCATTAGCTTTGTTCTGTGCTGCCTGTAAGTCATAAAATAAATTTTAAAAAAGTAAAATACATTTAAAGTGAGACGAGCACAGAAACAGGAGCAAGAGTAGGACATCTAATGAATGGTTGAACTTGCTGCCCTATTCACTGGGATCATGGCTGATCCAAACCCAACTCTACTTGCAGCCTGCTCTCCATAACTCTTCATTTTCCTATTATTCAATAATTTATGTCTTAAATACATTCTATGAGCCAGCTTCTGCTGCTTTATTAAGCAGAGAATTCCACAGATTCACTGCTCTCTTGCGGAGAAGCAGTTCTTTCTGTCTCAAGTGAAACATGAAAGTTTACAGATGTTATTATTGTAGTAAGCACAAAAATGCTGGAGGAACTCAGCAGGTCTGACAACATCCTTGGGAGGTTAAGAACCACCTTAAATCTACTCCTCCAAAATTTGAGTCTATGTCCCCTATTAGTGATCTGCTACTGGACCCTGCTTATATAACCATCACGGTTATGGCATGGAAACAGGCCATCTCAGCCCTACAAGTCCACGCAGGTTCACTCAAACACCTCCGCTAGCTCCCCCTGCCTATTCTCTGACCATAACCTTCTAACCCTCTCTTATCCATGTATATATCCAGCCTCTTCTTAAATAAAAGACAATGACTGCCTCAACTATTTCCTCTGGAAGATTATTCCATTCAGCCACCACTCTCTGAGTGAAGATCTAATGTTTCTCCTAAGATTTTGCCCCCTTACTCTCAACTTGTGTCCTCTTGTTTCAACCTCCCCTGCTCTCAGGGGGAAGAGTCTACTTGCATCTAGTCTACCTACTCCCTTCATAATTTTAAACACCTCTATCAAATCTCATCTCAACCATCTGTGTTCCAATGAATAAAGTCCTAACATCTTCAATCTTTCTCTGTACTCTAGGTATCTTAAGCCAGGCAACATCTCCACCTTATCTATATCCTTCCTATAATTTGGAGACCAGAACTGAACACAATACTCCAAACCTGGCCTCACCAACGCCTTAAACAGTCGCAGCATCACTTCCCAGCTCCTATACTCTATGCTATGATTTATGAAGGCTAGCATACCAAATGCCTTCTTAACCACCCTGTCAACATGGGAATCCACCTTCAAAGAATGCTGCACCCTAACTCCAAGATCTCTTTGTTCTTGTGCATTCCCCAATGTCCTCCCCTTTACTACATATGTCCTATTTTGATTATTTTTACCAAAATGAAGCACCTCACACTTCTCTACGCAAAATTCCATCTGCCATCTTTCAGCCGAACTCTCCAGACAAACCAAATTCCTCTGTAATCCCTGAAAATCTTCCTCGTTATCCACCACTCCCCCTATTTTCATATCGTCCACGTATTTACTTACCCAGTTAACCACCCCATCATCCAAATCATTAATATAAATTTTGAACAACAGGGGACCTAGCACCGATCCTTGAGGTACTCCGCTCATCACAGGCTTCCATCCTGACAGACAGTTGTCCTTCATGACCCTCTGCTGTCTCTCCTCCAATGAACCCATCTTACTATTTCTCTATTAATCCCTAGTGACTGAAACTTCCTTACTAACCCTTCATGTGGAACCTTATCAAAAGTTTTGCTAAAATCCAGATAGACAACATCAACTGCCCTACCTTCATCAACCTTTCTTGTCACTTCTTCGAAAAACTCAACAAGGTTCATCAAGCATGATTTCCCCTTCACAAACCCATGTTGGGTGCTCCTGATCAATCCCTGCTTATCTAGATATTTATACACACCACCTCTAAGAATACCCTCCGTAACTTTCTCTACCACTGAAGTCAAGCTGACAGGCCTATAATTACTTGGCCGACACCTCGTACCTTTTTTAAACCACGGAACTATATTAGCAACCTACCAATCCCACGGCACCACATCCTCCTCCAGTGATCGTTGAAAAATCACTGACAGTGCCTTCACTATTTGCTCCCTGACCTTCCTTAACGTCCTGGGGAAAATCCCATCAGGACCAGGAGACGTATCCACTTTTACTGACCTTAGAAGCTCCAAAACCCTCTCTTTACTAATCCCTATCTTTTCCATAACTATGCCATTTGCCTCACTTATCTCACATAGTCCAATGTCCTATTCCTCGTGAACACAGGTGAGAAAAAATTGTTTAATATCTCTCCCATCTGATACAGTTCCTCGCACAGTTCACCGCTCTCATTTTCCAGCAGTCCTATTCTATCCTTAACCCTCCTTTTACTATTCACATATCTGTAAAAACCCTTAGGATTCACTTTTACCTTATCAGCTATTGACACCTCATACCTTCTTTTTGCCTTTCTAATTTCCTTCTTCAGGTTTTTTCTGCAATCTATGTAATAATTATATATCTTATCCATTTTTTGCTTCTTAAATTTTGTAAATGCCTCCCTCTATCCCAAACCAACTTCCTTATTTTTCCAGAAAACCACGGTTCCTTAAGCTTTTGCCCTTGCCTTTTGATCTGACTGGTACGTAAAGATCCTGTACTCTCAATACCTCTTCTTTAAATACCCTCCAAATCTCCTCTACATCCTTTCCAGGCAAAAGATCAGCCCATATAATTTTCTGCAAATCCTTTCTCATTTCTTCAAATCTAGCTTTCACCCACTCGAAGACCTTCAACCTCGGACCTGACCTATCCCTTTCCATAGTTAAGTTGAAGCTAATGGACCCAGGATCACTAGACCCAAAGTTCTCACCAACGCACACTTCCGTCACCTGCCCTATTCCGTTCCCTAGTAGGCACTTCAACATACTGCTGTAAAAAGCAATCCTGAACACATTGTACAAAGACAAAGCCATCCTGCCCTCACACTGATTGTGTTTCCCAATCAATGTTAGGAAAATTGAAATCCCCAACTATCACAACACTATTTCTGCTACACATCTCAGCTATTTCCCTGAACATTTGCTCTTCCAGTTCCCTATCCTCTTTAAGCGGCCTATAATTTACCCCTATATTTGTAGCCTCACCTTTCTTATTTTTTCGATCAACCCACAGAGCCTCGCGCGATGACTCTATCTTGCCTCAGCACTGCTGTAATATCTTCCCTGACAAGCAACGCCACACCTCCCCCTCGTACCCCGCCAATTCTGTCACGTCTAAAGCAGTGAAATCCTGGAATATTTAGCTGCCAGTCACAATCTTCCTTCAACCATGTCTCACAAATTGCTATCACATCATAACGCCACGTGTCAATCCACATCATTAGTTCATCCACCTTGTTTAGCACCCTCCTTGCATTGAAATAAGTGCATCTCAGAGATCTTCCACATTTAGCTTTCTGCCTCTCACCCTCTCTACAATTGTTACTATGGCCACTATTTATTACCTGCTGCTGTTCCACCTCCAGATTGTGTGAAAATGCCTTTTTTCTTTGCCTAAAGACTCTGTCCTTGTTATCCTCCCTGACATGAACCCTTGTTCCCAATTATACTAGTTCAAAGCCCTTGCAAATGTCCCTGCCAGGAGACTCGTACTTCTGGGATTTAGATGTAATCCATCCTTACAGTATAGGTCCCATCTCCCCCAGAAACGGTCCCAGTGGTCCAAAAACTTGAAACCCTCTCTTTTACTCCACCCCTTCAGCCACACATTTAGTCTCCACCTGACTCTATTTTTGCCCTCACTATCGTGTGGCACAGGAAGTAATCCAGAGATGACACCCTTAGTGATTCTTCTTCTGAACTCCCTGCCTAACTCCTTATATTCATTTTGCAGGACCACTTCTTCCTTCCTACCAATGTCGATGGTACCAACATGAACCATGACCTCAGGCCATTTCCCTTCCCTCTGCAGGTTTTTCTGGACTCATGTAGCTACATCCCAATCCCTGGCACCAGGGAGGAAAACCACAATCCGGTTTTCTTTATCTCGTCCACAAAATCCTCTGACTGTCCTCCTCACCAGTGAGTCCCTATAACTATCGCCCTATTCTTCCTATTACTTCCTTTCTGGGCTTTCTGTAGCCTTTCTGGGCTACAGAGGCTGACCCTACACCTCTGCCTGACTATCCCCTTCCTCAATATTCAAGGAGGAGTACTGATTTCTGAAGATTTCAGGCTCATATGCTCTCTCTGGAGCCCAACCTTTCTCTTTCATCCTCCTAACAGTAACCCACTGCCCTTCCTCCCGTGGGCCAGGTGTTACCACCTGACTATCTATGATGGCCTCGCTCTCCCTGACCAAAGCGAGGTCATCGAGCTTCAGCTCAAGGTCCCTGAAATCCCCAACTATCACAACCCTATTTCTATTACACATCTCAGCTATTTCCCTGCACATTGGCTCTTCCAGTTCCCTATCCTCTTTTGGCGGCCTATAATATACCCTTATATTTGTAGCCTCACCTTTCTTATTTTTTAGTTCAACCCACAGAGCCTCGCGCGATGAGTCCTCCAGTCTATCTTGCCTCAGCACCGCTGTACTATCTTCCCTGACAAGCAACGCCACACCTCCCCCTCATACCCTGTCAATTCTGTCACGTCTAAAGTAGCGAAATCCCAGAATATTTAGCTGCCAGTCACAACGTTGCAGCTCAGTACACTTAGTGCTTGGCCATCTGTTTGTCAGATAATTCTAGAAGATCATCCCTCATTACATTAAAGTCACATTAACCTTTTCACAGTTCAAAATATTGCAATAAAATAAAGTACAGTTGTTCCTTCATCACCCTATGGGACTGTAATTGGGAAAGGGGATGTAAGCATGGTCCCTTGCATGTTTGTACTCTACTGCAGGCGTCAAGAATGATTTCAGTCATAGAGCCAGAGGCTGGAGATTATATCTGAAGAGAGACAAGTGGACAAGTGTGGAGGAATGATTCAGAAAAAACAGAGGAAATGAACAAACATAGTGACTGGTTAAATTGTCTGATGTGTGCAGTCTTTTATGAACTGCTGGATGTGTCAAGTCACTGCCGTTGGCTCTGTACAGGATCTTAATGGGCTGTGTAAAAAGCCGATGGTAGTTTATTTTAAAATCTCACAACAGAAGGGGTCTGGACCAAGATGGCAGCACCTATAATCAGCAGTGGCCATGAAAGGTTGCAGTCTCTGGTCAACCCAAGGGATTGTGACCGTGGCGGCAGCCCAGTGAGGGGTTCTGAGGCTGAAGAACACACAAGCAGTGGGATATTGGTGATTCGAGGTAAGGTACCTACGTTGGATGAGGGCTGCTGGTGACTGAAGTCAAAGGACTCACACCAGGCTGCAGTCTGGATGAAAGAGTACCAGGTATTCGAAACGGAGTGCTGGAGGGTTCTTGATCATGTCACAGGTGTGCATCTGGAGCTCGGGTTGCTGATGGTTTGCAATGAAGTCTGTGTAGCTGTGGAGTATTGTAGTTGAAGTCAGTGACCTGGGGTGGGGTGGGGGGGTGGTGGGTACTCTCTTTTCTTTCTCTTTCTCTGTCTGTAAGAGGCATTGGGCAATTTCTGCTGATAGCGAATCTTTGTCTGCCTTACGGTAGTCTGAAGGAAATATCATGTAATATTACATTTTGTGTTTTATTACATGACAATAAAATAATCTTTAATCATTAATTGATATGGAGCTCCACAAGGGATGGCCATCTTGTGTAATTCCAAGAATATGAGACTACTTTCATTGGATTTCCATCTAGACAACTTTTAATTGCCATGCTTTTTAGATCAGAAAAGGAACTGAAATGTTTGTGATGAAGACACATTGCCATTAATGCCAAGACTAAGGATAAAAAAATTAAAAAGGAATAAATATCATTTGAAAAGTAGAAATATTTCAGACAAGTCATTAATGTGCCCAGAAAATGTGATAGTTTCCCAGTTTTCAGCCCAAATGGTTCAGTCACCTGAATGCTTGAACTGAATGTGTCAAGGAATGCCAGGGAAGATTCTAGCAGAACATACCATGGCAACATTGGCCAACAAATTTACCCAATTTGGCCCACAAATTTACCCAATTTGGCCCACACAAGTTATTTTGTGGTAACATGATTCATCTCCTATTGTCAGTGAACATTTCATCCACTTGGTTAGTTTGTCAACCAGTGAATGAAGGTATTCACAAAGAGTCATACACCAACGTATCCAAGAGGAAACATTAGCAGATATAATGAGGGCAGAAGTAATATGAAAATAAGGCTGACTGTAAATGTCTATCAAGTCAGTTGCATGGCTGTTATGTGGTGAATGAGACCAGTGTGGTCAACTTACACAAGATGTAACCAGTTTGCCTAACCTTCATGATTTGATCCTCACAGGCAAGTTAATAGAAATCATTCTTAGAGATAATATATGCAAGTATCTGGAGAGACAAGGTCTGATCAGGTACACTCAACACTGGTTTGTGTGGAAGGTCATGCTTGACCAATCTTGTTTAATTTTTTGAAGGGATGACAAGGAATGCTGATGAAGGAAAAGCAGTGGATGCTGTCTATATGGACCAGTAAGGCCTTCGATAAAGTTCTGCATGGAAGGTTAGTTAGGAACGTTCAAGCGCTGGTATTAACTTTGAGATAGTCAAATGGATTCAACAATGGCTGGAAGGGAGATGCCAGAATGTCATAGTGGATAACTGGTGGTCAGGCTGGAGGCTGGTAACAAGCAGTGTGCCTCAGGGATCTGTATTGGCTCCCATGCTGATTGTCATTTACATTAATGATCTGGATGATGGGGTGGCAAATGGGATAAGTAAATATTCAGATGATACTAAAATAAGTGGAATTGTGGATACTGAAGAGGGTTTTCAAAGATTGCAAAAGGATTTGGACTGTTTGGAAGAGTGGGCTGGAAGATGGCAGATGGAGTTCAATGCTGAGAAGTATGAAGTGCTTCATTTTGATAGGAATAATCAAAACAGGGCATACATAGTAAATGGGAGGGGACTTGGGAATGCAGTACAGCAGAAAGATCAAGGAATAACAGTTTATTTTTCCCTGAAGGTAGAATCTCATGTAGATAGGATGGTGAAGAAGGCTTTTAGTATGCTGGCCTTTATAAATCAAAGCATAGAATACAGGAGTTGGGAGGTGATGTTTAGACTGTCCAAGGCAAATTTGGAATACTGTGTGCAGTTCTGGTCACCAAATTATAGGAAGGATATCAACAAGGTAGAGAGAGTGCAGAGAAGATTTACAAAAATGTTATCTAGGTTTCAGAATCTAGATTACAAAGAAAGATTGAGCAGATTAGGTCTTTATTCCTTGGAGTGTAGAAGGTTGAGGGGGCATTTGAGAGGTATTTAAGATTATGTGGGGGATAGAGAGAGATGGTGTAGATAGGCTTTTTCCCTTGAGGGTAGGAGAGATTGAAACAAGAGGCAAAAGTTTGGAAGTAATACAAGGGGGTACTTCTTCACTCAGTGGTGGCTAAGTGGAATGAGCTTCTGGGAGAAGTAGTGGTAGCAGGGTCCATTTTGTCATTAAGGAAAAATTGGATAGGTATATGGATGGGAGGGGAGTGGAGGGTTATGGTCAAGGTGCAGGTAGGTAGGAATAGAGGAGAGTGCAGATTAGAAGGGCCAAAATGGCCCGTTTCTGTGCTGTAATTGTTACATGGTTGTATGGTGATTGAGCTTTCATTGAAATTCTCTATAAAATTTACCTTGTGTGGCTGGTTCTCACAAACTCTGGCAGTTTACCCTTCAAAGACTGTCTTCATCTGGTGTAGTGACTTTAAATGTTTTAAACTTAAACTTACAGTACAGTAATAGGCCTTTCCAGCCCACGAACGCAAGCCTCTCAATGACACCCAATTAACCCAAATACTCGAATTCACCTCCAACCCCTATATGTTTTGGAGTGGGAGGAAACCAGAGCACCTGGAGGAAACCCATGCAGACACAGGGTGAACATACAAACTCCTTACAGACAGTGTCGGTTTTGAACCAGGGTCGCCGGTGCTGGAAGTGCACTAACTGTGACTTGGGCAATAGACTTTACAAAGAGCTGGGGACCAGCGCAATTCTTCTGCATTGGTGTAGGTGGGAAATTAGTACAATAGGAAGACAACATGATCGGTAAGTTCGTTTTTAAATTAACAACAACACTACTTGGTTGGATGTTTGATGGACTACTCTCCATCTAGATGAATGCAAATCACCTCAGGGATATCAAACTAATCTAGACATTGCCAGAGAGACTTGAATTTCCTGAGTGAGCAGAGGAAAGAAGACCAAATATTTCTAACAAAAAAAATGTCATTTTCACTCCAATGTCTCACTGTTTTCATACAGTCAGTTGCCGATTCCAAAGCAGTTTGGGTAGCTGGAGGTTGGAGGAAATTTGGGCAGCTTTGTCCAGAGCTGAAAGACCATTCCAGCCTTTTTGGACAAAGCATCATATGGGAGGACAGGCAATAATTTTTTTCCCTGAGGCACAAAGCAGCACTCCTGCACTTCCTTCCCACAAGGAGGGAGAAACCGTCTTCATTTGGCCATCTTGGTGAGAAACTACAGTAGCCTCACCATTTAAGGCGCCAATTCCTCACACTATCAGGTATCATTCTGCACTGATGGTTCCCTTTATGTGGATATTCCTTCTGTTTTCTGAGAGCAAGTTAAAATTCCATGCCATTTGATTGGTATCATCTAGGAAGTCAACATTGTTGGCCATTAACAGGAAGCTAGGTTAAAATGTGCTTTAATTTAAATTTTGAATTTAGACATACAGCATGGTAAAAGGCCCTTTTGGCACACAAGATCATTGTTGTGAGTGAGGAAACAGGTTTGGTAGGTCTCAAAGGCAAGGACTCTGAACACAGTTTTGATGATGGGAAGGATTTTATTTACAGAAGTGTGGGAAAATGGTAACTGATGCAACACACACACACACACACAATGAACTGGTACATACAATGATCAGGGAAAAATCACTAAAATGCCCCGCCACCCCTTGACTCAGTGCAGGCACGACTCTATGCTACAAGGGATACTAATTAAGCACTCCCAACCCTTTTAACATTACACATCTTACCAACAGTTTCTCCAGCACCCTTACACATTTCTAGACCTGGAGTGAAGCAGAATGGTCCCAAGCTGACAAAAGAGAGAACAAACAGCATGTAGTACCTTTATAGTGCTGGAGGGACAAGCCCACATCATTTACCAGGGGCCAATGGCTCAGTGGCAGGAGGGTTACAACAGCCAACGGCCCAAGGCCAAATACAGGCAGGCTGGACGGTGCAGGCCAGGTAAGTTACAAGGCTCCAACAGGGTGCAGAGAAGATTTACAAGGATGTTGCCTGGCTTAAAATACCTAGAGTAAAGAGAAAGTTGAAGAGATTAGGACTCTATTCATTGGAACATAGACAGTTGAGAGGGGATTTGATACAGGTGTTTAAAATTATGAAGGGAATAGATAGACTAGATGCAAGTAGACTCTTCCCCCGAGAGCAGGGGAGGTTGAAACAAGAGGATACAAGTTGAGGGTAAGGGGGCAAAATTTTAGGAGAAACATTAGAGGATGCTTCTTCACTCAGAGAGTGGTGTCTGAATGGAATAATCTTCCAGAGGAAATAGTTGAGGCTGGGTCAATTCTTTCATCTGAGAAGAGGCTGGATATATACATGGATAAGAGGGGGTTGGAGTGTTATGGGTGGAGAAAAGGCAGGGGGAGCTTGTGGAGTTGTTTGAGTGAACCGGTGTGGACTTGTAGGGCTAAGATGGCCTGTTTCCATGCTCGAAACTGATAAGATGTGCACCAATGGGTGGGGCAGAGCCAAACCTTGATTGGCAGCTGGTGTGTCCTCCAATTTAGTCGGGGGCAGTGCTGCTGCAGGACAGCCACAACCTTTCCCAATCCAACTATACAGCCCAATTATACACAAATGACCTACCACAGTGTTGCACTAATGGGTGGGGCAGAGCCAAACCTTGATTGGCAGCTGGTGTGTCCTCCAATTTAGTCAGGGGCAGTGCTGCTGCAGGACAGCCACAACCTTTCCCAATCCAACTATACAGCCCAATTATACACAAATGACCTACAACAGTGTTGCACTAACAGTGCTGTTTTATGAACTTTGATAAAACAACAACACTGATTTAGATAAAGCTCACAATTTAATGATTTTAATTGGAAAATATAAACAGCTATAAGTGGCACTTTTAGTATGATATTTTCAGTATGATCTCTCTAAGTCACAATTTTGGAGATATCTTCAACTGCTTCATGTACTTCACACAACTTTTGGTTCTGCACAGCAATCTCCACAGATGCTACTGAACTGGCTGCATATGGTAAAGGTCATGAAGCCTCATTTTATTATTCAGTCTTAACACAAATCTCAGGGGATAAACTTCTGTTGGGTTTTAAAAGTTCATGGGAATAGAGCTGAGTGTGGGTTTTGAGGTGGTAGAGTAAGACAAAATTTGTAAAAAATTATCAAAATAATGTCAAGAGACCTGAGAGTGCGCCTAATTCAGTTTAAGATTCTGCATCATTTTTATTAGACTCCAGCAAGGTTATATAGATTAAGGTTGAAAAATACCCTTGAATGTTGACACTGTGCGGTGGATAAAGGAGACTTAGTACATGTGCTTTTGTCTTGGTTCAGAATTAAAGAATTTTGGATTATGACACATAAGTATATTGGTGAAGTTTCAGGTATTCAAATTCCTTTTTGCCCAGACTCTTTGTCTTGGGAGACACACTTGGATTATTTGGGGATAAATACTCTCAAAACTGGATTCAGACAAATACAATGGTAGGAAGAATTTGGGGCGAACTGTCATTTCAGAAGTAGGCCTCAAAAATGGCCCTAGTGGGAGTGTTTGAACGCATGTCTTACAAACAGTTTGATAAATTGGATATTGATACACAAAATTGGGACAGATATCTAGGTTTCATGGGGGTGGGGGGGGGATAGTAGTGGATATAGTAGTGAATCATATTAATGAACAGTTTTTTTCTGATATTAGAGGTCTAAATAGAGACATGGTTATTATATTGATATTTTTGCTGCCATGTTTGTTTCTATTTCATGGATACGTTTATGTTTTGTAACTTATGACTGACATTAATTGATTCAAGGGATTGGGGAAACTTTTTTTAAAAGAACTCAATAAAATTTAAATATAAAAAAGTGGCACTAAAATTTCAGGCTAATTTTGCTGTACATTTATGTTTAATAAGATCAAATCGGAGATTATGAAAGAGGAAATCAGTAATAAGCAGAAATGTTGCTGTTATCTTTGAATGACCTCCGCATAAAGCTTTCTTCCCCTCATTCACCTTTTATTTAACACGATTACTCTACTTTCATCTTGAGTCATTATGAATCATATCTGTTTATAATTTTCTTCATCCGCACCTACGCAGAAAGGGAGAAACAGTGTCATGTTCTACTGTGTAGCACTCACTGACACTTGAATGAGGGACTCCCAGATTTACCACACAACCATTGAAAATGAGTCCATTCTCAAATCAGTCTGCCAGGATTTCCCACCTCACTAAATTACCATGTTTAAGTCATCTTGAGGCGTTTAAAGTGAAGTTCACTCAAATTATGCCTGCATTAATCAAATGTAATTACAATGCCACACATTTAGAAGCCCTTGTAACTTCAAGGCTGGAATTACATTGCTTATATTTTGAAGTCATTTCTGATTTTAAAATGTTTTCTTATATTTTTACTTCTCCTCCAATTACCTTCTCAATAGTGAGGTGAAGTAACATTAAGTAACTGGTAACACATAAAGAATTCTGATAAACAGCTCTACTCATACAGAAAAAAATTCCATCGTCAAACCCTGGAGGTTGTCACCACCTCTCAGCTGAAAGTACAAAGTTTATTCTCTTAGAACATTACAGACTTAATTCAACTGAAAATGTTCTTAATGATCTTATCAAGTGATGTGTATTTGTTTCCTCATAATCTACTGACAGGAAGTGGTATTATTTAAATATCAATCAAATATTACCAAATAACTTCAAGGCTGATCTCAGTTGTTTTTTCTTGTCGTTTCCCAATTTTGTCTCAGTCTTTCATTGGCTGTGAGGTGTTAGGTCTGCTTTGTTCATGAATGAGTGAGACAAACACCAGACTGAGTCGAAATCAGGGTTCTTTGTTCTTTATTACCGGATTGTAACACTTGCGACTAACAATGTTAGTCGGAGAATGCATTCTGCCGTTATCAGCAAAATGGTGATTTTTTTATACCCTTGGATACATGCTTAGAACATCATCATATCATTACTTGTCCAATGACTAAAACTGTTGCTATCCTTTCCCTGCTAGCTTCCTGCCTCTCAATCCATCAATGTCTCTCTTATCTTGTAAGTACAAGGATGCATTCACATCTTGTTACAGCCCTGTACAGGGTAACTCCTTACACATTCCCATCTCATGATGTTTTACCTTGCAGAGGTCACTGGCATCCTGCTCATTTCCTATTTAGCCAGGAGTCTGATGACTTGCTTGGACTTTTAAGAATTAACAACCTGAAAGTCTGGACTCGCATCTTAGTCAGTCTGTGTATAATTGACAGACTTTCTTCCCCACAGACAAGAATTTTGGCTTTTATTTATGATCATTACTAACACTGGCTTTATTTTAAGTTAGAAGTGATGGGATTTGAACTCTTGTCTCCAGCTTTGAGGATGACCTGTTCTGTATCATGACCCCATTATACCTCTGTAGGTGCTGATTTGTGATGCTATCCCAATGTCAATGTCTCAAAGGGAAGACAAACCTATGTTCATCACCATCAAAAGTTTCCCTTCCCTATATAGCAAAACCAAACATTTGATGAATGTTATGGTACCACAGCTCATCCTTTACATCAGGTGAATTTATTACAGCCCTGCACTTTTGTTTTGAAGAGCGATCAGGCATATGACTGATATTAAACCAGAACATCTGGGAAAACAGCAGGTCAGGCAACATCTGTGATAGGAGAAACAGTTAATGTTTCAGGTCAAAGGCCTGCTGTGACTGAGTAGTTTTACTTCTATGAAGAGCAAGTGAATAGCATGGCTGGCATAGCAATTAGCACAATGCCTTTACAGCGATAGTGATTGGGACTGGGGTTCGAATCCTGTGCTGTCTGTTTGTACATTCTCTCCGTGTCTCCATAGGTTTTCCCTGGGGATCTGGTTTCATCCCTGTAATGCGCGTCGAAAGAACCAAAGACTTGTTGATCCAAACCAAGGCTTTTATTAACTAAAGTACTGGAGCATATCACAAGTAGGTCGACCAGTCCAGAATGACCTGGTCTGGCTAGGAGCAATCCTTTAAGACCTGCCAGTAGGTGTCACAGTCATCCTACACTACCTACCATCACAGTCATCCTACACTACCTACCATCTGTACATATGTACATATACACATTGGTGATAGAATCTGTACTATCACAATCCCAACATTCGAAATGTTCCAGAGGTGTAGGCTAATTGGGTGTAAACTGGATGGCACGCACTTGTGGTCTGAAATGGCCTGTTACTGTGCTGTATGTATGTCTAAAGAAAATCCATATGTGTGTAGCCAATCTCACCTTTAATTCCAGGAGCTGGTAATACACAGGAGAAGGCCATTTGCCCATTGAGTCTTTCCTGGCTCTTTGTTGGATAACCTGTCAATTCTCATTCCTCCACTCCTCTACCACATCTCTACAAACAACTTCAGAATCAGAATCAGAATGAACATGTGTCATGAAATTCATCGTTCTGTGTTGACATTAGAGGTGCAAAAGTTGTTAGAAATTACATTTTTTAAACTAAATAAATGAGTGAAAAAAGTGAGGAAGTGTCTGTAGTTCGTTGTCCATTCAGAAATCTGATGACAGAGGTGAAATATCTGTTGTACTGTTCGTCCCTCAAGTACCTCTGCAGCTTTCTTTGCACCACCTATGAATTGCTAGGGGTGGTGGTGGAGGTTGGTACAATAGGGACATCTAAACAACTCTTAGGTAGACACACGATGTAAGAAAAATGGAAGGTCATGGGCTGTGAGGGTTAGATTGATAGTGGAATAGGTTTATTTAGGTGAGCATAACATTATGGACTGAAGGGTCTGTACTATATGTAACAGATTGTAACACAACAGGCATTGTTATTTGTCATATTTATAATTTCCCTTGCAACCGCTGCAACCGTGTCTGCCTGTCCCGCATCGGACTTGTCAGCCACAAACAAGCCTGCAGCTGACGTGGACATTACCCCTCCATAAATCTTCGTCCGCGAAGCCAAGCCAAAGATGAAGGAAGAATCTAGATGAGAATGTAAATGGAATGATCATTTAAATTTTAAATTTAATTTATATATACGGCATGGTAACAGGCCCTTCTGTTCCATGCTGCCCAAATACACCCATGTGGTCAACTAGCACACTAACCCCGTACCTCTTTGGAAAGTGGAAGGAAACTGGAGCACCTGAAGGAAACCCACGCAGGTCACCGGATGAATATAATTAACTCCTTGTGGACAATGCTAGTTCAAAATTGAGTTGCTGGCACTATATTAACATTGTGGTAACCACTATGCTGACAGGTGCCAAGGTTTGAAGATGACATCAATGTTGGTGGTGTGGTGAATAGTGAAGAACATTGGTTACAACAGGACAGAGATCAACTGGAAGAAAGACAAAAGTCTGCAGATGCCGTGATTGTAGTGAAAGCACACCAAAATGCTGAAGGAACTCAGCCGGTCTTTCAGAATCATAGGATAAGGGGAGGGGTGAGAATTAATGATGTCTGTGTGAAAGGAGATAGGAAAAAGAGAGAGAGAGAGAAAGCTGGAGGAAGGCCATGGAGGAAGAAGCGGGGGTGGCGGAGTTTAATGAAAGTCAGAAAAGTCGATATTAACGCCATCTGGTTGGACAGTGCCGAGTTGGAGATGGGGTGATGTTTCTCCAATTTGTGGGTGGTCTCAGTCTGGCAGAGCGTGAGACCATGGACAGACATCTCAGCAAGGGAATGGGATAGAAATTTGAAATGGATGGCTACTGGGAGATCCACGCTATTGCAGCGACAGAGCCAAGATAGAGCTCAACAAAGTGATCTCCCAGTCTGCCCCCAGTCTGTCCAATGTAGAGGAGATCACAACGGGAGCACCGTTGTGGTTTCACCTCTCCCCTCATCATATTCAATTAACAGCTTTCGTTGGTCTGGTCTCCTCCCCCAGATAGCACTGTCTCTATTCTGAGATTTCCTGTTTTTTGCTCATTTTGCTTATTCCTCAGGCTCAGGCCTGAAATGCTGGCAATATATCGTCGTCTCCTATGGACATTGAAAGATTGGCTGAGTTCTTGAAGGATTTTGGTGTGTTTTTAGAGATCAACTGGGAAACTGGGCAAGGGAATATGGATGCATTTTGAGAAGTTAAACTGTAGAAGGATCCCAAGGAATGTGACTGAACAAGGATTCCTTGGTACAAGTACCTACATCCTTGAGAGGAGACAAAATTATGAAGATGGCGAATGGTGTGCTTGATTCTATCAGCATGTTGAACCTGTTCCCCATAATCTTTAGTTCCCTTACTATTTTAAAAAGTATTAAGTATATTTATTGAGGCAGCTTCTACTTCACTGGGCAGAGAATTCACTACTCTTTGAAGAGAAAGATGCTCGCGTCCCTCTCACACCCTTCTAATCCTAATGCCTTCTCTTCTTCAGTCTCATGTAAGTAGCAAGCTACAAGATAGCCATTTCCTGACAGATAAAAAATATTCAACATAGCCATTTGCTCGTTGGTAATATAATCAGATGTGCCCATTAATGTACTGGCCCTCTGGCACCAATCAGCCTCATCATATGAAGGTGACCGCACTGTGAAGTCTTCACTTTCAGAAGGGAGGCTGTAACTTACTGGACACTTTAAAACAATTATTGATGGTGATGCCCACATATGGAGGTGGTGGTGGTGGTGGTGTGTGTGTTTGTGTGTGTGTGTGTTTACATAAATGCTCAAGGGGAAAGCTGAATGAGAAACTTGGATTTCCTAATAAAGGGAGTGAAACTTCGGTGAGGAATTCTACTGCTTGGGACCCAGGCTGGGGCCTTGGGAAGGCACTGTCAGCAGTAGTGGATAGCTGGATATAGGGCATTCATGTCCAAAAATGACCTCAGCCTGCCTGCATCCTATCACACCACACGAGACACAGTCGTGTGATCAAACCAAAAAAAAATTCCCTTTGATTTGTCACGCAGTTTGCCATTCACTCGTTGTGCAGGAAAGGAAGTGTCAACTGGTTGAAAGAGTATCAGCGAGGCCTCACGAGTATCTACCGGTGTCCTTGAGGTTTGAAAAGGAGGGGCAGCTTTTCCTGCCTGCCATTTCTGACACATGGCAGTTGATTGTCTGTCTCTGAGGATTTTCTTTGCTAGATCCTACACCAAAATTAAACTGTCCCTGGTGATGCGAGAAACCACCTGTGGAGAAGTTTAATTTCACACTCTTCTTGTTTTCTCATATTTTTGTATTTTATGTATTTTATATCTTTCAAACAGCATAGATGATGGATATTCAGCCCAAATGATCTTTGCTGAGTCCCATCTATTCTATTCCCCCTCTTATTTGTATGTAACTTGTTTTCTTCTAAGTCCCCTCAGATTTTCCTCCCTCCCAACTATAATAGAGGCATTTAACAGGAGTTCATTAACCAACCAACATTTTTGAGGTGTGGAGAGGATGAGATGCGGGTCAACTAGAACACGTGGTGGAAACTCCTATAGTCACCAGAAGAACAGGCAAACTTCAACATTGCAAGGTCATTGGATCTGTGAGACATAAGCATGAGTCATTGTTCCACAATTTTGCTACTTAGGGGAGAATTAAATGGTAGAATTAGAGCTATTGAGTAAGCTGACCAGCTGCATCATGGCCTGGTATGGAGGCACCAATACTTCTGAATGGAAAGCCCTGAAAAAAGGTAGTGGACTCAGTCCAGTACATCACAGGCAAAACTCTCCCCACCATTGAGAAAAATCTGCATGGAACATTGCCATCTGAGAGCAGCGGCAATCAACAATGATCCACACCATCCAAGACATGCTCTGTTCTCACTGCTGCCATCAGAAGAGAGGTATAGATGTCACAAGACTCATACCACCAGGTTCAGGAACAGCTGCTACCCTTCCACCATCAGAATTCTAAACAACACTCAATCCAAGACTTATTAAAAGACTTATTATTTGTTACTGAATATTTTCTTCAGTATTTGCACAGTCAGTTTGTTTACATTTCTCTCTTTTGTATAAATATCTTTTTTAAGTACAGTTATTTCACCACTGAGAAGTAGAAATTCTGCCAGGCCGGCCAGGAAAAGAATCTCAGGGTTGTATGTGATGTCATTGTTACGGGATATGTTAGAATAGTTATGGGTAAAATATGTCTTTAAAAGAGATAGATTGTGGGGGGGTTTAGTGTAGGTTATTCCTCACAAACTGAGTAACACTTCACAAAAAACATCTCATGGAGATGTTCGTTTATTCTCTCTCTGCTTGTAAAAACCAGATTACCTCTTCCAGGGCTCCAAACCCAATAGTTGAAAGATCTTTTCAGTATCTCTGAGCATGGACTTTATTGCCCATACACAATATATCAGCATTCATCATTGCTTCTGCAAATCAATCAGAGCCTCAACGTCAAGCTTCAGCAAAGCTTTTGCATTTTAAATGAGATGTTGTTTGTGAAGTGTTCCTCTGTTTGTGAAGTATAACCTACACTAAACCCCCATAATCTATCTCTTTTTAAAGACATATTTTACCCATAACTATTCTAACATATCCTGTAAAATCATATATGTACTCTAACAATAAATCTCAACTTTGAACTTGAAATACAAAGGCAGCATGGTTAATATAGTTGTTAGTGTAATGCCATTATAGCAGCAGTGACACAAGTTTGAATCCAGAGCTGTCTGTAAGGAGTTTGCATGTTCTTCCCAAATCTGTGTGGGTTTTCTATGGGTGCTCTGGTTTCCTTCCACCTTTCAAAACCTATGGGGTTTGTACATTAATTGGGCTTTTTGGGCAGCACAAACTCATGGGCCAGAAGGACCCATTACCATACTGTATGTCTAAATTTGAAAATAATTAAATATATATGGGCTATGGTAAACTCACTGATGAAACACAATCAGCTGGAGAAATTCAAAGGGCTGAGCAGTGGGGAAAAAAAAGAATGGTCAATGATGCAGGCTGCAGTCTAGTTAATATTGTCATCCAACTCTTCTCAATATCTATGGCAGTTCATGTAGCAAAACTAAAGTGTAGCTGTAACTAATGGGTAAAAAACATGAAAATAATTTAAGGAACATCTTATAGTTAAGGCAAAGACAAACATTCAACCCTAGTCAGAGTGACATAGCAGACTTCAGCTCACAATGCCCAAACCATGCATTTGAACTAATTGCATTTACAATACCAGGTCAACAGCTTTCCATTGCTTGTCCAGATGCTTCTTAAATGTTTGAGCACCTGCCTTCACCTCTTTCTCAGGGAATTCACTGCAGTTTACAACTAACTGATGAACTGCTCATACAATCCCTCTGAGACCCTTCTATTTATTTAACAATATTTATTTATTTTTATAGATGTACTGCATATAAATCGCTTATAAATATGTGTGCTATGTTTAGGTAAGTGTTTGCATGTTTTTACACCAAGGACCAAAAAACACTGTTTCCTCCAGTTGGACTTGTACAATTGTAAGATAATAATAACTTGAACTTGAACAACCACCCCCTTGTTGGAAGAATCCTTCTTAGAACCCCACTGAACCACTTGCTTCTCACTTTAAACCCATGCCCTGGATTTCTCTTCCACAAGCAGCATCTGGGCCTCATGCAGTGCACATGGAGGCCTCACCTGATGACTACAGTTACCGGTTGAAATAATTTTAAAAAGCAGTTGACTTATACAAATTAAAACATTAAAGTAAATTAAAAATACTCTCCTTCATTTTCCACTGTTAGCAACAGTATTCGAGTGAATAGTGATTCCACAATAAGTGGGACAAAGTGCAGCTGGTCTGACAGCGCAGGTTTTACAGAGCACCCTGGGGTTAGTAGAAATTTCATGAACAGAGGAGGTCAAATGTGCTGGTGTCCAAATTAAAATGCTCTGACAGAGGTGCTTGGAATGTGATGATTCTAGCATTGGAACTATTCAACAGCCGTCTACAGAGCCTTTGTCTAACCACTGGTGCAATATGGGTCATTGCTTTTGGAGACACTACTGCCCTGAAGGAAATAAGGTCTGAAATAAGCAAGGTCCCAGAAGTAACAAATGAGGTATATTTTTTTACTGGTATTGAGGATGAGGTGTTCAGAAGACACAAGAGAACAATGGCCAATGGCAGATCTTTTACACCCATGTGAACAGGCAGAGATGGTCCCTGCTGAACATTTCACTCAAACAATGGCCACAACTCTTAGCAATATTACTGGCATCAATTTCTGCTTGGTTGATATTTGCTTTTCTACCAATGCTTTTCTGATAGAAGGATTGGAGCAAGATCATTTGAAGAAAGTTGTTATCTCATATGTGACGGTGGCATAGCAAGATGAACAGCTGCCTCACACAACTAGGTTCAATCCACAATGGACATGTTGTCCATGTGGATTGTCAATGTTCTACCTGGTTTCCTCTTGTGTTCCAATTTCCTCCCATATCTCAGATGTGTAGATTTTTGGCCTCTAAATTGCCCTGAACACATATACCAGGCACAAAATCTGCAGAGGTGATGTGAATAAGGGGAGAATAAACTGGGATGAATGCAGGTAGCTGCTTAATGGTAGGTGCCCAATGGATCTTTTTCCAAACATAGCATTTTAATTCACTGCACTGGACACCAACTTGGAAATGCATACACATTTCTGACTGATATATTTGTATATGTTGGTACCAATTTTGAGATGAAGACCCATAATTTATATGTATTAAAACACAAAAAACTCCTATTCACTTTTAGATTGCCAAGATGTCGTCATTTCCCATAAATATTCTGTTTTAAATTAATGGGGCTTTTCTCATTCACAATTTCTCTTTCAGCCTCACTTGCTACTTGAGCAATGACAGCACAGGCCTGTAGTTTCTCAGATACTCCCACGTAATGATATCAAACTTGTAATTTACAATATCGAAACAATTAAGGCTTAAGTAATTGCTTTTGGAACCCACATAGTAATAGATCACCAACAGGATGGTCACAAGTACCCATTGGTTAGAATAGGTTTTATTTTAATCAACAATGGTTTTTAAAAGCAAGGTTTCTTAACAAATTGCATAGTATGAATTGAAAATTAATTTCCTCTATACTTAAATGGATGTGCAATTAACAGCCATTCTTAATTGTAATTAATAGGTGGATCAAGTATTTCAGAAATCAGATACATTATTAGTAATATAGAACCGTAGAATATTACAGCACAGAAACAGGCCCCTTCAATCTTTCTCGTCTATGCTGAACCATTTTTTTGCCTAGACTTGCTGGCCTGTACCTAGTCCATTTCCCTCCATACCCCTCATCCATGTACCTGTCCAAATTTTTCTTAAATGTTAAAATTGAGCCCACATTCACCACTTTAGCTGGCAGCTAATTCCGCACCCCCACCACTCTCTGTGTGAAGAAGATCCCCCTCATGTTCCCCCTAAAGTTTTCTCCTTTCACTTTTAACTCCTGTCGTCTGGTTTGTATCTCACCTACCTTCAGTGGAAAAAGCCTAACCACATTTCATCTGTCTATCCCCGTCATAATTTTAAATATCTCTATCAAACCTCCCCTCATTCTTCTGTGCTCAAAGGTATAAAGCGCTAACTAGCTTAACCTTTCCCTGTAACTCAGTTCCTGAAATCTAGGCAACATCCTTGTAAATTTTCTCTGCACTCTTTCTATCTTATTGATATCTTTCCTGTAGTTAGGTGACCAAAACTACACACAATACTCCAAATTTGGCCTCACCAAATTTGGTCTTACACAACTTTACCACGACATCCCAACCCCTATACTCAATACTTTGATTTATGAAGACCAATATGCGAAAAGTTCTCTTTAAAACCCTGTCCATCTGTGATTTCACTTTCAGGGAATTATGTATCTGTATTCCCAGATCTCTTTGTTCTACCACACTTCTCAGTGCCCTACTATTTATCATGTATGTCCTTTCTGGGTTTGCCCTTCCAAAATGCAACACCTCACACTGTCTGCATTAAATTCCATCTGCCATTTTTCATCCCATTTTTCTAACTGGTCCAGATCCCTCTGCAAGCTTTGAAAATCTTCCTCACTGTCCACAACGCCTCCAATCTTAGTGTCATCTGCAACTTGATGATCCAATTGATGATCCAATTGACCACATTATCACATTATCATCCAGATCAATGGTCCCAGCACTGGTCCCTGAGGCACACCACTAGTCACAGGCTTCCATCCTATCGTGGAGCTAACATCTGGATGTTAATTCAGAATTATGATGCTATGTAGCAGATCTTTCTGCCCATCATGCCCAAGCCTACTATCAAGTGCTTATCTACATCAATCACATTTATCAGCTCTTGGCCCATAGCTAGGGGTGTCTTGGGGATCTATGCATCACTTCACTTTTTATACTTTTATCAGCCTCCTTCCACTTCAAGGAAAGCAAATGTGGTTTCTCCCCATATCTAAAATGTTCTAGCCCAGAAAATCGCTCTGCATTATCTTCGGGGTAATTACATTCTGCTTACTTCAAGATTTCACGAGGACAAATTTCCTTGGTCTGCATATAAAGGACGACCTATCATGGATCAACAATGTTTCCCATTTATCAGAAAGCCGCAGCAGTACCTACACTTCCTAAGGACGCTGAGGAAGGCAAGGCTAACGGCTGCCACCTTGAGAATTTTTTACACGATCACAATTGACAATATCCTGGCTGGCTGTATCTTGGTGTGCTGTGGTAGCTGTAAAGCATCAAACCAGAAGTCATTACAGAGGATCACCAAAATGGTTGTGAAGATCAATGGGTTCTCTTATTCTTTGGATGATATTTACCAGTGGGTTTCACAGCATATTTAAGTAAAGGCCTGTTTTCCTTTCACCTCACATAACAATTTTTTAATGTAGTTTGTAGGAGAGAGGTATGGAAGAAACCAAAACTTGGCTGCTTCACTGGGAAGGAGGCCCATAAACTTTGAGCAATGTTGTGGGGGGGGTGGGGGATCATAGCTGTAAAAAAGTTTGAGAATAGCAGCTCCAGAGTCTTCTGAAATGGTGTCAGTGGTTCAACATCAACCTCTCTCACAGGCTATACATTCCAGGTACTTACCACTCCATAGTCCCTCTCATACTCCTACCAAATCTCTTATCTTTTTCCCAGAGCCTATATTCATGGTGTATATCTTAATCTCATTGGTGCTCCCAAAACGCGTCATGCCACATTTGTGTCAGATTAAACACCACTTGGTGTTCACCAAAACATCAATGTCACTCTGCAATTAAACAGGAATGTCAGAGGACACTGTGGTTGTCATGCAATAAACAAAAGTGCTGGAGAAACTTAGCAGGTCATGCACATCTGTAGGAAGTTAGGAATAACCAACGTTTCAGGCCTGAGCCTTTCGTCAAGGTGTAATACCATTGACCCATACCTTGACGAAGGGCTCAGGCCTGAAATGTTGGTTATACTTTGCTTCCAATAGATGTTATTTGATCTGCTGAGTTTCTCCAGCACCTTTGTCAATTGCAATATCTCCCAGCAGTCTGACCACCTTCCACACTGTCAACAACTCCACCGATCTTTATGTCACCTCCAAATGTACCTATCATTCCTTGTGTATCCACATTCACTAGCTTTTTAATTCTCCAGTTACTGTGTTGCTGCATTCAAGCTCAGGTATTCACAGTGTTAGCACAACCCTTTGTGTTGACATTCCAAGTACAGAAACACCATTTCATTACATTCTCGTGCTGAAATGGGATTTGTAGGAAGAATTAATTCATGGGGAATGGGTGATCGATTTCTGGAACAAGCTGCCAGAAGAAATTATAAAAGTAGGCCCAATAACAAAAGGGAAAAGTTTAAGGGGAACATTAGGGGGAACTTTTCTCACACACAGAGTGATGGGAGTGCGGTGAATGCAGGTTCAATTTTAACATTTTTTTGAAAATTGAACAGGAACATGGACGGGAGTGGTATAGAGGGATATAAACTGGGTGGAAATCAGTGGAACTAGACAGAATAATGGTTTGGCACAGACTAGAAAGACTGAAGGGCCTGTTTCTGTGCTGTATGTTCTATGGTTCTAAAAGACACATGGACATATTTATGGAGAATATGGCCCAAATGTAGGCAAATGGATCTAGACCAGAATACTATCTTTGGTCAGTATGAATATGTTTGGCCAAATGTTCTGATCTCTGAAGGCTGACTCCAGACTTCACATTGCATCCATAGAGTTGTAGATGAGTTCTATTAGAATCAAGAGGGACAAACCAATAGTGGCCAACGGGATGGCTCGCCGCTTCCTCCTACCCCTCACCCTCCCCTCCCTCCCATTCCTCCCCTTCCCCCTCCTCCAATCTTTGATCTGCCTGATCAAGCCCATCCTCCATCTTTCTGTCTCCCACTCAGATGCAACAGCACCATGCCTTACTTTCCAGTCACTGTTTCCTCAGGACTTGGTGATATTTCTAGACACAAATATTTTTCATGTTCATCACAAACCCAGAATACTTATATTTGAAACAACAGCAAAGGAAGCTAGAAGCCATGGGGTCTGTGATGACTCCCTCAATCCCATTGCTCTTTTCCCTTCAGCCCTTCTAGTCTGCCACATATTCTCCCTCTCATGCAAATATCAACTCCTATTGGATCCTTATGCCATTAGAGATAAAATTTCTCAATATCTTAACCCACCCTCACGTCTTTGGGATCTGTGAGGAAAATCCAGAGGCAATCCGCGCAGTTACGGGGAGAATGTGCAGACTCTGAACCAGGGTCACTGGAGCTGCACGACAGCAGAATTACCATGTCTTAACATCAAACATGCAAATGCACCTGAAAGGATTCTGAGGTTGTTGACAGCGCTCGAGCTGCCTTTGTTATGAAAAGAATTAGCTGGGTGGGGGTTATTTTGTTTGGATAAAAGAAGGATAAAGGCACATTTGATCAAGGTGTAAAAGATTAAGGTGATTTGTAGAAGGATTAGAAGGAGTTTAGGAATCATATTTTCAATGAAGAGTCATGGAATCTTAGTTATGGAGTCACGCAGCACAGAAATGGGCTCTTTGACTACTGTGTCTGTAATCCCATTTGCCTGCATTAGGACTGTGTCTTTTATGCCTTGTCAGTTCATGAACCTATATAAATGCAAAACCCAACATCCAACCCCAACCAACCAATTTTCCCCTGCAGCCGCTGAAACCGTGTCTGCCTGTCCTGCATCGGACTTGTCAGCCACAAACGAGCCTGCAGCTGTCGTGGACTTTTTACCCCCTCCATAAATCTTCGTCCGCGAAGCCAAGCCAAAGAAGATAAATGCCTCTTAAAAGTAATGATTTTTTTTGACCATCATCTCCTATGGCAGAATCCACCAGATAACAACCACTTGATTTTCCTTTAAAACTTCTACCACTCATAGTTAACTGATGCCCTCTTGTTATTGAAACTTGTACAATGGGAAAATGGTTTTGACTCTCTACCCTATCTGTGCCTCATAATTTTGTACACCTCTGTCAAGTAACTCCTCAGCTTCCTTTACGCAGGGAAAAACAAACCCAGCCTATCTAATTTCTCCTCACAATTAAAGTCCACCAATCCAGGAGACATTCAGTGAATCTTCTCTGCACTCTCTCCAGTGTCACCAAGGTGTGGTGAACAGAACAGCACATAACTCTCCAAGAGAAGTACAATCGAGATTTTGTAAAGTTGCCACATCTCAAATTTTATATTCTCCACATTGATCTATGAAGGCAAGCATTCTTTCCCCTACTTTCCCACATTACCACTTTCAGGAGACTATAAACTAGTACCTCAACTTCCCTCTTTTGGTCAATATTCCTAGCGCTGTATATTTACCAAAATGCATCATTTCACATCTGCCAATGTTCAGCCCGTTTATATCTGATCTATATCCTTTCTACAGCCTTACAAAACCATCCTCATGCCCCATAACACTGCCAACCATTATATTGTCTCAGACTTACTGATTATTCTTTCTCCAATCACATCCAGATCATTAATATATATCATAAACAATAAAGGTGCCAGAAATGATCCTGTTGTGCACATCTGGTCATAAGCTTCCAATTAGAAAAGCATCCTTTCACTCTCAAACCTCTACCTCCTGGATCCAGTTTGGATCCAATTAGCCATCTTCCCTTGGATTGCATATGTATTGACTTTCTAGACGAGTTAACCATGCAGGATCTTGTCAATTACCATTCTGAAGTCTGTGTGAACAATGTCTACTACCCTGCCTCCATCAATATATTTTTTCATTTTCCTTGAAGAACTCATTTGAATTAGCAACAACATGCAGGAAGATTCTCCACTTGTCTGCATAAATGTACCTCAGATATTTTCAAGAAGCTTCGCACTATCCAGGACAAAGGAGCCCACTTAAACCCAGCTTAAACATTAATTCCCTCCACTAATGGTGCAGAGTGGCAGCAATATACTGTGTACCACCTGCAGTTACTAACCCAGACTACTCCATTCCAGTTCAAGTATATCATCATTCAATTGCACAAATACAACCTGACAAAAGAGTGCTTTTCAGTCTTCAGTGCAAAGTCTTGCAAACAAATATGTAGGCTTGACATACATACTGACAAACAATATGCAGTACATATCCACAGATATAAAAATAAATAAATATTGTTAAATGATCAGTGGAGTCTTAGAGGATTTGGATGATCAGTCTTTAACACTGTTAAAGCCTGTGGAAATAAGCTATAGCCACTTTCAGGTGACCACAATACCTGACTGTAAAGCCGCCTATTATACTCCTATGCGGCTGTCAGGTGGCCACCTGGCCAGGTGGTTTACCTACCTAACCCTTCTCCTGCAAATCCCCCGTTGCACCTGAAAGCAGCACCAGGCAAAGCTGCTAGCAGCTTTCAGGTGCCTAGCAGGGGGCAGGCTGATGACAATCAGCTGGCGACCCAACTCTCCGGTGCCTGACAGTCCCCCAAAGCAAGACTATGGGGCTGGAGCGGCTGGCAGGGGACTACGGGGCTGCAGTCCTGTGCCGGCCACTCCAGCCCTATAGTCCCCACTGGCCACCCCAGCCCCGTAGTCGTACGTCAGCTGCTCCAGTCCTGCAGTCCCGCGTCGGCCACTCCAGCCCCGTAGTCCTACACTGGCCGCCCCAGCCCTGCAGTCCCCCACCGGCCACCCCAGCCCTGCAGTCCCCCACCGGCCACCCCAGCTCTGCAGTCCCCTGCTGGCTGTCCCAGCCCTGCAGTCCCCCACCGGCAACCCCAGCCCTGCAGTCCCGTGTCGGGGGGCTGTCAGGCAGCAGGGAGGTGAGCTGTCAGGCAATGGGGAGACGAGCTGTCAGAAGGCTGCCCTTGCCCAGACTCAGGATCCGGCATTTGCTCTGCACCCCCTCTCCCCGCTTCAGACCTTTCAGGTGGCAGAACACCGCCTTCAGCGCTGCCACCTGAACGTCCCTTCACAGACACCCGCAGCCACTCCGGAGCCGCATTCTCCAGGCAATTCCACCTGAAAGCGGCTATCAGCCTGGTGGTTCTGGCTCTGATACTTCTGTTTCTCTTTCCTGATGGGACTAGCAGGAAGATGCTGCGTGCAGGGTGATAGGGGTCCTCAACAATTTTGCGAGCCCTCTTCAGACAACGTTCCTGGTAGATCATGTTGATGAGAGTTAGGGGTGGGAAGGGTGACCCCAGTGATCCTCTCTGCCGCTATTATAGTCATGTGGATTGACCACACTGTGATATAGCCAGCCAGAACACTCTCGATAGTGCTCCTTTAGAAAGTTGATAGGTTAGTGCCTTGCCCGCCTCAATTTTCTCAGAAAGTGCAGTTGCCGTTGTGCCTTCTTGATAATGGAGAAGATGTTGTGCGTCCATGATAGGTCGCTACTCAAGTGGACTTCAACAGCAATTCTCAAACCCATGACTTCAACCATGCATGGTCTTCTCTTTCTCTTTGGCTTGGCTTCGCGGACGAAGATTTATGGAGGGGGTAAAAAGTCCACGTCAGCTGCAGGCTCGTTTGTGGCTGACCAGTCCGATGCGGGACAGGCAGACACGATTGCAGCGGTTGCAAGGGAAAATTGGTTGGTTGGGGTTGGGTGTTGGGTTTTTCCTCCTTTGCCTTTTGTCAGTGAGGTGGGCTCTGCGGTCTTCTTCAAAGGAGGCTGCTGCCCGCCAAACTGTGAGGCGCCAAGATGCACGGTTTGAGGCGTTATCAGCCCACTGGCGGTGGTCAATGTGGCAGGCACCAAGAGATTTCTTTAGGCAGTCCTTGTACCTTTTCTTTGGTGCACCTCTGTCACGGTGGCCAGTGGAGAGCTCGCCATATAATACGATCTTGGGAAGGCGATGGTCCTCCATTCTGGAGACGTGACCCATCCAGCGCAGCTGGATCTTCAGCAGCGTGGACTCGATGCTGTCGACCTCTGCCATCTCGCGTACCTCGACGTTAGGGGTGTGAGCGCTCCAATGGATGTTGAGGATGGAGCGGAGACAACGCTGGTGGAAGCGTTCTAGGAGCCGTAGGTGGTGCCGGTAGAGGACCCATGATTCGGAGCCGAACAGGAGTGTGGGTATGACAACGGCTCTGTATACGCTTATCTTTGTGAGGTTTTTCAGTTGGTTGTTTTTCCAGACTCTTTTGTGTAGTCTTCCAAAGGCGCTATTTGCCTTGGCGAGTCTGTTGTCTATCTCATTGTCGATCCTTGCATCTGATGAAATGGTGCAGCCGAGATAGGTAAACTGGTTGACCGTTTTGAGTTTTGTGTGCCCGATGGAGATGTGGGGGGGCTGGTAGTCATGGTGGGGAGCTGGCTGATGGAGGACCTCAGTTTTCTTCAGGCTGACTTCCAGGCCAAACATTTTGGCAGTTTCCGCAAAGCAGGACGTCAAGCGCTGAAGAGCTGGCTCTGAATGGGCAACTAAAGCGGCATCATCTGCAAAGAGTAGTTCACGGACAAGTTTCTCTTGTGTCTTGGTGTGAGCTTGCAGGCGCCTCAGATTGAAGAGACTGCCATCCGTGCGGTACCGGATGTAAACAGCGTCTTCATTGTTGGGGTCTTTCATGGCTTGGTTCAGCATCATGCTGAAGAAGATTGAAAAGAGGGTTGGTGCGAGAACACAGCCTTGCTTCACGCCATTGTTAATGGAGAAGGGTTCAGAGAGCTCATTGCTGTATCTGACCCGACCTTGTTGGTTTTCGTGCAGTTGGATAATCATGTTGAGGAACTTTGGGGGACATCCGATGCGCTCTAGTATTTGCCAAAGCCCTTTCCTGCTCACGGTGTCGAAGGCTTTGGTGAGGTCAACAAAGGTGATGTAGAGTCCTTTGTTTTGTTCTCTACACTTTTCTTGGAGCTGTCTGAGGGCAAAGACCATGTCAGTGGTTCCTCTGTTAGCGCGAAAGCCGCACTGTGATTCTGGGAGAATATTCTCAGCGACACTAGGTATTATTCTATTTAGTAGAATCCTAGCGAAGATTTTGCCTGCAATGGAGAGCAACGTGATTCCCCTGTAGTTTGAGCAGTCTGATTTCTCGCCTTTGTTTTTGTACAGGGTGATGATGGTGGCATCACGAAGATCCTGAGGCAGTTTACCTTGGTCCCAACAAAGCTTGAAAAACTCATGCAGTTTGGCATGCAGAGTTTTGCCGCCAGCCTTCCAGACTTCTGGGGGGATTCCATCCATACCTGCTGCTTTGCCACTTTTCAGTTGTTCGATTGCCTTATATGTCTCATCCAGGGTGGGAACCTCATCCAGCTCTAGCCTTAGGGGCTGTTGAGGGAGCTGGAGCAGGGCGGAATCTTGGACTGAGCGGTTGGTACTGAAAAGAGATTGAAAGTGTTCTGACCATCGGTTGAGGATGGAGATCTTGTCGCTGAGGAGGACTTTGCCGTCTGAGCTGCGCAGCGGGCTTTGGACTTGGGGTGAGGGGCCGTACACAGCCTTTAGAGCCTCGTAGAAACCCCTGAAGTCGCCAATGTCCGCGCTGAGCTGTGTTCGTTTGGCGAGGCTAGTCCACCACTCATTTTGGATCTCCCGGAGTTTGCGCTGAAGATGGCTGCATGCGCGACGGAAGGCTTGTTTCTTCTCTGGACAGGACGGCTTTGTAAGGTGAGCCTGGTGGGCAGCTCGCTTCTTTGCCAGCAGCTCCTGGATTTCCTGGCTGTTTTCGTCAAACCAGTCCTTGTTTTTCCTGGAGGAGAAGCCCAGTACCTCTTCAGTGGATTGCATGCATGGTATATCGACAAGAACACCATTATTTGTAGTCTTCCTCCAAGTCAAATTGACCTGGCTGAAAATGAATCGCTGGTACTTAAGTGTCGCTTGATTGGATTTCTGGAACTACCTACCCAGCAGAGGGATTGGAGCAGGTGAAGAACAACTCTTCACTGTCTTTTCAAAGGGTAATTTGCAATGAGGAATTAATGCTGCCCTTTCCAGCAATGGGCAGGCCCTGAAAGGAAATTATGCCCAGCCTAGATTATTATGAGCACTGGAGAGTAAAATAGCTTTTCTATTACTGTTCCAAGCTGTATAATTCACTTCAGACAGACTAATTGATGTTTAGAGAAAGTAGAAATTTGACATGGCTGGGTGAGGATATTGGGCGCTCACTTTTACTTCTAGAACATAAAGCCACAAAATATCCAAAGGATGATAGATTGTTAGAGTTAACTTGTATGGTGGTAAAGATTACCACCTGTGAGTCATCTCCAAGTAGCACAGGTTGTGGTTTCTTTTATGATAGCAATATTTCACTGTTCACAAGACACTGATGGTAGAATTAAGCAAATGGCTATTTTGTCAGTGATGTACTTTGATCTTTAATTTCTTTGGCTGCCTGGTTGCAGTGAGTTTCATGCTTTACTATAATTCATTGCACTCTTTTCTCTTCTATCGTTCTCTTTTGCTTTTGATGATCTAGCACATTGACTTAGATTGGTCCTTCAGCAGGGAGAGACTCACAAATGTTTGTATTCATGGGATGGAGGAACAGGGCTGGTTTATTTAAAAGTGAGGTGCCTGGAAATTTCTTCTCTCAGAGGGCAGTAAATCTCTGGAAGTTTCTGCTCCCCAAAAGACATGGAGCTGAGATTGTTGATATATTTAAAGTGGAGGAGGATAATTTTTTTAAAGATCAAGGAACTGGCACAGAAGAGGAGTTGAGGCCAGAAGAGATAAGCGTGATCATATTGAATGGTGGGGCATGTTTGAGAGGTTCAGAGTTCAAAGGTAAATTTATTATCAGAGTACATACATGACATCGCATACAACCCTGAGATTCTTTTTCTGTGGGCCGAGCTTAGCAAATCTATAGACCAGTAGCTGTAAGTTGTAAACAGTAGGTCTGGGGAGGTGGGGGATACTCCTACTTCCTTGTGTTTCTGTGTTCTTCATTGATCTGAACAGATCACGTGTGTGCAAATTGGAAAATCAGCCAAAGGGGAGGATTACAATCTCTCCTCTCCTCTTTTCTGATCATCAATTCGAAATTATAATTGAATTGAATAGTTCACGGTCATGTCTACCAAGATACAGTGAAATCTTTGGTTGGTGAGCTATCCAGGCAAATCAGCCCATACTTAAGTGGGGCACACACTGCAATAATAAAAAAAAGTGCAGGATATTGTGATGCAAATCAAAAGGTGCAGGGTATGGTGTTACTCAGACAAAGTGCAAGATATAGAGAAAAGTACAGTTACACAGAGCAGGGGCATCGTCCTTTTAGAAGTTCATTCAAGAGTCTAACAAAAGCAGGAAATAAAGTGTCCATGAATCTGGAAGGTTGTGTTTTCAAACTCTGCCAGGCGGCAGTGGGGAGAAGAGAGTGTGTCTAGGGTGGGACATGTCTTTTCATTTTTTGGCAACTTTCCTTAGTCAACAATTTGGGGGAATACTTAGGGATAGGACTTACACACATTTGGAAAGACATGGTCCTACTAGAGACAGTCGGCATGTCTTTGTTGGGGGGGGGGGGAGGGGGGAAGGATCAAATCTTACAAAGTTGATTAAATTTTGTGAGGAGGTATGCATGTGGTTGACGAGGGTAGGGCATCTCTGTATTTTCATTACAATAACAGCATTTGCAGACTTTCCTGTTTCACAAGATTCCTTCATTGTCATGTACATCGTACACAAAATTTGTCAACTTTTCCTTGCTCAGCACTCCCATCAATAAGGGAAAGAGAAGCAAAAGAGAGCCCCTTCCGAAACACCGAGTGTCCGTGAATTCTTTTTCAGCACTTCCACATCCTCTGCAGTTGTGTGGCCTCATGTCTGTTCCAGCAGAGAACCTAAGCTCCCAGTTCCAAACCTCTGATACGATCAGGAAGAGCCAACACCCTTGGCCCTTTTGGAGCTCTGCTTGACATTGGCATTCTTATAGATCCTGTTCCTGATACCTGGTTCCCAAGAGCCGGTATCCAGCTACCCTTTCCACACAGCAACCCCACCCTTTTCCATCAAGAACACCAACCTGGCCAGTCAATGGAAGATCAATGGCATTACCATATATACTCGTGTAATAGATAATCTAGCATTATAGTCCACCACTCCAATTTTAGCCCCAAAATCACGTTTTCCATGGGACCTGTGTTTTTCAATGATCCCTCACCCTAATTTTGGCCACAACCGCCCACCCATCTGAGCTCCCGGCACCTTGATCACCCGCCCATCAGAGGTACCAATGTCCTGACCATAGATCCTCACCTCAGCCATCTACCCGCTCATCAGAGGTACCAATGTCCTGACCGTGGATCCTCACCTCAGCCATCTACCCGCCCATCTGAGCTCCCGACTCCCCAACAGCGGATCCTCACCTCAGCCACCTGCCTACCCACCAGAGTTTCTGGCTGCAGATCCTCTCCCCAGTCGCCCGCCCACTGGAGCTCCCGACACCCCGACTGTGGATCCTCACTCACACCATCTGCTTGCCTGCCCACTGGAGCTCCCGACACCCTAATGCAGAACTTTGCCACAGCTTCCTGTCTACCAGAGCTCCCGATGTCCCAGCCACAGACTCAGTCCTAGGCCCAGGCCACCTGCCCATCCAAGCTCCCAATGCCCTGAACATGGAATTACCACTCAGTCCTGTCCATCTGAGCTCTCGACGCCTCGAAGGCAGACTTACCTTCTGGTCCTGGCCATCCAAGCTCCCAACACCATGAACAATGCAGGTAATTACCGTGATCACAAGAAAAAGTCGACCCCCTCCAAATTTGACTCAAAAAATTAATCCAGAATTCTTGGCTATTACGCTATTACTCTGAACAATTCACAGTTTGCATGGACAGTAGGCGTAGGAAATTTCATGTAATATTACATCCTCTATTATTATATGTCAATAAAGAAATCTGGAATCATGAACAACTATTCCTCAGCCATTCTGTCTAGCTATTGGCCAAGAGCTCCCCCTTGTGATGCTAACCTTGAGCAGTTTGCAATAAAATACACCAGACCCTGGCACCAGTTGACCGAGAACTGCAGGGGTTCCTGATACTCGAGGTTTAAGGAGTGGACATTGTGTATTAGAGCATAATTTGTTTGGTCTGTCAATGTTTTTGTTGTTCAGTGATCTACACTGTATAATTTACATTACCTAAGCCTTAACATTTAATATATGAACTAATTAGTGTGATATGGATATTGATGTTCAGGCCACACACAATATTTATTACCCACTTTTTGGTACCTGTACAAGTCACTTCCTTGAATTTTCATTCTTCTTATGGTCCTTCCTTGAAGAAAGTTAGATGAGAGTTCCATGATTGTGAAGCAGCAAAGAACCGTGACATAACACCAAGATGAGATGGTGTGTGACGGTGAGGGGAATTTGCAGGGGCTAGTATTTTCATGTTTCCTGCTGATTTTTTTCTCCCCATGTTCAGTTGTGCTTTAGGAAGTGCTCTTGGAGTGTTCCTACAACAAATGCAGATGGCACATTGCCAATTCAAATGCCAGTTAGATGCAGCACGCTACAATCCACATCAAACAATAACTTTGGCTTTTAATGATATCACTTTATTGGTATAATATATAGCACAAACTCTTTAACACAGAAATTGCTTGGCTCTTTAATTGCCTAGTTTCACAATCCCCAAATTCTATTTATTGTAATTAGGTATTACCTGCTCCAGCTGAACCAGCCCGAAGTCCAAATGGAGCGAGTGTCTTTGAGGCAAGACTTGAAGCCTTCTTCGTCATACTTGCTCTCTGAAGTTATTACCTTTGATTATCATATCAGGCACATTTTCCCCAATCCCTCTGCCTTATTTCATCTAGCTCACCCACCTCTTCCTTTTCCATTCAGTTAGCTACTCTCTCCCCCAATCACTTCTCAGCTTTTTTTTCCTTTCTCCCCTGCCACTTCAAATTCAGATTTCAGATTTATGGTCAGGGTACGTACATGACATCACATACAACCCTGAGATTCTTTTTTCTGCGGTCGTGGCAGAATGACCACTTATTGGTAGTGCAAAAAAGACTGTACACATCATATACATGTAAACAAATAAATCAACTGTAAACGAATGTAAACAGACTGAGCAATACAGAAAGAATTTTTAAAATTCAATAAAGAGCACAACTAAGAATCCTTAAATGAGTCCTTGATTGAGTTTGTTGTTGAGGAGTCTGATGTGGAGGGGTAGCTCTCTTCCTGAACCTGGTGGTGTGAGTCTTCTGGCACTTATACTTCTTTCCTGATGGTAGCAGTGACAACGGAGCATGCTGGGTGTTGTGGATCCTTGATGATTGTTGTTGCTCTATGACAGCAGTGTTCCCTTTAGATGTTCTTGATAGTGGGGAGGGTTTTGCCTGTGATGTTCTGGGCTGTGTCCACTACTTTTGGAGGGCTTTATGCTCCAGGACATTGGTGTCCCCATACCAGACCATGATGCATCTGTTCAGCACATTTTCCACTATACATCTGTTGAAACTTGCTGGGGTTTGCGATGTCATATCAAACTCATAAGAAGAAGAGGGGCTGACGTGCTTTCTCCATGATGCCATTATTGTGTTGGGTCCAGGAAAGATCCTCTGAGGCCGTGACTCCCAAGAACTTAAATTTGCTCACCTTCTCCCCAACGATCCCCCAATGATCACTGGATTGTATGCCACTCTTTCCTTTCCTAAAGTCAACAATCAGCTCCTTAGCTTTGGTGCCATTGAGTGCAAGGTTGTTGTTGGTGCAAGTTTTCAATATGTATGCTGACTCATCACTTTTCTTTATACAACCCACTATTGTGGTATCATCGGCAAATTTGTAGATCATGTAATTGTCATACCAAGCCACACAGTCATAGGTGTAGAGTGAATAGAGCAGGTGCTCCAGTACTGATGGAATTTTTTTTTAATTTAGGCACACAGCACAGTAACAGGCCATTTTGGCCCATGAATCTATGGTTCCCAATCTACACCAAATTAACCTACAGACATGGGGACAACGTACAAATTCCTTGCAGACAACGCAGAATTCGAACCCCAGTGCCAATCACAGAGCTGTAAAGGCATTGCGCTAGCTCCTACGCCAACCATGCCGCCATTGCCGAGAACTTCTTACCAATCCTCACTGATTGTGGTCTGAAGGTGAAGAAGTACATGATCCAATTACACAGTGATGAGTTGAGTCCCAGATCTTGGAGTTTGCTGCTCAGTTTTGAGGAGATGATGGTGTTAAATGCTGATCTGTAGTCAATAAAGAGTATCCTGATGAATGCATCTTTTCTGTTCAAGTGTTTCAGGGTTTTGTGTAGATCCAGTGTGATGGCATCCGCCATAGACCTGCTGCTACAATAATTGAACTGGAACGTATTCACCTCTCCCTCTTACCTGTTAGGCTGTGCTCCTTCCCCTGCCCCTTCCTCCCTACTCTCCCCTCTTCCTCTACCTCCCAACCCCACTCCTTTTTATTCAGGCACCTGCCTGTTTTTTTTGTCCATACCTTGACAAAGGGCTCAGGCCCAAAACATTGGTTACCCTTTATTTCTTTTAAATGCCATGAGATGGGCTGAGTTTCTCCAGAACTTTTGTCTATTGCACTACAACCCCACCATCTGCAGATTTTCCTGTTTAACATCTTTTCACACAGTTGCTTCAGATTTTTTGGATATTGCTTTAATTTTACAGCTATCTACATGGCCATGCATTAGACATCGCTCTTTTTTGGAAAATTCTGATGACATCTGTAAGGTAAAACATCATGAGATGGGAATGTGTAGGGAGTTACCCTGTACAGGGCTGTAACAAGAAGGGGAGGTGTCCTTGTACTCCTGTTAGGTAAAACATCATGAGATGGGAATGTACAGGGCTGTAACAAGATGTGAATGCATCCTTGTACTTACAAGATAAGAGAGACATTGATGGATTGAGAGGCAGGAAGCTAGCAGGGAAAGGATAGCAACAGTTTTAGTCATTGGACAAGTAATGATATGATGATGTTCTAAGCACATATCCAAGGGTATAAAAAATCACCACAAAGAACCCTGATTTCGACTCAGCCTGGTGTTTGTCTCACTCATTCATGAACAAAGCAGACCTAACAATTCTCAAAATTACATTTGCTATCTGTACTGCAATTAGCAAAGCTTAGACATACCATGATGTCAGACTGACACTATTACGCAGTATTCAAAACTACTTTTTCCCTCAGGTTCAGGGATACTGTGTGAAATTATTCATAGAGTTATAAAGCTCCTAATACTGTAGCTGCCTTCCCACACTGACACAAAGCAGTTTTCCAAATATCAGCTGTCTTCTGATTTCACATCATCTCTTCACCTTCACGCTGACAAAACCTCCTTTTCTGCTTGTTGCTAATCCTTCCACTTCATTATTTCTTCTCTCAGTTCTCTCATCAGCTGACTCTCATCAATGGCCAGAGTGCAACCATAGCAGAGAAGGGAATCAGCGTTTAGGGTAATGACTGGGATTCCTATTGCATGAAAGGCAGTCTTGAGATTCATGGAGGTTCTGTTGCAGCTGATTTGACCAAGCAAGTGGAAAGAGCCCCATCAAACTCTGAACGTTCAGCTTAAAACCTCTGCAAAGATCCCGGGTCGTCAGGAATTGAGCCTTTACAAGATTCAAGATTGTCATACAATAAATGCGTTAGCTGTATAATGCCCTGCCCCTTATCAGCGCATAGAATTTATGTTATTGTTAACTAGAGAACAAAGTGACGCACCTATGCAGAGCTTCAATTAGTATAAGGATGAAGATTTGTGTTTGTCTAGCAGCTGCTGTTTTTCATTTTAGTTTTCAATGTTCATCAGGAATTCACCTTTATGAATACAGGTATTTTCTTACCTGTGGGCTAAACTGTAACATGGACTGCATCTGTCAATTGCTTATACATGTTGAAGCTTGTGATTGGGAGAACACGATAGCAGCTCCTATTTGCATAAAATATGCCCACGAGTTATGGAGCTTTTGGGTGAAGGAGTTTGGGAAGCCAGAGTCTATTAATCAGACTCTGTCAGCCCGGGATGGTTCATTTAAATGAACAGTATAACTCCAATTAGAATCAGAGCAGGGGGGAAAAATAAACTGAAACTCCTTCATCAAAATTGATCAGGTCTTTTAATGAGTAGAACAATGACACAGAAAGTAAAGCTGTCGCCTCAAGATGTGTGTGTGTGATTGTCCGTGACTGCATGCCTGCTTGCATATATGTGTGTGCGTGTGCGTGTGCGGGTGGGTGTGAATGAGTGTGCGCGTGTGTCTATGTGTGCTCATGTGTATAGAGTTGCCACGTTCTCCCTCTGATATGTACGCTTCCTCAGGGAACTCTTCTGTCCTGCATCCAAAAACATGCAGGGTGAAAAGTTAATTGATCACTGCAAATTGTCCCCAGCATGAGGTGAGTGATAGAAATTGGGGAGAGTTGAGGGGAATGTGGAGAGAATAGATTACATGGAAAATTAGCCAAAAGGCCTTGTTCTCTATTGTAAGTAAAGTTGAAATATGGATTGATTAATGGCACCAAGAGAAATAAATGGTTCTGAACTAATTTAATTACAATAATATTTTCCTGGACTGGAATGTTTTACATTCCAGTCACACTCTCAAATAGTTAATCTAATCAGGAGAGAGATGAGAAGACTCAGAGGGTGAAGAATCAATGGCATTCTTTATTTTAGTGGCCTACAGAGGCTCAATGGTTGGGTACATATAAAGCAGATGTTAATTTTGTCAATTGAAGGGGTTACAGATGAGTGCAGTAAAATGGTACTGAGGCAAGAGATCAGGTAATATTAATAATGATGATTTCAGATTTATTGTCAGAGTACATGACATCACATATAACCATGAGATTCTTTTTCCTCCGGGCCAGGCATAATTACCACTCATTGGCAGTGCAAAAAAAAAACTGACTCAATGTACATATCTAAACAAACAAATAAATGTAAACAAACTGTGCAATATAGAGAGAGAGAGAAAAATCAAAGTGCAAAAGTAAGAGTCCCTGATTGAGTTTGTTGTTGAGGAGTCTGGTGGTGGTTGGGGGGGGGGGGGGGGTGGGCAGCAGCTGTTCCTGAACCTGGTGGTCCGAATCTTGTGGCACCTACAGTATACCTCTTTCCTAATGGTAGCAGAGGGAACACGGTGTGTGCTGGGTGGTGTGGATCCTTGATAATTCCTCTTGCTCTTCAACGACAGCAATCTTGATGGTGGGGGTGGTGTGGTTTACCCGTGATGTCCTGGGCTGGGTCCACTACTTTTGCAGAGCTTTACGCTCAGGTGTATTGGTGTTCCCCATACCAGACCGTGATGCAGCTGGTCAGCATTATTTCCACCACACATCTGTAGAAATTTGCTAGGGTTTCCGATGTCGTACTAAACCTCTGCAGACTCCTCAGTAAGTAGAGGTGCTTTCTTCATATGCCATTTATGTGTTGGGTCCAGGAAAGATCCTCCGAGATAATGACCCCCAAGAACTTAAATGTGCTCACCCTCTCCACCTCTGATCCCCCAATGATCGTTGGATTGTACACCTCTGCTTTTCCCTTCCTGTAAGTCAACAATCAGTTCCTTGGTTTTGGTAACGTTGAGGGTGAGGTTGTTGTTGGTGCACTATTCAGCCAGGTTTTCATTCTACCTCCTCTATGCTGGCTCAGTGTCCATTTTTATACAACCCTCCACCGTCGCATCATCAGCAAATTTCTAGATAGTGTTATTGTCGTATCGTATCACACGGTCATAGATGCTAGTGAGTAGAGCAGGGGGCTAGGAATGCAGCTCTGTGGTGCTCCAGTACTGATGGAGATTGTAGAGGAGATGTTCTTATCAATTACTGATGAGGGGAGGGGAGTTTTATCTGCAGGATGAAATTGGACATTTGGTAAGAAAAGCAGATGGAACTTAATTCTCAAAAATACAAGGTGAAATATTTTGGGAGTTTTTAATAAGCGTCTGGAAGGCCTATATCTGTTTCTGTTTCTTAGGATAAATAGCCCTCTATTTATTTTGCAAAGCCCTCCTCCTCCATCAACTCTAACTTCAACTCCCACTACCTCAGGAAAGCTTCCAGTATATTAAAGAACCTAACCACCATGGTCGCACACTTTTCTCTCCTCCCCTCCCCTCCCCTCCCCTCTCCTCCTTCCACCAGGTAGAAGATACATAAGCTTGAAAACACAAACCTCCAGATTCAGGGACAGTTTCTTTCTTGCTCTTACCGGACTCTTGAATGGACCTCTCAGCTCATGGTAAAGAGTTGGGCCTGCAACTGTTTACATAAATGATGTGAAGGAAAGGATCGATGATAGCCTATGTAAGTTTACTAATGGTTCTAAACTGAGTGCAAAGAGATATAGATAGTCAAGTGCATGGGAAGGTCTGACAAGAGTACAACATTGGCAAATGTAACATTATCCACTTTGGAAAGAAAAATAGTCGATGAACAGCATGATGTTGTGCAGAGAGGCTTGGTGTGCTTGTGCATTAATTACTAAAGTTTGGATTGAAGGTGCAACAGGTAATCAAGGAGGCAATTGGGATGTTGGCCTTTATTGGTGGAGGAATTTAATTTAAGAAGTTCTGCTGCAATTGTGCAGGATAATGATGAGGCCAAACTTGGAGTATTGCGTACAGTTCTGCTCTCCTAACTTTAGAAAGGATATACTGTATATTCTTGTGTATCTCATATAATAGACAACAACCACCCCCCCCCCCTTTTTGGCCCAAAAATTGCGTGGTTTCTGTATGACCTATATAAAAGTTGGTTGTCTATTTTTGGCTCCAATCACCTGCCCATCCAAGCTCCAAACACCCAACCGCTGATCCTCGCCCTAGCTGCCCACCATCCAGAGTTCACCACGCCCTGAAAGCAGATCCTCGCCATGTCCTTCCACCCGCCAGAGTTCCCAAAATCTGGATTATGGAGCCTTACCCTGGCCACCCACCCACCAGAGCTCCCAGTGCCATGACCACTGACTCTTTTCTAGGCCCCAGCCATCCACTTATCTGAGCTCCCAACATCTTGAATGGCGCAGGTATTTTTTTAAATATACATACAAACTTTATTCAAACTACAACATTACAAACACAAAATACACAGAGAGCTGCAACCAAAACCAAAAACCACCATAACTTGTGGCAACAAAACCATGAGAAACAGTAATTGTGACACAGCATTACACATCAAATGAAAACACAATTTTCATCATCAACCAAACACACAATCCCCTGGGAGGCCCACCATTCCCTGAACTCGGCCACCATTCCCTCAGACACTGTGTGCTCCCGCTCCAATGCCACATGGGCTCAGATGTAACCCTGAAAGATGGGGAGACAATCAGCTTTCCCACCCCCTTGACCACCCACCACCTCGACCCATGAATGGCCAGTTTTGCCAACCCCAACAGCAACCCCACAAGGAGATCCATTGAACGCCCCTTCCACACCAGGCGGCCATAGATCAGGAGTGAAGGGTTAAAGTCCAATCAAATTTGAGGAGTAGCTCCTTCAGGTAGGCGAAGAGGGGCTGCAACCTCACACATTCGACAAAGCATCTCCTCCCGGCTGCGGAAGTGATAGGCAGCCTGGGTATTGACTCAGGAAGCAATTACACGGCACGGCTTAGTGCAGCACTCTCCAGTCTAGGTCCCTGATGTAAAGGGGGAGGACTCCTATGTAAAGGAACTTCCACTGGGACCCCATCCCCCACTGATACCGGGTGGTAAAACAGATATCACGACATGTCTTGACAACGGATGAGGGCAAGGAAATGAGAAGTATGCTGAATCAGCCCATATAGAAACCACTTCATCACATTCCAGAGTATGACCCATGTAAAAGTTGACCTCCCAAAATTTGACCCAAGAAATTCATTCAAAAACCTCACCTATTACATGAGTATATATGGTACGAGCTTTGGAGATGGTGCAGAAGTGATTCACAGATTCTGGAGATGACAGGGTGAGGAAAGGTTACCTGGGACTATATGCAATGGACTTTGTAGAGAGGAAATCTTTTAAAAGCAATAGATAAAATAGAATCAGGAAAGTTGTATCTACTGGTATGTGAGACAAAATTCGGGGAGTAGATTTAAGTCAGAGAAGAGGAGGAATGGTATGTCCAGTAGTTTAGTGAATCTGGAATTCTTTTCCCAGAAAAGCAATAGAGTTGTATCAGTAATACATTTAAGATACAGTGAGATACATTTTTGCATAGGAGGGGAAGTGAAGGTACAGGTACATCCCGAAATACATCTGTGTTCCATTCTGGTTAACAGGTCATAACTCGGAATAGAATGTTTGTCAGAATTGCCCTACCTGTGATACTGAAGAGTAAAAAGATCAATTTCCTTGCATTCTCTATCTCTGAATCCTTCTCATTCTATCTGTTGTTGTGGATCCTGAGTGCCCTGTGGACTCTACTGGCTTCTAAAATCTGTCTGACTGTCAGAATATTGAGCAACAGAATCAGAAAAAATGGGACACGAGGAGTTAAAAAGTGGTGAAATATCTCAACATGGGCGGGAACGTCACGTAATGCCATGAGGAGCAACACGCAACCTTTCAACTCCCGTGGGAATAGTTTAAAAAAAGTACTTATTTAGAAAATATATTTTTTACAAAAATTACTATAAAGTTAATATAAACTATCTAACTGAAGATTGAAGATGTCACCTAAGAAAAAGACACCTAAATTAACTCCTACTAAATACTGAATGAGAGTGATGGAAAGAAGATTTTATAAATAGGGAAAATGAATAAAGCAATTAAGATTATGAATTTTAATATTAATGGGAAAAGAAAAAGAAAGAAAGTTTTGTCTTATATTAAGAAATTGGGAGTAGATATTGCTTTTTTACAAGAAACTAATTTAACTGAAAAAAAAAGCTAGGGGAGTGGCGATTTTATTTAAGAAAAAATTACCAATTAAAGTTCAGAGTGTGACTATGGATTCAGCAGATATATAATGGTAAATTGTCAAATATTTTCTGAGGAATGGACTTTATTAGATATATATGCACCGAATTGAGATAATGAAAAACTTATACTTTTTTGATTCTGGCAGATGCTTATTAAAATATTTTAGTAGGAGGTGATTTTAATTTTGGTTTGGATCCTTTATTAGATAGATCATCAAGAACAATAGTTAAATCTAAGGCCGTTAAAGCTATGTTATATTAAATGAAGGATTTAAATTTAATCGTTATATGGAGAAGGAAACATCCTAGAGATAGAGATTATTCTTTTTTTATTCTAACAGATTTGATACATATTCTAGAATCAAATTTTTTTAACCTTCAGCTCAAAATCAATCAAGAGTTTTGAATATTGATTATAAAGCAAAAATAATATATGATCATTCTCCATTGTTGATGGAATTGGAATTTACTGTAAAACAGCAGTCAGTATATAGGTGGAGATTAAATTCTTTGTTATTAAAAAGAGTAGATTTTTATAAGACAACATATTGAATTATTTACATTCAATGGAGGATAAGTTTATTATTTGGGATGCATTAAAAGCTTATTTACGAGGACAGATTATAAGTTTTACTTCAAAAATTAAAAAGGACTATATGAAAGATGTAGATAAATTAGAAAAAGAAATAACAGTATTGAAAAAAGATATTCAAAAATCACTGTCAGAGGATAAACATAGGTGTTTAATTAATAATAAGTTGCAATATAATACAATGTCAATTTATAGAACAGGGAAAATGATTCTAAACAGAAATATTATGAATTAGGAGAAAGATCCCATAAAGTTTTAGCTTGGCAATTAAAAATGGAACAGACTTCAAGAATGATTAATGTAATACAACAAGATAATAATAAAGTGACATTTAAAGCACAAGAAATAAATGAAACCTTTAGAGAATTTTATTAAAAATTATATACATCAGAATCATTACAGGATGAAACTATCATAGATAATTATTTGCCACAAATAACATTACCTAGATTAACTGAGATAGATAAATATGATTTGGATAGACCTTTCACTGAGCAAGTAGTTTATGAAGCACTTAATTGTTTACAAAATAATAAGTCTCCTGGAGAGGATGGATTCCCAGTTGAATTTTATAAAGAATTTAAAGATTTAATAATTCCTTTATTTATGCAGGTAATAGAACAAGATTTTAAATTGAGTATTCTTTTAGAAACATTTTCCACAATGATAATTACGGTTATTCCTAAAAAAGATAGAGACTCATAAAAACCAGTTTCATATAGACCTATTTCATTGTTAAATGTTGATTATAAAATTGTGACAAAGATATTACAAATAGAATTAATGATGGTCTTCCTGAATTAATAAATATGGATCAAATGAATTAAAAATAGACAAATGTTTGAAAATGTAATAAGGCTATTAAGTGTAATTAGCACAAAAGAAAAATTATTTAAGTGCTGCAATTGCATTGAATGCAGAAAAAGCTTTTGCTAGATTAGAGTGTGATTTTTTTTAGTTACGTTTTTGGTAAATTTGGTTTTGGACTTAATTTTGTAAATTGGATTAGAGCTCTTTATAAAAATCCTAAAGCTAAGGTAATAACTAATGGACAGATATCACAAACATTTAATTTGACTAGATCAAGTAGGTAGGGATGCCCCTTATCTCCAGCTTTGTTTGCTTTGGCTATAGAACCTCTTGCACAAATTATTCATATGGCTCAGCAATTGAAAGGTTTTGTGGTAAATCAAACCAAACATAAGATTAGTCTATTTGCAGATGATGTATTGGTATACTTAACTCTATCATTATCTAGACATAATAAATAATTGATAGATTATGGAAGAGTTTCAGGTTATAAAATAAATTGGAATAAGAGTGAGGTAATGGAATTAGTACAGAGTGATTATTCACAATGTCAAAAATATATTCAGTTTAAGTGGACTGATACTGGGATTAAATATTTAGGAATACATATCGACAATAATTTGAAATATATATATAATTAAATTATATTCCATTATTTAAGAAAATAAATGAAGATTTGAAAGAAAAAGACGAATTTACCTATAACTTTAATTTGAAGGGTTAATTGTATTAAAATGAATATTTTTTTACAATCTGTACCTCAAAAATAAATTCAGGATTTAAATAAACAAATTAGGAAATTTCTTTGGAAAGGTAAGATGGCAAGAATATCACTAGAAAAATTAACATGGAAATATTAATTAGGTGGATTACAGCTTCCTAATTTTAAGATTTGTTATAAAGCAGCACAATTAAGGTTTTTGGTTTCTTTATTTAGGAATATTAAACCATTGAGTTAAATAAGATTAGAAAAACTATACCTGAGGAATTTATTTATAATTGGGAACCAAGGTTAATGGTTACTGACAGAGATGCTCCATTATTGAAACATTTGATTAATGTTTGGAATAAGGTTAAGTTAGAAGATGATGGAAGCCTTTTGTTGTTAAAAACACTATTAATTAATCTTCATAACTTTTTCAAAAGATAATTCTTTTTTAAATATTTGGTATACTAAAGGAATTTCTAAAATGGGGGATAGTTATGAAAATAGTAGATTGATATAATTTGATTAGTTAACAATTATGTACAATATCCTACATAATATTTTTTTATTATTTTCAATTAAGAGTGAAATTAGGATCAGATATGGTTTTTAAAGTTCCTACAGATTTAGAACAGTTAGTTGTTGATGGAATGGTCAAAAAGTTTATTTCAATAGCATATATGATGTTACAAGAAAAAAGCACTTAAATTAGATTTATTTAAGTCAAGAGAAAGATGGGAACAAGATTTAAATATATCAATAGACCAACAAATTTGTTAAAATTTAAGTAAAGAGGTTATGTCTAATACATTAATGTAAGATAGATTATTTCATTATAATTTTTTACATCAGTTGTATATTACCTTACCCCTCAGAAATTGTATAGATGGAAATTGAACATATTGGATCAATGTTTTAGATGTGGTGAAGATATTGGAACTTTTATTCTTGCTCAAAAGTTAAATCTTTTTTTATTTCCATTGGTAAGTTTTTACAAGTTACAGGTGTTATTTTTCTGTTGAATCCTGAGTTATTATTGATGGGAAATTTTGAAAATATAACCCCTAAATTACTTTTATCAGATTTACAGTTGAACTTTGTTATATTAGCTTTGGAGATAGCAAGGAAATGTATTGCTGTTACTTGGAAATCAGATGTTTCATTAGCACTAGGAAGATGGCAAACAGAGGTTCAAAGTTGCATTCCATTAGAAAAAAATTACATATAATTTGAGAGGTAAATATTTGGAGCCTGTATGCTTGAACATTGGGTTTTAAATTATAAATAATTCCTTTGAATCCTCTGGAATGGAGAAATATTCCCTGGAAAATAAATAATGTTGTCTTGTGAAATGTTTTTTGGATCTTTGAGCATCTTCTGAAGTAATCCAATTCAATATATAATGATGTTTATTATGTATTTTAGTAAATTAGATGTTTTTTAGTAGGGGTTGTGGATTGGGAGGGAGGGGATTAATCGAGGTTTAAATAGGGATTTTTTTTCTGTCATTTTTTTCTCTTTTTTTCTTTTTCCTTATTAATTAATTTTTATAATAATGTGATACATGATTTTTGTCAATTGTTACATATGTGTTGATTTTAAATAAATTATTATTTTTTAAAATCTTAACATGGCAGCCTCCAAGGCCAGCTCTCATGTAAGGTTAGCCATCAGCTAAAATGGTGCCCAAGACCAGTTCTCGCATAAGGTTAGCCACCAGCCAAAATGGTGGCCACCAAGACCAGCTCTCGCGAAAGGATGACTACCATCCAAAATGGCGGCCACCATAGATAGGATTGATTTTCACAGTAATCGCTAAGTTTTATATTTTTTCTTTACTTTTTAAAAATTTTGGTCTTGTGTGGATGGACGTAAATCATATAGGTTACAAGTTGGGAGTAGTTGTAATGGGGAAAGACCAGGTAAGTGAATCTGAGTCCGCAGCTAAATCAGCCATTCTTTTTCTCTCATCCCTGCAGCTTTAAAACATCATTACTATTTTTGACATTGTTTGGAATTAGAATCATGTTGCACCCAATAAATAACTTTCTAAATGGTTAATATTCATTTCATATTACCATTAGGCATAAGATGACCATTCACCCAATTAATTCCATGCCATCTCAGAGTTCTTCTTACATTCCCATCAACTCCACTTACCACTTAGGGCACTGCACAGAGTTCAATTAACCTACTAACTGCATATCTTTGGATTATTCGAGATTCACAAGGATAATTCCGTGAATGAACAGGTTATCGTATGAGGAAGGTTTGTATTCTTGGGAATATCAGAGAATGAGGGGGGATCTTATTAAAACATGTCAAACATTGAAAGGTGTGGACATAGTAGATATAGAAAGGTTGTTTGCCATAGTGGGAGAGTCTAGGACATGAAGGCACAATTTTAGGATTAAAGGGTGCCACTTAGAACAGAGATGTGTTTGAAGTTCTTTAACTGGAGTAGAATTTGTGGAATTTGTGGAATTTATTGCCACAGGCGGTTATGAAGGCCAAGTCCTTGGGTGTATTTAAAACAGATATTGATTAGGTTCTTGATTACCCAGGACATCAAAGGTTATGGGAAGAAGGAAAGGCAGTGGGGTTGAGTGGGAAAACAAATCAGCCCTGACTGAATAGCAGGGCAGACTCAATTAGCTAAATGGCTTTATTTTGTAGTTTTAAGAAACCAGTGTACCTGAAGAAAACCAGGGTGGTCCCAGGAAAATGTTACACTGAGGTCAAGATTGAATGGTGCTCTGGAGCAGTGAGGCAGTAGCTCTGCTACTGGCATCCAGACATAAGAATTTCAACAATTATCCAACTGATGACATGACATTGGGGCCATATCCATAAAATTCCCCTGATGATCTGGTGGATTTGAACCTGTCTTTGCAGATTATTACCCCAAGTCTCTGGATTACTAATTCAGGACCACAACACAATGCTGTACATTGCTGCATGTACAAGAGACTGATAATGCTAGAATCTGTAGCATAAACTACAGTGATTCAAGCAGCATCTGTGAAGGCAAAGGGATGATCAATGTATTAGGCTGAGACTTTGCATCAAGACAGGGAAGGTAGTTGGTATGTAGATGTGAGAGAGAAGGTGAGACGGGCTGGTAGGTGATATATCCAGAGAAACATGGAAGTCTGCAGATGCTGTGATTGTAATCTAAACTCAGGGATCCAAGAGCAGCTCAGCCAGTCTTGCAGCATTCATAGGAGGTAAAGATAAATTATCGACATTTCAGGCCTGAGCCCTTCTTCAAGGTGATATGTGGAACCAGTTAAGGAAAGGATATTGGGCATCATCTCTCCCTTCTCTGGTTCCACCCATTAACTAACTACCAGTCCATCTCACCCTTCCCTCTCATCTACAGTATGTATTGACTATCTTCCCTCGACACTCTCAGTCCTGACGCAGGGCCTCAACCAAAAGCCCCGGCACTCATTTGGCCCCACAGATGAAGCTTGACCCCCTAAGTTCTTCCAGTGGTCTATTTATGGCTGGGTATTGAAGAGCTTTGGATGGCATTTTGACAAAGTACGTTGGGTCACTGGACAACAGTTTACTCTGAGTGGTTCAAATGGAGCTGACAAGGATCTGCTCTAGGAGCTGAGTGTGTCTGGGGGAGTACAGAGAGAGAGGCACTGCCTTGTTCTGAGCAATCTGCCCAGTTCTTTTCAGATGTGTCTGTCTGCAGTCAGATCAATCATCCTGTGTTGGTGTACAATGGAAGAACCAAGAATTTGCTCGGCACTCATTTGTCCCTCCAGCATCACCATCTCTGCGTAAAACAGATAAATTAGTCAATCACTTAACTTTCAGTTTGTTGGATTGTGCAGCAAGCAAATCAGATCTTGTGTTTGGATCTATCATACTGGATGTTAATTAATAAGTTGGGAAGAGATTCAGAAAGCCTGAGGAAATCTTAAGGCACTGTACATGTTGAAATACATTTCTCTCTGTTCATCAGGTTTTTGGGCAACTCCAGTTACAAGGCCGTTTGACATTCACATATCACATCCAAGGAGGATATAACCCAGTTTCATTTTGTCAGTTTAATCCTTTGTTATGAATATTCTCATATATGAATGCAACCACACTGTTTCTATTCCAATTAGAGATTTGTTGGATACAATATCAGACAAGCACATAGAAAGTAAAATAAATTAAAGGAAAATCAAGAGATACATAAAACAATCATATTAAAAAAAATATAAATTGTTTAAAATTGCAAATATTAATATTAGTAAACTAATACCTATAACATTATCGTCAGATGAGGTCCAGAACAATTCGATCAGCAGAAGTTCTGCAATATAAAAGTATAATGCTGTGTAAATTTTACACTGATCCCACAACAGTAGTTTTCCAGCAATGGAAGCTGCATCAACCACAAATATCTTTTAAGTGTATGGAGGTTGTCCAGACCTCTCCAGTGAGGCTGGACACAGTGAATCAAGATCCTTTCTCCTCAACTCTAATGCCTCGCTGTTGGATCCAACAGTGAGTTCAGCAATGTTAGTCAAGATGTGTCTCACTGCCAACTGACCTTTATTATGAAGTCTGTTTGACCACAAATTACAGGTCGAAGAAAGCGAAACAGTGAACAGCAAACAAGAATGATCAGGACCAATGACTTTTCTATTTCCAGCTCTGAATCATGCCATCCCATAATTCCCCCAGATTTACCAATCAATGAACCTTTCCTGCAGTTTGGAAAACTGCATAAATAAGATTTGCAATTTCAGCAAATGTGACTGTCATTCAGTGCTCCCACAGACAATGCCAAAAGAGCAGGAATATATTTTTGAGCCAAAAAATAAAACTAGCAGTTGAAAATTTTGTTTTTCTAATGTAAGGGTATGAAATCCCACATTTTAATTTTGCGCGAACAGTTTTTTGTTAAGTTCACTACAAATTGTACATCATGACATTTAAAAGAAATAGTGGGTGAATTGAATTCATCAGTGGAGCTTGTTTGTTTTTACTGTGAAGACTCGCATTCTTGGTGCATTGCAGTGGCCTAGCCATATATTTAAGTCATCACTTAATTTGGAAGAACTCAGTATTACAATACTAATTGGAGAAAATCGCATGAGAGTGTAATTCAAGACAATAAAAGCCTTAACGGCTTGTCTAGGTTCTAGATCAGTGGTTTTAAAACTTTTCTTTCCACTCACATACCACCTTAAGTATTCCCTATGCCATAAGCGCTCTGTTATTAGTAAGGGATTATTTAAGTTGGTATGTGAGTGGAAAGTAAAAGTTTGAAAATTACTGTTTTAATTGTACCTAATTGACTTGTTATGTGCACGGTTTCATAACTCTAAAGGAAATGGGCCAATGACAATTTTTCTCAAGCAAAATATTTTAGAAACATTTGGGTCTTTTTTTCCCACTCACATACCACCTTAAGTAATCCATCACTAATCACAGAGCATCTATGGCATAGGGATTACTTAAGGTGGTATGTGAGTGGAAAGAAAATGTTTTGAAAACCACTGGTCTGCATAGTCGACATTTATAAAATGTCAAATCATCACAAGAAGTCAATAGGCATTAAATATCAAATTACGCAGCTGTCACAGGATCAACAGAAATTAGAGGCACCTGCAAAATGTCAAGTAGATTTTTAAATGGTCTATTGACAACATCAACAAAAATTTGCATGTATCGAGCACTCTTAATGTAGTTATTCACTCCAAATATTTCATAGTAATGCCATGTAAGGACATACTGGGGGTAGGTGAGGGAATGACAAGATGCTTGGTTGATGAGGAAATTTTATTGCAGCTGGCAGATCAGTTGAGATGAGGAATTCCCAAGTTTCAGGTGTCAGCATTGGAATGCAAAGCCAGCAGCACTGGCAGATTAAAGTTGGGATGACCACATGGCCCGGAGTGAAAGTGCACAGAGATTTCACGTTATCTGACAACATACAGAGAGATAATTCAGTCCATTGAATCCATGTCAGCTCTCAGAGCAACCCTATCAATCCCATCCCCCAGATCATTTGTTATGCCACACTCCTACACTGATTTATAGCAGACTGTTATCAACACCATCTTTGGAATGTGGGAGGAACTAGAGCTCCCGGTGGTGGGGGGGGGGGGGGGTGGTGGAAGAGAACACACATTTTAGAGATGGGTGCAGTGGAGGCTGCAGTGGTCATGGAGAACGGGATGGTTAAGACCAATATATATTTGTAAAATTGGGTAGAAATTTTGAAATTGACACTATTTTATAAGAAAGAACAGATTACAGATTTCAGATTTATTTTCAGAGTACATACATGACATCACCTACAACCCTGAGATTCATGCACAAGGGTCAGCCATTCAGCCTATCGGGCCTAACAACAATCTATTGAAGGAGCTCAGGGGTGAAGCAGCATCAGGAGAAAAATAATTGCTGACATTTTGGGTGGGAATCTTTCATCGATTCTTTTCTCCCCCCATTGATGATGCCTGCCCTACTGTGCTCTTCCATCAGGTTGCTTTTTCCTCCAGGTTCCAGCACCGGGCACTCTCTCATGTATACAACCTTTTCAGCCTGTTTGGTCTTTCTGATATAATTTTTTAGCTTTTGAGTTAGTTTCCTTCCTGATATCCATGACCTTGACTCTTCTTAGGCCCAAAAGTCTGACTTGATTAAGAAGCCAATGTCTCCACCTCTGGAACACTCTGCAGAAGAGAATTCCAAGAATTCCTAACCATCTAAGAAAAACAGCTCCTTCTCGTCTCATCCTAGTAGCCAAGTTCAAGTTGACGTTTATTTATTTTCTGCTTGTACAAGTGCCACTCAATGAAACAGCATTCTCCGTCCTTAGTGCAGAACACTGCTAACACATATACAGACAAACGTATATACCAATTATGAAAATAAATAAATAATTGAGACGTTGAGGGTTTGGATGAGTTAGCCCCTTTACCTGAGTCTGTGTCCCCGCTTTCCAGATCTCCACCAGTGGGATTATCCTCTCCACATTCTCGCTGTTGAGTTTCTTTAAAACCTGATGCTTCAGTGAGGTCAGCTGAACTCCAGAGAGAAGTATAAATGGTGCATAAACAAGCTAATATGTTTTTTCTCTTATTATTACTCAGTTCTCTGACAGACCTATTTTGGTGTTACATGCAAATCTTATCTGTGTGATATTGGATATAATCTCTATTAAGCTTTCCCTTCTGAACAACTTAACAATAGCTTCCCCAGGGTGGATTGAGTTACTTCATGCTTTTGCTCTGTTGCCTGTTCTGAGTTGGGAGGCAGTGAATTTTACCATGGTGCTGCATACACCATAATTTACTTAACCCGGTAATACCTTGACACAATGCCTTTTTTGCATTTTTGTGAGCTATGTTTTTATACCTATTACTTTGTTTGAAAATGGTGCCTGGACCTCAGCGTTAATTCCTCCTTCTTCTTCCTTCCAATGACTTAGCAATATTTATCGAACGTTGTACTGTACTATGAAGATATGTTAGTGAGTTGATTGAGGCTGAACTGCCACACCGAGTCAGCAGTTAAAGAACCTCCTCTGGAAATTGTAGGGTGTGCAATGCCTATTGACCCTGTTCTTAATGTACTCTGGGAATACCAATGAAATGTTTAATTTTTCTGATCTGAATGTCATTGTCAAATAGGATGGTGGAAACAGATTCACCCAATGTCTTCCAAAGAATGCTGGAAGTGTATTAGAGGGAGAAAGGATTCAGGACGACGGTGAAAGATGAGGAAATTGAATTGACATTGCAGCGTGCACTAAGTGGCTGGTGGTCTCCTGTGCTGGAATAATTCCATAAATCTGCAATTCCATGAAATGCCAATGGTGTGAAATTATTTTTTGAATGTTATTTTTTCCTAAAGAAACTACCACTTATTTTCTTGTTAGACACAAACTATAATCTGATGTCTTTGGCATGAGTCAAACACTGGGGGAAAAGGAACAAGTCACTTCAATCAGAGATATTTCCTTTGCACTTTGAATACATTGTGTCCTTCCAAATATGCCCGCATCATTCCCCCAAATCCTTCTTTAAATCCTTTCTATCTATCCATGCCATTACAGAAAAAGGAGTGCTATCATAGTTACAATTATTATCTGGAGTAACAAAAGCTATCTTAGCCCTACATCTTTCTCGACCTCATTGCAGTCTTTGGCATGGTTATTTCACTTTCCTCCCAAATATCCCTCTAATTATCTAGCTGGAAGACTGCAGGTGGTATTGTCATCCATTGTGAACGTAAAATTTGCCTCAAATCCCTATTTCTGCACAGTTATCACTGGTATTTCTCTGAAGATTTATCCTTGGCCCCTTGGGTCTCATTCACACAAGGCACAGTATGAGTTTCCCCAGGAATGTTAAAGGACCAAGCTTTTGCTCATACCACTTCATTCAGCCCTTGCACTACTCTGAACTATCTTTGCATGCAGTACTGGATGAGGAAGTAATCATCACAGCTAAAAATGTAAAAATTCTGGCATTGTCTACTTGCTCCCTAGTCCTGACTTCCTCTCTCCCCTGACAACGTTCTAAGGTTAAACCTGGTTTGTAGCTCTGTTGGACTCTGGAATGAGATTGTGATCTCTGCATTCATGCTATTACTGACTGAGTATTTCCAGCTCTGTAAAATCTGCTGCTAACCTGACGCTGCTCACTTCTGACAAGTCTTTATTTCCTCCAGATTCACACTCCTGAAAGGACTTCCTTTTTCATGCCTTTGCAAACTTGAAACTTCTGAATGAGGTGTGCAGATGCAAATTTAAGCCGGCTCCTATTCACAACAGCTTTGTGCTTTCTGATCTGTGATGTCCCCTGACAGCTCCTATTTAAGATTCTTGTTCGTTTTGAAATTTTGTCACAACTTTACCATATTTCCTCTTTGTAACCCATTCCAATCTGCTCTGCAGTGACACATAAAAGTCTGCAGACACCGTGATTGCAGTGAAAGCTCTGAAATGCTGGAGGAACTCAGCAGGTCTTGTAGCGCCCATAGGAAGAAAAGATAGGTTGCCGACAGTTCTGGTCTGACCCCTTCTACAAGATATGAGTTGACAATCTGCAATGCACTGAGATCCCTGCACTCATTGTCTCTTGTTCAAATTAATTTTCTTTGGCAGCCTCTGAAATTTGATCCCTCCATCCAATGTCCAGCCCTTTGGTCAAACTAATACCTCTTTCTGTGTCTCAGCGTGATTCCATTCCCATTCGCTCAGACCACCCAGGGACCATGGCCTCCTGCGCTGCTGAATGAGGCCACCTACAAATTAGAGGAACACACCTTATATTCTCTCTCAGCAGTCTCCAATCAGATAGCAACAACTTCACCTTCTCCAATTTCCATTAACTGCCCTCACCCAGTCACTTTCTTTCCCTCATCCCTCTGTTCCCCTTGCTCAATCTCCTCGCCCCCTTTCCTTCCTTCTCCTATCAGAGTCCTATCTTTCTTATCCTTCTGACCTACATAATTTCTCAGCTTCTTCCACCCTCCCACCTGTATCTACCTCTTATTTGTTAACCTCAGACTTGTCGTTCCCCCCCAACCATTTTAGTCAGGCACCTGTCTGATTTTTGGCATTCCTGAATAAGGGCCCTAGTCCAAGATGTCGACTTCATTTTATTTCCAATGGACGTTGTGTGACCTGCTGAGTTTCTTCAGCATGTTTGTTTACAACACCCCCATGAAATGCCTTGTGATCTTTTAGCTTGTTAAAGCTGGTGAAGTTATTCTTATTGCTAATTGGATGCAGGTATCTGAACATCTCCAGCAGCCATGCTATACCCAACCTTTAGTTATCATGTATGCTTGTGGACAGACCAGCCACTATCTGCCCATTTTTATCAGTGGTGAGTAGCCTAAACAGCAAATAGTTGTGTTGACTCAAGGGAGTGGCCTGAAATTTTGAGGATGGTGGGGTCGATATTTTGTCATTGAAGAGACACAAGAAATCTTGCTACCACAGAAACTCTGTGACTGAACATTAATCTGTATGCAACAGGCTTCGGGGGCCGTGTCTATCAGAACCAAGGGGTCAAGATGGGAAGCAAATAAAACCATGATACCATGAAACGATGTTTGGTTAGGCCAGCTACATGTGGCTTCATTAGCAGATGGAATAAATAAAATGCTAAAGAGGCTAGAAATCTGAAATACTGGAGACATTCAGCAGAATAGGTGTCACCGTGGAGAGAGAAAAAGAGTTAAACTTTCAGGTCTGAGATCCTTCTGTGGAAGAAAGGAAACAAGGTACTGAAAGGTGAATGGATGTCAGAAAAGAATTATTTTGGGGGTAAATGGCTTAAAAAGCCAGTTAGGGGGAGCTCTGGTTTCTTGTCTTGGTATGTTGCTGAATACAGAGCTGTGGTATCTAGCAAGATTGGGTGATGAGAGAAAAACTGAGCCAAAATCTCAGACTGCTTGTGCCAGAAATGGCCAGTTGCAATACAGAAAGAAAGAAAAGATGAGTTATCTGAAGTTGAAGAATTCCACATTAAGTCCAGAAAGTGCATTGTGAACATCAATCGCAGGTCACCAGATTGGATGTGAAAGTAGAAGTGTATTGCTGCTTCATTTGGAAAGATTGTTTGGGTCCATGGATAGTGGATAGGGAAGAGGTGAAATGACAGGTAATGTCAACAATTTATATTGCAGCAAAGTGGGTTTGAATCTGGTGCTCTCTGTTAGGAGTGTGTACATTATCCCTGTGTCTGCATGGGTTGTGTACATTCTCCCTGTGTCTGCATGGGTTGTGTACATTCTCCCTGTGTCTGCATGGGTTTCCTCCCACCCTCCAAAAATGCCTGGGGTATATTGGTTAATTGGTGTATTTTGGCAGCATGGGCTCATGGGCAGGAAGAGCCTGTTACCATGCTGTATCTCACAATTAAATTTTTGAAAACATATCTATTGGGCCTCAATTGCACCGACAAACTGATGATCACCAAGTGAGCTACCTTTGAGGAATCATTTCTGTTCACTAAACTATCAAGTTTGATGTAGCCATAGACACCATGTAACAAAAAGTTAAACAGAAGACTTAAATTATTTAAATAAATTGGCAATGGGGGGGGGGGGGGGGGGCACGTGCCAAGATGGCGTAGGGAGTAGATGTGAGATCTCCCCAGTTGAGTATTTAATACCCGATTTTTTTTTTTTTTTTTTTTTTTTTTAAACTGTTAAAATATTAAAAGTGCTCTTTACAAGATTTTTAAGAGTCCTGACAGTTATGAGGAGAGTTATTAAATCTCAAACTTCAAAAAAAGCACGGTTTAAAAGAGTAGGAAATACAGAAGAACTGAGGCCTACCTTGTCGAAGGATCCCCACAGATTGATTTTTGGACCACCTGAAGACGTCGAAGATTACCCAGGCAAAGGTAATGTTGACCCCAGCGCCTTCAATGCAAGATGGCGCTGCCGCTGCTCGTTCATCCAATGAGAAGCCCGCTCACGATCCAGTGTGCGCTCCTGGAGACGTGGAGGCCTCAGCGAGCGGGGGCCCGATGCCCGACCGAGGTCTCGAGCCCGTCGGATTAACTTTCGACGTGCCGAGCCTAGCGATGGAATTGTCGGGCTTCAATTGTGGGGCCCAGTTGGGACAGAGCATGTGCGAGGATTCGCGCATGTGCACTGTACCGGAGCAAACCCCGACGGTGGGATTGGCCCTCCCCCGACGGCCCGAACGTGTCGGGTCAGTGTGGGAGGGGATGTTAACCCGGGGTTGGTTGGCCCGGGTGGTGGCGGTAACACAATATAAATCGACATCAGTTTCATCAATGGTGGAAGAAGAAGAGGAAGAGATGGAGGTTTACCCTGATTTTCCTGAGGAAGAGTTAGATTTAATATTGAAAGCTGCTAGATTCATTAAAGGTAGGCCTCAAATGCTTCAAAAATTTGAAAAAATTTCTAGAAGTAAAGCTCCAACTTTACAGACTTTTAAAATAGTACAGGTGGAAGAGGATACTACCCTCTCTGTTTCAGAAGAGTTTATGCGACGCATGGATAATATGGTTGTTCAGGTTACTCAAGGTTTTCAAGAAAGTAAGAGATGAAGTGGCATCGATCAAGCAAGATGTGGTTAAATGTTTAAGAGAAGTGGATGTGGTTCAGGGAGAATTTAAGGATATTAAACGAGCATTTCGTGATTGCACTGATTCTGTTGACCGATATACTGAACAAATTGATTATTTGGAACATTGTTTATCAGACTGGAAGGTTCAAAAGCGCGAGTTTATGTAGAAGATTGACTCGTTAGAAAATCAAAGCAGACGTAACAATATTAAAATAGTGGGCCTGCCAGACGATATTGAAGGAACGGATCCAGTGAAGTTTTTTCGGAATTGGATACCGGAAGTGCTGGGAAAAGATGCTTTTCCTGAGGGATTGGAATTGGATAGAGCACATAGAGCGTTACGAAGAAAACCTTTTCCTGATCAATCCCCACGGGCAGTTCTTATACGTTGTTTAAGATATCAAGACCATGAGTTAATTTTGCGACTGGCAATCCATAACTCGTCAGAATCAAGGACCTATGATAGTTCAGGGATGTAGGGTTCTTTTTTATCCAGATTTGAGACAAGATGTAATACGTTGTTGGAAGAAATTCAATCTGGCAAAAGCTGTGCTATGGAAGAAGGGTTATCAGTTTGCTTTCAGATATCCTACTGTGTTGAAGGTGTTTCATGGTGATTATCAAGTTGAGTTCTTTGATAATGAAGCTGATGCCTTATCTTTTGCTAGTTCTTTGCCAAAAAATTCTTGGAGTTCTGAGTTACAGAAATCAAAAGTAAATGTCTCTCTGAAACGTAATGGTGTTGCAAACGGGAATAGTAAGAAGAATGGTCAGAATCAACATTCGAATTGGAAGGCAGAGGAGGATTCATCTGTTGCTAAGGTTGATGCTCAGGAGCAACGTGGTGGAGTTGAAGGGGCGGTAGATTGAAGTGAGATTGATTGTTAAAGTGAAAAGCTGAGATATGTATATCAGCTGGGGAGGGTGGATGGCATTAAAACTTCTGAAGTCATCTTCCACCAGTGGTTTAGACCACACCTGATCAAAGAGGGTACCACTTGTGTGTGTTGTTTTTTTCCTTTTGTTTGTTTTTTTAGAGGGAAGGGTTTATTTTTAGAGGGATTTAAGGGGGGGGGGGGGGTGAGAGGTTTTTTTTTGTATTTTTTTTTAACCGGAGCTTGAGTCTGTTAGTGGGTTGGTTGTTAAGAGTTATTTTCTAAGATAAAATGAGTGAATTGAATTTTGCAACTTTTAATGTTAAAGGGATGAACCATTCAATAAAGAGGAAGCGAGTTTTGGATTACATTAAGAAGATGAAAGTGGATATTGCTTTCTAGCAAGAGAAGCATTTGACGGAAAAAGAAGATCTGAAATTGAAGAGAGAGTGTGTTGGATGTGTATTGGCATCGTCTTTTAATTCTAAAGCGAGAGGAGTGGCGATTTTGATATAGAAGAGAATAGTTTTTATGTTGGAATCTGTTTTTGAAATTGCTGGAAGAGTTCTGAAGGTGAATTGTAAATTGTTTTCTGAAACATCGACTTTATTGAATTTATATGCTCCGAATGAAGATGATCTACAATTTGTAACTGATACATTTTTAAATTTGAGTCAGTCAAATGAGAATATAATGGTAGGTGGGGATTTTAATTGCTGCCTGGATCCATTATTGGATCAATCAAGAAATTGGCAATAAGCAAACTGGATTATGACCGACATCATCAAAGGAGTTGTTGATTTTAATTCCTTCTGGAAAGAAGGATCATTGATTGCCGCATCGCATTTGGGTTTACACGGGTGGTAAGTTGGCTTAGGGCAAGAAAGGTGTTCCTGAGCAGGAGCCTGATACTTCATTGTTCAGTAGTAATTTATATGCTCTCTGCCTCCCAAAAGAATTGGGATCTCCGTCCAAGATGAAAACATTAGTAAAGGCATCTGCTGAATCCAATACAAAGTATTTAATTACAACCCTTGATGGCACATGGGGAGCAGGTGATAACATGACTGGGAATGCTGGAACGCGTTGAGTCCGAACATGCAACATAATTAAATTACTTTTGTGTTAAATATAAACAACTGCTATTTGATATGAAAACTTTCACTGGTAATGCTCCTTTTTTAAAAGAAACTTATTCTGCAACAGCTACCAGCTTGATGAATTTTTTCAGGTTTGGCTGCCTTTTCTTTTAAAATTTAATATCTTACGTGGTTGCAAATAGCATGGTAGTTTTGGTTGCAATTACTCAGAAGTGTCACCATACATGATCTTGATCTGAACCTCCAATCTGTAAAGAGGGAGCAGTGCAATTATTGTGTGCCTTTAGGTATTGTTTCTACACTTTGCTTCCCTGTAGGGGAAGGGGAAAGAGAGGGAGAAAGAAAACTACCGAGGATAGAGCAGTCATGCTATTGGGCCTGGGGGTTTCTTGCTTCCCAAACTCTTGATCCTGTTAACCTGCTGCTTCCCCACATGAGATATTTTTTGTTATGAAAATATGCAACATTCCTTCAGTTATGTCCAAGGACAGATAATTGGTGTGAGAGGCCTGTAAATAAATGTCCTCTTGCTCCTTTTAGTGGCCCTCCCTGATACATATCACCTGAACACAACCAGGTCAGTTAAACTCAGCCAAGCCTCAAATGCAGCAAAAAGACATAATTCTTATTGAATGTCTATTAAAACTGAGTCACTCAACAACTAATATAATGTAACATATTAAATTATTGTAACATAAAGTACAAGAGTAGGACTCAGCATTATACATTGAGAAATCCCACTAACTAGCAATTAAGTCACATGCACTACGCTCTTATGCAGCTTTAATTAAATTCAAGGGGAAATATAACATTTGAAAGTCACTTAGACCAATGCATGGGTCGGAAATGTTTAGTTGGATATGCGCTGAATGCAGGTAAAAATGTCAGCATGGACAAGTTAGATGAAAGGACATGTTTCTATGCCGTAAAGCCCTATGAGATAAGAATAAAACTTAAAACTGATAGTACAAATAATGTGGGTAGAGAGTTCAGGGACCAGAAGCATCCTCTTGGAATAAATGTTATTTTCTGTGCAGTAAGCTCTATCACTGAACAAACGTACTTGCAATGTTTGCATTTGGCCCATATCCCTCTGAACCTTTCCTATCCATGTTGGGAGGTTCAGATAGGTAGCGCTTAGCACCATGCTATTACAGAACCAACGACCCGGGTTCAAATCCGGCGCTGGTCTGTAAGGAGTTTGTATATCTGTATGGGTTTTCCCCCTGTGCTCCTGTTTCCTCCCACTCTCCAAAAACATACGTTAATTTGGGTGTAATTGGGCAGCACCAGTCTAAAAGGGTGGAATTGGCTTCTACTGTGATGTAAATGAAATGTAAAATTCCTGGCCAAATGTCTTTAAAATTTTGTCTCGTGTAATCGGGGCAAAACATTTACCCATTTGTACCAAACTCTACCACATCCTCTAGTAGCTTGTTCCATATACCCATCACATTCTGCATGAAAATCTTGCCTCTCAGGTCCAATTTAAATCTTTCCCCTCTCATTCTAAATCTACAGTATGTCGTCTAGTTGTAGACTCCACCTAGAAAAATAACCGTGATTATTCACCTTATCTCTGCTCCACATGATTTTACATGTAAAATCTGTAAAGTCAGCCTTCAGCCTCCTCTGATCCAGCCTATAAAATCTCTCCTTTTAACCCAAGCCCTTTGATCGCTATAACAATTTTGTGAATCTTTTCCAGCTTAGTGATTGTGGTGCTACCATTATGTATATAGATGTATGTATGTACTGTATGAGCTTCCCCACCCGCTGAACCTCCCTTGTTATGCCCAAACCCCTCCCTCAGTACCTGCCTTTGAACCAGGCCAGCAACTTTAAGATGATTAAAGCCTATTAATCACAATTCTCTGTCTGATTATGGTTGATTGGTAGTACAATTTAATCACCTTAATATTAATCCATGGTCAAGGTAGGTAGATTAGGCACCAACCCCAAGGATCCAGAGGCCTTGACTAAATTCGACCAGTGGGTGCACTGCCTCAACACATTCATGAGGCGCAACGATGTGTGGAGTGAAGAAGACAAGAGGGAAGTGCTCTTTGTTCAAGTCAGCCACCGGGTTTTCCAAGCAATAAGAGAATTTGCTACTTAATCTGAAACAATGGAGTTCCTACAGAAGCAGTACCAGGCCTCGACAAATGTCATAGACACACGATTTCTCCTGGGCAGCTGAAAACAAGCGATGGGTGAGCCAATTGATGTATATTTGTGAGCACTGTGGTAGCTTGGGCGAGTGTGCGACTGCCCAGAAGTCTCTGTGGCTGCCCACCTCGAAGTCCTAATACAGGATGCGTGTGTGGCCGAGTTTAGTTCTGCCTACATCAGACAGAGGCTCCTAGAAAAGAGCGATCAGAGTCTGCAGGAAGTAGTGGGCTTGGCTAAATCTCTGGAGACAGCGCAATGAAGCACCAAAGCATTCTCTTCAGGTAACGTGGCCGCTGCATGGGGACGCGGGACTCGCCATCTTAAGACTCAAAGTCCTACGTCACTGCTGCTATTGAGCACTGGAACAGCTACTTCTGTGGACATGGGTAGTACCCTTGGAAGAGCTGCCCTTTCCAAAGTGTCACATGCTCCACTTGCGGAAAGAAAGGGTACTACGCGAAAGTGTGTAGGTTTCAACCCTTTCCCCAGTAGTGCTGCATGCGGTCAACAGCCATCACCATCTTGGACCATCCTCTTTTGGCTCCACCTCAGACTTCACTTCTGATGGCCAAGGATGGATCAACGGGACCTGAGGACGACAAGCCAGGCAGCACCACTTCCGGCTCCACTTCTGGAGGCACAGGACACAACAGCATGAGTAACATAGGAGTGGCTATCTTGGCGAACATCCCCAAACCAACACAGTAGCGACTCGGACAGCGACCACACATTTACCTCTATCATCCTCAACCAAGACAGCCCTCACCAACTGGCCAAAGAGAAATAGTGTATAAGAGTAGAGAGGTGTTAATGAGGCACTCTGGGGCACTGGTGAAACCCCATTTGTACAGCAATATCCCTCCTGGTAACACAATGTAAGGTATCCTTGGCCTTCCAATCCCATGCGGCTGAGATCAGCAGCTGCTGGACCACGACACTGACGGTGCAGGGTACTGACTACAGGAACTTTAAACTCCTGATCATGCCACACCTCTGTGCATTGGTTATACTAGGACTGGACTTCCAGTGCCAGCTACAGAGCATCTGCATGCAGTTCAACAGCTCCCACCTGCCCCTCACGGTCTACAACATGAATGGGCTGACCTCCCTGCACATGACCTGTGGCCTCTCTACTCTCCGGGTCCCACCACTACCCCAGTTCAAGAACCTTACCCCCGACTGCAAGTTGGTAGCCACTAAGAGCAGACGTTACAGCCCCGGGGACAGACCATTCAATAAATGGAGGTCAAATGACTCCTAACGGAAGGAGTCATAGAACCCAGCACCAGCCCATGGAGAGCCCAAGAAGTGGTGGTATAGAGCAGAGAAAAACAACACATGGTCATTGTGATAGTACAGATCTATCACCAATGTACATAGTGTATATAGTTACTGTATCTAGACTGTGCTTACAGCGATTGGCTGAGAGCTAAGCCACACCTATTGTTTGGGCCTTAAAGGGTTGTGTCCCTAGCCAGGTCGGATCATTCCGGACTGGTCGGCCACCTGTGAAGAGCTCCGGTCTTTTGCTAATAAAAGCCTTGGTTTGGATCAACAAGTCTTTGGTTCTTTCGACGAGCTCTACAATTTTATTAGCAAAAAGAATTTTTTTTGAAAGGGATGGAGCGTTTAACTCGGCCAGAAAAACTTGATATCGACCCACAGTCAGCTACAGCCTTCAAAGCCTTTAACTTCTGGCTGCTGAACTTTGAAAACTTCCTGAGATTCATTCAGGTAGAGGAGGATAACCAGCGTCTAACAGCATTGCTGTCTATGGTGTCATCCCGTTGCGTGACGTCATCGCGCAAAACTCGCCTGTCAACTGCTTCAATAACATTAAACCAGCAATGCTCTCATCCCCTCACCAGAGCAATGGAACTGATTAAAGTGCATGGACACTACACCAATTGCTTATTTGACTCTGGGTCAACTGACAGTTTTATCCAGCCAGATCTGGCCCTCCGTTGGGGACTTGACATTATCCCCACTACCCAGAGGATCTCATTAGCGACGAGGTCGCACTCGACTGGGATAAAGGGGTATTGCATCGCCACGCTGGAAGTACAGGGCGTGACGGTCACCCACTTTAAATTATTCGTCCTTCCCCAATTGTGCGCCCCAGTGTTGCTGGGATTAGACTTCCAGTGTCAGTTCCAAACGGTGTCCCTACACTTTGGGGGACCCCACGCCCCCCTCTCGGTCTGCCATCGCCCCACTCCCGAAGCACCCGAGCAACCCGCCCCCGTGCCCCGGGGCCAATCCTGCGGCCTTTCCACACTCCGGATTGCCCCGCCAGCACTCTTCGCAAACCTCACCCCTGGCTGGAAGCCTGTGGCCACCAAAAGTAGGCAATATAGTTACGAAAACAGGCAATTCATTAGGAGTGAGGTGCGTAGATTGCTGGATGAGGGCATCATCGAACCCAGTTCAAGCCCCTGGAGAGCCCAGGTGGTGGTTGTCAAGAATGGGGAAAAACTACGGATGGTGGTCGACTATAGCCAGACCATTAACCGCTTCACACTCCTGGATGCGTACCCCCTGCCACGCATCACGGATGTGGTGAACCAGATCGCCCAGTACCGCATTTTCTCCACTATTGACCTACGTTCGGCCTACCACCAGCTCCCGATCCGCTGCGAGGACCGACCATTCACGGCCTTTGAAGCGAATGGGCGGCTATATCAATTTCTCAGGGTACCATTCGGGGTCACAAATGGTGTCGCGGTCTTCCAGCGGGAAATGGACAGGATGGTGGACCAGAACGGGCTAACCGCTACCTTCCCGTATCTGGACAATATCACCATCTGTGGCCACGACATGCAGGACCATGACGCCAACCTAGACAAATTTCTTCAAACTGCCCGTCAGCTAAACCTGACTTACAATTTGGACAAGTGTGTTTTCCGGACCACACGACTCGCTATTCTAGGTTGTGTGGTGGAAAACGGGATAGTCATGCCAGATCCTGACCGCATGCGTCCCTTAATGGACTTACCCCCCCCACATACCCAGAAAGCTCTCAAACGCTGCCTGGGCCTTTTCTCTTATTACGCCCAATGGGTTCCAAACTACGCCGACAAGGCACGTCCTCTTATCAAGACCACCTCTTTTCCCCTCTCGACCGAAGCCACAGCGGCTTTCGATCGAATCAAATCTGACATCGCTGCTGCGACGCTGCACGCGATCGATGAGTCTGTCCCGTTTCAAGTCGAGAGCGATGCATCCGACTTCGCCCTGGCAGCCACCTTGAACCAGGCCGGTCGGCCTGTAGCCTTCTTCTCCAGAACCCTCCAGGGTCCGGAGAGTAGACACTCCTCGATCGAGAAGGAGGCCCAGGCCATAGTTGAAGCGGTACGTCGTTGGAGACATTACCTCGCTGGGAGGCGCTTTACACTGTTGACTGATCAACGCGCGGTCTCCTTCATGTTCAGCAACACCCAGCGTGGTAAGATAAAAAACGACAAAATCGCCAGATGGAGAATCGAACTCTCCACCTTTAACTATGACATCCTGTACCGGCCTGGTAAGCTCAATGACCCGCCTGACGCGCTCTCCAGGGGGACGTGCGCCAGCATACAGATGGACAGACTACGGAAACTCCATGAGGCGCTCTGTCATCCAGGGGTCACTAGGTTTGCTCACTTTGTCAAGGCGCGCAACTTACCCTACACAGTTGAGGAGATCCGCTCCATGACCCGAGCCTGTTCGGTGTGCGCCGAATGCAAGCCCCACTTCTTCCGTCCGGATAACTCCCACGTCATCAAAGCCACCCGCCCCTTCGAGCGTCTTAGCGTAGACTTTAAGGGACCCCTACCGTCGACCAACCGTAATACCTACATCCTTACGGCCATCGACGAATACTCCCGCTTCCCATTCGCTGTGGCCTGCCCAGACACCACTGCCACCTCAGTGATACAGGCCCTTCACAGTATTTTCACCATCTTCGGGTACCCCAATTCCATCCACAGTGATAGGGGGTCCTCATTCATGAGTGCAGAGCTGCAACAGTACCTTCTGGAGTGTGGTATTGCTTCAAGCAGGACCACGAGCTATAACCCACGCGGTAATGGCCAGGTCGAGAGGGAGAATGCCACCATATGGAGAGCGGTTACACTGGCTCTCCGGTCTAAAGGTCTCCCCACCTCTCACTGGCAGGAGGTTCTCACTAGTGCCTTACACTCCATCCGCTCCCTCCTATGTACTGCAACAAATGCCACCCCCCACGAAAGGATGTTCCTTTTCCCGAGGAAATCCGAATCGGGAACCACTGTACCGGCATGGCTCACCGTCCCTGGCCCCGTCCTTTTGCGACGCCACGTCCGGCACTCAAAGAACGACCCCTTGGTCGACCGAGTGACTCTACTCCACGCGAACCCACATTACGCATACGTGGAGTTCCCAGACGGGCGGGAGGACACTGTTTCGGTGCGGGACCTAGCTCAGGACGCGGTAGACCCAGCAAACCCCCCAACTCCTTATGCTCCAGGCCCCGTGCCGCAACAGAAGGACCAACAGCACCCCAATGACTCGGGCCACCCTGCCGACAAAACGACTGGGGAATTGAGTGACGGAGCAGTCGCACCCGATGAGCCCGCTGGTGACACCACTCCAGCGACCCCAATCCCGGCACCACGGCGGTCACGCCGGATGGTCAGACCCCCTGACCGCTACAGTCCTTGACCTACCCCTTCCTTTTCATTCTCTCCCTCGTTTTTGTTTTTTTTTTTTTTCCCGGGTCAATTCTCCAAGAAGGGGTGAATGTGATAGTACAGATCTATCACCAATGTACATAGTGTATATAGTTACTGTATCTAGACTGTGCTTACAGCGATTGGCTGAGAGCTAAGCCACACCTATTGTTTGGGCCTTAAAGGGTTGTGTCCCTAGCCAGGTCGGATCATTCCGGACTGGTCGGCCACCTGTGAAGAGCTCCGGTCTTTTGCTAATAAAAGCCTTGGTTTGGATCAACAAGTCTTTGGTTCTTTCGACGAGCTCTACAGTCATTGACTACAGTCAGACCATAAACTGCTTCATCCTGCTAGATGCCTACCCACTTTGCCACGTTGCTGACATGGTAAACGAGATCGCCTAGTTCCGGGTTTTCTCGATCATTGACTTCAAGTCAGCTTACCACCAGCTACCAATCCAGTTGGAGGACAGTCCTTACACTGCCTCCAAGGCAATCTGCTGCCTCTAACACTACCTCCACATCCCTTTTGAAGTCACCTTCTGTTTTCCAGAAGGAGATGGAGCGCATAGTCGATAACATTTTACTGTTGTAAAATTACTCCCTTAATACTTGCCCTGACCAATGAAGGCAAACATGCCAAATGCATTTTTGCTCACCTTGTCAATCTGCGTTACTACTTTCAAGGGACTATGTACTTGTGCCCCTGAGTCACTCTGGGCTCCGTAGGGCCCTGTCAGTTTCGGCGTATCTTCTGCCACAGTTTAACTTCCCAAAATGCAACACCACACTTGGTCAAGTTAAATTCTATCTGCTGTTTGACTCATTTTCCCAATTGTGTTAGATCCTGCAGTAATCATTGATAACTTTCTTCACAGACCACCAGTTTTAATGTCATCTATAAACTTATTGACCGTGCCAACTAAATTCTCATTTAAATTGTTAATGTCCTCTGTGTGTGTCTGTCAATTAAGCTGTATGATGTATGGAGAGAAAGCAGATAAAGATGTTCACTATTTCTCAGATGGAAGTTAACATTTTTTTCTATTTACTTAATAGCAATATTCTAACTTTTTATTGAGCCTGTACACATAACAATTCAACACATCCAGAGTGATGCGGCTTTAAAAAAATTCTGGCTTTGAAATGGCTAATTGCTCTCAACAAGTTCCTATCAGTTGCTACTTGCCATTTCAAAGTACAAAGTAATGTTGAACAGATTCTTAAGCTTTAAGTAAACTTCTTGTTGGTTCTGCTGCAAGGGAAAATTACTCACTTGGCTGTGCACCAAAATCCATGGGGAGCTGTGGGGCGCTGTTAGCCAGAATCAGACACACATAAAGGTAAAGACTGTACAACAGGCTTTAATCCACAAAGACTTCCACAGAGCCAGGCTGGCTGTAGCTGCAGTAACCATGAGTGAGACTTCGGGAGGCCAGCACAGGCTTATATCCCGGAGGGTGATTGACACCTGACCGGGTGGGGCTTGATCCCTTCAGGCCGACTGATTGACAGCCGGCCAGGTGATGTCCTGTCCCCTTACACTCCTGCAGGTACAGAGGTTTCCCCCTGCAGTAGGTCAGTGGTGTACCACCACAGGAGTGGAATGTAGTTTTTATCTAAATACTTAAGCCATTGTCTTCAGTCCCTACCACTGAGTCTATTTCTATGCTATTGAACCCATCCCTGATTCAGACAGTTTGCAATGTTGGTGTCATATTTGACCCTGGCGTGAGCTTTGGACCACATACGTGCAATTATTATGACCACCTCCAAAATCATAGAGCACATAAAAAAATGATATTGCTTCTCTACATAGATTGGGAGATGGGAATTGGATTTGGGCATTGTAATCAATCCCCAATGTTGGTCAGATCTATGTGTAGATAGTATGACTTAATTAATTCTAAATATAGACTGATTCATTATAATTTTCTGCACTAATTATATCTCATACCTCAAAAGATACACAAAAAAACCCAGAATTTTCTAATAAGTGCTTTAGGTGTGGTATTAATGTAGGTACCTTTTTACATTCCACCTGGTTATGCATGAAATTAAGACCTTTTTGGATAGAATTGGGGGAAGTGTTGACAAAAATTGTGGAGGTGAACTTTCCTCTGGACCCAGAATTGTTTCTTCTGGAGAATTTGGCAGTTATAAAAGTTAACTTCTCCAGAAATAAATCATTTATTAAAATTGCATTGTTAATAGCCAAGAAATGTATAGCAGTAACATGGAAACCTGTTTTTTACTTCACATTGATTGTTGGAACATGGAAGTGCAAAGTTGTTTTCCCCTTGAGAAGATTACTTATAGTCTTAGAAATAGATATAGTATGTTCATTGAAATTTGGCAACCTTATTTAGATTACTTAAATGCCCAGACTTTATAATTTATTTTGATATTTGTCAATTAGTATATACCTTATTAGAAATTAATATTTTTAAAATGTGACTCTGAGATGTCAAACCTTGCTCCTGTTGTTTTTTTCTTTCCTATTTTCTTTATTTTTATCTCCCTCTATTCCCTACTGTCTGTCCCCATTTCTTTCAAATCTGGGAAGAGGGCGATGGGAGAAGAGGGACTTCCTTCCATTTTAATTTCTTTTCAGACCCTATGAATCTTTTTCTATGATTTTATATTCAATGTATTATTGTTATTATACTGAGTCCTATATTTTGTGTTTCCTTAAAACTTAAATAAGTGCATGAATCACAAAAGCTTAATTTGCTGGTGCAGCAGCTTACCAGGAAGGCAAGTAAATGTTGTCCTTTACTTTGCTTGAGGGATTGAGTTTGGGAGCAAGGATGTTTTGCTGCAACTGTACTGTGAGGCCCCATCTGGAGTTCTGCGTACAGTTCTGGTATTCCTCCTTGAGGAAGGATATACTGGCCTTGCAGGTAATGCAGAGGAGGTTCAATAGATTGATTCCAGAGATCAAGGGGTTAGTCTATGAGGAGAGATTGAATTATCTGGGAATGAACTTGCTGGAATTCAGAAGACGGAGAGGGGAACTTATAGAAACATATAAAATTATGGAAGGGATAGATAGGATTGAGGTAGGTATGTTTTTTCCACTGGTAGGTGAGAGGAGAACTGGGGACATAGCTTCAAGATGCAGGGTAGTAAATTTAAGATGGAGATGGGGATGAACTGCTTTCTCAGAGAGTAATTTTCTGCCCATGGAAGCAGTGGAGGCTACCTCAGTAAACATACTTAAGACAGGATTGAATAGATTTTTGCATAGAAGGGGAATTAAGAGATATGGGGAAAAGGCAAGTTGCTGAACATGAGCCTAACCAGATCAGCCATAATCTTATTGAATGGCAGAGCAGGATTGATGGGCTGAATGGCCTACTCCTACTGCTATTTCTTATGTTCTTAAAGGTTGAACCTTGCCCTGATCTGCAATGCAAAATTGAAAAGCCAGTGTTGATACTGTGTAATTTATTTCTTGAGGGTCTTGAGGCTATTTATACCAATGACAATCTTTCCTTAATGGGGAATGCTTCTTCAGTAGCATTGAAGGTCTTGTTTCTTCATTATCACTAGTAACATTGTTCATAACTTAGAGATAGAGAACTGGGATTTAACAAAGGGTCTCTGAATGAGGGATGTAACATGCCATGTGGCCCAGGGATTTGCACAAGGACTTCAACTTTTTACCAGATGTATTAATGGCTTATGGAAAGGGATAGATGAAACTTTATGGAAAATGATGGCTTAGGAATCATGATAAATAGTGGAGATGGAAGTCAGAAAACTTACAGGTTGTGGACAAATTGTATGGGTTGATGGAATTTATGCACATAGTGGACAAATAAATGTGTTTCTAAGTGTGAAGAACGAGGATTGGTGATAAACAAGGGAATGTAATACTCTAGTATGCAAATCATTGGTACAAAAAAGCAATTGCAAAGGCATTTGGAGAGTTGGCCTTTATTTCAAGGTTGGAATAATCATAAAATGTGGTAGAAATCTGGAGTTAATTGTTTCCTTGGCTTTGATTGTTAGATCATTCAAAACTTCCAATAGAACTTGATGGTCTGAATGGATCTGCAGTGTGCATTAACCTAATCCGGGGGGGGGGGGGGGGGTCCCAAACAGAACAAATTGAAAGACAAAGAAGGTGTCTGACTAACACTGGGCAGGCTTACTTCCATTCCAGAGGCATTTCTGGATGCCAGTAATTGATTTATATTTTCCAAAGCTTCTTTTAAAGAGAAGAATGATTTTTAGTTGAAAGTCTTTAAAATCAACCTGTAATTTCATCAATTACACAGTTTCACCATGTCAGAAAAGGATCATCGTGTTCTTTCATGGTCCATTTCATACATTGGTATGGAACTGGCTGTGCTTGTTTCTTCAAAATTAAACAATATGTTATGATAGCAACACTGAATAAAACAATTGTTCATTTTCATAGGAGAGGGTTGTGTAAGAAGTGTGAATCTCCAAAGTTTGCATCAGTTTTAATAAAGTGTTTTGGAGAATCTGATTCAATTGAACTTTGTTCAGCAAATGAAAGAATCAGGGATGATAAATGAAGTTGAAGAATGGATCAGTATTTTACATAATTGAATGATAGTCAAACTAAGTTATGGTCCAGAGTTGCTTTTTCTCTATCTACCTATCTACCTCCTTTATTAATTGTTTCATTCATTCATTCATTCGTGCTCAATCCTGTCCTCTTTTGGAGTTTGTATATTCTCCCTGTGACATCATAAGAAAGCCACTGTTGTTGATTAGGACCCAATTGAAGGAACTTGATGGGTCGGCAATGAGAATGGGTGGGATGCCTTTCTCCCCCCATTGAAGAGGTCTGGCTATATACTGTATACCCCAGATTGAGTGATTCTGCATTGAATTGTTCCTGATATACTAATGTGGAGACCAAAATTGCTCTCCAGGTGTAGTCTCGCAAACACACCTCATGACCTCAGCAAGACTTCTCTCTCTTGGGCAATGACTGGGCTATAAGAGTCCCTTAATTGCATGACTGAACTAGCAGTCAAAATTCTGAACCTTTAATCATTAATCTCAGTAGGTTGAACAGCTGGAGAACTTAGGACAAGTAAGTAAGTTCAGTCATAGATAGGGTTGGACACGAAGCACTAACCATGTTAGCAAAAAGCCAATTCTGTATGAGTTGACGCTCATACATTTTTAAAAATGTTCTGATGTAAATTGAGGCCAATTGTTCATAACTAATTCATGAGGCAATCCATAAGTGGCAAAGATATCTCATAGACTGTCAATCATGGGATCTGCCTTGGTGTTTTTCAGCTGTGAAACTACTGGCCATTTGGAGTGTGCATCCACTAATTGGAAAGTCTCACCCATGAATGGACCAGCGAAGTCTACACGATGCCAGGGTTTGGATGGCCATTTCCATGGGTTAGCTATGGCTTGCGGCATTTTTGGCTGCATTGACTGACATACTTTGCATTCTCTTACTGTTGTTTCAATGGCTCTGTCTATGGAGGGACCAGACATGCATTTGGGCCAGTGCCTTCATTCGTACCATTCCCTGATGGTTGTGGTGCAGTTCTGATAACATGGTAGTTTGCCATTTGGCTGGAATAATTGTAAGGGTACCCCATAGTAAACATCCTTCTTTGACTGATAGTTCATGGCGGCGTGTGTGGTAAGGTTTTAGATCTTCTGGGATGACCAGATTCAGGCCACCCATTAAGGGTGAAGTATAGGATCTTGCTTAATGTTGCCTCTTTTTGGGTTTCCTTTGTGATCATCTGGGTTGTTATGGGCAGTTGTTGAAGTTGTTCTTGGTCGATGGATGCTGCCTCTGCCGTCCATTTAATAATTTCTTCTCGTTCTCTGTCTCGGTATGCGTGATAAGGCATCTGCATGGCTGTTGCATGTTCCTGGTTTATGTTTTATATCATAGTTATACACCACTAGAAGCATGGCCCATCTTTGAATTCTGGCCACAGTTATTACTGGTATACCTTTGTATGGCCCCAGGATTAAACTAAGAGGATTGTTTTCTGTGATCAGGGTGAAATTTTTTCTGTAAAGATATGGGTGGAATTTTTTACACCAAAAATTCTTGCCAATCCTTCTTTTTCTAGTTTGGCGTAATTGCGTTCACTTGTGTTTAATATTTGTGAAGCATACGCTACTGGTTGCTCATCTTTTTCTGTGATTTGGGATAGTACCACTCCTAGTCCCACTGGTGAAGCATCTATGACTAGTGTAACTTCTTTACTGGGGTCGTAGTGGATCAGCACCTTATTTGTTGACATTAGTATTTTCTTTAGTTGATCGACTGTGTTTTTGGTTTCTGTGTTCCAGTATCATGTTTGATCTTGAGTAATTGGTTCAGTGAGCTGCATAGTGTAGACATATTAGAGATATGTTTTTCGGTAGTGATTAACAAGTCTAGGAAGGACTGTAATTCCGATTTGTTGGTTGCAAACGGCTTCTGTTCCTGCTGGATTCATTTGCACCCCCTCATTGTCAATTGTAAACCCAAGGTATGTTACTGAGGGGTGCATGAAGACACATTTGTCCTTTTGTAATCAAGGTTTTGTAAGTGTTCACTGTTGCTTCGGCCCATGGTGATGATATCATTTAGGTAACACCCAACTGAGAGTCCATGTAGTAATTTGTCCATTGTTGCTTAAAAAAGTCGCAGGTGCTGATGAAACTCCGTGAGGCCTGTGCATGTATAGGTGAATAATCCTAGATGGGTATTGATTGTCAATAATTCCTTGATTTGTTGTCCAATTCTATTTGTCAATATGCTTGTGACAAATCTAGTTTTGTGAATTTTTGCCCTTTGTTTAGTGCTTGGAACAATTCTTCTGCCTTGGGCATGGGGTGTTCAGGTATTTTGAGTGATGGATTGATGGTGATTTTGTAATCACCATGAATGGGAATTTCACCATTTGCTTTTCGTATGGGTACGATGGGTGCTGCCAAATCGCGGTATTGTATTGGTTCTAATATGCCTTCATGTTTTAGTCTGTTTAATTCAGCCTCAATTTTTTCTTTCATACCAAATGGGACACTTCTGGCTTTGAAGAATTTTGGTCCTGCATTATCTTTTAATTGCAGTTTGCTTGAACACCTTTGATTTTCCTCAATTCCTGTTGGAAAACCACTGCGTGGTTGTTGAGGATTTGGTTGAGTTCTGGCTGGGAAGTGTCCATTTACATTTAGTATTGAACCGATTTCCAGCCAGTCTAGGGGACTGTGTTGTAGCCAATTTCTTCCAAAGAGTGCTGGTCCCTGGGTATCTACGATGTAGAGAGAGAAAGTGTTTTTGGTCGCTGTTATTTGTATTGTACTTGGACCGTACGTTTTCTAGACCCTTTGATTCTGTCTCCTGTAACATATCTTAGAGTTATTTCAGTTGGTTTGAACCGGGAGGCGTGGTAGCAAGCGTTCCTTTACATGTAACGGCATTAGGGAGACCTCTGCCCGTGTCTAACTCCATCTTCAGGGGGTGTCCATTTATTTTTAGTTGTATAAAGATTGCTGAGTTTCCTCCATTTATTCCTTGGATGTGTAATATCTCAGGAGTCAAAATTTCAGGAGCTTGAAGGTCAGCCGTTGGGCTGTTATCATCGTCATTGCTAGGTTTCCTTTCTCTCTCTGCAATTATGTTGACTTAAGCTGCCTGCTTATTTGCAGCCCACCTGCACTTTAGAAGTGGATATTTAGCTTTGATATGTCCTTCTGTTTTGCAATGGTTACATTTAGAATTTTTGAAGAAACAATTTTCTAGTCGGTTGTTATATTTCCCACAACGGAAGCATTGTTTGTGGGAAGACCCCTCGACCAGTAGGTCTGGTTGCCCACATCCAAGTTTTTATCTGCCATTTCAGAGCTGCAGGCAGTTTTGTATGCAATCTGTAATGTAACGTCTTCATCCATTCCTAATAAATTTTGTCTTGCTTGGCGATTTGCCAGCCCCATCACTAATCTATCTCACAGAGCTTGATTTAGAAACTGCTCAAAATGACAGGGCTCTGCCAGTTTGCGCAACAATGCCAGGTATTCACTTACTGTTTCTCCTGGTCCTTGTCTCCTTTCATAGAATCGTTGCCTTTCTGCCATAACTGGAGGTTTGGGACTTAAATGGTTCCTTAGAGCTGTGCATAATTTGTTGAACGTCTTTGTCCCTGGATCCTCCAGGTCCAGCAAGGTCTTAAGGAAGTCAAATGTTTTGCTGCCCAGTATACTGAGGAAGAGGACACATCTGCAGTTTACTGGACCGTTCACAATATTGTGGGCTATGCTATAATTAAAATATTCTACGTAGTTATCCCAACTTTCTCTACTTAGTTGAATTCCCCAAAATTTCCCTCTGCCATCTTGCCGCACTTTCACCTTGATCTTTTTGCGAAAATTTGTTAGGGTTGTTAGTTTGTTGTTTTCTACCTTTTGTTGTATACATTTTCACGGTTAGTGCATGGAGTATGTGTAGGGTTTGTTTCGTTCCTCGTCGCCACTGTTGTATATGCACTCTGTTAGGTCTGCTTTGTTCATGAATGAGTGAGACAAACACCAGGCTGAGTCGAAATCAGGGTTCTTTGTTCTTTATTACCGGATTGTAACACTTGCGACTAACAAAGTTAGTCGGAGAATGCATTCTGCCGTTATCAGCAAAATGGTGATTTTTTATACCCTTGGATACATGCTTAGAACATCATCATATCATTACTTGTCCAATGACTAAAACTGTTGCTATCCTTTCCCTGCTAGCTTCCTGCCTCTCAATCCATCAATGTCTCTCTTATCTTGTAAGTACAAGGATGCATTCTGTTACTCCTTAGTACTGGGTGACTCCTTCTCCGGTCCCATCTCATGATGTTTTACCTAACAGGAGTACAAGGACACCTCCCCTTCTTGTTACTGCCCTGTACAGGGTAACTCCCTACACATTCCCATCTCATGACGTTTTACCTTACAACTCACACAATTAAGACTCGGAGACGTGATGCTTCCTCATCCTTTACTTCTATTAGACTAACCTATTAGACACACAGGGTTATATATATGGAAGGGTGACATCATGACGTGGGTGTCATGATGTGCAGCAGAGGGCGGACTTATACCCAACAACTGTCTGATTTCAATTGTCTTCAACACTGTGGATCAGTGAGTTTTTGCATCTGATATTGCCAAAAGGGATGTTTTGTTAAAAAATGTGGCCCCTTTCCTATAAACATACTCTTTAGGGCACTGTTGTTAACAGAGAAAATCCTGCCCTGGTTTGATTTAACCAAAAGCAGCACCTTGCACTTCTCTGAGCTGAATTGCATCTGCCATTCCTTAACCCAGTTCCCTAACTGGTCTAGATCCTGGTGTAAACCTTCTTCACTTTGTACTGTAGCATATAATTTTGCATCATCCACAAACTTACCTTGCCACAAATATTCTTATTCAAATCATCCCAGCACCAAACCCTAAGGTCCTCCAGACAGAAAAACTGCCTTTTACAACCACTCTCTGACTTCTATCACTAAGCTATCTTTTTTTCCTGTTGGCTTCCTACCACATTTCCTTATAAGACTATAAAAGATATCAGCAGAAATAGGCTATTCAGCCATCAAGTCTATCCCACCATTTAATCATGAACTGATCCATATTTTGCACTCAGCCCCACTGCCCAGACCTCTCCCCATAACCTTTTATGTCCTGGCTAATTAAGAACCTATTAATCTCTGCCTTAAATAGATACCCAATGATCGGACCTCTACAACCGCCTGTGGCAACAAATTCCACAGATTTACCAGACCCTTTAATCTTGCAGTTGTGCCCTCTTGTCGTAGTCTCTCCCACCATGGGAACAATCTTTCTACATCTACTCTGTCCATGTCTTTCAACATTCAAAATGTTTCAATGAGATCCCTCCTCATTCTCCTAAATTCCAACAAGAACGAGATTCCCAGGTCCATTTGCATCTGGGTATTTTCAATTTTCTCCCCATTTAAAAAATAGTCTGCCCAGTTATTCTTTCAATGAAAGTGCGTGACTGTACACTTTCCGACATTTTATTTCATTTACCACTTCTCTGCCCTTTCTCATAATCTATCCAAATCCTTCTACACCCTCCATGTTTCCACAACACTACCTGCTCCTCTATCTACCTTCATTTCATCGGCAAACTTGGCCATAAATCCATAATCAAAATATTAATATATAACATAAAAATAAGCAGCCCAAATACAGACCCCTGCGGAATACCAGCCAACCAGAATATGATCCCTATATTCAGACTCTGTTTCCTGACAATAAGCTAATGCTCTAGCCCCACGAGTATGTTTCCTGTCATACTTCCAAACAAACCTATCATTTTGGACCTGATCAAACACTTTATTAAAATACATATTAATAACATCAACAGCCTTGGTCTCACCTTTTCTCTTTGTAACCTCTTCAAAACAATTTATCAAATTCATGAGGCATGACTTCCCACACACAAATCTATGCTGGTTCTCCTTAATTTTCCCCTGACCATACAAATGTGGATAGATTCTATGTCTCAGAATACCCTCCAACAAAATTTCTCTCACACTAGTGTCAGACTAACAGATCAGCAATTACAAGATTATTCTTAAATAACGACAGCATATTTGGCATCTTCCAATCCTCAAGAACTTCTGTCTTCAACATCGAGTTGTGAAGACCTAAATAATTTCCTCAGATGCACAATTTTCTTGGATCCACCTGGTCCAGACCTGGAGATTTATCCATATTGATACAATTTAAGACTGCCAACACCTCTTCACTACTGATGCAGACAATCCCCCGACTATCTATATTTACCTTCCTCACGTCCAACTCCTGCTTATTCTGCTCCACAGTGAACACATTCATAAAATATTCATTTAAGGTCTTCATTTCTCTGACTCTACACATTGATGCCCCCCACATCCAAAAACTGGATCTATCCCTTCCCTCATGACCCTTTTGTTCTTAATATATAAAATATTTTTGGATTCTCCCTTACACTCTCTGCCAAAGCCATCTCTAAACCTTTTTTTTTTACCCTCCTTATTTCCCCCTTCACAACTACATTCCTTATACTCTTCAAGGAAGAGAATCGGACATTTTGGTGCCCGCAGTTGGGCTCCAGATATTTTGATGCTCACGTTTTGGTGACGGACATTTTGGCCCAAAAATACTTTGGCACCCACAATTTGGCATTGGCCCAGCTCCCCACCCCACTCACCCCTGGCATTTCAGAAACTCCCTCCCCCCCCCCACCCCCAGGAAACTGCTCTCCCAGCAAACATTTTAGCTATACATATTATACAAATAGTAACCTATTATATAAATAATCACTTATTTTACAAATGATCATCTATTATACAAATAATCAGTTACATATGTGAAATTAATGGGCTTATTCATAATTTAGTCATCTCAGAGCACCATAATGTTGACTTCGTTTTTTAAATAAACAATTTTTAATAATTTAATTAATAATTTTAAGACAACTGGATTGTTTTTAATGAATGTTTTAAATTTTTTTATAATTTATATTCAATTAATTATATATTCCAATAAATATAATAAATATATTTTATTATAATTTACCAAAAGCCCTCATTTCTGCTTGTTCCCCATCTGTTTTTAATAATTTAAATATATTGCTATAAGCTATGAAAAGCCCTTGTTTGTCAGGGGAGAGGTCCTCATAGGGGAGGGAGTTATTGCAACACCGAGGGTTCAAGCAGTGTGGTGGGACGGAGTCAGCCAGCAGACGGTGAGTAGGGCGGTTGGGCCAAAATGTCCAGCACCAAACTGTGGACACCAATCTGTGAGGGCCAAAATGTCCAGCACCAAAATGTGGGTCCCCAAATGTCCTAGACCCTCAAGGGATTGCTTTGAATCTATCATCCTCTATCGTACTTTCTTTTTGATATGTATCTCTATATCTCTGATTAACTGGAATTCCTTTACTTTGTCATTCCTGGCCTTGACCCAACAGGGAATGTTCATCATGGGCCTACCTTATCATCCTTTTAAATGCCTTCCATTTAACTATCGTGTTCTTACTCTCTAACGTCTGTGTCCAAAAAACTATTGTTAATTCCTGCCTAATGTTGTTGAAATTTACTTTTTAGGATTCTAACTTGATGGCCTGTGTTATCCTTTCCAACAACAATCTTAAAATTAATAGAACTGTGGTCATTGATCCCAAAGTGTTCCCTTACTGATACCTCGTTTACCTGACCATCTTTCTTCCCCAGTACAAGGTCCAATATTGCCCCTTCCCCAAAAGCCTTTCCCCAAGTTGCTGTAGAATGTTCTCCTGAGTGCACTTAACAAAATTCACTCCATCCAAACCCTTCACACTTTGCATTCCCAATTAATCATTTATGAAGAGCCTTGCTATTTTTACAGATCTCAACATTGTGACTGTATATTTGATCCTCCAGTTCCTGATGTCTTATTGGTGGCCTATTGTACACACTCATCAAGGTGACTACTCCTTTGTGATTCCTGATTTCAACCCACACTACCTCACATCAGAGTTTTTTGGCAATATCCCCTCAAAAAAAGAACTGATAACTGTGATATCTTCTTTGACTAATATTGCAACCCTCCCCCTCCCCCCTCACCCCCCCTCCCCCACCCACCTCTCTTCCCACAGTTACCATCACACCTGTATATATGGTTTTCTGGAAGAATGAGCTGACAGTCCAGGTCCTCCTTCACAACATCTCCATTATTGCTAAAATAACCCATTGTTCTACGCCCTAGGCTCATCTGATTTCCCAGTCATGATTCTTGCTTGACAATAAGCACAACAATGTTTAGCTATGTTACCACAAAGTCTTCTATTATCTTGATTTGTTTCAACACATTTCCTTTGCCTTCCTTGCTCTCCTTAACCTTTTCAGTCCCTCTCTCTCCAACTTGGATCCACATCCCCTGCCAGACTAGTTTAAAGGCTCCTGGATGAATCAACTAAATCTCCCTGCCAAAAAATGGGTTCCACTCCAGTTCAGGTGTATAACATGTACGATGACAGATGTGCAAATATCAGGATGTGCAAATACCGAAGTAAAAGTTTTATTTTAACTCAGTCATGCATTTTGTGTTGCAATCCAACCATGTCAGCATCCTAGCAAGAGAGGTCGTATCATCCAAAAATGCAGATTGTTTGTAATTGAATCAGTGTTCCCTCTCTGTATCTCAGGGAGAATTGGCCATTGGCCACGAAGGTAAACAGAAGGCCCTGAAGGGTGGCAGAGTTAGTGCAGTGGTGAGGTCCATGTTGTTACAACATTGACAACCCAATTCTAATCCGGTGCAGTGTGAAAGGAGTTTGTACATTCTCCCCATGTAGGCATGGGTTTCCTCAGGGTGCTCCTGTTTCCTCTCACCCTTCAAAACAGACCAGGGTTTCAGGTCAATTGGGTGTAGTTGGGTGGCCTGGGCTAAAGGGCCAGAAGGATCTGTTAAAAAATAAAATTATTCCTTTTTAAAAATTCTCTGCAGATTAATTGTGCCACAAGTACTGTTTGTTTCAATAAGAATCTTAAAGATTATACCGAGTTAAATTACTTTTTAAAATTAAATGAAGAATGAAGTTTTAAGGATTCTAAGAGTTTCCTATCATTCCTTTTTGCTGAACTACATACAAGAAATAGGACAAAATATACCAGCAATGAGGAATTGATTTTGCTGCCAACTTCTCTGTTTTATGGTTTGTTGCCATACATTCCTAAACTCACATTCCACCTTAAGCAATTCCAATGCCATCAGTGCTCTATAATTAGTAAGGGATTGCTTAAGATGGTATGTGAGCAGAAAGAAAAAGGTTTGAAAACCATTGTTTTAATCATACCTAATTGACTCATTATGTGCATGGTTTCATAACTACAAAGGAAATGGGCCAATGACAATTTTTCTCAAGCAAAATATTTCAGCAAAAATTGGGTCTAGAACCAAAAATTGGTTCTCAATCTTCCCTTTCCACTCACATATCACCTTAAGCAATCCCTCACAGACCACTGATGGCATAGGGATTGTTTAAGGTGGAATGTGAGTTTAGGGGGCAATTTGAAAAACACTGCTGTATATTTAAGTGGCTGAAATTTGGAAACTACCTTGTACATTAATTCAACTTAGATCTTCATTATTTGTTCAGGCTGTCATGGACTGATTATGACAGAATGGATAATGGTCATGTAATTCTTTTTGTCCGTCAGCAGGGATGCACCGAAGGCAACATCAAAGGCAGGAATTTCTATTTGATCACTTTTGAAAGTGTTCAATAAGCAGCGAGTATAAAACGCAAACCAAAGTGCTTGGAAACTTTTCAGGCTAACCACTGCTCAAACTAGTCCTCATCAAGGTGTCAGAAATGGAGAGGGTAAATAATATCAAATTCCTGGGTGTCAACAGTTAAGAAGAAGGCTCGCCAGCAGCTATATTTAGTCAGGAGCTTGAGGAGATTTAGTCTGTCACTAAAGACTCTTGCAATTTCTACATTGAGAACATTCTGATTGGTTGTTTCACCATCTGGAATGGACGTGCCCATGCACAGGACAGGAAAAGGCGACAGAGTTGTGAACTCAGCCAGTGCCATCAATGGCACCAGATTTCATTCCATCAAGGACAGGCAATAAGAGCTGGTGTTGCAGGCAAGTAGCTTCTGTCATCACAGACCCTCACCACACAGGCTATTCCCTGTTCTCACTGCGACCATCAGGAAGGAGGTACAGGAGCCTGAAGACAAACACCCAATGTTACAAAAACAACTTCTTCCCTTCTGCCATCAGATTTCTGAATGGACAATAAACCACAGACACTCCTTATCTGCACAAATTTCTTGACATACGTTCATGACAATAAACCTAATTCTGTTGTCAGCTCTGACTTGATTGTTTCCCATTAGTATTTCCTGATGATGTAAAATGCCAGTGGCCTGCTGCTTATAAACCAGCAGAACTTGAAAAGAAGATTTAATTACCAGACAGCAACCTCCAAAATATAACCTAAATGGTCAAAATAATTATTTTTAATTTTTGTTTTAATTTAGACATGATGCACAGGAACAGGCCTTTTGTCTCACATGCACTTGTGGCCCAATTATACCCAATTGTTCTACAACTCTGTATGTTTTTTGGAGGGTGAGGAAACCAGAGCACCTGGAGGAAACACACACAGAAAGGGGGAGAACATACAAATTCCATCCAGACAGCATGGGATTTGAACCCCAATCGCTGGCACTGCAACAGTGCTGCGGTAACCACTACATTAACAGTGCCGCCCATAGAACTTGTAGAGTTTGCCATAGAAATTAAGTAAGAAACTTATCTGCTCACTAGGCACAGAAATAATCTGGGAATGTGACGAGCTTGTGTATCTTTGTGTATCTCTTAGTAATTCTTTATGTCTGGCTGACCTTATGTACAGGAGGTTATGGTGACAGAGTTCAACACTCTTACAGATGTTGTCTTTCAAACTAAGTTGCTGTATTCCTCAGACAATGATGCTGGCTAGGAACAACACTTTGTGGGTTAAACTAGCCCAGTGAGTAAAAAAATAAAGAAAGCTGAGCTAAAGAGATAAGTGATTGGCACCAACAGTTTTTTATGAGGTTTGTTCATTTTTAATACTATTTTCATGAATGATAGCCATGGATCATGCTGGAATCAAATCAATGCCATTTCTTCTCTACCAGAAGGAACCAAAAGATCTCACAGCCACAATGAAATGAGAGGGTTGATATTCCCATGCCCTGGTGAATATCAATGTATCATTGTTCTCATTTCACTACTTGTAGAATTTTGCAATGCACCAATTAACTGCCAAGTTTCCCAAATGATGAAAACACTTCAAAAGTTATTTGACTGGCTGTAAAGTGCTTTTATTTCAACTTGCTTTTCGTTTGTCTGGTTACAAATCTATTTCACTCAATGATATCTCTACCCTATGCACAACTGGTTGCTTGGAGAATCATTCTTTGCTTTCATGGATAATGATGTTATTGTCTGAGGAAACCAAAGATTGTGTGTCATTCCCTAAGATTGGGAAGAAGGGGGAAATCTTAGCATATAATTTGCCTTTATTAATTGGTTGACAATTTAACCTAATATACGATCAGCATAATGTGATGCACATCTCAGACAGATACAGTCAAACATTTCTTGACAGTTTGGTTATACGTCAAACAGACTGGTAATATTTGACCAGTCAACAAATAGTAGGGGCTATTTTTCACAAACAATGGCATTAGAGTTACAACAGGCATTGACATAAAAGATCATCATAAAAAGCATGTTAGTAACACAATATTACATTTTGAATGTTAATTCAGCTGATCACAAATGTGTTTTGTGACCAAGTATGGGAGGGTTAGAAGGGAGGATTTTGTTTGGGTTATTCAGGTACAAAGTTGCTATTAATATTTCTTTTTTTTTTGTTCTATTTTGCAACATGAAGGCAGGATGGTGGCCTCTGGAATAAGGACGATTATCAAATTAGGCATTTTATTCAATCTAAACTTCCAGAATTTCCACATCTTCCTACTCTGAATTTTATTGATGAACTTTTTGAACTACATTTTGTACCTAAAGGTATAATATCTGCTTTATATTATGAAATATTGAATATAAAGACAGTTTCCTTAATTAAGATCAAAACTGAATGGGAGAATGATCTTAATTTATCCTTTTCAGAGGAAGATAAGTTCACAATTCTAGGCCTTATCAATAATTTTTCTCTATGTTCTCGACACAGTTTGATTCAATTTAAAGTTATACAAAGAGAACACTTTTCTAAAGTTCAACTGTCTCAAATTTATCCTAATATCAGTCCATTCTGTTATAAATGTAAAAAATTTTAAGCCTCTTGGATACACATGTTTTGGTCATGTCCCGAAGGAAATAAATTTTGGGCTGATATTTTTAAAACCTTTTCAGTTATCTTCAGGATCAATCTTGAACCCTGTCTGTTAATAACAATATTTGGTTTCTCCAAGGATGAGAATATCAATTTAACATCAAATCAAAGACAAATTTGAGCATTTTCTTCATTGCTGACCAGAAGAAAACTCCTGTCAAAATGGATTATAATAGTTACAGAATACCATGTCCTTTCTGAACTAGAGAAAATTACATATAATATCAGGAAAATTAAGGTCATTTTTGATAAGATATAGGATCCATTTATGGTTTATTACCACAATTTGAATAATTAAGGTACATGGATATGGTAGATTGGTATGATTTGCTGGACCTCCAGAGGTTGCTGCTCGATTCCAAGGCTGCTACTAATATTAATTCAACCTTGTTTAGAAGGAGCGGTTAAACCAACTGTTCGTTTTTGTCTTTTTTTTTTTCTTTTTCTCTTTTTTTTCTTGGGGCAATAAATAATTATGGGTTTGATTGTGATTTCATGTACTACCATCAAGGTACTATATGATAATCAATATAAATATAATTTGTACTTGGTTCTTTAAGAACCAATTATGTATAGGTTTTCAATTAAACTCACTAAAAATATCTTAAATGCTGTTAAATTTTATTTGTAGCACAGTAGAATCTGATTCTGACCATCTAAGCACAAGCTGCCCAATTTCACCCTAATTAACCTACAACTCTATACATTTTGGTTGGTGAGAGGAGTCCAGAGCACCCAGGCAGACACCGGGAGAACATACAAACTCCTTATAGACAGCACTGGGTTTGAACTTGGGCTGCTGGTGCTATAATAGTATAGAGCTAACCACTAAGCTCATTGTAATATTGAATGTGAATGCTTCAGAGTTTATGTATGAAGTGACTCTGAAGGGACGTTCATTTTCTTCTCTTTCTATGACTGTAAGGGGCGCTGGGCAATACTAATGGCTAATAATTGTCTGCTTTATGGCAGATTAAAGGTAATTTTATGTAATATTGCATTTTTGTTTTATCTGGTTGTAGTTCCATTAAAATGGTGACACAGGTCAACCGAGTGATGAAGAAGACACTGGAGAATTGTGCTCAGTTTTGGTCACCCAGCAATAGGAAATTTTTCATTAAGCTTAAAAGGTGCAGAAATTATTCATGGGAATGATGCCTGGATTGGTAGGGTTGAATTCTACACAGAAACTAGATAGACTTCAACATTTCTCCTGGAGCATAGGGGGAGACTAAAAGACATAAAATCAGAAGGGGATAGATAATGTGAGAGCAAATAGATTTAAAAGGAATCTAAGGGTCAGTTCATCACGTAGAGTGTAGAGGGTATATAGAGTTAGGAGAAAGATGAGAGCAGATGTAATTGTGACATTCAAAAGACATTTAGACAAGTACATGGGTAGGAAAGGCTTGGAGGGATATGGGCTGAATGCAGGCAAATGGAACTAGCTTGTCCAGCAGAGAGAAGATGGGCAGATAGGCCTGTTTCCATGCTGTAGCACCCTATGATGTTCCTTGCATAAAGTATTGAGAACATTACAGTCCTGGGGATTAAGATAACATATATAATAGCTTTATAAAATTTATATGTGAATCAAGATATTTTAAGAATCCTCTTTAAATAAGGAGCATTTTTGGTTAGAATTACATATGTCTCTTTCACAAAAGCCCCACATCTTTACAGGTTTTTAGGATCCTTAAAATGGCAAACTACTGCGTTGGGTGGTGACTCCACCTCCCTCACCATATCTTTGAGTAGTTTGTACTTGGTTCAGGCATATTCATTGGTCCCATGAAACAGAAGTTACAATTTGAAACAATGTCTTGACTTTGGTACATAATTCAGGTGAAAGGGCAATCAATGTACCTTATCAGCTGATCACCTGTTAAAGTAAGAGACCTTAAATATGTTAACTGGAGCCTCACTGGAAGATGTAAGACAACTAAGCCTCCATTAGAACCACTTCAGGTAATCTCCTTGAACAATGGGACATGATATCCTGTCTATACAGGGAGCAACATCTAGGTGTGTGGATCCAAAAGAAGTGGGGAGCTTATCAACGAGAGGCAACAACAGGTACCTCTTCCTTGGGATCAAGGATATCTTCGATGCAATGTGCCTCTGATCCTTTGCAGCTCTGCCTGAGAATGGAACACATGGATTGACAAAATGGACCATTCAGCTTTGCATGGAAGTGATTCAGATTTCCCTATTTCCCCCATCCTCTCCCAAGCACTTACCACTTTCTTTTCCTTTCAGATTTCTGTCAGGCAGTCCAATTCAATCAATTTCTCCTGACAGTGAGTTATAATCCCAACCACATGCTTTGTAAAATTAGTTTTGTTTCATCTGGAATAGTATATTAGTCCAAAAGAGATTACCTAGTTAAAACTCACACCAAAAACAGCAGTGCAGTTGGGGTAGACTGGATTAGACCATGACTCGACTCTACATGTAGATGATAATAGTCAGGACAGCAATAAAAACCCTGGATGTATTCCAACAAAAGGAATCATACATGAGATACAATTCTCCAGGAGCAGGTATGGACATTGACTTTGACCTAATACCAATAGGGACTACTATAGCAAAAAGACCATGGGTTTCAGTTCCACTCTGAAACCTTGACTGCCGATATCTCGTTCATGATTGTAATATACACAAATACAAGAAACAGATGCACTTTTGCTCTTATTTGCAAGATTGGCCAACAATTACCTGGTGTCTTTCAGATGAAGTGCTAAACCGAGGAGCCATCAACCTCTCAGGTGGATGCAAGTGATCTCTGAAGATCATGACGGCAAAAGATAGCTTTCAAAGGTAAAACTTACTTGTCATTCAACTGTCACTTGTGGGAACTTGTTGCGTACAAACTTCTATAGGTTGGCTAAGAAATTATCAATGGAGACTAGACCTCCCCTAAGTTCACATGGATTCCAATGGTTTCAGAGTCAGGACCTAAGGTCAAGGTGTGAGTGATGGAAAGCAGGCAGCTGGAAAAAGGGTCTCAGAACATGATGGAATAATATGTAAATCTAAATCCAAATTATGTTGGCCATGGAGGTGGGGACACAAAGCTCACTTGAAGAAGTTGAGGAACAACTTCACCATTTGAGATTGAGGCTAAGACACAATATCAATGAATGCTCAAAGGTCCAATTTCTTCTCTTCCTTTCCCTTTGTTTATGTATAATTAATGATTTTTCTTATATGTATACCTGCCCTGCCCCATCCATGGTTTTGTTTGAAATTGGAAATATTCCCAGACACATTTTAGGTGGAACTGTTCATATTAATCCCTTGGGTAATTTCTGAATTATAGATCAAATAGCAATTGATGTGTCCCCTGAGTTCAGAATTAATTACTAATCATTTATAACCTTACATTTTTCAAAGCTGAATAACAAATCTTGTCACATTTATTGGTCTTTCTCTGTGCTTGACCATTAATTCACTTGTTAAGTTCATAAGGAATAGAAACTAGTTTATGGTACTTAATAGACCGAAGGCATTCAAATTCCTCCTTTTTACACCAGTGATTTTGCTGCAACACATAAAAAAAAAAGCTAGAAATATTTAAGGTACTTAATTCAAATTGCCTCAAGTCCCACCATATCCACAAAAAATCCCAAACTATTAGATTGTGGCAAAAATCCATGGATTCACTAATGCCATCTGCAGAAGGAGATCTTTCTGCCCAATTGTTGTGGTCTACAGTGACTACCATGTGGTTGATTCTTAATTGCTTCATCAATGCAGGATTGATAAGGGATAGACATTGTCAGTGTGACAGATTATGTTATATTTTATATTGTATATAGATATGCTTTTGGAAGATAAATTGTGGGGTTTATAGTTAGGACACACACACACACACACACACACACACACACACACACACACACACACACACACACACACACACACACACACACACACACACACACACACACACACACACACACACACACACACACACTTCAAAACAGATCTCATTTAAAATGCTGGAGCTCTGCTCAAGCCAGACAGTTCAGGTTCTGAGTCCCTTTGCAAAAACTTTGACGAATGCGAGTGTGTGAGAGAGAGAGAGAGAGAGAGAGAGAGACTGGAACAGGACAAGCTTGTAAAAAAAACATTTTGAAGACGGGTTGTGAGTTCTTAATTTCATCTGGTCAATGCCCTTGTGGTCCATACAAGAGGAGATGGCTGGCTGTATAATGTTTCACTTGAAATAAGGGAAACAGAAAAGGAACTCTGTGGTGACCTGAAAGAAAGAGGTTATCATCTGGAGAACCCTGATGGGACAAGTTTCTTCAGCAAGACACTGAAGTGGCTGATTGGACGGAATTAGTTTGTACCCAACGAGCAACAAATCTCTCTGAAAATCAACAAGAACCTTCCTGAGCGGTAACCATTTACCTTTCAATCACCAAAGGTTCATAAATGTTAAGTTCTGTGCACAGTATGAGAATTGTCTGATACCAGTGAACTTGGAAGCGTGAGAAATGAGATTGGACTGTGAATCGAAGAACTTTTCTGAACTTATATACACATTACATACATGTGCACTTAGAATGAAAAAGGGCTTAAGTTAATAGTAATAAGCTAAAGTTTGATCCTGTTTTCGTGTTTAAAGATAATTAAAAGTAACTTTTGTTTAAGTAACCATTTGTCTTGGTGAATTTCTATTGCTGCTGGGTTTTGGGGTCCGCTGGGCCGGTAACATTAATGACATTCACATTCTATGAAAGAAAAGTTAACATATTTGGCTATAGCACACCTGGTTGCTGCATCCAACCCATTAATATAAATTCTAAATGAATGAACCAAAACACTGAAGCATTTGGCACCCTAACAATTACAGCCAGACAAACTTCAAATAACCTGTCTAGCCTTCCTTTGTTTTATCTGCTAGCAATTTATTTGCTTGTGCTTATATATTGCACTCATGGCTTAAAATTTTCCTCCGGTAGCAATCTTTTATGTGGCACCTGATCAAATGGCTACCCAAATGCACTCATAGTTTCCTTTTGTTTATTTTGCTTGTAACATCACAAAAGTACTTTAACAAATAGGTTAAGCATGATATTCCTTTCATACACTCTATTGACTCTTCTTTATCATGTTATGATTTTCCAAATGTCCTTCTGTTACTTCCTTAACAATGGATTTTTGCTAACAGATGTTAAATGATCCATCCCGTATTTATCTTCTTTCTGATTCACCCCACCCCTTCCCTCCACCTTTCTCGAATGGGGTTTATGTTTGCGGCCTTCAAATCTGGTGGGTGTTTTGCAGGATACATGGCCTTTTGGAAAATCACAATCAATGCTTCCATTATCTTTGAAGCTAGTTGTACATCCTTCAGTGCCGAACTCAAGTTCACCAACTACATGCCAACTATTAAACACCCATTTTTAGATTAATCCTACCCTAACCCATTTTGTTCTCCCCACATTCCTACCAACCTGCTCTCTGCAGACTCCACCGTTCATCTTTGCATTGAAGATCAATTAACCTTTGGAAGGTGAGAAGAAAACAGAGCACCCACATATGAAACTCAAGCAGTCACGAGGAGGATGTAAGTGGAACACAGACAGCAGCCAAGCTGAGGAATGAACCAAGGTGTCTGGAGCTTTGAGACTCTGTTAGCTGCCCCACTGTTGGACTGTCACACTGGAAATATTGCTTTGTTTCTCACTCCCTTTTGACCCCAATTTCAATTTGTGGGATACTTTCAATGTTTTATACCACGAAAAAAATATTTGTTTAAAGTCACTGTCATTTCTTTATTTATTATTACTAATTCCTCTCCCCTCATCCTGGAGACCAATGTTTACATTAGTTTCTCTCTTTTTACAGACATAGAAAATCTCACCACATACTTCACTGCAGAGCCCAGGCCCACCATGTACATGCTGACTGTCACACACCTATTGTTATACTAATTGTATGATACATTTTATTGGCCAATGCTCACAATCTATTTCAGCTGGCTGACCTTTTTAGTTATTTTTGATGGGTTTCTAATATCCTTCAATTATTTAGTCTGTTGCTAACCTTTGTAATATTAGAAATCTTTTTTCCTACCATTCTTAGTTGAATGAATTCTTCTTGGACAGGCCTTATTTCCTCAATGGACAATACTTTTGAAGAGAATTATAAAATATTTCATTAAATATCTTCTATGACTTACCCGTTGTCTTAACTTTTAATTTCTTTTCCCAATCCATTTTAGGCAATGTTGTTTTCATACCATTGTAATTCCTTTTATTTAGCCATTCACAATAGGAGCCATATGCCACCCCCACCACACTCCACTCCCACCTCGAAGCCACAGCACATTTAAGGCATAGACTGAAATCATAAATGTTTTCATGTTATTTATGTAGTCGGCAGAAGAGTAGAGAAGAAACCAACTAAACTTGACTGCATCACAGGGAAGGGGACCAATAAACTTTGTGTAGAGCCCTAAGAGGCCCATAGTCATAGCCAAAAAAAAGTTGAGAATGGCTGATCTAAGGTACTAGTTTTAGCCTATATTTCCTTCTTGGAAACTGAAAGCAAAACTCCATATGTCATGGTCAATCTTAGCCAAAGGATCTTCAACCATGAGAGTCAGGATGTGTACCCACTTGTCCAAATGAGTGCAATGCCAAAATCTGTCAACCTTTTTTTTGGCTATGGCCTTACTCTGCTTTAGGTTTATTGGCCCCCTTCCCTGTTATGCAGTTGTTTAGTTGTTTTTTTCTGAAATTCTCTTCTATCCCTGATACACCTTGGGGTCCCCTTATTAAGGATTTCAGTTTGTGCCCCCTTTAAATGTGCTGTGGTCCCCAAGGGGGATATATGGCCCCTGTTGAGAATGGCGGGTCGACAAGCTACCCAGTTACTGGTGCCCTATCCATCACTTGTGAACAGTGGGTGCAGTGAATTCCCTCTATCAAAAGCTGGCATCAGCTCTCAAATTCATGATTTCAAGAAGTTGCAAAGGAATGTTGCCATCTGCAGCATTTTGTAATTAAAAACAAAATCATTCCTGGAAGCCTGACACAATCACAGATAGAGGCAGGAAGCTTATTGAGAGAGAAAGAGTTAACAGGCCAGATCATGTTGGTACTGATCCATGTCTCACAATAAACCATCCCATCCCTCCCCTCCCCAAAATGTAATTGTTTATTGTCATGTGTAGCCAGAATGCCAGTAAAAACTTTGATTTGTGTGTTATCCAGGCAAGTCAAGTTACATTGACATGGAACAGAAAGTGCAAAAATTAAACAGAAATCCACAGTATGACATTACAAAGCAAAAGTCCACAAAATAGTAATACAATACAGAATAAAAGCAAGGTTTTCGGACTAAATCAGTCTGGACCATGTACCTCTATATTTTTCTTTCAGAATACATTGAACTACAGCTTAAACACTTACTTTTAGCAATCCCAACCTCTTTGTGCACAGTGGTATCAAATGTTGTTTACTGCAATAAGGCTATAAATAATGCAGTCGCATTTGTTCCTGCAACCTCATGCCTTCATCTTGAATCTGATTGCTTCACTCTCAATATGAAGTGACCATGCCATGGCTTAACACTGTGGTATTGCAAGACACACCAAGAGTTGCAATCAAGTGCTTAAAATGAAGGAACAGAGCTGTTATCAAGTTTGGGAGATATTTTGAAATCTCTGAATGTGCCTGTCATCCCACAGAAACTAGAACACAAGCATAACTCTTGGTAGAGATAAAGTCTGAAAAACTAAATTATAGCCTGCATTGTTGAAACACACTTGTCTGTTCCTGAACACTTGTAAGGGAGACAGTGCCAGGAGAAAGATGACCGACTCTGCTTTGATCTCCATTGTGCTTTGTGCAGCAAAATGTTGCCACACATCCTCTAATAGTTGGAGCAGATGATTAAACATCTCATGTCATTTCATGTGGTTATGTGCATAAACAAATGTCCTCCATCATGCAGCTGTCCAAAACAAAGATTTTAAATATGCAAAAATACTATAATATTTAGAAAAAAAAAACAGAAGAATGCGAGATATCGACTTAAGCTTTTTAGACAATAATTGTAGAATGTACTTCTTTGTTAAGGGCTTTAAGAGTTTTTTGCTTTTGAAGTGTATTGTGTCTCAAATTGCTTCTGCTGAAATGTCATTCACATACACATTGTTGAGAATACATAGGTTTTTTTAAAATAAATGGCCAAAGCCAGTCATACGTGTTTTCTCACCATTGAAGTTTAAGCTGGAACCAGAATGGATAAATCCCTGATTCCAATTTACATTGGAATATCACAGGCATCAGTCTTCACTCCGTCGATAACATCTACAAGAGGCAGTGTCTTAAGAAAGCAGACCCTATCGTCAAGGATGCTCACCTCCCAGGCTATTACCCCCTTCACTCTGCTACCAACGGGAAAAAGGTATTGGGGTCTGAAGATGAGCACTCAGCGGCACAAGGACAGCTTCTTTCCCTCTGTCATCAGATTCCTGAATGAACAATGAACTGCATTACATTTTCTCTTTTCCTTTTTCTTGTACTATTTTCATTTATTTTGTCATGTGGTTTATATAAATATTTGCTTGATGTAGCCGCAAAGCAACGAATTTTGTGACATGTTAATAGCAATAAATTCTGATTCTGATTATCAGCTGAGGAACTGACTGCTGAGGAGCATTAAACAACCGTTCCCTTCCTCATCTGGACAGAGTGAGTCCTTCCATCTCTCTGACCTCAGTCCTGTCCTGTAGACTGGAGTAACTGGTGAAAGGTAGGGGCTGGAAAATAGGCAGATAGAAGGCTGAAGATGTAAATCCCAGAATTCCCTGGCGATTCCTCCAGCATCAAAATCATTTCAGCGTTATTACACCAGGAAATGCTGAGGAACATCCACACCAAGAGAGAGTCCCTTGGATTCACCAGGAACTACTGAAGGCAAATAAGATAGAATTCCTCTTTTTTACTCAAAAGCAAACTTGAAACTCAAATTCTGTCTGTCTGGCCTTACCTAAATACCAGATGACTCCCAGACCACAATGTAGTTCCCACTGACTCTGCACCATGTCCACGATTGGATCACTCTGTCTTCACTGGATATGCTTTTGAGGAACACCCACTCCTGCCTCCCCTGAGAGATGGAGAATGCTGCTTGGTTGATCAGGATGTACAATGCACAGCTAATGGTTGCCACCTCCATTTCTTCCACCACCATTGGACTCTCTTTGTATGTTGGGAGCCTCTCCAAAGCCACAGGGAGTTTCCCCTCCATAAACAGGACCCACTCCCTGCATGATCTAAATACCCACCTGTTTTCCAGACCATCAAAACATTCCCAAATTTGATGTAGTCTCATGTCAGGTTCTGTGATTGTAGTAAATGGACAAACATGCTGGAGAACTCAGCAGGTCATGCAGGCCTGAAACTTTGGTTATTTATCTTTACCTTCTATGGACATTGCATGACCTGCTGAGTTCCTCAGCATGTTTGTGTATATACAATGATGTAGTCTTGATATCATTCAGACCCTATCCTGAGTCCGATTCAGCCTCTCTAGTTTTATTTACTCCCATTATATGAGTGTCTGCCCTCTGTGGCTTCAAGTGAACTCCCACCTCAGGTGAATTGAGAAAAACTCTGGTTGAATTTCAAAGAACATTTTGGGCCTTCTATTTATATTTGATTGACCTGACTGAGCTGAAGTCCATTGGCTATCTGCAGGCTATTATACCTATCTTAGACCATAGTCCTATGGCAGTGCAGCTCCCTAATAGCATCAAAGTGGCCATTATGCATGTCCCTCAGTACATCGATGTGGCTGAGGTGGAGGTGATGGACAGCTTGATTCTGAATAGGAAGTATCACCTGCGACCTGTCCTGGTACAACCATGTAGATGCTACAAGCAAAAAAAGTGCACAAAGGGTTCTACTTTCTCTGAAACCTGAAAGATTCAGCATGTCCCTGAGGTCTCAGACCTATTTTTACAGAAAGTATCCTGTTCAGATGCATTACAACATTGTACAGGAACTGTTTTACCCAAGACCACAAAAAACTGCAGAGACTTGTGAACGCAGCCCACACCATATTTTAAGCACCCAAGCCTTCCATCATCTCCACCTGTAGCAAGATTGTTGATCTAGTAAGATTTGTTCCCAAGGTAGGGGAGTCTGGGACAAGAGGACACAAATTCAGAGATGCAGAAAAATTTATTTAGCCAGAGGGTCGTGAGACGGTGGAATTTGTTGCCACAGGTGGCTTTAGAAGTGAGGTCATTGGATGTATTTAAGGCAGAGATTGGGCAGGTATTTTATTAGTCATGACATCAATGGTTACAAGGAGAAGGCCAGGGAGTGAAGCTGAATGGGAGGATGAATGGTGGAGCAGACTCGATGGACTGATGGGCCTACTTCTGCTCCTATATATTTTGATCTTGTGATTTTGTGATTACCTCTACCTCCCTACTGACTCAAGAAAGTTGCCAAGACATCAAAAAATTTATCCCAGCCTGGCCTCTTTTCATAACCCCCGAACCTCCTGCTGCTGTTGGGCAGCAGATACACGAGCTTGAAAACACTATTCCAGATTCAAGGACAGTATCTGTCCTTGCTGTTATCAGAACCTTACATGAATTTCCATTGCAAAAAAGATGATGCAGTTTCATTGTTTTAACCTGTATTTTTTTCTCTATCCTGCACTCTTGACTTACTGTAAAACGTCATCCCCTGAACTTTTGTTTTATTATTGCATGGCCCACTGTCGTTGACTTACCTGGATAGCACACAAAACAAAGTTTTTTGCTGTATCTATAAACAGCTTAATTTACGGACAATGTCCATGAGGATAAACATTAAAATCTGTGCTGAGTGGGAATAGAATGCTGAGATCATGAGGATTCTCTAGAGTCCTTTACCTATCATATTCACTAGAAATGAGCATGGGAGTTTGGATCTGGAATATACTGTCTCATTTGGCAATGGGAACAAATTTTTGCAATAACTTGCAAAAGGGAAGTGGATAAATATTTGAAACATTTGCAGGGATTTCAGGTGTGCAGTGAACCTTGATGCGGGGAAATGCTGGACAGGTACTCCCTGACTTGTGACCTATGCGACTTGTGTCCATCTGCACATGTGACCAATTTTTTTTTTAATAAAGAAAAAAATATGAAACTTATGTGATTACAGTGAAAATCGCACCTCTCTATGGTGGCTGCCATGTGTCTAGTGTCCAATCTCTTGTGAGAGCTGGATTTGGTGACTGCTGCTTTGAGATATTTCACTGTATTTTAACTCGTTGTGTCCTGTTTTCTTCTGATTCTGTTGCTCAATATTCTGATAGTCAGATAGATTTTAGAAGTCAATAGAGTCGGCACAGTGCTCACCATCCACAGCAACAGAGAGAATGAGAAGATTTGAAGATAAAGGAAATCGATCGCTTTACTCTTCAGTATCACAGGTAGGTCAATTCCCTGACATACGTCCATACCAAGATACGACTGGTCATCCAGAATGGAACAGACAGGAACATGCCAGGGAGCACCTATAGTGTGTTTTCAATGTGGAATTTCCTGCAATGCAATTGGTGAGGAACACCAATTGGAACCAGGTCACAGACAGGAAACTCTGTGGTAGAGAATTGAAGATCAAGCACAGGTGTGGCTTAAGATAGAAGAACCTTCCCTCTTCCAATAATCAAAGGATCAGAGTTATACACAATCTCAACCTCACAGTCTCTTTCTGCTGATAGTTGCACATCACAGAATCAGTCAATCTCTCCTCATCTGGCAGCAGTGATACCTAGTAAAAACAATGAAGAGCTGGAGGTCTTGCAGCATCCATATGAGGTAAAGATATATCACCAATATTTTGGGCCTGAGCTTTTCTTCAAGGTATGAGTTAAAAACAGGCTGGCGCCTGAGTTAAAAGGCTAGGGAGAAGGGAAGAAAGGGAAGGGGGAGGAGAACAGACCAACAGACAAAAGGTGATAATCAGACATGGGTCAGAGGAGAGGAAAGGTGAGAATAGGTTGGGGGAGGAGGTGGCTCTGTGAATACATAGCTAGAGGAAAGGAGACAGAGGGCTTTTGAAAGAAGTGGGTTGGGGGGTGGGGGCACTAACAGAAACTGGAGAAGTCCATGTTAATAGCATCTGTTGGCATACCTGAATAGGTCTTGCCATTTCTATCATTTGAAAGTAGACCATTACCAAGCAGCTTTGCTGATGAACCATATGGCTTTGAAATAACAAGCTTCAACTTGCAGTGAAGGCCAATAAAGGAGAGAAGGATGGAACCATTGGGATCAAAGTGAAACAAGAATGTCTGCAAATGCTGTAATTGGAAATTAATACAGGTAGATCCCGACTTATGATGGGGTTCAGTTCCAGGACTCACATTGTAAGTCAAAATGTTCATGTTGAAACCGTGCCATCAGAAGCTCAGATGCCCGGGCAGCCAGGGCTTCAGGACCTCGGATGTGCGGGGCTAGGGTTTTGGGAACTCCTATGCATGGGTGGCCATGGTGTCAGGAGCCCAGATTCGCAAATGGCTGGGGCATTGGGAGTTAATATGTGCAGGCAGCCGGTGTGGCCATGGTGTCGGGGACACAGATGCGTTGGTGGCCAGGGTGTCGGGTGCTTGGATGTGCGGTCGGCCAGAAGCTTGGATGTGTGGGCAACCATGGTGTTGGGAGTTAGTATGTGCGGGTGGCCAAAACATCGAAAGTGCGGAGATACATTGAAACTCAAAACATAGCCATCATAACTTTTTAATATTGTAAGTCAGAGCATTGTAAGTCGGGGTCTATCTGTACACGCTCTGTTTCAAAGACTTTTCACTGGCGGAGGGCCAAATCGCTTCCTCCTGAGCAGTACAATTCTATTAATGAAAACTTACAAAGACAAACTATGTCCAAGACAGTGCCCCCAAACCAGAAAGAATGAAATATTAGTACACAATGAATGACTGTCTGTTGGAAAAGTGAAAAGGATGTAAGTATAATGGTCTAACATTAATGGGAAGTATTTGGTTTACATGAAATGATTGTTGACACTTATCATCTCCATGGCATTTCACTGCAAGTTGAAGCTTGTTATTTCAAAGCCATATGGTTCATCAGCAAAGCTACTTGTGTTGTACTCTATCAAATATGTGGTGTCATATTTTTTAAGAGAACCCATAAAATATTCAAATATAACCAGCAGAATAGGAGATGTGTTTGTGTTTTAAAAAGAAATTACAAGACTCAGTCTGACATTCAAAAAAGAGTTAACTTAAATGGCCTGAAACATGAGGAGAGGTTGAAATTATCTGAAATGATGGGGATGTGCAGGAAACTATGAACACACAAATGAAATATCTCAGAACATTTAAAGTAGAAACACAAAAATGTTGGAGGAACTCAACAGGTCACACTGTGGTAAAAGCACATAAATGCAAGAAAGATGATGCCCTCTCTCTCCAGTAAAAAAGTTGTTTAAATTAAGTAGACATTGTTGCATTTATATTTAATTACACTGGGAATATGAACTTTATTGCACTGAATGATCAAATCAGAATTTTCTGATTAAATATGCATTCCCTCTAGTGCAGGGGTCTCCAAACTTTTTAAGCCATCGACCCCTTCAGGGACTACATTATCTCTCATTGACCCCCAGTCATAGAATCCTGGCAAGCGGGGGGGGGGGAGGCGGGGGGGAATGCTGAGTAGGGTGGCTAGACATCCAGTTTTAAGCCAGACAGTCCAGCTTATGACCCCTTTGTTCTTTGTCCAGTGCCACCTCGAGCCAGATGTTAATTTGTCCTCCATTTGGTGGTATAGGCCCTACACCCCCAAATAGAGTGCACATTAAGGGCAGAAAGGGAACTTACCCGCTGAATACAACGTCCTAGGGTCATACACAGGCCATACACAGCTGGCTGCCGCATGCGCGATGGGGGGGAGCGTGACGGTAGCGCACGAAGGTTCATGGAAGGAAAGCCTCCTCCACCTGTACACCCTGTAGGGTGTGGAGGTGCTATTTTAAATCGACTCATACCCCCCTCCCCAGTGTTATCAACCCCCTTTGGACCTCTAGGGTCAACTTAGGAGACCCCTACTCTAGTGTCACTTTTTGGCAGTACAATTGTAAACACCATGTGAAAGTTAGAAGAAGCAGATTGCAGAATTGCAGATTTCAGAATTGTAAATGACTCCAAAATAAACATAAAGCATAGAACAGTACAGCACAGTACAGGCCCCGTGGCCCACAATGTTATGCCAACTTATATAAACCTACTCCACAATAATCTAACCTTTCCCCTCCTCACACCCATTACCCTCTATGTTTCTCATATCTGTGTGCCTAAGAGTCTTTTGAATATCCATATTGTACCAGCCTCCACCACTACCTCAGCGGGGCATACCAGGCATACACCATTCTCTGTGTAAAAAACTTACCCTGATGTCTCCCCTAAACATTCCTCCACTCCCATTAAACATAAAATGATTCACCAAGATTCCAGAGAATGTGCTAAAAATATATTATTCAAAATAAGAGCTGCTGATAGAGATAAAGAAATGGGAAGATTTCCTTGTTCCATTCCTATTTCTAATCTTTCCGACAGCATTCTCTGCAAACTTAGCATAGATTTTGATATGAACGTCACCACAGTTACCTAAAGTGAAATTCATTTTCCATTGTTACACTCATAATGCATATTAAATATTGTCTTTATATATTGCTGTTCACTTCTCATCAACCTTCCCTCATGGGTTAACAATGATAGCTTAAAGAAAAAAAGTAGAGAAGATCTCAGTATCAACATGTTCAGTGTTTGTCCTCAAACATGACTGATGTGAACATGTACCCTCAACTTCTTTTAGGAATGTAAACAACATAAATTTTTTTATTTAGAATGAGTGTACACTGGTAAAGTGAGGATGTTCGTGCATGTGCAGGAAGATTTACTAGTGCCTTGTTGAAGAACTAGAATTTCTACCAAATGTCTAATCACATTCCCAAATACTTTTATGCTACAACTTCTTGACCCCAAAGAGACACAAAGTGAGTTCTAAATATCTATTACACATATAGGTTTATAAAGATAGACAAGAATACCTCTTTCATGTATTCATTTATTTTCAAGTTCAAGTTTATTTATCATCCGATTGTACAAGTACAACCCAACTAAACAGTGTTCTCTGGTCCTTAGTGCAACACTGCAAACATACATACAGGCAAACAATACATATGAACATTACAAATATTAAAATAAATAAATTTTATTTGTTAAATAAGTAGTTGAGTCACGGAGAGTTTGTATGAGCAGTTCGTCAGTCATTCAGCCGTCTCACTGCCAGTGGGAAGAAGCGCTTTCTCAGCCTGGATCTGATACTTCTTTATCCCTTTCCTGGCAGGAGTAGTTGAAAGATGTTGTGTGCTGGGTGGTAGGGGTCCCCACTGATTTTTTGAGCTCTCTTTAGACAATAATCCTGATGCATTACATCAGTTAGGGGGAGGGAGATCCCCCTGATCCTCTCTGCCACTCTTATGGTCCTGTGGATTGACCTCTGATCTGATACTCTTCAGCAAATGTACCACACTGTGATGCAGCCAGTCAGGACACTATTAATAGAGTGCCAGTAGAAAGTTGGCAGGATGATGGTCAGTAGCTTTGTCCACCTCAGTCTTCTCATTGTTGCACCTTCCTGACAAGTGATGTGTGTCCATGATAGGTCACTTGTTAAGTGGACTCCAAGGATCTTGGTGTTCTCTACTCTCACTACCGTGTTATTAATGTGTAGTGGAGGATAGTCATCCCTGGCCCTCCTCAAGTCCACATTCATCTCCTTTGTTTCTCCCCGATGAGGCTCAGGTTGTTATTTTTGCATCATTTCATGAGATTTTCCCCCTCTTCTCTGTAGTGCAACTCATCATTGTTGCTGATGAGGCCGGCTACTGTCATGTTATTTAAGGCACCATTTCATCATTCATGGGGACAAACTAATCCTTGCAAGAGTGGAGTTACACAGAGATGCTGGAGAAATTCAGCAGGCCATGCAGCATCCATAGAAATTAAAAGGCTAGAGCCCTTCTTCAGGAGTGCCAAAAATCAGGTGGTTGCCTGAATAAAAAGGGTGGACGGAGTAAGGGGGAGGAGAAGAGAGATGAACACAGACTAACAGGTAAGAAGTAATAGGTTCGCTAGAGAGGAAATGGTTCACGGAGTAAAACACAAGAGTCTACAAACACTGTGATTTTTGTAAAATCACAAAAATGATGGAGGAACTCAGCAGGTCCCACAGCGTCCATAGGAGGTAATGACCAGGTGATGACATTAAAAGAGATTAATTTCATGCATGTTATTTCTGTCCACTGCATCTTCCTGCAAAAATTACTGTGGCTTCAGAGAGAAAGTAGTTTACATTATAAGTTTGGTTTTCTCTGCTTTTTAAGACTATTTCCTCTGTGATTTCAGTTTCTTTGTTGTACAATGGAATGTCACCTGCTCCATCCCTAATGTGTTAGTTCGCACCACATTGCCAATACTTCACGTGATTCTGCAGGGGTCATGTACTGAATCCAGTGCTCCCATTGTGGATTTCTCCACATTGGAAAGACTGGATACAGACTATGAGATTGCTTCATTGACCACCTTGGCTCTGCCAGGTGCAATAACGTGGATCTCCTAATGGCCACTTTTTTCAATTCCTGTCCCATTCCCTTACAGTCATGCACTGCCAGAATGAGACCACCTGCAAATTGGAGGAAAAACACTTCCATCTGATTTTCCATCATCCGTCTGGACACCCTCCAACCAGATGTCATTAACATCGACTTCTCCATTTTCCTTTAAAATCCACACCAAATTCATTCCCATCTCCTTTCCTCTAGTTCTCACGCTCTTCTCCATTTCCCTCTGTCTCCTTTCACAAACACAAAATCAGTTCTCCTCTTTCCTCTCATCATATCCAAGTAACACCTTTTGTCTGTTGGTCTGGACTCCTCCCTTCCCATTATTCCCAGTTTCTTTCTTCACCCATACCTTGAAGAAGGGCTCAGGCCCAAAAAGTCAGTTAAATGCTGTGTTCCTCCACCATTTATCTGTTTTCAATAGATCACAGGCTACATGTCAGTGGAAAGTTGGCAATTTCTTCCCTGTTACCAAACCAAAATTTCTCATGCACTCTGAGCCAGGAATTGATCATGATTATGTTGTTATCTGTAAGAGGTTCCTGGTTTACAAGCTGGTTCTTGTTCTTCCTGAGTTACAACAAATAATATTTTTCAAAGCCTTTTATATTTCTTGTTAAATATTTTAGCAATATTGTGAAAGCTACGAATACTTGTAGATGATCACCAGTCTTTGAAGGAGGATTTTTTCTCTGACTGTACATTCAATATGATGGCAGCTATATCTTCTCCTCCTGAAATGATTCAACAGAACCAAACCTCAGTACTGAAGTAAAACAGTGAACAGTACAACACGAAAGTCTGCAGACACTATGGTTGAAGTAAAAACACAATGTTGGAGAAACTCAGCAGGTCAAATGTTGTACTTTATATAGTAAAGATACATTTTGGGCTTGAGCCCTTCATCAAGGAATGAGCAAAATGTAGGCAGGTGCCCAAAGTTTCTTCAGCATTGAGATTTTACTTCAGTACTGTGATACCACGTGGAACTGAAACGATATTGCAGGATACCAAGAAACCATTTTCTTCTCTCAGCCGCAGCGAAGAATAGTGAGAGCAGATTTTTATAACAGCTGCCAGAGCATTAATACAACTGCTAGTGGGCTGAGCAATTATGCTTTAACAGACAGTGGATACCCGATGCTTAACTACAGCTTCAGAAATATAGTAAATACACGTGTTAAAACTTGATTCCCCCAGCGAATGTTTAAATTCCTTCCTTAATGCTTTAATTAACTTAATTGATAGCTTTGGTGTAAAACAGATATTATGTCCATAACTTCTACCAATAATGCATAAAACCAGATGTAATATGTGCACCAAGAAAGATAAGGACACTGCAAAGACACATTCTCTATGAAAAATAGTTCTGTTGTTATTCTACTTGCATGAGTTCCGAGAATCAGAAAGATATGACTGAATGCCAAAATCAATATTTCCTTGACATTCCAACAAAGGATTATTGCAGTTAATAGAAAGTACAATGGTTATAGTTTAATTATATTTTAGTTATGTAGAACTGATAAAAGATTCATGTTCACACTTGAATATTGTAGGCTGGGAAGGATGTCCAGGCAAGCACTCAGTAGTAAAATGTTCACATTCACTGAACCCTGCAGGTGTTGAAAATTGTGAAGCAAAAATGAATAATGCTGAAAATATTCTGGGGGTCAGGCGGCATGAAATGGAGATGCACAGGAGACGGCAGGTTCTGGAATCTGGACTAAAACACAAGGCAGTCAAGCAGCATCAATGGAAGAAAGATTGGCCAATGTTTCAGGCTGGGCAATCTGAGTTCCTCCAGCAGATTGTTTGCTGAGCAACCTTCTTGTGGAAATGGGATTTCTCTTGGATGACATCAGTGTGCAGAGCCATCAGCTCAGATGTTTAGCTGCCTGTGTGTCCAATCACAAAGAAGATTCCTCAGGCAGATGAAACTTAGAGGGATATCATTTATTGTGTATCTAAATTCCATCCACAAGTGTGTAAATGATAACACTGTAGTATGCTGGATCTCAACAAAAAATGAGATGGAGTACAGTTAGGAGATAGAGAGTCTGGGTGCATGGAGTCTCCTTCAACATCAGCAAAATGAAGGAGCAGGACATTGACTTAAAGAAGTAAGGTGGAGTACATGGCCCTGTCTGCAATAATTGTACCAAGGTAAAGATGGTAGCAAGCTTAAAGTTTCTGGGTGTAAATATCACCAACAACCTACCATCAAACGCAGTGATGCCTCAGCAAATCCCTGCTTCATTATAAGGCTCTGGAAATTCTATATATTCCCAATGTCTGCTTCCAATTTTATAGCTACACCATAGAAATCTCCTGTAAAATACAATGCTCAAGTTTAGACATGACATAATGGTGACAGCTCAGGACTGTGATTGCCTGGGACAATGACTACCCAGTCTGGACTGCTGGGATAGTGTCTGACTGCTCAGAACAGGGACCAACTGACTGACTGCATTATATCAAAACCCGCATTGTTCAAAACTGTGTTATACAAGGTGTGTGTGTGTGTGTGTGTGTGTGTGTGTGTGTGTGTGTGTGTGTGTGTGTGTGTGTGTGTGTGTGTGTGTGTGTGCGCGTGCGCGTGTGTATGTAGATATATATTTAAAAATATATATTGTGAGCTAAGGCTCAAAATTTTGAATATGCACCTTTGTTTTTCCTGCATAAGGAACGCTCCTGCATAACTTGCTGAGTTTCTCCAGCATTTTTGTGTACATTGAGATATATTATGAAGTTTTCAAAATCAAATGCATTACACATTATATCTCAAAATGAATAACTGAGGGAATTATAATCGATACTTATAAAATTAGTGTTAGATGGCATGAATGATTGTTAAGCAGTGGCAATACAAAACATTTTGAGTATTTTGCAGAGAAATTAGCCTCACCAAATGTCTCCACTATCTATCTGTTGCTCTTTAGTTATTGATGTTTGTGGCAGCTGCATTCCCTTCATTACAGCATTGTCAGGAATTCCGTTGACACTAAACTATTTTGGAACTCTCCAGTATTACATCAAATACAGTATTTTATTGAAAACCAGTATTTGAACTATTTATTCACTGAGACAGATTTATAGCCTACTGACTGGTTGCACTGCTCTGCAGCCTGATTTGAGTGCCTAAAAATGCAGAAGGCTACAAGAAAGTAGCAAGCCTAGCCAAATCCGTCACAGGCTCTCATCTCCCATTCATCAAGGATATCTCTGTGAGGCGCTGTCTCAAGAAGACAGCCCACATTTAGTTCAAATTTAGAAATGGGTGAAGCAACAGGAAGGAGGTGATTGGAGGAAGAAGAATGACATTAAGATTGGAGGTATTGTGGATAGTGAACAAGGTTTTCAAAGCTTTCAGAGGGGTCTTGACCAGTTGGAAAAATGGGCTGAAAATGGCAGGAAATTTAATTCAGACAAGAGTGAAGTGTTGCATTTTTGAAAGTCAAACCCAGAAAGGACGTATATGGTAGGGCACTGAGAAATGCAGTAGAACAGAGGGGTCTTGGAATACAGATACACAATTCCCTGAAAGTGGCATCACAGGTGGATAGGGTTGTAAAGGGAGTTTTTGGCATCTTGGTCTTCATAAATCATGAATATAGGAGTTGGGATGTTATGGTAAAGTTATATAAGACATTGACGAGGCCAAATTTGGAATATTGTGTGCAATTTTGGTCACCTAACTACAGGAAAGGTATCAATAAAATAGAAAGAGTGCAGAGAAAATTGACTAGAATGTTGCCCGAACTTCAGGAATTAAGTATCAGGGAAAACTTAAACCAGTTAGGATTTTATTCCCTTGAATGTAGAAGAATGAGGAAAGATTTGATAGAGGTATTTAAAATTATGAGGGGAATAAGCAAAATAAATGTAGATAGGCTTTTTCTACTGAGGGTAGGTAAGATACAAACGAGATGATGTGGGTTTAGGGTGAAAAGGGAAAATTTAGGGGGAACATGAGGGAGGACACAGAGAGTAGTGAGGATGTAGAATGAGCCGCCAGCTGAAATGGTGAATATGTGCTCAATTTTAACATTTAAGAATAATTTGGACAGATACATGGATGGGAGGGCTACGGACTGGGGACAGGTCAGTGGGACTAGGCAAAAAAAAATGGTTTGAAAAGACCAAAATGACCCAAGGGGCCTGTTTCTGTGCTGTAACGTTCTATGGTTCTACATCATAAGACCCCCTTCACGCTGGTCACAACCTCTTCTTCCTGCCACTTTTGAGAAGTGAAGTACAAAAACCTGAAGACCAGTATTTCTACATTCAAGAACAATTTCTTTCCAATTCTTGAACGTCTCCTTACCACCTTAAACATAAACCACTCCAGCACCCCAGAAAAGGCCAGTATACATAATTGTAAAACCACCTGTTGTTTGTATAGTGGTATCTTGAATATTAGCTATCTATCTTCTGCATTTATTATCTCTTTTCATATGGTGTTAATGTATACTATTGTAATATTTTTATGAAGTACCTGTTCAGCTTCAGCAAGTAAAAATTTCAGTGCATTCGCACATGGTCCAATGTAAATGACAATAAAGCTTTTGAATCAAAAATCCTGGAATTTAATATCACAATAATTACTTAACAAGTAAACTTTGATTGTTTGCACAAGGAAAGTCTCAGGAAATCTAAAACATATCTTTTAGTAGTTTATGTGTGTGTGTGTGTATATATATATATATATATATATAATATATATTAGTTAATGTTTAAATATTTTGTAACTGACTTGATACTGGATTTGCATGTCAAGATATTTCCCTTGTAGGTTATGATTAGTCAATAAAGTAATAGAAAACTTCTTCAATTGTAATTCTTGGTGTGAAGTGACTTGAGTTTCATCTAAATTTGCATCTCTATTCTCTTCTTCCTATCCTTTTCACTATTGAAGCTTCCAGTATCATTTCTTATATGGCCAAACATTTTTGGTTGTGGGCCACATCCAGAAAAATATAAGGAGTCATGCGCCATACAATATTAAGCCAGGCAGTTTTCAACTACCATCAGCTCCTTTAACAGGCCATTTCAAGCCTGTAGTGAGCTGATGGCAGGTGGACTGGGCGGATGGACTCTGCAGGGGAGCAATGAGACTTGGCTCTCCTCCCTCTGTGTCTCTGGACCAGCAGCAGCACTACTGTTTCTTCTTATAATGGCCACTTAAAAATGGGAACCAGCTGCAATTGGCTTGGAGGGGTGTAGTTTAGCCATCCCTGCCTTACACAATGCTTCAGGAAAGCAAAGGACATGATTCCATTCTGAGGTGGCTGATAAGGTCTACATTGGGTCCATAAACTCTTCAAAGGTTGAGGCAGGAGATGATTGATGGAGGGAGGGGAACAGTTGAGACGTTTGTTAGGTGGTGCACTGTGCATTGCATCCACTGCTTCTGCAAGGCCAATGTGCGCTTCTGATTTATGACCTCAAGGCTCTCCATCCGACTCAAATGTTCTTTCTCCTCTTTGAACAGTAATGAGTCATGGATTTCTGCAAGTCAGAACATTCCTTTACTTTTTTTCCAGGAAGCTCTGACAACATCCATGAATCTTTTTCCCCCTATGCCCTTGGCAATAAATTCCCATGAAAAAGTTCAGAATGCAGTGATAGTTTCAGGAGGCTGATGTCAAAACCACGTATAGCCATTTAGGTTACAGAAATGTGCCCTTGTAGAACTGACACATCACTTCCTAAAATTATGAGCTGTGGAATAAAATTTACTTTTACAGAATTTATGTGAGGAAAAATAAATAAACAAACAAATGCAAAATAAAAAAGAATTTAAACATTTTGTTGATTTTTTTTAATTTTTCCAACTCTCATTTTTTTAAGAGGTGCAGAATTGGGGTTTTTGTTCTAGCACAGCATTTAATTTGCCATTGCTTAGTAATTCAAGAGTTTCTCACATTATTTACCCTCAAGATGTCTGAAACCAAGTCAGCAAGTTTTAAATCTAAACAGTTACTGTTTTTTTGTGATTAACATCATTAAACGATCTTACCTACATTTGATATGGATTGAAAGTTCCTGAATCCATTCAAACTGAAACATTAATTAGATCCATAGAACCATAGAATGCTACAACACAGAGAGCCATTTGGCCCTTCTGAATTCCAGAATTCGGATTCAACTCAAATCAATCTTACTACATCAACACGTAATGACATGAATTAGTAGGAGCAGAAGTTCAAAGTTCAAACTTCAAATTTATTGTCAGAATATATACATGACATCACATACAACCCTGAGATTCTTTTACCTACAGGAGAGGCAGAATACCCCTTAATGGTTGTGCAAAACACTGTACTCAAGAAGAAACCTTTAAATGTGAACAAATAAAGAAATGTAAACAACTGACTGTGCCATACAGAGCAAAAAAAATCAATAAAGTTAAAAATTAAGAGTCCTTAAAAGAGTCCCTGATTGAGTTTATTGTTGAGGAGTCTGATGGTGGAGGATTTGTGTGCTCCTGTGTTGCTGGGCCTGGACTTCCTCTGTCACCTTTTAAGTATGACCATGGAGTATTCTGGCCCACTTCCTCCAATCACGGAACGGAAGGTCCCAAAAGCCGGATGCCATATGCAGTCTCTCCACCCAAAATATTGATCTCACCCCCCTTCCCCCACTGTTTCCGAACCTAACTCCCAACTGCATACCAGTAGATACAAAGAGCAGGTGATACAGTGCGGGGAATTGGGAATTTATTAGAGCCGAGGCACAGTGGCTGCTCAAAGAAAACATCATTGAGCCTAGCAACAGCCCATGGAGAGCCCAGGTGGTAGTCGTGAAAGGGCAAGAGAAGTCTAGGCTAGTGAATGACTATAGCCAAGCAATTAATCATTTCATATTCCAGGATGCATACGCCCTCCCTCGAATTTCAGACATGGTAAACGAAATTGTGCAGTATCAGGTCTATTCAACTTTCGACCTGAAAGCTGCATACCACCAGTTACTGATCCATTCTGAGGACCACACCTAAATAGCATTTAAGGCAGATGGATGACTCTATCAGTTACGGAGGGTCCCTTTTGGCATCACTAATGGGATCTCGGTCTTCCAGAGACAGATGGACAAAATGGTCAATGAGTATGGGTTGAAGGCGACCTTCCTTATCTTGACAATCTTGCCATTTTGTGTTTAATAATGCAAAAAGGGGCAAAATAAAGAATGATAAGATTGCTAGGATTGAACTCTCCACCTATAATTATGATATAGCATTCAGGCCAGGTATTTTCAATGAATCTCCAGATGCCCTGTCAAGAGGAAGCTGTGCCTCTGCAAAGACTGGTCAGTTGTGGTCACTGCACGATAAGCTTTGCCACCCAGGCATTACTCGCATGGCTCATTTCATCAAGTCACGCAACCTACCCTACTCCATTGAGGATGGAAGGGAAATAACCATGTCCTGCCAGGTTTGCATGATCTGCAAGTCGCACTTCTACCGCTCCAACAAAATGCATCTGATAAAGACATCCTGCCCCTTCGAATGACTCAGTGTCAATTTCAAGAGTCCCCTCTCTTCCATCAATGGAAATGTGCACGTTCTCAAGGTCATCAATGAGTATTCATGTTTTCCGTTCGCCATCCCCTGCCCACACATGACCACCACCATATAGAGGGCCTTGCACTCTATTTTTACTGTCTTTGGGTATCCTAGCTATATCCATAGCGACTGGTGCTCATCAATTATGAGCGAAGAGCTACACCAGTACCTGCTTGTAATGAGCATTGCCTCATGCAGGATGACTAGCTACAGTCCCTGGGGCAACAAACAAGTTGAAAAAGAGGTGACTATATGGAATGCCATGAAATTGGCTCTCTGGTCCAAAGACCTTCCAGACTCACACTGGCAAGAAATCCTACCCATAGCACTCCACTCTGTAAGGTGGCTCCTCTGCACAGCGACCGATGCAACTCCTCATGAGTTTATGTTTTCATTCCAGAAGAAATCCACGACTGGGGCTATCCTGGCTTAGCTAATGGCACCAGGGCCAGTCCTGTTGAGAAAGCACATGAGGAAGAGCAAGACAGACCCCCCCTAATCGAGAGGGTGCACCTGCTACATGTCAATCAACCCTATATGGCATACCCTGATGGCAGAGAGGACACCGTCTTGATCAGAGGCCTGGCATCCACTGGAACTGAGGATCCAATGCCTCAGATGATCCAGGAACTACTGAGTACCCCACTCAGGGTCCTGGAGTGGACCAATCCACCCCATGACCTGAGCCGGAGCCATTGAGACCACTGACCTGTACCATAGGAGGTCCAGGAAGTTCAGGAAGCCCAAAGTCCTCCAGTACTGCAGTACTCGACCAGAATTACCAGACCCCCCGACAGACTTAACTTGTAAATATTTGTAAAGTATTAGTTTTTTTTAATAAATGGTCTCTCTTTTTCACTCTCAGGCTCAATTCTGAAGAAAGGGATGAATGCAGTGAATTGGAATTCACTGTCTATGTATTGTTCAAATAGCTGGTTCCTCCCTTGGCTCCACCCTCACCTACTCCAATATAAACTCTGGTTTTCCCTGCTTACCTCAGATTCACCTGAGGATTATTGTGTGTGCTGGCCATTGATTATAAGCTATTAAAAGCATGTTTGTCCTTCTCACTAGTTTCTGAATCCAATCAGTTGCGTTATACAGACTATAAAGACTTTAAACTTTTGGTGATGTCACAGCTTCCGTGCTACTGGAACTTGATTTTCAATGTCACCTTAAAGCATGACGATGGAGTTTGATGGGCCCCATCCACTTCTCACTGTCTGTAACCAGCAATTCTTAAATTGCCCACTGCATTCCACCACCCATCAGCTCCCCCACCTCCCCCCCACCCATCACACACAGCCAGCAACCCAATTGCTTATCACAGACTCTCCATGGTCAAAATCACTCCTCCACATCTTTTCACCAATCTCACCTCTGACTGGCAACCCATCGCCACCAAAAGTAGGAGGCACAGTGCTGGGGACAGGAAATATCAGTTTGCTCAACTTCAGTTGTGTGGAGTCATTGATGGTGCATCATAGGGGTGGCAGCTCTTCCTGAACTTGGTGGTGAGAGTCTGGTGGCACCTATACTGTACCTCTTTCCTGGTGAACGCAGCGAGAACAGAGCATGTGCTGGGTGACGTGGATTTTTGATGATTACTGACGCTCTCCTATGGCAGTGTTCCCCATAGATGTTCTCGATGGGGGGAGGGTTTTGACTGTGATATCCTGGGCTGTGTCCATTACCTTTTGCAGGGCTTTCTGCACATCAGACCATGATGCAGCTGGTCAGCACACTTTTCACCTCACATCTGCGAAAGCAAAAGTTGGCCACTTGGCCTCTTGAGCCATCCCCTCCATTCAGAAAGATCATGGGTGACTAAATCATCACCAACATCCAGATTCCCAGGTGTCCCTTGTAAACTTCCAGTAGGGTGGCCATTCCAAAATATGTGGGTGTGCGTGTATATATACATATATACAGTGTGTTTGCATTTATTGTTTTTGCAATACCATTTAAATCTTATAAAAAAACATAATTTTTTGAAACACACTGTTATATAGTAATGGTAACCTATCATATCCTTTTGGAATGACCACCCTACCTCCCAGCCATTCAGAGACCTGAACTTGTCCAATTGGAATAGCATGGCAATGTATGGGGTGATAATCATCTAGTACTATCCCTTCTAAAGGAAAGTGTTTATTTGTGTTATTATTTATTCATTTGTTCCTTTTCTATTGCATTTTTACCATTTTGCTGGGAGAACCGAGGAAACCATTATAATCACAAGGAGAACTTGCAAACTCCACATGGGCACCACCCAAGATCAGGATCCAAGACGCAGCAGCTGATCAGCTGTTCTGCTCTGCATTGAGCTCAGTTCTCATTAATCCCTCAGTGCTTTGTGATTTCAAAGAACAATTCAGAATCACAATGTGTTCCAGCAGGTAGATTCTTGTCCTGAAAGAGCACAAAATAAACCAGATCATATTTTTAAGTCTGATCAGCCTTATTGATTCTGTCTTAAATTCCAGACTAATTTAATTGCCTGCATTAAATTTCTGAGGCTATTTCCGTGGGATTCAGCCTAGTCCAGTGATTCTCATCCTGCTTTTCTTCCACTTAACATCATAGGATGCTATAGGTGCTCAGTGGTCAGTAAGGGATTACTTAAGGTGATATGTGTGAGTGGAAAGAAAAAGGTTGAGAACTGGCCTAGTCATTAGGATATTAGGCCTGTAATCCAATCCAACTGAATGCCATTTAAAGCATCTGGAGAATATCAGTTGTAGAAAATTGTGCAGCTTCGGGAATGCAGAATGAAGGACTTAAGGGCAGCACAGTTAGCCTACCATTTATCACCAGCGACCGGGGTTCAATTAAAATGCTGCTGTAAGGAGTTTGTACATTCTCCTCATATCTCCAGGTGCTCTGGTTTCCTCCCACCCTTCAAAATGTATCAGGGTTGTAGTTCAATTGGTGTGTTTGGGTGGCACGGGTTCGCGAGCCAAAAGGGCTTGTTATCGAGCTGCATGTCTAAATTTAAAAAAAATTAAAATTAAATTATTTAAATTTAAATTTAAGTGAAAAATAAATGATACCTGGTCTGAACCAGCCTTGATAATTTTGTAATTTTTCCTTCAAATCCTGGCATAAAGAGAGCAATAACAACTGGGGAATGACAGATGTAAAGAAGCTACAGGTGAAAACAGAATAAAATTATTTATATCTTCAAATTTTATTTATTGACATTATACCTCAGGCAACCTTTCCAGTCAATCCTGCAATTTATTATTTTGCACATCAAAGGATAAACTCTAACACCAAAGCTTTCTTAAAGCTTTCCACACACACACAAAATTAGAATCCGGATTTTTGTATACACTTCAATCTATCTTTCTGAAATCAGAATTATCACCATAGCCAATTAAACAATAAGTAAATCCTTATCCAGTTTGGAAATTCATTCACTCTTGTCACTGTGTGCTGCAATGACATTGCACAAGGAACACAAGCCACCTGGTTCTATTCGTATTTCTCTCAGAGATTCAAGTATAGTTCTTGGCTTTATCAACCATGATCTTGTTGAATGGTGAAGCAGGCTCAATAGTCAAGTCAAATTTATTGTCATCTGATTGCAATCCAATGAAGCAGCGTTCTCTGGTCCTCGGTGCAAACCACACAGACACACAACAAGATATAACATGCATGCAGGATAAGTAATCACAAATACAAATAAATAAATATTGTTTTGTAAATAAAAGAATCTTGGATGGATAGTGTGAGCAGTTCCTTTGCTCATTCAACGTTCTCACTGCCTGTGGGAAGAAGCTGTTCCTCAGCCTGGTGGCGCTGGTTCTGATACTCCTGTATCTCTTTCCCGGTGGGAGCAGATGAAAGATGCTGTGTGTGGGAATAGGCTAGATCAGTGGTCTCAACCTTTTCTTTCCACTCACATACCACCTAAGTAGTCCCTTACGAACCAGAGCCATAGGTGCTCTGAGGTGAGTAAGACATTACTTAAGATGATTTGAGAGTAGAAAAAAAAGGTTGCCTGGATGGTCAACTCTTGCTCCTATCTCTATGTTCAGCACTAATCTTGCGGGAGTATTACTGAACATCACTTTTCAGTGTAATCCCTGGGGTCATTCTCATAAACCTTCCTTGGACTCTCTCCAACCCTAGTACATCCATGGGACCCAATACTGCTCACAATACTCTCAATGTGGTCTGACTATTGACATAATAAGTCTCAGCATTGCGTTTCAGTCAAGCTCAGGCAGCTGTAGTGGGAAATGAAGCTCACTCATCACCATTTGTTCTATCTGAGAAAATCACAGCAAGTTCAATAACAGATGCAGACATGTCTTTTCAAATGCAACAAGACTTATGCAAGTTGTCCAAAGAACTGAGTAGTACCCCCTCAATACAACACCAGAGAGTCAACCTGTCCTCTCACAATCAAGTCTCTGGAGGGGACCAAATAGTCAACCTGCTCACCAGTGGCAGCATGAGTAAAATGGTTAAAATGTACATAAAGCATAGAACTGAATACATAGTAGAGGCTCTTTGGCCCAAAGTATTGCGCCGATTATTTAAACCTAGTCCACATCAATCTCTCACCCTTCTATTGCCTACCTCTCGAAGGTCAAACCTCAGGTTTTTGAGAAAGAATTTTTACAGAGGAGATCATAAGAAAACGCTTGGATTCTCACCTTAAATTACCTCTCATTGCTCCAATCTTAATGTGGTTTTAATGTGCAAATCAATTTATCTTCTCACGTTCTGTTCTAAAAATAGCAGCATGATGAAGGCTAGATTCCTTGTTTTAATAACATTAGCAGGAGCATCTATGTTGTTTGTTACAATTCCATAAGATTTTTTAATTCAATGCAACAGAATAAAAGTTAATATAATCCATATTTGGGCAACAAATGTTATGTGGAACTATAACATCCAATTCCTTGCCATCATCAGGAAATGTTGATTTTTTTTCACAATTTAATATTGTTTAAAATCATTCATATTGCTGTGACATTCATTGAACAGAATTAATCTGCAAAACTTTCTGGATCGCTAAAGCAAATGAATGATTTATTTCTGTCATCTCATTTGGACAAATGCTTGCTTCTTTATTTATTAGATTTCAGATTTCTTGTCAGAGTACATACACGACATCACATACAACCCTGAGATTCTTTTTCTTGTGAGTGAGGCAGAATTACCAATTATTGATAGTGTAAAAAATACTGTACACAATGCACCACTGTAAACAACTAAAGACATGTAAGCAAACTGATTGTGCAATACAGAGAAATAAAACAATAAAGTTCAAAAGTAAGAATCCTTAAATGAGTTCCTGACTGAGTTTGTTGTTGAGGAGTCTGGTGATGGAGGGGTAGGAACTGTTCTTGAACCTAGGGTTAGATTGAGTCTTATGGCACATACACCTCTTTCCTGAAGGCAGCAGCAAGAACAGAGCATGTGCTAAGTGGTGAGGATCCTTGATAATTGCTGGTGCTTTCTGACGGCAGCATTCTATGGAGATATTCTCAATGTGGGGAGGGTTTTGCCTGTGATGTCTGGGGTATGTCCACTACCTTTTGCAGAGCTCTTCACATGGGGGTATTTGTGTCCTCATACCAGACCATGATGCAGCTGGTCAGCACACTTTTATACCACACTGATCGCCCAATTTTATATACCCCCCCCCAACTGTGGTGTCATCAGTGAAGTTGTAAATGATGTTGTTGTCGAACTGAGCCACACAGCCATAGGGGATGAAGCAAGTAGAGCAGGGGGTTAGGAACACAGCCCTTTGGTGTTCCAGTACTGATGGAGATTGTGGAGGAGATGTTCTTATCAATATTCACTGGTTGTGGTTTGAAGGTGAGGAAATCTGTGATCCAATTACACAGTGGGGTGTTGAGACCCAGGTCTTGGAATTTTCTTATCAGTTTTGAGGGGATGATGGTGTTAAATGTCAAACTGTAGTTGATAAAGAGCATCCTGATGAATGCATCTTTGCTGTGCAGGTCTTTTAGGGCTTTCTGTAAAGTCAGTGAGATGGCATCTGCCACGGACCTGTTGCTATGATAGGCGAATTGGAAGAGATCCATGTCACTGCTCAGACAAGAGCTCATCTGCTTCATCACCAGCCTTTCAAAACATATTGTCACTGTTGATATAATACTACTAGTCGATAGTCATTAACGCAGGTTAGTACACACTTCTTGGACACTGGTACAATTGACTTCTGTTTGAAACAGGTGGGTACCATGCCCTGCCAGAGTGAGATGTTGAATATATCACTGAATATATTGGTAAATTGGTCAGCACAGATTTTTAATACTTGGGCCAGATTCTCCATCCAAACCGGCTTTCCGCGGATTCACTCTCCTGAAGGCAGCCCACACGTCATCCTCGGATACAGACAGGAGAGGATCATCAGGAGACATGGGGTTGGGGGGGGGGGGGGCGTGGCAAGATGGCATAGAGATCAGACATGTAATCCCTGCCCTCTCTGGTCAGAATTTTAAATCCCCGTTTTTTAACCCTTTATTTTTAATTTTAAAACTTAAATTTTCAGTTTGATATTTTGGTGAGCCATTATGGCTACTAATGTAAAACAAAACTAAGTCTTAGTTACAAAAGAAAATACAATTTTGAAGTGCAGAAGAATTGGGGCTTAAACAACTTGGAACAGCCTCGGATCCGTTTTCAGCGATCCCCAAGCTTCAACAATCACCGGTGGGGACAAAAGCAAAGGTAACCAGTCTCAAGATGGCGCTGGTTCGACCCGTTCTGCGGAGGAAGGAGCGCGCTCCCAAGATGTCGGGCACGAGCCTGGAGGCTTGCTACAAAGAACTCTCCCGTTGGAAGAGACGGGAGCTCGGAGGAAGAAGATTCTGATGGCAGACACGCAGTTTTGCAGCGACTATGCACTTGGGTGGCACTGTTAATTACGAAGAACTCCATAATTTTATTTTAAAATTGTCTGCGGGGGGACAGCAGCAACGACCCCCTGAGGAAGTCGGGGGGTCGTCATTGCGTGTCCAAACTCGCAGCAAAATGACTAGAATGCTACCTTTTGAAGAGCAACAAGAAGAAGACTTACTTTACTCTACTGCTGTACAGGAAATGGAAGAGCTGGAAGAAAGTGAGTTACAAATTATGGAACCGGATCCATAATTCAAACTGCATTCCAGCCTGTTTTCATGATCTTTGAAGGTATTGCTTCCTATTTGGATGTTATTACTGCTTAATTGAACCAGGTGGTTCAAATGAATACTGATATAATTTCAGACCTAACTGTGGTTAAGGCAGAAGTTAAAGAAAATCGGGAATTAAAGTTTGAAGCTTCTTTTTCTGAATGTAAACAACAGGTACAATCCAATACAGAAACAATAGTAAAGGTGGAAAATTCAGTTAAAGATTTAGGAGCCCGGGAAAAAGAGTTAATTAAAAAAATGGACTACTTGGAAAATCAAAGCAGAAGAAATAATATGAAAATTGTGGGTTTGTCAGAAGGTATAGAAGGTCAAGATCCCATCAATTTTTTTTTAAACTGGATTCCCCAGATGTTGGGGAAAGAGTCCTTTCCTGGTACTGGTATTGGAAAGAGAGCTTTAAGAAGACCACCTTTATCTGGTCAGCCACCAAGAGCTGTGATTGTTCGTTGTTTGAATTGTTTGGACAGAGAGACAATTCTTAGACTCGCAGTTCAAAATGCAAGACAAAGGCAAGCTCCAATGATGGTTCAGAATAGTAGAGTTTTCTTCTATCCTGATTTGAGTCAAGTTATCATCAGACACCGATGTGAATTTAATCCAGTTAAAGATGTTTTATGGCGTAAAGGTTACAAATTTGCTTTTCGTTATCCTGGAGTGTTGAAAGTGTTTTGTGGAAACTATCAGTTTCAATTCTTTGAGAGTGAGCATGAAGCAATGGTTTTTGCTAATTTGTTACCGGATGTCAGATGACAAAGAAAGAGTCCATCATTATCTCCTAAAAGAAAATCTGATAGACTTGAAAATGGACAAAATGGCAGAAATGGAAAGAACGGGAATGGAAAGAGTTCATCTACTCTTGAAATAAATTCACCATCTGGACCAGAATCTCAAGCCTGATTTTTTTTTGTAATATGTTAATACTTCTGACTGGCTGGCTGGGGAAGAGGGGATTGCACTAACTTCATTGTTAGTCATCAGTCACTAGTGGGTAATCCACACCCAGTTTTTTTAGGGAGTTACTACCTTTTGGTAGTTTTTTTTTGTTTTTTTTCTCTCTTATTAACGAATATTATTTTTATTTGGAGGCCCTATATATTTTAATTTGAGGGTTCTATATATATTAAAAAATTATTTTTTTTCTTTGTTATTATTAACTTTGTGACTATTTTTGGTATCTAGCAATTGTATTAGATATGTCAAATTTGAAATTTGCTACCTTTAATGTTTAGGGATTAAATAATCAGATCAAGCGTAAGCGAGTTCTGGCTTACATTAAAAAGATGAAGATTGATATTGTTTTTTTACAGGAGATGCATTTGAATGAAAAAGAAAGTATGAAATTGAAGAGGGATTGGGTTGGACATGTTTTTTCTTCTTCATTTAATTCCAAAGCTAAGGGAGTAGTAATTTTGATACATAAAAATTTATCTTTTGAATTACAATCAATGGAAATGAATGCAGGACATATTCTTAAGTTGAATTGTAAGATTTTTAATGAATTTTGGACTTTACTTAACATTTATGCACTGAATGTGGATGATGAATCATTTATTTCGGAGGCATTTCTGCTTCTGCGATAAGCTAATGAAAATGTTCTGGTTGGAGGAGATTTTAACTGTGTTTTGGAACCTTTATTAGATAAATCTCCAAAAAAAATTTAACTTGGGGGATTGTTTTAAAGAAGGTCAATTTTTATCATTTAATCAAATGAGGGAAGATTTTGGTATTAATGAGAATTCTTTATTTGTTTATTATCAACTTCGATCTCTAGTAAAACAAATATTTGGTAGAGATATGATTTTACCTAAATTGACTAAATTTGAATCTTTTCTTGTGATTGCACCAAAGAAGGGATATATTTCATTGATATATCAAATATTACAGGAAAGTATGGAAAAAAAAGGGATGGAATAGATCTAAAATTAAATGGGAAAAGGATATCAACTTTACTTTTTCCAAGGATGACTGGTTAGATATCTGTCATGATAGTGTTACTAGATCAATAAATGTTCGTTATGCAATGGTTAATTACAATTTTTTACATCAATTGTATTTAACACCTGAAAAGTTTTAAAAATATATGGTTTTAGTGAATGAGACTCTTGTTTTAGGTGTGATATTTTGGTTGGAACTTTTTTTCATGCTGTTTGGTTATGTGTACATATACAATCTTTTTGGAAAGCAATTCAATTGTTTTTGGAACGTTTGAATAAGATCAAAATATCTCTGGATCCGACAATATTTTTGTTGGGTGAGTTTAATCCTGTGAAAGATTTAGGATTAGGTAAATTTCAGATTGCTTTTGTGTATTTAGCTTTATCTGTTGCAAAAAAAATGTGTAGCGTACAGGGAAAAATGCTAATGTGATTGATATTAATAGATGGCACAATGAGATGAAAACTTGTTTAGTAATGGAAAAAAATTACATGTTTTACATGATAATTAATTTTTTTTAATAAGTTGGTCTTTATATTTAGAATATTTACAATTAGATTTACCTTGATTAGATTTTAATAAATATATTTCAGTTTTCTTTTCTCTTTCTTTGGCTCTCCTAAAGAGAGTTGGCTGAGAGGGAGGGGGGGGATCTTTTTTTTATATAAAGAAATTTTTTAAATTGTTCATAATATGTATTTTTCTTATTGTATGTAATAACTTTGTTGAACTAATAAATAGTTATGAGAAGAAAGAAAAAGGAGACATGGGGGTGCACAGTGGTGGTTCTTTCTTGTTTCATGGTTGAATCAGGAGTAGAAGGCACTGAGTTTATCTGGGAGTGAAGCTTTTCTGTCTGCTACTGCAATGGATTTTGTTTTGTAGCAGGTTATATCATTTAGGGCCTGCCATTTTCATCCAGAAATCACTTCACCCCCCCAAGATGGATTTCTGTAGGTCATACCTGCTCCTTCTATAATGATCTGGACCTCTTGACTTAAATTCCTGTAATCTGGCTCTCAGCAGGTTCCAGACTTAATTGTTCATCTAGGCCTTCTGATTGATGGAGGCACATGCATCCACAACTGTTTTGATAAAGTTATTACCGTATGTTTTATACTTTAAAGAAATGAAAGGAAACTTCATTGGTTCACATGCAGCCATCATAAAAATCAAATTCCCAGAAAGGAGGCAATTAGCAGGAAATTATCAGCCAATTAGCTTAATGACTGCAATTGAAAAAATATCAGACAATTAGAAAGGAATAATACAATCAAGGGACAGATTATTGAACTGTGGGGCAGGTTATTATAGTGCTAGGTAATCTACTCCTGCTTCTAACTTCTTCCATCGATTGTGTGTGTGTGTACGGGTGGGTGTGTGTGTGCAGGGGTGGGTGTGTGTGTGCAGGGGTGGGAGGGTGGGTGTGTGTGTGCAGGGGTGGAGGTGTCTTTCAAATTTTGATTGTCTCTTATCAGAATCAAGTTTATAGACATGAACATGTCACAAAATTTGTTGTTTTGCAACAACAGTATTGTGTATTACAGGTGCAAAATTGCTATAAATTACATTTCCTTAAATTCACCATTTAAATGTGAATAATTTGGGCAAAAGAAGAGAAAAAAAAATGAAGGTGATGTCTGTGGTTCATTTTCCATTTAGAACACTGGGTGCTCATCTTCAGGCTCATGTACCTCATTCCTCGCGATAGCAGTGAAAAAAGGGTATGGCCTGGGTGTTGAGGGTCCTTGAGGATAGAGGCTGCTTTCTTGAGACACTGCATCTTATAGATGTCTTAATGGGGTGAAGATTGATGCCCATGATGACGTTGGCTCAGTTTACAACCCTTTGTAACCTTTTTTTTTATCCTGTGGATTGGCACCTCCATAGTAGACAGCGATGCAACCAATCAGAATGCCCACCATGGTACACCTACAAAAATTTGCTATGGTCTTTGGTGACAGAACAAATCTCCTCAAACTCCTAACAAAACATAGTTGCTGGCCAGCTTTTTTCATGATTGCATTGACATAATGGACACAGGATAGATCTTCTGGTGTAAGCTCTAATCTTCATTTCACCTTTTGTAAAATGGACTATATGTTCATTTGGAATTGTGCACCTTTTGGTCCTGGTTTGCCATTATGGCAATTAATTCATTCATTTGCAGAATATGGCTCCTAATAATGGGTGTGTGTAGGTGATAAAGGAAATGCATGGTTTTTTTTTCTTTGCAAAGAGTGCTAAGTGCTTACTTATTATGCCTACTACATTTTCATCTGTGTCCTTAATGTAAATGGCAGGAAGCTCAGCCCTGATCCTTGCAACACACCACTAGTTGAGGGCTTCCAAGCTGAAAAGCCCTCCACTATCACCCTCTAAATCCAACAACAAACAAGAATTTGCATCCATTTGGCCAGCTCACCCAGAACTGCATCTGAATTAACTTTCTAGACCAACCTATTATGTCAGACCTTCAAAGTTCATATTTGTTGTCAGAGTACATACATGACATCACATTCTACCCTGAGATTATTTTCACTGCAGGTGAGGCAGAATTACCACTTATCGATAGTGCAAAAACTGTACTCAAGAAGATGAGTATAAGCAAATATAGAAATCTAAACAAACTGACTGCAATACAGACAGGAAAAAAAATTAAATAAAGTCCAAAAGTAACAGTGCTTAAATGAATTTTTGATTGAGTTTGTTGTTAAGGAGTCTGATGGTGGAGGCGTAGCAGATGTTCTGGTAGTGCGGGTCTTGTGGCACCGATATTGCCTTTCTGATGGTTAGCAGCAAGAACAAAGTGTATGCTGGATGGTGTGGATCCTTGAGAATTGTTGCTGCTCTCCGACGACAGTGTTCACTGTGGGTGTTCATTGTAGGTGTCTTCGATGGTGGGGACTGTTTTGTCTGTGATGTCCTGTGTTATGTACTCGGACAGCAGCAATAAAAATTCACCAAGACTGTTATATTTAAAATAATAATCACCAATAATATAACACCTTCACTAACTTATCTCCCAACTATGCGCAAATATGTGTGTGCGCACGCGCGTGTGTGTTTGATTTGGATATCATGTTCACCACAGACATGGACTAAAAGGCCTGCCCCTGAGCTGCTCTGTTCAACATAAGAGGTACTGTATGTTCATGGCATCTGGAGAACTCAAGGTTAGCATTCCAACAAGTGCTCACTCTTGCAAATATTCTTTGCTAATGAAATACATTTGGAAAATTGTCCTTGTATTTTCTTGCTGTCATTAATTTCAGTGAAAATCCATAACACTGCTGAACCTTGAATATGTGTTTAATTCTGTAAGGATTATTTTTCTATCAGGTGCCTCTTTTTCTATCTTCCATCTCTTTCTCTTTATCCTTTTCAGCTTGAACAGAAAAAAGAACCATCCCCCACGATATTTCAAGACACCCTCCTGCCAGTTGAATACTCTGGAGTTTGTTCTAAATGTATTAATTGTTTTAGGATGTCAGAATCAAAACTGGATAATGAATAAGTAATCTGTTCTTTAGACATGGGGTAAAAAGCTGATTATTAGTTGACAAGACTCCACTTTCTTCTCTTCGGATAGTGCTAGAATCCATTGGGTCCTCCTGAAATAGCAGCCAGTGCTTTGGCTGACTATCTGTTCTGAAAGTCTCTTCATAATGACTTTTGGAGCAGTCTGCATTCTATGCTCATGTCCTCATAAACTTGTAACTTTAAAATTGATACATCGCTACTGTAATGTGGCCTGGGTTGGAGATGTTGAGTCATAAGGAGAGACTGATACACCGGGGTTGTTTTCATTTGTTCACAGGAGGCTGAATAGTGACTTTAAAGCTTGAGTAATTGTTCAGTAGTTACTCCCATTTCTATAGCACCTTTAAACTAGTGAGAAATATCCTCAGGCAAATCATGGGAGCATTATCTATATTTGTTTAAAACAGAAAGGAGAATTGAACTGATTAGCATTATGGCCATTTATCTTGGAGATTTATTTTTCCCTCAGAATTCAATCTTCTTCTCTCATGTCACTCTGATAGACAATGAATGGTCTGAAAGCATAACCCTGAAGGAACATTGTCATTCAGCTTGGTTACAGATTCCTCAGCCCAACTCGCCTATGCTGGCCTAAAAAAAAAACCCTACTCACTTGAGTCTCACTTGGCTGCATTTGTTCCAATTTCCTTTAACTCCATCTCTTTAATGTATCTATCCAAACATTATCTAGATGTTTCATTAGTACCTGCCTCACCCACCTCCTCCAGCAGCCTGCTCCATATACCCACCATCATGAGTCAAAAAGATTACCCCTTAGGTTCCTAGTAAATCTCCCCCCTCCCCCTCCACCCCTTACCTTAAGTGTATTCCTCTTCTCTGGGCAAATATCTCTGCATTCACCCAATCTATTCCTCTCAAGATCTTGCATGCCTCTTTGGGTATTTCCATTCCTCAGACCATTCCTGCTATTAAACTAAATCTTGAATCTACCTCTGTAAATATGCTTTGCTTACTTTCCTTTCTCATCAGGACCATAAAAACATCAACCTCAGATTTAAAATGAACATTAAATATGAATCTTCTACCATTGCTTCCAGATACAAGGGTTCCCTAATTTTACTAATGCTTTCATTTATATATTTTAGTGGTGGGAAATTTTAGTTGGGAGTTGGGAAACAGTAGAAGATTTGGCTTCCCTAGTTGTGCATTTGGAATAATACCACACCAAAAGCACTTCCAAAGTGACCAAGAGCTCTCCTCTGACTTTGGGGCCCAGCTCTTTGAAAGTCAATTAAAAATGATGGCTTATTTTTATATGTCACTAAGTAAAACAAATTCTACTGTATTTAAAGAAAAATAAATCCAATGCTAAATCTTGCAGAGGGTGGCACATCTCTGGAACACTACTTTGGAAAATCATGGAGATCATTGGAAGCGTTTAAAGAGGAAGTAGATACATTTTAAAAGGCCATGTGGAACTGGCACAGAAGAGAGGCCTGGCACAGTTTAGCCATGAGCACATTAAATGGACCAATTTAAGGGATTAAATGTACTATTCCTTTCCTGTTTTTGAGGTTCTAATACAAGACAGAGGCTCATTCATTGCTTCGCAGTTTTAGCTACTTTGGGGTTTGGAGGTTGCCTGTAGAATACACAGGAGTTAGAGGAGGATGCTTGTGAAACAGGGCTGCTGTAGGTTCAACTGCTGAGGTGCACCATGCTAAAATTACTCTATCAACCAGCCTTGGAGACATGCTCATTAAAATAAAACCTCTGGCATGGTAGTAGAACTATTTACCTTCTGACTCAGAAACATTCTCATCAGAGTCCTTAATGTAGATGGCAAGAAAATCAGCACTGATCCTTGCAACACACCACTGGTATAAGGCCTCCAATCTGGAAAAAAAAACACCTCCACTATCACCCTCTATCACCTACTACAAACTCAATTTTGCATTCATTTGACAAGCTTACCCGTAATTCCATGTGGCCTATTCCTCCAGACCAACCTATCATGTCAGCCCTTTGCGATGGATTCTTTAGAGATCCTGAGAGGAACACTATTGCTTTGCGATTTTGTCACAAGTTGTACATTCCTGGGCAAAACATTACTATTTCTTGTCATCAATAGCAGTTTGGACAAGTTGGAATCATTCCCCTGGAGTAAAAGTGTAACACACGAGATTACATGCTTTTAATGTGAATGGGGAGGAAGTTTCTGGCAACATTTTATCTTGATGTCTGACGTCTTCTTGTTGAGTTTGAGCAAATAAAGCAAATAAAACCTATCCTTGCCCTCACAGAGATTTGACCCAATCATGTAGGTGTAGCGCAATGAACTGGTAATTTTGTAAAAGTTTATAAAATTATGAGAGGGATTGATAGTGGAGACGGTCGGAATCCTCAGATCTTGTCAGAGGCAAATGGAGGAAAGGTTGAAGGGGAAGTGAGTGGGATTTCACATCACAGAAATATTGGCAACAGTTGTAATTTTATTTATTTTTAACTTGTGACCAATGAGCCCGTGGCACCCAAATATACCTACAAACCCCATATGTTTTTTGGAAGGTGGAGGCAACCAGGGCACCTGGAGGAAACCCACACAGGTCACAGGGAGAGCATAAAAACTCCTTACAGAAAGTACCAGACTCAAACCCGTGCCACTGACAAGGTAATAACATCATGGTAACACTGCTGACCAAAAAAGTTGTGTTTTTGAAAAAAAGAAGATTGGGAGTACTGATTATAAACTTTGTTGAATTCTTAAATCTGGAAGATGACAGTTTGAGCTTTCATTTTGCGTTCATCGAAACAGTATTGTACATATCGCACAGAATGGGGAAATGAGGTGGAAATGTAAAGCTGCAAGTGACTGAAACCTTGGGGAGGAATCGGTGGTGTCTGTATCTACATCTGCTCTTCTTCTTTGGCTTGGCTTCGCGGACAAAGATTTATGGAGGGGTAATGTCCATGTCAGCTGCAGGCTCGTTTGTGGCTGACAAGTCCGATGAGGGACAGGCAGACACGGTTGCAGCGGTTGTAAGGGAAAATTGGTTGGTTGTGGTTGGGTGTTGGGTTTTCCTCCTTTGTCTTTTGTCAGTGAGGTGGGCCCTGCGGTCTTCTTCAAAGGAGGTTGCTGCCCGCCGAACTGTGAGGCGCCAAGATGCACGGTTTGAGGCGATATCAGCCCACTGGCGGTGGTCAATGTTGCAGGCACCAAGAGATTTCTTTAGGCAGTCCTTGTACCTCTTCTATGGTGCACCTCTGTCTCGGTGTCCAGTGGAGAGCTCGCCATATAACACGATCTTGGGAAGGCGATGGTCCTCCATTCTGGAGACGTGACCTACCCAGCGCAGTTGGATCTTCAGCAGCGTGGATTCAATGCTGTTGGCCTCTGCCATCTCGAGTACTTCGATGTTGGAGATGAAGTCACTCCAATAAATGTTGAGGATGGAGCGGAGACAACGCTGGTGGAAGCATTCTAGGAGCCGTAGGTGATGCCGGTAGAGGACCCATGATTCGGAGCTGAACAGGAGTGTGGGTATGACAACGGCTCTGTTTACGCTAATCTTTGTGAGGTTTTTCAGTTGGTTGTTTTTCCAGACTCTTTTGTGTAGTCTTCCAAAGGCGCTATTTGCCTTGGCGAGTCTGTTGTCTATCTCATTCTCGATCCTTGCATCCGATGAAATGGTGCAGCCGAGATAGGTAAACTGGTTGACCGTTTTGAGTTTTGTGTGCCTGATGGAGATGTGGGGGGGCTGGTAGTCATGGTGGGGAGCTGGCTGATGGAGGACCTCAGTTTTCTTCAGGCTGACTTCCAGGCCAAACATTTTGCCAGTTTCCGCAAAACAGGACGTCAAGCGCTGAAGAGCTGGCTCTGAATGGGCAACTAAAGTGGCATCATCGGCAAAGAGTAGTTCACGGACAAGTTGCTCTTGAGTCTTGGTGTGAGCTTGCAGGCGCCTCAGATTGAAGAGACTGCCATCCATGCGGTACCGGATGTAAACAGCGTCTTCATTGCTGAGGTCTTTCATGGCTTGTTTCAGCATCATGCTGAAGAATATTGAAAAAAGGGTTGGTGCGAGAGCACAGCCTTGCTTCACGCCATTGTTAATGGAGAAGGGTTCAGAGAGCTCATTGCTGCATCTGACCCGACCTTGTTGTTTTTCGTGCAGTTGGATAACCATGTTGAGGTACTTTAGGGGGCATCCGAGGCGCTCTAGTATTTGCCAAAGCTCTTTCCTACTCACGGTATGAGTTCAACATCGCGTCGGCAAAGACTCAGAAACCTGGCCAGGAATCCTGGGCAAGGATGGTGTCGGCAAGTGCAACGACAACGGGCGCCTCCAGTTGGAGCTCTGCGCTGAACAGCAGCTTGTCATTACAAACACCCTTTTTCAGCAGAGGGACAGCCTGAAGACTACCTGGATGCAGCCCCGATCCAAACACTAGCACCTCCTGGACTACGTTCCTGGTGCGAGAAAGAGACCAAAGAGATGTGCTCCACACCAGGGTCATGCCCAGCGTGGAATGCCATACTGACCACCGGCTGGTTCGCTGCAAGCTCAACCTTAACTTCAAGCCAAAGTCCAAGAACAGTAAAGCCCCCATAAAGAGGTTCAATGTTGGAAACTTGCAGTCAGACGAAGTGAGAGGAAACTTCCAGGCAAACCTCAAAGCAAAGCTCGAGGATGCAATCTGCCTCATGGACTCATTCCCTGAAACCCTCTGGGATCAGCTGAAGACTGCCATACTGCAATCCACTGAAGAGGTACTGGGCTTCTCCTCCAGGAAAAACAAGGACTGGTTCGACAAAAACAACCAGGAAATCCAGGAGCTGCTGGCAAAGAAGCGAGCTGCACACCAGGCACACCTTGCAAAGCCGCCCTGGCCAAAGAAGAAACGAGCCTTCCGTCACGCATGCAGCCATCTTCAGCGCCAACTCCGGGAGATCCAAAATGAGTGGTGGACTAGCCTCGCCAAACGAACCCAGCTCAGCGCGGTCATTGGCGACTTCAGGGGTTTTTACGAGGCTCTAAAGGCTGTTACGGCCCCTCACACCAAGTCCAAAGCCCGCTGTGCAGCTCAGACGGCAAAGTCCTCCTCAGCGACAAGATCTCCATCCTCAACCGATGGTCAGAACACTTCCAATCTCTTTTCCGTGCCAACCGCTCAGTCCAAGAATCCGCCCTGCTCCAGCTCCCTCAACAGCCCTTAAGGCTAGAGCTGGATGAGGTCCTCATCTGGGAAGAGACATATAAGGCAATTGAACAACTGAAAAGTGGCAAAGCAGCAGGTATGGATGGAATCCCCCCAGAGGTCTGGAAGGCTGGCGGCAAAACTCTGCATGCCAAACTGCATGAGTTTTTCAAGCTCTGCTGGGACCAAGGAAAGTTGCCTCAGGACCTTCATGATGCCATCATCATCACCCTGTACAAAAACAAAGGCGAGAAATCAGACTGCTCAAACTACAGGGGAATCACGCTGCTCTCCATTGCAGGCAAAATCTTCGCTAGGATTCTCCTAAATAGAATAATACCTAGTGTCGCAGAAAATTTTCTCCCAGAATCACAGTGCGGTTTTCGTGCAAACAGAGGAACTACTGACATGGTCTTTGCCCTCAGACAGCTCCAAGAAAAGTGCAGAGAACAAAACAAAGGACTCTACATCACCTTTGTTGACCTCATTAAAGCCAAAGGAAAAAATAACATAATTTAAGAAATAACATCACAGTATTCAAACAAATTTGTGAACTGTATATGGAACACAACAGAAAAGTCCTACTGTGGACCTCCACCGCCTAAAATGACAGAAGGAGAAGAAGACGAAATGAACTGGCCCAGTATGTAAAAGTGGATGACACAAATTTCTTGTTTATTTTCTTTGTGTGATGACATTGTTTAATGGGTTTAATGTATCATATATGTTGAACATTGAGTGAGTGGGGAGGGGGGGGTGAAGGAGGGAGGGAGGAAAGGGGAGAAAATGACACTGTGTATATTCAAGAGGAAAATGTGTGTATTTTGGTCAGTATGGTTCATAGTGTGAAAAATTTTTAAAATTTTTAAAAAAGGAAAAGGGCATCAGGGCATGGGACCACCACCTACTGCAGGTTTCCCTTGAAGTCTCACACCATCCTGATGTGGAAACATATCAACAAGCATCATCATGGCTGGATCTGAAATCAAGAGGTCTACCCCTGACAGCATAGTACGAGAGCCTTCACCAGAACAAAAGCTGCTGATTAAGAAGGTGTCTCACCACCATCTTCTCCTGGGAACTGGGAACAGGCCATGCCAGTCATGTCTGAATACCAAAGAATGAGTCAGCAAAAATGGAAAACGTGCCTGCTGCCTTCATGTAACCTGATGTGCTCTGAGATTCCCTCTGGGCCTCTGCAAATATTTGAGTTGAAAGACTTTTACTACACTTCATTTAATTTGGTAATTTATGTGTGAATTCTGAGAGGTATGCTGGGAATTGACAGGAGAATTTGGTGTACAAGCCTATACAAACTTAGTGCACTGCCATTATCATATTTCTTCTGAAGATGGGAACATGTATGCACCTACCGATGTCTGCAGAAACTGAAATGGAATGTCAGCAGCAGGTAGAAGATCTGTTGAGACAAGTCTGAACATGCAATGCTGGGGCTAACACTTGGTTTGTCTTCGTTCAGACCTCAGCCCAATGTTTTACTGCATGTGGGAAATTATGCAGATACAATAAGGACAAGACAACCTCTGGATCCTTCATAAATCGCAGCACCAACAGTCTCTTGACAAATGGACTTGAAACTTAACTGGAGAAAGAAACAGAGTAACTGTAGAGATGAAGAATGATGTAAAGCCTAACTAAATTCAGAGAACAAAGAACAGAGAATTCTGGAAATACTCACCAGGTCAGGCAGCATATGCTAAGAGATAAATCAAGTGAACATTTCAGGTCAATTGCTATTTGTCAGAACTGGATCGACGAGGGATGTGAATGATTCTGCAAAGATTTAGTTCAATCATTCTGTCCTAGATCTGCTGTGCTTGGCACACACTTATTGATCTTCCAGATGCTGAACGTCAACGCTCTCCTCAGTCCCCTCTGGACACATCCCCACAAGTGACCATCAGGCCATTATCTCTCCAAAGGTTACTGCACCACATTTCCTCTCAAGAACTTCTCACTCCACCACCACACAGGTAACTCCATGTCCTCCCCAAGATCTACACGTAGATTCATCAACTCATACAGCACAGAAACAGTCCATTTAACTCAACATGTCAAATTACCTAATCCCACCAGAGTGCTTCTGAGACCTTGACTACCTAAAGAAGGCATGTCAGGTCAATGATCTCTCCCCAAAATTCTCTCAGTTCACTGGAGGGATAGTGAATCACCTTTTCCAGGCCAATATCCATGATATCAAAGTTATGATGGGCATCTCACCTCAGTTAATCTTGACCCCGCTGAAACAGAGATTTTATTCCTTTACACAGGAAAGAAGTTCAGACTTGTTTATTTATAAATATAAGCACAAATTCATTCTGAAAAGCATGCATGACTTGGTCAACTAAAGGATGAGACAGCACCCTCTTCTGCAGATTAACCTGTTGCAAGCATGAGCCAGTTCTGCAAGGCGATCCTGTGGCTTGGTTGAAATCAAGAATTCCAAAGTTGGAGACATCTGACCAAAGTGCAGCATTCCCTGATGAAACTGTAATCTTCAGACACGTGAAAAAAATAAACATTTCTTAGTTTATACTTTCGTCTGCTCTCTTGTTGAAGATGTTTGTTAATGCAGGTTTACACCACATGATTACAGAGGAGCAAAGAATTAGAGGAAAAAAAGGCGTTCAAAATCCTGAATCACTTGGGTAGAATAAATAATCTGTGGTGAAATTAACAAATCAGTGGTCACTTCTTTCAACCAACTAATTAAAGCAGTGGAGGTGAGGAAATGTTTTTCTTTATTTCAGTGATTCTGAAATACATTATTTCATGGGAGTGGGAATCAAATTTAGTGGCAACTTTCACTGAGAATAAGTTAAATGAAAACAGGATTATGAAGAAAAAAAATAAGAGGCATTAGGACATAAATGGTTTGCTCTGTGTCATAGGATCACAGATTTGTACAGTACTGAAACAATCCTTCTGCCCATGCTGACCAAGTTGCCAAACTGAGCAAATTCCATTGTCTGCATTTGGCCTATATCACTTGAAACTTTTCATAACCTAAACATTTTCCTAAATGTGTTCTTAATCCCCTGCTCTTCTTGCTATATGCCTATGACTTGTGACACAGTATGACAACATCATCCACAAATTCACTGATAATACCACTGGATTGTATATTTAAAAAGTGCTGAGTCATCACATAGGAAGGAGATTGAAGATTTGGCTGAATGGTGCACCAATAACAACCTCCCACCCAATCTCACCAAAAACTAAGGAGCTGATTGTTGACTTCAGGAAGGGAATACCAGAGGTGTACAATCCAGTGATCATTGGAGATCAGAGGTGGAGAGGGTGAGCAAACTTAAATTCTTGGGAGTCATTATTTTAGAGGATATTTCCTGGACCCAACACAATAATGGCATAATGAAATAAACACCTCTACTTCCTCATCTTAAACCCTAGCAAGCTTCAAGAGATGTGTGGTGGAAAGTGTGCTGAACAGCTGCATCATGGTCTGGTATGGGGGCACCAATGTCTCACAGCATAAAGCCCTTCAAAAGTAGTGGATACAACCCAGAATATCATGGGCAAAACCCTCTCCACCATCAAGAATATCCACAGGGAATGCTGCTGTCGTTGGAGAGCAGCAACAATTATCAAGGATCTACACCACCTAGCACACGATCTGTTGTTGCTGCTGCCATCAGGAAAGAGGTCTAGGTGCCACAAGACTCGCACCAACTGGTTCAGGAACAGCTGCTACCCCTCCACCATCAGACTCAACAACAAACTCAATCAAGGACTCTTATCTTTGCACTTTATTGATTTTTCTATTTGTATTATACAATCAATTTGTTTACATTTCTTTGTTTGTTTACATGTGCATATTGAGAAGATTTTTTGCACTACCTGGCCTGCAGAAAAGGAATCTCAGGGTTGTTTGTGATGTCGTGTATGTACTCTGACAATAAATCAGAAATAAAAAAGCACATTCCATTTACCCAGCACCCTCTGTATGAGAAAATGAATCCTCGCGTTCCCTGCAAGCCCCTTCACCTTAAACCTAGGTTTTCTTGTTATCCGTACCCTAGGATAAAGGCCTGTGGCCATTCACCTTATTACTGCCTCCTCGTAATTTTATAAACCTCTGCAGGAGCACTGGAAGCAAATCCACACTCAGTGACTGAAGGGACTCTTTTGTCTTTCTTTCTCCTATCATTAGGTCCACCCTCTGCCTCCTGTCCCTCCTTATAATTCAATCCCACTAGATCCATTGACATTCTTGTGAATATTTTCTGCATCTATTCCAACTCAATGATATCTTTCCTATAGCTGGGCCACCATAGATTTCCCTTCCTCACACCAACACTATTTGCTTTAACCACTTCCCCAAGTGTCAGTATTCATTGGATAAAACAATTTTCTCTGAATTCCCCTTTTGGATTTCTTGTGTTGACTCTTGTATTGATGACCCTTAGACATATTTAATCCACAAATAAAAGCATTCTCTCTGCAGTATGTCTATCAGAACCATTCATAGTTGTGAAGACTTCTGCTGGGTCACCCCTCAGTTTTCTCTTCACTTGAATAATTATAACATGTCTGTTTACCTTTTACTGATACTGTATGCCTGTCCCGCATCGGACTTGTCAGCCACAAACGAGTCTGCAGCTGACGTGGACTTTTTACCCCCTCCATAAATCTTCGTCCGCAAAGCCAAGCCAAAGAAAGAAGAAGAATGAATATATTCACATTTCTGTGATATCTTCTCCGCACTCCCTTCATTGCTTTTTCTCTCTTCTATAATACTGCATCTATGGCTGTTACAATATTTCTGTGTTTGAGCCCAATTTAGCATGTTCATAAATTGTTTTTTTTTTCAATTTAATTTCTTTCCTTCCAGAAGTAAACTCCATTGCTTTGTTTGCTTTTAATGACCTTGATATCCTGTAATCCACTAATTTGTCATTGACACATTTGTTGTTCGAAATCCCTTTGTTTCTCTAGCCCTCCTGGAATCACTCCTTTCAAGAAGTAAGTCATCTGATATGTACTGCTGTCATATTAGTATTGGAAACAGAAAACTGGGCTCCCAAAGGACCACGGGCACTGAAGGGGCTCTGATCACATTGGAGGTTTGGACCAGGAACTCGGGTTTCCAATGAATCGAACAGGAGTCTGTGCGGCAGTAGAGGTTGCGGGAGTGCTGGTGGTGAATCCACGGACAGTCAGTAACTTTGAAGGGACTCTCTTTTGCTTCTCTTTCTCTCATCTTGTTAGGGGCACCAGACCCTTGCCTGATAACAACTTTGCCTCATGGCAGGGAAAAGTTAAAAGATATCACATTTTAATGTATTATTAGGTGACAATAAAAGGAATTTTGAACCTTGAACATTGTAATGGATTGTATGACTTAGTATTAAGTTGTATCAGAAATACATTTGACTAACCAGCAATTAATGTGGTGTTTGGCTTCTGTCTAGCTGTGATGAAAATGACTCGAGGCATGATTGAATTAGTTGCTAAAATGCCTTCTCTGAAACTAAATTTTCATTCTCATCCATCAGCAACTCTTTAATTTAACAACATCATTATAACATAATCAAATCAATCCCTCCCAGCTTTCAACATGGCTGGAAAATAAAGAAAACCACCTTGGGAACTTCAATTCCACCCTTCACCTTCTCTCCATCGAACAGGCTGCTCCTCCTCTTCACATTTCCCATCTGATAATTGTCAGCTCACTCCTTTCAACATAAAGTATATTTCTCTCTCTCTCTTTCTTACTCTCTCTACTTCCCTTTCCTTCTTGTTTTGCTCTATCTCACCCACCCATCTCTCACTCATACACACACACTTGTTTGCTCCCCCCCCTCTCTTTCCCATCATATGCATGCACATGGTTCCTGTACATGACAGAGGACCTCTTGAGCTGATTTACTACAGATCAAGGTTCAAGGTCATTTTATTGTAATGTAATAACACATAAAAATGTAATGATATTACTTCAACTTTTGTCTGCCATTAGGTAAACAAAGAGACGCCATGAGCATTGCCTGGTGTCCCTAATGATAGGAGAAAGAACGGAAAAGACTCCCTTCAGTCACTGAGGGTCTGTGAATTGAGAGCTCTATTGTGGTGGTTTGCAAGTTGAATATAATCTCAGGTTCAGAACATATTTACTGACATTTGAAAGTTTGTGGTACTAATTATCTGCCCAGTTTCTATGATGTCATCTGTCACCTATCATTCTGTCACTTTCCTTGACAATTTATATTACTCTGACTGCAAACCCAACAGAATGATGAGGAAATTACAACCTTTCCATGATTTATCTGTACAGTTCTTTGTCAGTAAACACATTTCTGAATCAGGGAATTTAGGAGTGAATAGGTTTGGTGGGCCAACAGTCACCTAGACCTGAAATATAGACAGAAAATGCTGGAAATTCTCAGTAGGTTAGACTGTGCGAAGAGAATCAGCATTGATGTGTTTGGTCAAAGGGTCAGCATTTCAACATGCTGCAGGTTTCCGGCATATAGTACTTGTATTTCAGGTTGCCAGTACTGATGGCTCTTTGATTATGTTATACGAAGTTGGAGAACAGCAGAAACAGGTGGGTTTCCTAAATTTGCTAAAGATTGCAACTGGATCCATGCTACGTGCTTACAGATTGGATATTCATCTGACTCTCAATGTTCAGTAGCTAGTTATTTTTTTTTAAACTGTGTACTATTGTCTTGAGTAAAAATATGCTTTTTGATCATTGCAGTTAGAATTCAATGAAGTTTAGGAAGAACTATTGTGGAGTTAGTGAAAATGACTGCTAAATATAACCTGGTGCTTGATGTTTTCTGTGGTCTAATGTGCCCCCCTGTGTTCAGAGTTAATGCTTGCAAAGCTGAATTCATGAGACTATGAGAAACATCATTAGTCCCTTTAGTCCCTCTACCATTCAATCATGGCTGATTCTTGTCACTAACCTGTCATTTCCCCATAATTTTGTCTCCATTATTGATTTGAAATTATTTATCTCAAACTTAAATATACAGCAATGTGAAGCAAGATTCTACAGATATGTAGTAGAAAGTGTGCTAACCGGCTACATCATGACCTGATTTTTTGGCGGGGATGGGGAAGGTGGGTACCAATTCCACTTTTTATTTAAAATATGTTATTAATTTGATGGAAAAATATTACATGTATATGTTGCTCAGATCAGATCACTCGCCTGAGTACTACTGGTACCACGTAACCTGTTGCATGGTCGGGCGGTGGGCAACTAAGCCAGCTCCCCCACCAGGTGTGCCTGGTGCAGAGGGTGGCTATACACCCTGCGGGATGAAAAACCAGACATGTCAAAGGATGGATGAACCTTCTCGTAGGGTCAACGGCCATCTAGCAAACACAAGCCGTGATCCACAGAGAGGGCACCCCCTTGCTTCGAAGCTTGGTCTGGACATTCACTGCAACAGAACTTTCCTCAGCTGTCTTGGACCTCACCATGCCGCTGGATCCAGGAGAGGACGTTGAGAGGGTGGGTCTGGACCTGAGCAGCCCCCACTCAACTAAATCCCTTCACACACACGCTGCTCCTTTCTGAGGAGTAGGGTATAAAGCCCACAAACTGACTGAAAGGAATCTTCATCATCCTCCTATGGGATGAATAGACAGAATGTTGCTTAGATATTAATTAATTTTATAGGTTTTATATAATACAATGCAGAATTGAGTCGTATATAAATTATAGTCATAAAATTCTCAAAAAAAATCCTTGAGAATTTCACCTCACATTCTCATATTGAGATATACATTGTGATTATCTAAATAGACCAATTCTCTTTTAATTGCAAAAAAGAACAAAAATAGAAAAAAAAGGAAAGACCCCCCTCATACTAATCTAACACCTCCCACTAAACATGGTCACCAGCAAATAACTTGTATTGAATTGAGCATTTGCTCGGATAGAAAACCCCCAGAGCCCCCCTGCCTAAGTAATCAAATTATGATCATAGTCCAAGAATGGGCCCCATATCTTCTCAAATTCAACCTTGTTCTCTTTAACATTATATCTAATTTTCTCCAAACTGAAGCAAGACAAAACATCCTGCAACCATTGCCTATGAGTTGGTGCTAGGCTGTCTTTCCATCTTATCAAAATTGGTCATCTGACCATCAATGAAGTAAAAGAGACTTTTTTTTTAGTTAAATTCAAGGAAATCCTGAAAGCAATAAAAGGACATGGTTCTAATTTAATCCTAAGAATTCCCAATATTCTTGCAGTTCTGGACACTCCCACAACATATAGAATCAGAGGGGTCTCAAAATTTACATTTGTCACATCGTGGATCAACATCAGATAAAAATGAGATCATCTAATTTTGGACATTATACATTCAACGTACAACTTTAAATTGTATTAAACAATGCCATGCACAGAATGAAGTATCATTAATTAGATCAAGCATGCAATCCCAATTTTCATCTGAAAATGATGTATTCAAATCTTGTTCCATTCATCCTTGATTCCCATCCCTGAACATATTCTTAATCTATCAAATTGCTATAAATAATTGTTATTGATCCACTATGCGGAAACTTTAAATCAAAAAACAAATCAATAACATTGGTATTGGGAATTCGAAGAAAGTTAGAGAATCTAGACTGAACAAACTCCCTATTTTGTAGATTGGATTTAACTGTTAATTGTTCAAATGAAGCAAAATTGCCTCAAATATATAGATCCTTAAAACTTTTTATTCCCATTCCAACCCTTCCCTAACACCTGCGTCCAAGATAGAAGGTATTCTTTATAATAGGACTAGCAAGAGAAACATTAAGATAGCCAAAATAATTCTTAAATTGTGCCCATAATCTCAGTCTATGTCTCATCAGATTGTCTGTAAATTTCAAAAAGGAAAAGGGTGAGGAAGACCCTAAAACTGCCAACATAGCAACATTTTTTTTTAACTCAGTTTCATTTTTACCCAAGGGGGTTGAGCATCTGAAATATCAAAATGTAATATCAATAATAAGTTTTGATTATTAACGGCCCAAAAATAAAATCTAAAATTTGGGAGAGATAAGCCCCCGTTCGTTTTGGTCCTTTGAAGATAGGCCTTGTTTATACGGGGTTCCTTACCTTGCCATACATACAAAGAAATAAACAAATCCAATGAATTAAAATAAGTTTTGGGAATGAAAATTAGTAAAGATTGAAATATATACAAAAATTTAGGTAAAATGTTCATTTTAATTACATTAAGGCATCCAATCATTGATATGCACAAGGGTGACCGTCCCGATAATAACTCTTTAGTCTAGTTAGCTAATCCTGAAAAATTATCTTTCCATAGTTGTTACAACTTTTAGTAATTGTAGTTCCCAGATATTTGAATTGGTTTTTAACTATTTTAAAAGGAAAATTAGCATAGATGGCTAAAGATCCCATTAAAAGTAATAATTCACTCTTATGAACATTTATTTTATACCCTGAAAACAAACTAAATTGGACAAAGCAAAAGATCATCAACATCATTTAAGGACATGTGACTTTGCTCATAATCTATTATTGAATATGTTTTTCTGTATTGAATAGTCAGTTTGTTCACATTTTTTTCTTTGTTTACATTTCTCTGTTTTTGATATATATGTCTTTTCTTGAGTGCAGTTTTTTACACTACCCATAAGTAAAAATTATGCCTGGCATGCAGGGTTGTATGTGATGTCATGTACATACTCTGACAGTAAATCTGAACTTTGAACTTGGAATTCCAAAGACAATCTTCTGAGAGAAGAAATTCTCATTCATCTCAGTATTATTTTGAACATACACTCTGGCACTGCACCCATCTCAGGAAGTAAACATCTTTTAGACATTTACCCCATCAATCCCCCTAATAATCCTTTAAATTTCAATAAGATTACCTCTTATTCTTCTCAGCTCTGAAGAGCAGAGCTACAATCAGTTTGACCTTTCCTTTTGTAGATAACTTCTCCACACAAAATTATTCTGGTGTATATTTTCTAAACCCCTTAAATAGAGAACCAAAATTGTTTGGTGTACTGTAAATTGGTTAAATGAACAGAGTCTTTTGCGAAGAGTAGAGGAATCAGTAACAAGCGGACACAGGTTTAAGGTGAGGGAGAGGCATTTGACAGGAACCTGAGGAGTTACATTTTTTCCAGAGGATGGCAGGTGTGTAACATCCCAACATTATACTCAATATGTTATTGAGGCTAATATGTCAAAATATTTCTTTACAACCCTATCTGACTATCACATCACTTTCAGGGAATTATGTATCTGCATTCCCAGTCTCTTCTGTGGTACTGTAGTCCTCAGTGTCCTACCATTAACCATGAATGTCCTAGCTTAGTTGGTCCTCCTAAAGTGCCACATCTCACCTTTGAGCGTATTAAATTCCTTCTGCCATTTTCACCCCATTTGTCCAACTGGTCCAATCCCTCTGCAGGCTTTGAAAGCTTTCCTTGCTGTTCACTAGACCATCAATCTTTATGTCATCTGAAAACTTGCTGATCCAACTTACCATTTATTATTAGACGGCAAACAATGATGGATCCTGCACTGGTTCTTGAGGCACACCACTAGTCACAGGCCTTCAGTTAGCTAGGTAATCATCCACCATCACTCTCTTGTTGCTCCCACAAAGTTAATGACTGAGACTTTTGGCATGTTGAAAATTCTATTGAACTTCTAGAAAGTATCATTCATGATAACGTTTGTACCAGGTCCTGGTTTGGAAGTTCAAAAATCCAGGAATGCGAATGGCTGCAGAAAGTAGCAAACCTAGCAAGATCCATCATGAACTTTGATCTCCTGTCCATTGAAGACACTGCCTCAAGAAGGCATGCAACATCATCAGGAATTCCCATAACTCTAACCACATCTTTTTCTTGTTGCTGTTTTCAGAAAAAGGGTACAGAAGCCTGAAGTCCAGTATCCCTTGTTCAAGAGCAGTTTATTTTTCCAATAGCTGTCTGGCTCTTGAACCTCCCCATACCACTCTAACCCTAACCATAAACTACTGAAGGACCAGCGAAAGATCTGTCTGCACTTTTCAATTGTCACTTTTTTTTGCACCAACTACAACTTTCTTTTCTTTCTTGGTATATCGTGATAATTTCATTTACTCTATTGTACTGTAATTGGTGCATCTTGTGCACCTATTTGGCTGCAGCAAGTAAGAATTTCAGTGCATCTGCACATTATTCTTATGTAGATGACCATAAACTCATCTCTTTAAGGTTCACGCTTTTTCAATGGTCAGGTCTTGGGTCCCAGGAGATCCTTCACATTGTGAAGCGGGGAGCTCCAGGGCAAGTCATAACTTCCCAATACCATCCCATTCAATGGAATGCTGTGGGGAGACAGAATAGTGTATTAACACTAACATGTTTTGCATTGTCAAGAGGTAAAAGGGAAGACTAATTCCCTGGGGGAAATGCACAGCAGCACTACAGGTCTGCTTTGAGACCATGGACTGGAGCTGTTTCAGGGAGGTGGCCACCTACAACAGTCAAATAAACATCGAGGAGCACACAAGCTCAGCGACTGGCTACATCAGCAAGTGCATTGAGGATGTCACCAAGATCAAAAGATTCACAACCAGAAACCACGATTGGGTGCAGAGGTCCAGGCCCTTCTCAGAGCTCATGATGCTATCTTCAGGACAGAGGATAGGATGGCACTAAGATCAGTCAGGGCTGAGCTCTGCAGTACAATCCAGAAGGCAAAGCAGGGATACACATAGAAGATCCACAGATCACTGTGCAACACCGGTGACAGGAGGGGCATGTGATAACATATCAAGTCCATAACAGACCACAAGTAAACCTTGCGAGTCTAAGACAATGATGCCTCTTCCGGACAGACTGAACATCTTCTATTTATGGTTCAATGAGAAGAACAGGCTCTCACCAAAGAAAGTTCTGTGTCCACCTGATGAGTGGCACCCCTGCATAACCACAGCAAAGATGAGGAAAGCCTCATCCAAGGTGAAACCACTGAAGGTAGCAGGACTAGACAATATACCTGCTTTGATACTGAAGAGCTGCGCAGACTAATTGACAGAGGTTTTTATTGCATCTTCAACACCTCACTGCCACAGTCCTTCATCCCCGCGGGTTTCAAGCCAGTCACCAAAGAGGGCAAAAGTAACAGGCCTCAATGACTACCACTCCATGACACTGACCTCCATCATTATAAAATGCTTCGAATGTCTGGTGATGGATTGCAATGAAGAGCACATCCCAGAATCACTGGACCCATTTCAATTTGCCTATAGAAGAAACCATTCCACAGATGACAATATAGCCTTGTTCCTCTACTCCACCTTGTCCCACCTGGAGAAGAATGCTTCATATGCCTGGCTGCTGATCATCCACCAGCTTGGTGTTTAACACAATCATTCCCCAGAGGCTGCTGGATAAGCTTTCTCACTGGGACTCAACATCCTCTCCGTAACTGGATTCTGGATTTGCTAACGGAAAGACCAGTCTGTCAGTGCCGATAACAGAATATCACACTGAGCACTGGTGCACCTTCAGATTTATTGTCAGAGTACATACATGACATCACATACAACCCTGAGATTCCTTTTTCCTGCGGGCACAGCAGAATTACCACTAATTGATAGTGCAAAATAAACTGTACCCAGCGTAAACATGCAGAGAAACAAAGAATTGTAAATAGATAATGAATGTAAACAAACCAACTGTGGAAAACAGAGAGAACAAAAAGAAAATCAATAAAATGCACAAGAGTCCTTAAATGAATCTCTGGAGAACGCTGTTTCAACAGGTTATACTTGTGCAATCGAATGATAAATAAACTTGAACTTGTGATGATACATACTTGTAAAATGAAGTATGGATGAGAGAGGAAAGCTGGCAGGTTCTTTGGATGCTAAGATGGGGATAATAGGTGAGGTATTTTGAAGCAGAGAAGCAAATAGGCCTGAGGCTGAAGCGGGCATCTACAGGCCATATTTGATAATAAAAGTCCATAAAGGCATATTTGATGCTTTCCTGTACAGTTTGGAAATGTTTAGGCATCAGAAGTGAGAGCCTCAGAAATTTCTGGGGTGACTAAGGAGCAGGATGGTGGGAGTACAATGGGAGGTGGTATCAGATTGTGGAAATGCATTTGGACAACAGGTTATCAGTCATTTGTTTAAGGAATAGACCTCCACTCTGGAACACCAAGCATTAACAGGCCCTTCTGGCTCCCAGCATCACAGAGCACATGAGTGAAGGTCGAAGGTCTCCCACTCTCACCTTTACACTGGCTATCTTCCCTCTTTACTCTCAATCCCGATGTCCCAAAATATGAACAGTTCCTCTTCCCCTTCACAGATGCTGCCTGATCCATTGAGTTCCTCTGCCAGCTAGTTTTTAATATGTAGTAAGTGCAATAGATTTAAACCCCCTTCCCTATTGCAGGCTTGGTCCTCCTGAAGTTCCCTCTGCCTTCAGGGATGGTTCCTTGAAATTGAGGTTTTATAAGGCACTGGTGAGACCTCACTTGGAGTATTGTGAGCACATTTGGGCTCGTCATTTTAGAAAAGAAGTGCTGACATTGCAGAAGATTCAAAGGAGGTTCACAAGGATGATTCTAGGAATGAATGGATTATCATACGAGGAGCATTTGACAGCTCTTGGCCTTTATTCATTGGAATTTAGGAGAATAATGGGGCCTCATTGAAACCTTTTGAATGTTGAAAGGCAAGGACAGAATAGATGTAGAAAGGTTCCATGGTGGAGGAGTCTAGGACCAGAAGCACAACTTCAGAATTGAAGGGCACCTCTTTAGAACAGAGATGCATAGGAATTTCTTGAACCAGAGGGTAGTAAATCTGTGGAATTTGTTGCAACAGGCACCAGACTATTTCATGTTTGGCAAGGTACCGTGTGCAAAAAAAAAATTGCCAACTTCAATTTTCAAAAGCAGATGTTTTGTAGCAAAAATGAAAAGCACGAAACTTGAAAGTGCTGTTTAAATTGCAAGAAAGAACAAGGCAAAATTACTGACCTAGAAGATTTTCACAAACTTTGTAACTCTATTATATTTAACATAATATAAAATATATAACCATTAAAAGTATTTTAATTTTAAACCCAGCAGCAATAGATATTCACCGAACATATGGTTACTTAAACAAAAGTTGCTTTTAATTATTTTTAAACATGAAAACAGGATCAAACTCTGACTTATTATTATTAACTTACTTAACTTAACCCCCTTCTAATTCTAGGCACACATGTATGTAATGTGTATGTAAATTCAGAAAAGTTCATTGATTCACAGTCCAATCTCACTTCTCATTCCTCAAAGTTCATTGGTTGCAGGCAATTCTTATACTGTGCACAGAATTTAACATTTATAAAGATCACCAGACTTTGGTGCTTGAAGGGTAAATGGTTACCGCTCAGGAAGGTTTTGTCGGTTTTCTGAGAGAGATTCATTGTACGCTGACACCCACAACTGATTCCTTTTTTATAAATCAGCCACTTCAGTGTCTTGCCAAAGAAACTTGCCCCCTCAGGGTACTCCAGATGATAACCTCTTTATTTCAGGTCACCACAGAGTGACTTTTTGTTTCTCTTATTCCAAGTGAAATATTAACAGCCAGTCCTCTCCTCTTGCATGAACCACAAGGGTTTTGACCAGGCTGAACTAAAAACTCACAGCCCGTCTTCCAAATTGGGTTTTCCACAAGCTTACCAGCTTGACCTGTTCCATTTCCAGTTGCTGCTGCAGACTGTAAAACTGTAGAACTGATCTCCGTGTGTGTGTGTGTGTCTCTCTCTCTCTCTCACACACACACACACACACACACACACACACACACACACACACACACACACACACACACACACACACACACACACACACTAAAATCACTAAAGAGATAACAATACACAATATATAACATGTTATAATAAAGTAACCCAATGTTGAGAGTATATATTTCTATACATGATTAACATCTCGACAAACAATCTGCTATCACGTTATTTGTACCTCTGATATTATTAATTTGCAGATTATATTCTTGTAATATTAAACTCCAGTTTAACAATCTTCTGTTTTTATTTTTCATTTTATTCAAAAACACCACAGGATTGTGATCAGTAAATATCACAATTGGTTCATGAGAGGTACTGAGATGTACATCAAAATTCTGCAGAGCAAATATTATAGACAACAGTTCTTTTTCAATAGTGGAATAGTTCCTTTAATGAACATTGATTTTTTTTTGAAAAGTAGGCAACTGGATGGTCAATTTCATGATGTTTTTGTAATAAAACTGCACCTGCTGCCCCCTCACAGGCATCCACTGCTAAAGAAAATGGTCTGTCAAAATCAGGAGATTTTAAACACAGGGTAATGGCATAGCATCTCCTTTAAATTTTCTAAACTGTCTTTTTTTTAAACTTTATTTAAGATTTTATGACATGAATAAAATAAAGGATTACATTTAAAAAGAATAAAAGTAAGATAATAAAATTACAGTACCACATCGGTAAACTAAATAAACTAACCCCCCTGCAATGATTATTACACAACATTAATAACCTAACTTAAAATTAGTCTAACCCCCCCAAAATAAAGAGTGAAGAGTTAATAAAATGAACAATATTATATATAAGAAAAAAAAGCCCACTTACAAAAAAAAGATAAAACATAACAAGTAAAGATACTAACAAAAAAAGTTATCAATACTAAAATATCACAGTTAAAAACATATTTAAAGCAAACTTAAATGCATATATTTAACAAACGGAGTCCACTTTGACCTATAAAAAGACATCCTATCCTGAATTGAAAAAGATATCCTTTCCATAGTCAAACAAGATTTCATCTCCAAACGCCACCTATCTAAAATTAATATATTTCTATCTTTCCAAGTAAGTGCTATACATTTCTTGGCCATAGCTAAAGCTAAATAGATAAAGGAAATCTGATAATCCTTTAAACCTAAATCAATTAGTGATTGCATATTCCCTAATAAAAATATATTAGGATCTAATACAAGACAAATATTATATAAACTATTAAGTATAGATTGAATACCTTGCCAAAATTGTTGCAATCGATCACAAAGCCAGACAGTATGCAAAAAAGTATTAGCCGCCTGGTCACAACGAAAACAGCAATCCGACTTACTAAGGCCAAACTTTTTTAGTTTCTCCGTTGTTAAACATAACTGATGTATAAAATTATAATTAATTATCGCTAATCAAGCATTAATTAATTTCTGAATAATATTCTGACAAATTTCCATCCAGGCTTCTTCAGCTATTGTAAAACCTAAATCTTTTTCCCATTTCAATTTATCTTTATCCCAATCTTTTTTACTTTTGGTTTCTTGTAAAATACAATACAAATCAGATATATATCCCTTTTTTGGTATTGAAAGTACATATTCCTCAAAATTAGAATCAGGCAATAAGATCATATGACGACCACATATCTGTTTTACCAAAGATCTTAATTGATAATACACAAATGTAGAGTTTTCACTAATACCAAATTTTCTTTGTAATTCATCAAAGGAAGAAAAACATCCCTCAGAAAAACAATCAAATAAGTTTTTTATTCCCTTCCTTTCCCATTGTTTCAAAGTAGTATTGGAGACCATAAAAAGAACAAGTTGATTATTATATAATGGCAATCGTCCAGACCATTTATTTTTGAGCCCCAATTTGTTAAGTTTACTTGTCCATAAATTCAATAAATGCTTCAATATTGGTACATCATAAGTTCGTAATAAATTTTTATTTCCATCGAAACAAAAACTCATGAGGAGATTTTTCTAAAATAACCGCCATTTCTACCTTTGCCCAACTGAGCGGATCATCCATATTCATTAATGCACTAAGAAATTTAAATTGAGCTGCTTCATAATAATGCTGAAAATTCGGTAATCTTAAACCTCCAAATTGGAAATCCCACATCAACTTTCTCATCGCCACCCTCAGAAATTTTCCCTTCCATAAGAAGTCTTTAATTGCTTTATATAAATCCTTAAAAAAACTTTTGTTTAAAAAATAAGGAATTGATTGAAACAAATATTGTATTCGAGGAAAGATATTCATTTTTATAGTATTAATCCTCCCTAATAAACCCAAAGGTAAATCCTTCCACCTAATCAAATCTGATTTAATCCTTTTTATTAAAGGAAGATAATTAATTGAATATAAATCTTGAAACTCCGTATTAACATTGATTCCTAAATATTTAATTTGTGTAGTCCACTTCAAATTGGTAATACTTTTATATATTGAATAATCATCTTTACAAATTGATAGAATTTCACTTTTGGCCCAATTTACTTTATAACCAGATAATTGACCATAATTTTCTAAACATTTTTGAATTGCTGGTAAAGAAATACCCGGATCCACCAAATATAATAAAACATCATCAGCAAATAAGTTAATCTTATATTCCTCATTCAAAACTCTCATACCTTTAACATTTTCACTTTGGCGTATTAATTGTGCCAAAGTTTCAATAACTATAGCAAATAAAGCAGGCGACAATGGGCATCCTTGTCTAGTAGACCCTGTTAAATTAAAAGATTCTGAAATCCGCCCATTGACAGCAATTCTAGCCTTCGGACTATTATATAAAGCCTTTATCAATCCAATAAATAAAGAACCAAAACCAAATTTCTCAAGTACTTTAAACAAAAACTTCCATTCAACTCTATCAAAAGCCTTCTCTGCATCCAGTGAAACCACTATTGGATAATTTATCTGAGATTTAGATTTGTTTATCAAAGTTATTAAACGCAAAATGTTATCTGACGCATATCTATTTTTTATAAATCCCATTTGGTCACTATGTACTATTTTAGGCAGATATTGAGCTAGTCGATTAGCCATAACTTTAGCTACAATTTTATAATCCAAATTTAACAGCGATATTGGTCTATAAGAAGAAACCTGTAAAGGATCTTTATCTTTTTTTGGCATAACTGTCATTATTGCATTAGAGCAAGACTCAGGTAATTGAAAAGTATTATAAATTTTTTGTAATACATCCTTATAAATAGGAGATATATCAGCAAAAAAAGTTTTATAAAACTCTATAGAAAACCCATCTTCACCAGGTGCCTTTCCATTTGGCATATCTCTTATCGCCATTTCTATTTCATTTTCTGTAAAGGATTTATCTAACTCTTGTCTGTCTTCTTGATTCAATTGTGGCAATTTAATATTTTTCAAAAAAGAATCTATAACATCTTCAGTTACATCTTTACATTTTGAGGTATAGAATTTTTTATAGAAATTAAAAAATTCCTCATTAATTTCCTTTTGGCTAAAAGTAATACCTGATTTCTTTCTAATTGCTGGTATAATCCTAGATAATTGTTCCTTTTTTAACTGCCATGACAAAACTTTATGAGCTTTCTCACCCCATTCATAAAACTTATGTTTAGTTTGGTTCATTAAACATTCAAACCGATAAGTTTGTAATTCATTATATTTAAATTTTAAATTAGTTAACCAATTCTTTTGCATTTCAGTAGCACTTTTTTGAAATTCTTTTTCAATAGCAGTTATCTTTTTCTCTAAATCTTCAATCCCTTTAAGTCTCTCTCTCTTTACTTTAGAAGCATAACTGATAATTTGACCTCGTAAAAAAGCTTTCATTGCATCCCATAAAACAAAATGATTAGAAACAGAATTAGTATTATTACTAATAAAAACTTCAACTTGTTGTTTTAATTAACTAATAAATTCTTGGAGCTCTCTGAACATCTTGTGATATTCTAATAATAATAAAGAATGGTGCTGAGCTGGGTTCGTTTGGCGAGGCTAGTCCACCACTCATTTTGGATCTCCCGGAGTTTGCGCTGAAGATGGCTGCATACGCGACGGAAGGCTTGTTTCTTCTCTGGACAGGACGGCTTTGTAAGGTGAGTCTGGTGGGCAGCTCGCTTCTTTGTCAGCAGCTCCTGGATTTCCTGGCTGTTTTCGTCAAACCAGTCCTTGTTTTTCCTGGAGGAGAAGCCCAGTACCTCTTCAGTGGATTGCAGTATGGTAGTCTTCAACTGATCCCAGAGGGTTTCAGGGGACGGGTCCGTGAGGCGGGTTGCATCGTCGAGCTTTGCTTTGAGGTTTGCCTGGAAGTTTCCTCTCGCTTCATCTGACTGCAGGTTTCCAACATTGAACCTCTTTCTGGGGGCTTTACTGTTCCTGGGCTTTGGCTTGAAGTGAAGGTTGAGCTTGCAGCGAACCAGCCGGTGGTCAGTGTGGCATTCCGCGCTGGGCATGACCCTGGTGTGGAGCACATCTCGTTTGTCACTTTCTCGCACCAGGACGTAGTCCAGGAGGTGCCAGTGTTTGGATCGGGGATGCATCCAGGTAGTCTTAAGGCTGTCCCTCTGCTGAAAAAGGGTGTTTGTAATGACAAGCCGCTGTTCTGCGCAGAGCTCCAACAGGAGGCGCCCATTGTCGTTGCACTTGCCGACGCAAGCTTGCCCAGGATTCCTGGCCAGGTTTCTGAGTCTATGCCGACACGAGCATTGAATTCGCCAAGGATGACAACCTTGTCGGCTGTAGGGGTGCGTTGGATGAGGTTGCGCAGGTCAGTGTAGAACTTGTTCTTTTCTGCTGGTTCCGCCTGGAGGGTTGGAGCATAGACACTGATGAGGGGTTTCTACGAGGCTCTAAAGGCTGTGTACGGCCCCTCACCCCAAGTCCAAAGCCCGCTGCGCAGCTCAGACGGCAAAGTCCTCCTCAGCGACAAGATCTCCATCCTCAACCGATGGTCAGAACACTTCCAATCTCTTTTCAGTGCCAACCGCTCAGTCCAAGATTCCGCCCTGCTCCAGCTCCCTCAACAGCCCCTAAGGCTAGAGCTGGATGAGGTCCTCACCCTGGATGAGACATATAAGGCAATCGAACAACTGAAAAGTGGCAAAGCAGCAGGTATGGATGGAATCCCCCCAGAGGTCTGGAAGGCTGGCGGCAAAACTCTGCATGCCAAACTGCATGAGTTTTTCAAGCTTTGTTGGGACCAAGGAAAACTGCCTCAGGACCTTCGTGATGCCACCATCATCACCCTGTACAAAAACAAAGGCGAGAAATCAGATTGCTCAAACTACATGGGAATCACGCTTCTTTCCATTGCAGGCAAAATCTTCGCTAGGATTCTACTAAATAGAATAATACCTCGTGTCGCCGAGAATATTCTCCCAGAATCACAGTGCGGCTTTCGTGCAAACAGAGGAACTACTGACATGGTCTTTGCCCTCAGACAGCTCCAAGAAAAGTGCAGAGAACAAAACAAAGGACTCTACATCACCTTTGTTGACCTCACCAAAGCCTTCGACACCATGAGCAGGAAAGGGCTTTGGCAAATACTAGAGCGCATCGGATGTCCCCCAAAGTTCCTCAACATGATTATCCAACTGCACGAAAACCAACAAGGTCGGGTCAGATACAGCAATGAGCTCTCTGAACCCTTCTCCATTAACAATGGCGTGAAGCAATGCTGTGTTCTCGCACCAACCCTCTTTTCAATCTTCTTCAGCATGATGCTGAACCAAGCCATGAAAGACCTCAACAATGAAGACGCTGTTTACATCCGGTACCGCACGGATGGCAGTCTCTTCAATCTGAGGCGCCTGCAAGCTCACACCAAGACACAAGAGAAACTTGTCCTTGAACTACTCTTTGCAGACAATGCCGCTTTAGTTGCCCATTCAGAGCCAGCTCTTCAGCGCTTGACGTCCTACTTTGCGGAAACTGCCAAAATGTTTGGCCTGGAAGTCAGCCTGAAGAAAACTGAGGTCCTCCATCAGCCAGCTCCCCACCATGACTACCAGCCCCTCCACATCTCCATCGGGCACACAAAACTCAAAACGGTCAACCAGTTTACCTATCTCGGCTGCACCATTTCATCAGATGCAAGGATCGACAATGAGATAGACAACAGACTCGCCAAGGCAAATAGCGCCTTTGGAAGACTACACAAAAGAGTCTGGAAAAACAACCAACTGAAAAACCTCACAAAGATAAGCGTATACAGAGCCGTTGTCATACCCACACTCCTGTTCGACTCCGAATCATGGGTCCTCTACCGACATCACCTACGGCTCCTAGAACGCTTCCACCAGCGTTGTCTCCGCTCCATCCTCAACATCCATTGGAGCGCTTTCATCCCTAATGTCGAAGTACTCGAGATGGCAGAGGTCGACAGCATCGAGTCCACGCTGCTGAAGATCCAGCTGCGCTGGGTGTGTCACGTCTCCAGAATGGAGGACCATCGCCTTCCCAAGATCGTGTTATATGGCGAGCTCTCCACTGGCCACCGTGACAGAGGTGCACCAAAGAAAAGGTACAAGGACTGCCTAAAGAAATCTCTTGGTGCCTGCCACATTGACCACTGCCAGTGGGCTGATATCGCCTCAAACCGTGCATCTTGGCGCCTCACAGTTTGGCGGGCAGCAACCTCCTTTGAAGAAGACCGCAGAGCCCACCTCACTGACAAAAGGCAAAGGAGGAAAAACCCAACACCCAACCCCAACCAACCAATTTTCCCCTGCAGCCGCTGCAACCGTGTCTACCTGTCCCGCATCGGACTTGTCAGCCACAAACGAGCCTGCAGCTGACGTGGACTTTTACCCCCTCCATAAATCTTTGTCCGCGAAGCCAAGCCAAAGAAGAAGAAAGAAAGAATGGTCCAAAACCAATCTTGCCTTATAATCCACCGATACAACCCTGTCCTGCTAATGTGTTGAAATTGAAAAATAATCAATTCTAGAAAAAGAATTATGGCGCGAAAAATAGAAAGAAAAATCTTTCTCTGTAGGATTAAATCTTCGCCAAATATCAACTAAATTCAAATCTGACATCATATTAGTCACTTGTACTGCCATCTTAAATTTCTTAATTACTCTTGGATACTTGTCCAATAAAGGCTCCAATACCATGTTTAAATCTCCCCCAATCATCACATTAGAATTTGATTGTCCAAGTAATAAAGACATATCAACAACAAAAGCTGTATCCTCAACATTCGAAGCATAAACATCAAGCAAAGTCCAAGCTTCATTAAAAATTGTACAGTTCAATTTTAATAATCTTCCACCATTTTTCTCTTCATTCTGTAACTGAAATGGTAAAATTCTTGTGCACCAAAATTGCCACTCCTTTTGCCTTTGAATTAAATGAAGAATAAAAAACTTGTCCAACCCATTCACGTTTGAATTTCAAATGTTCCTTATCTGTTAAATGAGTTTCCTGCAAAAAAGCCACATCAACTTTTAATTTTTTAAGTAAGCAAGTACTTTCTTACGCTTAATAGGATTATTTAAACCCTGGACATTAAAAGAAGCAAACTTCAATTTAGACATTCCTTACAACAACTCAACAACCAAAAAAAAAGAAGAAAGAAAAAAAAGAAAAAAAGGAGAAAATAAAGAATCCCCCCAAAAAGAAAGAGAAACTTATTCCCTCTTAAAACTACAATCAAAAACGAAAAAAAGAAAAGAGAAAAAAATATTTATTTTTTAAAAAGTAATAAAAAAAAACTTCACTCCTTAACCCAAAAATTAAGAAAAAAACAGGCAAGAGGTCAACTACCTCCTCCTGTTAAACCGCACAATGTGGTAACTCCCACAAAATACTGGGTGTGAGATAACTCACACGTAGCTGATGACTTCTGGAAAATAATGCCCACCCAGTTCCCTCTCCCAACTCCCATTTCGTATTAAACTATCATAATTATCTGAAGTCTTCTCAAAAAAAAAAGCAAAAGATTTTTTTTTTTTTAATCAACTTTGCCACTTCGACCACCATTGCTTCCATTTCTTCTTGAAGTCTGATTCCCATCTTGTATCTCCACTCTCTTTGGAGACCGTGGAGGACTACGCCATTCCTGAAATTGCGTAATCGGTAAAGATTGAGCAAAGTCCATAGCTTCTTTAGGATTATCAAACAACTTTGTCTGATATCCATCCTGAAAAATCTTCAATACCACAGGGTACCTAAATGTTGCCTTATATCCTTTTTTCCACAACAGCTCTTTCACAGAATTAAATTCACGTCGTTGAAACATAATTTCTTGACTCAGATCCGGATAAAAAAAGACATGGTTGTTCTGAACCATCAAAGGAGATCTATTTCGCTGTGCATTTCTAATAGCCACACGTAAAATTGTCTCTCTATCACAGTAGTTTAAGCAACGGAGCAGAACAGGTCTTGGATTCTGTCCTGAGAAAGGTTTCCTTCTCAAAGCTCTATGAGCACGTTCCAATATTAAACCTTCAGGGAACTTGTCTTGTCCTAACACTCGTGGAATCCATTCAGTAAAAAATTTTCTTGGATCTGGCCCTTCTATGTCTTCTGGCAAACCAACAATTTTTACGTTATTCCGTCTAGATTGATTCTCCAAATAATCAACCTTTTTTGCTAAATTTTTATTCTGAATCTGCAATGTTTCAATTGTTTTGTTTACATCTTGCAATTGATCTTGTACATCAACTAGACCTTGATCACACATATCAAGTCTTTCATTAGTTTCAAGTTTAAAAGCTCCATAGTCAGCCATCTGTTGAGTATTAATATCCACCAATGTATTAAGCTTGGAATAGACCTGGGTCATAGAATTACCTAGCTGTTTCATTGAAGAATATAACTTAAATTCAAGATTCTTGATAAGCATATCAGCAAAGGTAGATTCAGACATAGTAGGATCCTGCTGTTTCTGAGAGACCAAAGGATCTTCTGTCCCTTCCCTTGGTTTAGCAGCCTTTCTTGCAGTATGGCTCCGTGTAGAAACCCCTGCCACAGCCCCCTCAGCAATATCAGGAGACTGATAGTCAGGGTTATCTTTAAGCCATATCTCATCAAAAGCCTTCATTATATCCAAACCTGGGGAAACCGTCATAACTGGTGATGCATTTCGCAGTGCCACCGCTATATCAATCGGAGGTTGGCTCTTTAACTCTCCAGCTGGTGGCGCCCCAGCTGATTCAGCTGTCAAACTCTCAGCAACAGCGCTCACAGCGGGTGTTGTTTGAAATACATGCGCCTGGCCAGCCCTTTGTTCCAAAGGCTGCCGGGCGACATCTTTAAAGAGCCCTACCGGTACAGAACGAAGTTCCAATGCCGAATCCTGCACTTCTTCTCCTGGATCCATTCCACGCTGAGTCCTGGCTTCTTGTAAACAGGTAGGCTCAGATAATTTTTGGAAATGTAATTTTTTAACAATCTGTTGGCGTTTTCTTTTACTTTTTTTTAGCAAATGTACCATTAGATATTAATTCAGCACCTCTTACTATTTATAAACTTTTTAAAGAGTTTTAATGGGCACTTATAAACAAAACAATAACTCAGAGTCAGGAGAGGACTGGAAGGCACGTCTGTTCCTTACGCCATCTTGCCACGCCCCCCAAATTTTCTAAACTGTCTGACGAACTTTAGTCCACACAAATTTCTCTCCTTTCTTCAAAAGGTTGGTTAAAGGAAGAGCAACCTCAGCAAAATTTCTGCAAAAATTCCTATAATTTCCTGCCATTCCTAAAAACCTTCTCACTGCTTTTTGCCATTGGGAATAGGAAACTCAGAAATTGCCTTCACCTTAGCTTGAATAAGTATAACTTTGCCATACTACATGACCCAAGTATGTTACAGTAGCATTTGCAAATTGACTTTTCCCTAAATTAAAAGTTGTTTGCTTTGAATAATCTTGCAAACAATTTGTCCAATTCCCTTAGATGTTCTTCCCATGTGTCACATTTTGTGACCAAGTCATCAATAAAAACATCTGTATTATGTTAACAATAGACAATAGTCAGTAGATGCTGGAGTAGGCCAATTGACCTGTCGAGCCAACACCACCATTTTTCAAATCATGGCTGATCATTCTCTATCAGTATCCATTTCCTGCCTTATCCCCATAACCCTTAATTCCCCTGCCCACAAGAACCTTATGTAACTCACTTTTGAACATATCCAGCGAATCTGCCCCTACCACCCTCTGAAGTAAAGTATTCCACACATCCACACTTCTTTGGGTAAAAAGATTTCTCCTCATTTCCATCCTAAAGGGCCTTCCCTGTATTCTTAAATTAGGCCCTCTAGTCCAAGTCTCTCCCAACATCGGGAACGTGTAATCTGAATTCACCCTGTCTAGCCCCTTGATAATCTTATATACCTCAATCATGTCTCCCTCATCCTTCTAAACTCCATCACATATAAGCCCAGTCTTTCTAATCTTTCAGCACATGTTAATCCTGCCATCCCGGGAACTAACTGCAAATTTGCGCTGTACTCCCTCTATAGCGAATATGACCTTCCTCAAATTTGAGGACCAGAACTGGACACAATATTCCAAGTGAGGTCTCACCATGGCCTTGTACAACTCCAGGAGGGCATCTCTGCTCCTATACTCCAACGCTCTGTTTATGAAAGCCAACATGCCATTTGCCCTCTTCACAGCTTGCTGACCTGCATGCTAGCTTTTAATGACTGGTGTATGAGTATACCCAGATCCCTTTGCACAACCCCACTCCCTAGCTTGACTCCTACTCTGCTCTCTTATTTCTGCCTCCAAAATGGCTAATCTCACATTTGCTCACATTGAACTTCATCTTCCAATCCTCCGCCCACTCCCTCAACCTGTCCAAGTCCCTTTGCATTTTCCTGACATCCTCCTCACATTTTACACTGCCATTCAGTTTAGTATCACCTGCAAATTTGCTCGTTGTTAATAATCCCTTCATCCAAATCATTTACATAAATGATAAACAACTGAGGACCCAATACCGAATCCTGTGGTACCCCTCTCATCACATCCTGCCATCCTGAAAATGACCCATTTATCCCAACCCTTTGTTTCCTATTTCTTAACCAGCACCTTACCCCCAATACCATGCTCCTTGATTTTGCTAACTAGCCTCCTGTGCAAGACCTTATCAAAGACTTTCTGAAAGTCCAAGTACACCACATCCACTGGCTCTCCCGAATCCACCCTCTTTGTCACATCTTTGAAAAATTCCAGAGGATTATTCAAGCATGATTTTCCCTTAAGGAATCCATGCTGGCCAGCACTGATACTATTATTTCTGCCTAAGTGTTCTGGTATTTCTCCTTTTATGATAGATTCCAATGTCTTCCCCACCACTGACGTCAGGCTGACCGGTCTATAATTTCCTGCATTCTCTCTCCCTCCCTTCTTAAAAAGCGACACTAATTCAGCCAATCTCTAATCCACAGGCACCTCCCCCAAATCTATGGAACTTTGGAAAATGTCGGCCAGTGCCTCGAGAATTTCCAGAGCAACCTCTCTAAGCACCCTGGGATGCTGCCCATGAGACCTGGGGACTTATCAGCCCTCAGTCCTAACAATTTATCCATAACCACCTGGTTCTGGATCTGGATCTCCATCAGAATCCCCATTTCCTTCGGAAATTTCACCAAGTCCCTGGATACTGTATGACCTCTACCCCATATCTGACCATAACCTCTATCCTCCTTGGTGAAGACAGCTGCAAAGTATCTGTTAAATGCTTCAGCCATCTCCTCATTTCCAGTAATTATTACACCCTTCTCCATTTTTAAGGGCTCAATTGTGGTCCTAATCAATTCCTTCCTCTTTACATAACTAAAGAAGCTTTTGCTATCCCCTTTTATATTACTTGCCAATTTACTCTCATAATTTATTTTTCCCTCCTGCATGATTTTCTTAGTTTCCCCCTATTATTTGAAGGTTTCCCAATCCTCTAACCTCCCACTCTGCTTTGCAATCTTATACTTACTTCATTTGGACGATACTGCCTCTTGATCTCATTTGTCAGCCACAGCTGCCATTTTCTCTCCTAAGAGTCTTTCCTCCTCTTTGGAATAAATTTGTTCTGAATCTTGAGAAAAATGCTTAGAAATACCTGCCATTTCTGCCCAATTGTCCTCCCAGCTAGGGTATCCTTCCCTTTTATTTTGGCTAGCCCTTTTGGTAACCTTTAGATTACCAAATTAATCATCCTTTGGAATGTTGCAGGGGCATTTATCATGCCAAAAGGTAACACATTATACACATATAAACTGGTTGGAGTTATAAAAGCCGAAATATTATTTCCTCTCTCAGTTAAAGGCACACACCAGTAACCTTTCAACAAATCCAACTTAGTAAAAAATTTAGCTTTCCCAATTTTATCAATACAGTCATCTATTCTCGGAATAGGATAAGCATCTGTTTTAGTTGATGAATTAACCTTCTTATAATCTGTTCAGAACCTAACAGTTCCATCTGCATTTGGTACCAGAATAGAAGGAGAACTCCAATCTGAGTTTGAAGGTCTAATATCATATCTCAACATATATTCCACCTCTTGATCCATGATTTTAATCTTCTGAATGTTTATTCTAATATGGATGTTGTTTTATGGGACTTGCTTCTCCCACATCTACATCATAATAAATCACTGATGTCCTTTTTGGCACATCAGGAAACAAATTTGTATACTTCAAAATTAATTCTTTCAACTGCATTGTTTTTGTGACTTAAGATGGCCTAACATTTCCTCCAAATTTTCCAAAATTGCTGAGTTAGACAAGCACACAAGAACCATGGTTTCTTTAAGGTTACCCTCACAAGATTCTTATAATCCATAACTTCCTCAACCCTGTCAACAACTAACACCTCTGATACAAATTGTTCTCCTCTACTTTTATACTCTAAATAAGGTTTCCTTAACAATTCACCCTTCAAGTCATATCCACAAGCAAATTCTTTAATCTCCTGTTCACTTACTGCTTTGTCCCTTAAGTCAATAAGATCTGTATCTGCCCTCTATTGCTGAATTAACTCTTTCCTTGACAAAGAGAAATCCTTACTCTCACAATTACCCTGCTCTTTCAAAACTATTTCAGAAGCACTGGGCAAGTCTCTATCAACTGGATCTTCCCCACCTCTCATCATTTTCTTAGACAAAGACCTTGTTACAGCACATGTAGAATATATCTCACAATCCTCTTCAACCTCATCCTTACTAGACCGATTTGTTAATCTCAAAACTGACCCAACTTCATCCTCTGCCAAATCATTCCCTAATAAAAATGAGACAACCTGCATGGATAACTTTGAAATTACTCCTACTACAACTGGTCCTTTAACTAATTCTGAACTTTGCACAATGTTGTGAAGAGATATCGACTAATCAAAGTTGCCTCCGTTGTGTCAGTCCTTTGATCAAGAATAAAAACATTTTAGAACAGCAGTGACTGAGCAGCCCCAGTAGCTCTAAGAATTTTAACTGGAACCTGTGATTCTCCCTCCTTTACTGAAACCAAGCCCTCTGACACAAAAGGTTTGAAACATCTATGACACCCTTACCAAGTTTGGAACAACGGCTCTCCTTAAATTAATCTGTCTGAATACATGCTTCTGGTAAAACCTCCTTTTCTTGTCTCTTTTTCAATAGTAGACAATTTGCAATAACATGACCAGGTTTCTTACAAAAATGACATACAAATCCAGAAGTTCTGTCATTTCCCACCTTACCTTCATCTGTTCTCTTAACATTCTCTCCAGATTTTATTTCAGGCCTACTAGTCTGCTCCACATTAACCTTCTGAACAGGCTTACTATTTTGAAGTGTACTTTTGTGAATCAGGGCAAATTTGTCTGCTAATTAAGCCATTTACCACTATGTCCCCACTTCTCTCTCATCCAGGTATAATTTAATCTCATTTGGAACACACCTTTTAATTTCCTCAATTAATATCAATTCTCTCAAATCTGTCAAAATGATTATTTATTTCTTTTGAGGCGTACCAATAGTCAAAACATACAGATTTTTTCCAGAGCAAATTCCATACAAGATTGAATCCATGTTTTCACCAAACTCCTAAATTTTCATCTATATGCTTCTGGAACCAACTCATAAGCTTTCAATACTGCTTGTTTAACAGTATCATAATTTGCCACTTGCTCTGTAGTCAAACTAGATTATGCAATTTGAGCTTTTCCTTTCAATACACTTTGGAGCATAAGAGGCCATTTTTCTTTTGGCCATCTCGAGCTCTAGGCAACCTTTTTAAAAAGCTGAAAATATGTATCTATATCTCCCTCATCAAAAGGAGGAATGAGATTTACCTCTCTACTAACCAAAAATTTCTCCCCATGAGTTACAGCCTCAATTCTCTTACTTCCTTTTTGTTTCTTCTATTCCAAGTGAAACATTAGACAGCCAGTCCTCTCCTCTTGCATGAACCACAAGGGCTTTGACTAGGCTGAACTAAGCACTCACAACCTGTCTTCAAAATGGGGTTTTCCACAAGTTTACTAGCTTGTCCTGTTCCAGTCCGAGCTGCAGCTGCTGACTGTAAAACCGTAGAACTGATCTGTGTGTGTGTATCTCTCTCTCACACACACACACACATACACACAGAGAAAGCCTGTTTTACTCTCTCTGTTTGCAAAACTACATGATCCTCCTTGAACAGCAAGTTCAACTCCAGACAGAATGTGGCTCCGACAAGCTCTTTCATCTGTTGCATTTTTGTAAACAATAATCCATTAGTGAAGTCTCTTGGGCAATCTCCAAAGCTTTTGCAAAGACTGTTGGCCCCAACATGTCTAGCATGAGCAGAGCTCCAGTATTTTATATAAGATCTGTTTTAAAGTGTTTGTATATGACCTACACTAAAAATGCTGCCCCAATTTATCTCCCAAAAATATATGTATATTTTGTCACAAGTTAACAAAAGATAAAAATACAAGTGTATAAAATGCAAAAGACAGCAAAAGCTAATAATGAAACAATTAATTTAAAATATAATGTATCTTTTATCAACAAGCATTGAAAGTACTCACAGACTTGACTACTCAAAGTGATATAATTTACCTGCTATCAAAGCCAAGTTTCCTGAAATTTAATAAAGAGATATGTTGTGTCGTGAGTGTGGCCTCCTTCCTTGCCTTCTGATCTGTCTCCCCCACTTCCCCAAATCTGGCTCCCCCCCGTCTCTGTTCTGGCTCCCTCCCCTCCTCTCTCCATTCTGGCTTCCCCTTCTGTCCTGGCTCACCAACTCCATTCTAGCTCTCCCTCCCCCAACCCCCATTCTGGTTGGCTCCCTCCCTCCCCCCTTTTCAGGCTCCCCTCCCCCCCATTCTGGCCTACATTCAAAACCCACCACTGTCACACAGTACTCCACTCGACGTCGATTAAAGCACTGCGGACGTTGCCATTCGCGCCAGAACTTCATTCTAAGCATTCCTGAGCTCAACAGTCCCCTGTCTGTGGGCCAACCATGCATGTGCCTGCCAACCCCGGTACTAAAATCCATCACACGTGCGTGAGCCGGCACTCAGACACCGTCTGAGATACCGTGGGATGCCGACTAATAAATAAAGCAGTACACAATAACTTTTCTCATTTCGCCCATACACACAGGATGTCTGGCCGTCCTGACTACGCCCCTCTGATGTCTGTGCCCGAGGCAGCTGCCTAGTTTGTCTAGAGGTAGCATCAGCCCTGGCCATAAGTGTTTGTGGAGGTCGGGTTGTTTGGTGTATTTGAGGCAGAGATTAATAAGTTCTTGACTATCCATGGCATTAAAGGTTATAGAGAAGGCCTGGCAGTGGGGCTGAGGGGGAAAATGGATCAGCTGATGATTGAATGGTAGGGCAGACTTGATGGGGTGAATGGCTTATGTCTGCTCTTATCTCTTATGGTTTAAGATTCCTTCTCTTGTGCATCTAAAATAATCTGCAGGCAAATATGTCCAAAATATTTACTTGGGAAACTTAAAAGCATTCTCTGAAGATATCCTCCAAGATACTCTTGTCAATTTAATTTGTCCATCGTATACAGTATAATGTATAAAGAGCACAGGATATTCACAATGTAAAGTGTTTGAAACAGGTTAGTGCAGTAACATTGTTTTAATTAAATCTTCCATCAAAACCACAATGAATATCTCTTATGCAATCTGCAGTTTATGACATACCTAACATGCTGACCTTTAGATTATAATCTAAGAAATATTTTTCCAAGAATAGGTACAAACTGATCTGAACAGATTATCCGCATCACGGAACATGATCTCAAATGAATTCTGAAATTTTGGAAATTTTTAATTTTGGTTTCATTGATTACTTTGATCTATAATAAGCAAAAATCCTATTTTTTTTCATCCGTTTTGAGGAACTAGACAGGGTTGTTCATTAAGTTGCTCATTAAGTTATTTAAACCTAGCATTGGAACCTTTAACGATAGCACTTCATGATTCAAGTGATATTGAGGGTATTAACAGAGGAAATGCAATTCATAAGCTATCTTTATACCCAGATGATCGTTTAGTATATACTTCTGATCCTGAGAACTCTATTCCTTCAACGCTGTCTTTGCTTTCCCAATTCAGTATTTTTTTCAGGATATAAATTGAATCTCCACAAGAGTGAACTATTTCCAATGCATATAGATATACTATCTATGAGCATATATCTTTTAGAGTGGCAAAGGAACACTTAACATACCTCGGGGTTAAGATCACTAAAAAATGTAAAGAATTATACAAATTTAATTTTCTCCCTTTGATTGACTATGTGAAACAAACTCTTTCTAGATGGTTTCCATGACTTTAATAGGTCATGTGGTAAACCACTGTAATGTACCTGGCCAAGCCTATCTATTGGCTGGTGGTACCCGTGGCCCCTCCCCAAAGGTTCTTGTATAAAGGTGACTATTCCACAGTGCCCTGCAACTCAGCGCAGGATATTCAAACAGTATGGATATGCTATATTCTCAAGTGAATTAAAGCCTATTGGTTTTTCCACAATAGTCTCCTGAGTGATTGATGGGGCATCAATTGAATTCACTTGAAGTTTTCTAGAATGGAGCAGATCCTCAAACCAGAAAAACTGGAGATTGACCCCCAATCACCTGAGGCATCTACCAGCTTCAAACTCTGGCTGTGCTGTTTTGAAGCATTCCTGCAAGCCTCCTCTCCCACTGCAATCAGAGACCTGCAAAACTGCAAGTACTGCACTCCTGGTCAGCACAGCCTTGCTTCACGCCATTGTTAATGGAGAAGGGTTCAGAGAGCTCATTGCTGTATCTGACCTGACCTTGTTGGTTTTCGTGCAGTTGATTAACCATGTTGAGGAACTTAGGTGGGCATCCGAGGCGCTCTAGTATTTGCCAAAGCCCTTTCCTACTCACGGTGACGAAGGCTTTGGTGAGGTCAACAAAGGTGATGTAGAGTCCTTTGTTTTGTTCTCTGCACTTTTCTTGGAGCTGTCTGAGGGCAAAGACCATGTCAGTAGTTCCTCTGTTTGCGCGAAAGCCGCACTGTGATTCTGGGAGAACATTTTCAGCGACACTAGGTATTATTCTATTTAGGAGAATCCTAGCGAAGATTTTGCAATGAAGAGCAGCGTGATTCCCCTGTAGTTTGAGCAGTCTGATTTCTCGCCTTTGTGTTTGTACAGGGTGATGATGATGGCATCATGAAGGTCCTGAGGCATCTTTCCTTGGTCCCAGCAGAGCTTGAAAAACTCGTGCAGTTTGGCATGCAGAGTTTTGCCACCAGCCTTCCAGACCTCTGGGGGGGATTCCATCCATACCTGCTGCTTTGCCACTTTTCAGTTGTTCAGTTGCCTTATATGTCTCTTCCCGGGTGAGGACCTCATCAAGCTCTAGCCTTAAGGGCTGTTGAGGGAGCTGGAGCAGGGCGGATTCTAGGACTGAGCAGTTGGCACTGAAAAGAGATTGGAAGTGTTCTGACCATCGGTTGAGGATGGAGATCTTGTCGCTGAGGAGGACTTTGCCGTCTGAGCTGCGCAGCAGGCTTTGGACTTGGGGTGAGGGGCCGTACACAGCCTTTAGAGCCTCGTAAAAACCTCTGAAGTCACCAATGTCCGCGCTGAGCTGGGTTCGTTTGGCGAGGCTAGTCCACCACTCATTTTGGATCTCCCGGAGTTTGCGCTGAAGATGGCTGCATGCGCGACGGAAGGCTCGTTTCTTCTCTGGCCAGGACAGCTTTGCAAGGTGAGCCTGGTTGGCAGCTCGTTTCTTTGCCAGCAGCTCCTGGATTTCCTGGTTGTTTTCATCAAACCAGTCCTTGTTTTTCCTGGAGGAGAAGCCCAGTACTTTTTCAGTGGATTGAAGTATGGTAGTCTTCAGCTGATCCCAGAGGGTTTCAGGGGACGAGTCCGTGAGGCGGATTGCATCCTCGAGCTTTGCTTTGAGGTTTGCCTGGAAGTTTCCTCTCACTTTGTCTGACTGCAAGTTTCCAACATTGAACCTCTTTCTGGGGGCTTTACGGTTCCTGGACTTTGCCTTGAAGTGAAGGTTCAGCTTGTAGCGAACCAGCCGATGGTCAGTGTGACATTCCGCGCTGAGCATGACCCTGGTGTGGAACACATCTCATTTGTCTCTTTCTCGCACCAGGACGTAGTCCAGGAGGTGCCAGTGTTTGGATCGGGGATGCATCCAGGTAGTCTTCAGGCTGTCCCTCTGCTGAAAAAGGGTGTTTGTAATGACAAGCCGCTGTTCTGCGCAGAGCTCCAACAGGAGGCGCCCATTGTCATTGCACTTGCTGACACCATGCTTGCCCAGGATTCCTGGCCAGGTTTCTGAGTCTTTGCCGATGCGAGCGTTGAAGTCGCCAAGGATGACAACCTTGTCGGCTGTAGGAGTGCGTTGAATGAGGTTGCGCAGATCAGTGTAGGACTTGTCCTTTTCTGCTGGTTCCTCCTGGAGGGTTGGAGCATAGACACTGATGAGGGTGATGCAACGCTTGTTTTGAAGGGGGAGTCGCATGGACATGATCCGGTCCGAGTGGCCTGTCAGGAGGTTTTCGAGTTTGGAGTTCTTGACCATGAAGCCTACACCAGATAGGCTTGCCAGACCAGTAGAGTGTGTAGCCCGCGCCACGTTCTTGGAGGCTGCCTACATCTGCAAGGCGGACTTCACTGAGAGCGGCTATGTCGATGTCAAGTCTGAGGACTTCATGTGCAATGAGGGCAGACCGACGTTCAGGTCGGTGGCTGTCAGCCTTGTCTAGCATGGTTCTGATGTTCCAGCATGCTAGCTTGAGTTTGTGAGCATCTTTTGAGGGGGAGGACGTGGACATGTCCTCGGGCCTGCGCAAAGGAGCTTTTAGGTGGAGTGCAGTGTGCGCAGCACTGGCCCCATCTTTTACACCCATGGTTCGTGTAGTTTAGCTGTTGGACCGGGGCCGCCGCCTCCTTCTTTCTGCCTGGACCGGGGCCTCCGCCTGCTTTGCTCTACCGAAGCCAGGGCCGCCGCCTCCCCCTCGCTTTTGCCCGGTTCGGGGCCGCCGCCGTCTACCTTCTGCTCGGACTGGGGCCGGGGCCGCTGCCGCCTTCTTTCTGCCTGGACCGGGGCCTCCGCCTGCTTTGCTCTACTGAAGCCGGGGCCGCCGCCTCCCCCTCACTTTTGCCCGGATTGGGGCCGCCGCCGTCTACCTTCTGCTCGGACTGGGGCCGGGTCCGCCGCCCCCTTCCCTGTGCCCGGACCGGGACCGCTGCCTCCTTCTTTCTGCCCGGACCGGGGCCTCCGCCTGCTTCACTCTGCCGAGGCCGGGGCCACCGCCTCCCCCTCGCTTCTGCCCGGACCAGGGCCTCTGCCTGCCTCACTCTACCAAGGCCGGGGCCGCCGCCTCCCCCTCGCTTTTTACATTTTACACCCCAGTTACACAGCAGTAAGAAAGGTTGTGACTCGGTCAACCCCGTCAGAATCCAACTGGGTCCCTGACCTACCTCACAGGTAGTTAGAGAACCCAATTAAACTTACCTAGGCGATGTCCACAGGTGATGTGCGACCAGGTATGGTCTGACCTAGGAGGGGAGGCAGGCTCCTCCAGCCCAGGTAAGAAATCTGCATAGGAGAAGGCCACTCCGATATAAAACCTACTACCCAAGGACCTCGCTGCCACGTCCCAGAAAAGACATATTTATATGTAATATAAAATATAATATAACCCTTAACAGAAGTAATGTCTGGAGTCAGTTCTCTCCAAGCCCATCACTTTCATTATCAGTAAGGAGAAGGTCAGTAAGCATATGAAAACATCACCTTCTGCAGGTTCCCCTCCAAGGCAGGCACCATCCTCACTTGAAGATATATTGCTGTTTTGTCAACTGTGCCTAAGTCCCATACCTGCAACAACCATGCTGAAATAACTTCAGCAGGTGTGGTGCAAGGCTTCAAAAAGATGAGACACCACAAAGTTCACAAAAGTGCTGGAGAAACTCAGCAGGTCACACAGCATCTATTAGGAAGCTACAGGATATTATATATGTTTCAGGCCTGAATCCTTTATCAAGATATAGACATTATATAACCTGCTGAGTTTCCACAGTACTTACAATCACAGCATTGACAGATTTCCTGTTCCACCGTGTTTAATTAGATTTGTGTAATTTCATATTCACCATTGCTGATATAGCATTCATTCTCCCACTTAAACTACATTACCTGTTTTCTTGGTAGCACCAAGCCCACACCCTGACCCTTGCTCAGCCTCAGTTGGAAGACGAGCTCCCTTTCTTCTCCTTAAAGTTCAAAGTTCAAATATTTATTGTCAGATTAGATACATCACATCACGTATAACCCTGAGATTCTTTTTCCTGTGGTCCAGGCTGAATTTCTACATCACTGGACTCAAGAAAGGATATGTATACAGAAAAGAAAAATGGAAATAAACTGACTGAATGAGTGCAAATATAGAATATAAATATTCAGTAATCCAAATTGTGTAAAGAAAGAGTCCTTAAGTCAATCTCTGATTGAGTGTGTCGTTGAGGAGACTGACGGTGGAGGGGAACCTGGTGGTGTGAGTCTTGTGGCACCTGGACTGCTTTCCTGATGGCAGCAGCGAGAACAGAGCGTGTCCTGGGTGGTGTGCATCCTTGATGATTGCTGCTGCTCTCCGCCGGCAGCGTTCCATGCAATTCCTATCTCTGTTCTGCACATTCTCAGCCTCCTACTCAACCATAGTGAGGCCAACTGCAAACCAGAGGAACACCATTTCATATTCTTCCTAATAACAAGGCACCAGGACGGCAGCCTGGCCCAACTATCTTGAGTTGGCCCAACTATCTTCCTTCAACAGGTCAGAGTGGGACAATGATTGTGTAAACTTAGAAACAGTGAAAAATTAATTGTTTCAATGACCTGTTTATATTTGCCAAATTTGTGGGTGTGTTATTGCTGAGTGTGGTGAAAGCCACACTGCTGCTACTGAAATATCAGATTATACATGTCTTGTCAGGGTATATACATGACAACACATACAACCCCGAGTTTCTTTATTGTGTGGCCAAGGCAGAATTACCATGATTGGTAGTCCAAAAACCTGTACTCAATATACACATGTAAACAAAATAATGTAAGTAAACTGACAATGCAATACAGAGAGAGAAAAATATCAATAAAGTGCAAAAGTAAGTCAGCAATTGAGTTTGTTGTTGAGAAATCTGATGATGGAGGGGTAGCTGTTCCTGAATCATCAGGCAGCTATACCTCTTTCCTATTGGTAGTAGCAACCACAGAGTGTATGCTGGGTGGTGTGCATCCTTGATGATTGCTGCTGCTCTCCCAAGACAGGGCTGGGATTTTGCCTGTGATATCCTAGGCCGTGTCCACTACCTTTTTCAGTGCTTTACACTTGGGGGATTTGGTATCCCCATACCAGACTGGGGCACAGCCAATCGACACACTTTCAACCACACATCTGTAGAAATTTGCCAGAGTTTCTGATAGAGGTGTTGACGTGCTTTCTTCATGATGCCATTATTGTGTAGGCTCTAGGAGAGATGCTCTGAGAGAGTGACTCCCAAGAACTTAAATTTGCTCACCCTCTCCACCTCTGATTGCTAAATGATCCTCTGGTTTTCCCTTTCTGAAGTCAACAATGAGCTCCTTGGTTTTCGTGACATTGTTGTTGGTGCACCATTCATCCAAGTTTCAATCTCCCTCCTGTATGCTATCTCATTGCGAGTAGAGCAAGGGGCTAGGAACACAGCCCTGAGGTGCTCTGGTACTGATGGAGAGTATGGAGGAGATGTTCTCACCAATCTCACGGATTGTGAATTGGAGGTGAAGAAATCCACCGCATTATATAAATACGGATGAGATCTTTAACCAAGAAAAGTTTGTTTACAATGAAACAATTGAAAAAGTATTAGCATTTTTTAAATAGTCTTTGAAAAAAATAAATGTGCATTTGAATTACTATTTAGAGGTTTAAGACTTGCTTGTGAAAAATACTATGTGGCAAAAGGAAATGTAAAACACTTTGTCTTTTATTCTCAAAAAGATGTTCGCCTTCCAGTTTACATATACTATATCTTAATCTTTAGATCTGATAGTTTATTTTTGTTGCAGTCTTATCGATTTTCAGTATGAAAATGTTCACTTCAATCTCTGTTGATTGCCCATAACTAATTACCTTGAAGAGATGCTGATGAGCTGCCTTGTTAAGGTGTGAGTATACTCATGGGAACTAGTCCAAAATTCTGACTCCATGACGGTGAAGGGATTGTGACATATTTCCAAGTTAGGGTGGTGTGTGGCTTGGAGAGTAACTTCCAGGTGGTGGGAGTTAAAACACAATGCTGGAGAAACTCAGCAAGTCAAATAGCAAACTTTACAGAGCAAAAATAAATGCATAACCAATGTTTAGGGCTGAACTCTTCATCAATGCATGAGCCAAATATAGGTAGCTGCCTGAATAAAAATGGTGGGGAAGGGAGGAGCCTCAGGCCCAGAGGCAAGAGGTAAAAGGTGGCTGAAGGAGAGAGGGTACAACAGCAAACAGGGGGAGGGGGCATGGCTCAGTGAATGGAGAGGGAAGGAGGTGGAGATCTGGAGGAAAGGCCACACCTTGATGGGGAAAAGAGGGAGAATGGGGAGTGGTCGAGCAGCAACCGGAGAATTCGATGTTCACGGTGTAGAGTGCGTCGAAAGACTTGTTGATCCAAACCAAGGCTTTTATTAACTAAAAGACTGGAGCATATCACATGTAGGTCGACCAGTCCAGAATGACCTGGTCTGGCTAGGAGCAATCCTTTAAGACCTGCCAGTAGGTATGGCTACACTCTCAGCCAATCACAGTCATCCTACATTTTTCTTTCTTTCTTTGGCTTGGCTTCGCGGACGAAGATTTATGGAGGGGGTAAAAAGTCCACGTCAGCTGCAGGCTCGTTTGTGGCTGACCAGTCCGATGCGGGACAGGCAGACACGATTGCAGCGGTTGCAAGGGAAAATTGGTTGGTTGGGGTTGGGTGTTGGGTTTTTCCTCCTTTGCCTTTTGTCAGTGAGGTGGGCTCTGCGGTCTTCTTCAAAGGAGGCTGCTGCCCGCCAAACTGTGAGGCGCCAAGATGCACGGTTTGAGGCGTTATCAGCCCACTGGCGGTGGTCAATGTGGCAGGCACCAAGAGATTTCTTTAGGCAGTCCTTGTACCTTTTCTTTGGTGCACCTCTGTCACGGTGGCCAGTGGAGAGCTCGCCATATAATACGATCTTGGGAAGGCGATGGTCCTCCATTCTGGAGACGTGACCCATCCAGCGCAGCTGGATCTTCAGCAGCGTGGACTCGATGCTGTCGACCTCTGCCATCTCGAGTACCTCGACGTTAGGGGTGTGAGCGCTCCAATGGATGTTGAGGATGGAGCGGAGACAACGCTGGTGGAAGCGTTCTAGGAGCCGTAGGTGGTGCCGGTAGAGGACCCATGATTCGGAGCCGAACAGGAGTGTGGGTATGACAACGGCTCTGTATACGCTTATCTTTGTGAGGTTTTTCAGTTGGTTGTTTTTCCAGACTCTTTTGTGTAGTCTTCCAAAGGCGCTATTTGCCTTGGCGAGTCTGTTGTCTATCTCATTGTCGATCCTTGCATCTGATGATATATGTACATATACACATTGGTGATAGAATCTTTACTATCACATTCACCCCTTCTTTGAGAACTGACCCCGGGGTGGATGGAGGGCTGTAAAAAAGGAAAAAGAGAAAGAATAAAAGGGCCCGGTGGAAGTTAGGGGCTGTACCAGTAAGGGGGCCTGACCATCTGGCGTGACCGCCGTGGTGCCGGGATTGGGGTCGCTGGAGTCGTGTCGCCGGCAGGGTCGTAGAGTGCGGCCACTGCTTCGCTCAATTCCCCAGTGGCGTTATCAACAGTCTGGCCTGAGCTGGTGGGGTGGTGCTGGTCCCTCTGTTCAAGCACATGACCTAGGGGAGAAGGATTTGGGGGAGGTTGGGTTGGAAGCACTGCTGCACCTGCTCCGGCTTGGGCTAGGTCCCTTACCGAAACTGTGTCCTCCCGCCCGTCCGGGTACTCAATGTAGGCATAATGCAGGTTCGCGTGGAGCAGAGTCACTCGGTCAACCAAAGGGTCGTTCTTTGAGTACCGGACGTGGTGTCATAGGAGGATCAGCCCGGGAAGCGCGAGCCACGCCGGTATGGTTGTTCCTGATTCTGGACTGGTCGCTCGTAGAGCCCTTTCAGCAACTTCATGGCTGCGGTGTAAGTGGTCGCATCCTGGATGCTCTGGTAGACTCTTGGGGACAACATAGTTATCAATATTAGTAGTCGATGGCTGTCCTCTACCACAGCAGGGTCAGAGAGCTGTAAGTATGTTTCGAAGCATCTCACCCAGTGCTTAAAATCATTCGATGCTGTAGCTGACTGTGGGTCGATGTCAAGGCATTCCAGCCATAGCATACACTCCATCCCTTCAAAACCTTGTAGAGTGCGTCAAAAGAACCAAAGACTTGTTGATCAAAACCAAGGCTTTTATTAACTAAAAGACTGGAGCATATCACATGTAGGTCGACCAGTCCAGAATGACCTGGTCTGGCTAGGAGCAATCCTTTAAGACCTGCCAGTAGGTGTGGCTACGCTCTCAGCCATTCACAGTCATCCTACACTACAATCTGTGCATATACACATTGGTGATAGAATCTGTACTATCACACACGGTATCTGGTTGGAGGATTCCCAGACAGAATATTAGATGTTGCTCCTCCAATTTACTGGTGGCCCTGGTTTGGCAGTGCATGTGGCCGTGGACAGACAGGCCAGCACAGGAGTGAGGCACAAAATTGAAATGTTTGGCAACTGGGAGATCTCTGTCACTGATGTGGACAAACAAAGACTTCCACAGAGCCAGGCTGGCTGTGGCTGCAGCAACTCGGAGTGAGGCCTCGGGAGGCTGGCTCAGGCTTATATCCTGGAGGGTGATTGACATCTGACCGGTGGGGCTTGATCCATTCAGGCCAACTGATTTGACAGCCAGCCAGGTGTTGTCCTGTCTCCTTACACTCCTGCAGGTACAGAGGTTGCCCCCTGCAGTAGGCCGGTGGTGTACCACCACAGACACAGCGAAGGTGCTCAGCAAAATCATCTTCCAGTCTGCGTCCAATCACGTTTTCCCATGCTTTTGCTGCCCTTTGCTTCTGGCTGGTTTCCTGTGGAATTTTTGTAAATCATTTTTTTCTTTTGCTCTCACCTTATTTAAGTTGTGTTGTCTGATTCATTTAAGGAAAATAAGCTTCCAGCATCATTCAATGAAGGTGGTATTACACTTGCTGCAAAGAAAGGTAAAAATCCTATAGAACACTCCTCTATAATTTAATAATTTCTTTATTCAATGTTGAATAAAGGCCACAAGGATTGGTGAGTGCTGTCACAGGGGTCTTGTGAATTGCTGCAGGAGCTCTTCTTTGACTTGATAAGGGGTAAGTACTGTGGGCATTTTGTTTGGTGCACAATCCCAGAATCTGAATTCCCTCTAAGTTGGCTAAAAAAGCCCTGGGTGATATTATTTTTAGCACAGTCTGTTTATCTAACATCAGGTCAGCATTCTTGAGAGGTAATCATTTACAACAGAATTTTCCAAGTGAAATTAGAATAATGTATTTGCAATATTTATTTATTTTCAAAATTTTTTATTGAGTTATATGTAGATAAGCAGATATATACTGAAATTTTGTAAAATACACAACAGAGATGTCAAATATAAAGAAATTATCAAAGTTGGCTAATTTATAGAGTACATCTATAAGGTAATAGAACATAATACAATTTTATCCTCAATATTATATTTTCATTTTCTCCCCCATCTCTTGAGCCCACTACCAAGCCTAAATTCTATAATTAAAGTATACCTTATACCTAGATTAATAAAGTGTTGTAAGACATATTTTCCAATAAAACTAGAGATTCTGAAAGTAGTTCAGGATAGGTCCCCATAAGTTTTGAAACCTTAATCTAAATTACTAACAGAATAACTAATCTTTCTAGATTTAAATAGGACATAACATCCTTCATCCACTGAGCATGGGTGGCCAGGGCAACATCCCTCGATCTTAGTCACATCGCTTGTCTGGCTAAAAGAGAGGCAAAAGTCAGAGCCCGAGATTTTATTGGAGTCAAACGAATGTCATCCTCTCCAGTGATACCAAAGAGGGCAACCACAGGGTTAGGTTCAAGATTTAGGTTAGGGAGTGGAAAACATCCCTCCAGTATTTTTCGAGGCTAGGGCACATCCATACCATATTAATGAGAGGCCTCATCTCTCTTTCATTTAATCGCAACAAGAATTTACATCTGGATAAATACGAGATAATTTAGCCTTGGACATATGAGCCCTATGCACAAATTTAAATTGCAACAAACAATGACAGGTACAGAGGGATGTGAAGTTAACCGATTTAAAGATTAAATCCCAAATCTCATCTGACAATGAAAGGCTTAAATTCTGTTCCTTTGCAGATTTAATTTTATCAAGAGGGGCAGATCTTGAACCTGCCATCTTATCATAAATAACAGATATGAAACCTTTAAGAGTGGATTGTATATTAAAAACACATCAAAAATGTATCAAGTACACCAGGAAAGTTAGGTATCTGAGAGAGGAGAAAATGTCTGATTTACAAATATCTGAAAAGATGGGCATTTGGTAGATTGAACTTTTCAGGAAGTTGTTCAAATGATGCAAAGCAATTATCAATGAAAAGATTGTTAAAACACGTAATATTCAGTCTATGCCATTCTTGAAATGCAGAAGCATGTAAGGAATGTTGGAAGAAATGATTGAATAGAATAAGGCTTCCAAGAGAGAAATCATAATATCCAAAAGAATTCTGAACTTGGCCCATATCCTTAGAGTGTGCCAAACAATCAGATAATCAATAGATTTATCTAAAGAAAAAGGAAGTGAGGATCCAGGAAAAGCTAGAATGGAGAGTTTTTTTAAACTCCATTGTTACCCACAAAGGACAGTCAAGTCATTTATGAAAGTGTATCCAAAATTTAAGGTTATGTATATTGGCAACTCGGTAATAAAATCAAAGATGAGGCAGCACCATTCCTCCATTTCTTTTAAATTTCTGAAGGAGAAATTCACTTAATCGAGGTCATTTACTCTTCCGTGTAAAGGATGATATAATAGAATCTAATGAGTCAAAAAATAAAGACAGGAATAAAAGTTGGTGTAGTTTGAAAAATAGACAAGAGTTTAGGCAAAATATTCATTTTGATAGAGTTAATTCGGCCCATCAAAGATGTGGACAAGGGTGACCACTGCGTTAAGCACTGTTTCATGTTTTAACAAGGTAAGGGATTTTTCTTTAAAAAGACATTTATGTTTTCCTGTAACTGTAATACCAAAATAAGTAAATTGATCTTTCACAACCTTAAAAGGAAAGTTAGTATACACTGATGCAAGTATATTCACAGGGAAAAAAATCACTTTTATGCAAATTTAGTTTGTATCCTGAAAACTGACTAAATTGAGTAAGTAATGACAACATAGAAGGTAGGGAGGTATCAGGGCTTGATATGAAAAGCAAAAGATCATCTGCATAAAGGGAAAATTCCTTCCTCTAGATCTAGATCTATAAAATGTCCTCGCAGCTTCAAAATGCAAATGCTAATAGCTCTATAAATCAGAGTAATAAGTAATGAACTGTTGAAAGTTAGTGAGAATTGAAGCTATAAGGCACAAATACAGTAATCTTATCCATATAATAAAACTTGGACCAAAATTAATTTTTTCTAAAATCGCAAATAAATACCTCCACTCCACATGGTCAAACACTTCCTCTGCATCTAAATAAAGGACACATTCAGGAACCTCACCCGTGGGTTAGTGTAAAATGTCAAATAAACAATGTATATCCTCAGATATAATTGATAGTAAAATGTTCTCCAATCTATGGGCCAAAACTTTAGCCAAAATTTTAACATCAACATTGAATAAAGAAATTATTAAATTATAGAGGAGTGTTCTTTCGGATTTTTACCTTTCTTTGCAGAAAGTGTAATACCACTTTCATTGAATGATGCTGGAAGCTTGTTTTCCTTAAATGAATCAGACAACACAACTTAAATAAGGTGAGAGCAAAAGAAAAAAATGATTTACAAAAATTCCACAGGAAACCTGCCAGGACCCAGTGATTTTCCAGATTGCAAAAAGGAGATAGCTGCAGTTATCTCTGTAATAATAGGTTCATCTAATATCATTTTGTTATCTGGAGAACCCATGGGAATGTTTAAATGATTTTTTTAATTCTCCGTCGAACTATTACCATTTTAATATTCAGAAAAGTTAAATTGGGAATAAAAATTTCTGAATGTGTCATTATCTTGGAGTGTTTGAAAGCAACATTACCATCTTCACTTCAATTTTTATAATTTGCCATCTCGCTTCAAATCCTCTCAACTGATTAGCTAACAATTTATTCTTCAAAAGTTGGTGTTCAACTTTATGTGTTGAAAGGAAATCAAATTTAGCTTGAAGTTCCACTCGCTTTTTATATAATTCTGGATTTCTAACTTGAGCGTATTGATTATCTATTTCTTTAATTTGATTAACTAATTCCGAACGTTCTTTATTAGCCCTTCTTTTCATATTCATGGTGTAAGAGCCAATTTGGCCCCTAAGGCCCAGACAATCAGGCTGAGGGTTTCTGAAAAAGTATTTATACTAAAGAAAAAGGTTATCTGCACCTCCACAAATTTCACAAAATTAATATCACACAGTAAATGCGAATTGGAACGCCAGTGTCTACTTATTTTAGGAAGGTTGGGAAGGGTCATAGATAGTGCAATAGGGGCATGATCAGATATCAGTATACTCTTGTAATCACAAGAGTGGGTCAATGGAATTGATTGATTATAAATAGGAAAATAATCAATCCTAGAAAAAATATGATGAACATGTGAAAAGAAAGAATACTCTCTGCTATTTGGATAAAGAAAACACCATATGCCAGAAATACCACAATCTGATAGGAAGGATTGAATAAATGAGGTGGACTTAACTACTATTACAGGGTTGGGAGAAGATCGATCCAACACAGGATCAAACCAACAGTTGAAATCTCCATCAAGCACAAGAGAGTATGGGTCCAGATCAGATAAGGAAGAAAAAAATAGTTCAAAAAAAACCAAAAAACCCCAGATCATCTGCATTAGGGGCATAAACATTAGCAAGAACCATCAATTTATTATACAATTTCCTTGAAACAATAATATAATGACTGTTAATACCTGATACAACATTGTGATGAACAAAAGGAATATTTTGGATAATAAGAATCGAGGCCCTCCTGGCTTTTGCCTGAAAAATGGAGTGAAAATGCTGCCCCCTCCATCGTGCCATGAGGCGCAAACTATCGGACGTAAGAATATGAGTTTCTTGCAAAGAGGCAATTGTTACTTTAAATTGTTTAAGATGAGAAAGGACTTCCCTTCTTTTAACAGAAGGTTCAAATATTTAACATTCAAACTAACAAAATTTAAAAAGCTATCAATTATCCATGGTTAGAGAAGTAGGTTGAAAAACACACATATTGTCAAAACTCCAGATGCTTCCTTGAAGTAAGAACAGAGCCTACAATAGATATTAAAATAAAAAGCCATACAAGGTCAAAGCTTGTGTGATCTCCTAACACAATAACAACATTGAAAAGACCCACTCCGACCCTGCCAACACCCTCCATCCCATCCGAAAGCCAAAAGATGCCAAAGACCCTGGCAGCAAGCTCATCAAAATAAACATTTCTCATCCCAAAAAACTTCCTGTCCTACATAATAACATCTTGGCTCCGATATTGTTATTAAAACTACTCTCTACATTCCAAAACTTGGATAGGAATACAACCTTGTATTTAAAAAAAACTACTCTTATAATTCTCTTATAAATTTATAGAATTTATAATTCTATAACTATATTACAAAATAGAAACATAAACTGCTACTAAAAAAAATACTAAGTATTGTAGCCAACTCGCAGTGTGGGAGGTTAAGATCTGCGATTTATTGAGGCTGGAAAGGCTCCTTTTGTACAGTTTGAGCTCCCATCGTCGTTTGTTAGATTGGCTGACATCAGGTGCATGAATAACAATAATGGGCAGGAACATTCTTGCATGTGAATACCCTTCTTCCCCAGCCGGTTATTGATCTGTTGGCTGGGCAGCTTGGACAGCACCAGTTTAGGGCTGCTGGTCTTGTACTGCTCCAGCTTTCAACTGCGCCGGTTCACTGTGTTAAGGGACATATTACAATGTATTATGCTGCTGTTTACTACCGCATGAGCTGCGCAATGTGCTGGCTCGATATCCGATAAACTTTCCCTAATAATCTTCCCTCAAAGACTGAATAAATCCCAGAAATTAAACCAAAAAAATACTCACAAAACAACAGCCCAAATGAGTATATTACCCCATAACAGAGAGGACCAGACGGTCCTCGCCACTAAATACTGTATGACAAAAGCTAGAAAGTTTCAAAATAATAGAAGTCAAATAGCCTCAGTCATCAAGCAAACATTTATGATGGGCGCAAAGTGGAAGGGAGGTCATCTATATAACTCTGAGCCTCAATGACTGAACGCAGACATTTCTTGTGTCTGCCGGAGAGTGCGAAACAGAGTTGTGCAGGATATACAGGGAGGGCTTAAATCTTCAGTTGTATAATTCTGACATTACTTCCCTGTACTCAGCTCGTTGTTTCATAACTTTGGGAGTACAACCTTCCAGCACCTGGATCTGCTGACCATGATATTCCAGTTTCACTCTCCACTCAGTCTCTCAGATCAGAATGTCCTTTAACTGACAACGATGTAAGCAAATGATAGTCTCTGTCCTAGAGCCAGTTTAGTTAAGAAAGAGCAATGAGCTCTATCAATCTCCAGCAAGGATGGGAGCATCTCCTTCCCAAAAAACTCACATAACAAATCAGAGAAGAATTTTGTAGGTTGCCCTCCTTCGATAGATTCTGCCAAGCCCAAGATATGCTTATTTTGCCATTTGCTCCAGCTCTCTGGGTCAAAAACTTTAGTCGTTACTTGCATGTAGGCTGGAGGAGATATCTTCTAATTCAGTAATCAGTTGGCTTAAGTATTCCGAAGCAAGTTTCAGGGATGACAAATGCTGGTCGTGCTCCTCCATTGATGACTGGATTTGATCAACTTTAACTTCTAATAAGCTAAAAGAAACTTTGAAGTCACCAGCCAACACATATCTCTGTTGATCCAGTAGGGTAGAAATAGCCTCTAATGTTAGACTAGCCATTGCTTCTTTTTTTCCCGGATTTTCCACTTTTGTAGACATTTTGAGACAAACAAGAGTAAAAGAAGGGAAAGTGCAAAATATATAACACTTTGGTTATAAAATAAAAAGGTAAGAAGTGAAAAGAATAGAGAGTAGAGAGGAGCTCCAGATATTTGTGTTAACACCATATGGCAGCTGGCTGGAAGATCACATTTAAGAATATTCCACAAAGGCAGTGGCAATGTAGAAATGTTTGGTATATAAACTGGTCATTATTTATCTCAACAGATCTATGCATAGTTGAAAATCTAGTCCTGCACTTTTGGGATTTTTGTTTCCTTCAATGGCAGCTGAAGGCAATGTGTCATTAATTATTTATTACCAAATAAAGCATAAGCTACATAATATTCCATGGAGGAACACAAAGCTTGCAACATTCCGGGTTATATTCTATTTGAGTCAGTCCAACTGCCTAATGTTCCTTTGGCGACTTGCAAACAACTGGAAAAGTGAAATTTTATGCCATGAAAAATTAGGTCAATGCAGAGGGGAGCACTTTTCATTAATTCAAAAGATGTGGGGTTTAAAGTGGGTGTAGCGGCATGCCGCTGAGCAATTGGACTGGTGCTCCGGGCAGCCAGGGCAACCAGGGGCCAGCAGACCGTGCAGTACACTGGCCCCAGCAAGCGAGCCAGCAGTCGGGAGGCTAAGGCAGCAGAGGAGCCAGCATCCCAAATATGGCGCTGGCCCCGCTGCACAGCCAACAGAGAGGGACAAGCGCGTAGGGAAGAAGGCATTTTCATGCGAGCGGTGATGTTAGCAAACAGGGGCAAATGGCAGGAACATGAACTATATAAAAGTCAAGCTTTCAGCACCAATAAAGCAGGGCTATACCTGACTACAATCGTGTGTGTGTGTTTACTTTGAGTAGCACGCAGCTAAAATTGGTGACTCCGACTGAAAAACCTCACAAAGATTAGCGTATACAGAGCCGTTGTCATACCCACACTCCAGTTCGGCTCCAAATCATGGGTCCTCTACCGGCATCACCTACCGCTCCTAGAACGCTTCCACCAGCGTTGTCTCCGCTCCATCCTCAACATTCATCGGAGCGACGCAATGATAAGCAAACCGGCAGTCCATGCAGTCGCCCTGAAGCTGCCAGCCTTCTGACAAATCGGCTACGTTTGTGGTTTGATCAGGCTGAGTCGCAGTTTCACATCTGCCAGATCACAGCAGAGTCCACCCGGTACCAGGACAGGGCGAGCCAGCAGGCCAATTTCATCCAGGAACTCCCTTCAGAAGGTGCTTTCAAGGCCCTTCTCATCAAAACTTCCAAGTTCTCAAGGCACGAGAGAGGAGCATGTCTCCTCCACTTGGACGGGCTGGGGGACAAGCCCACATCGGCCTTGATGAATGATGTGCTAGCCCTCAATGGGAAGCATGAACCCTGCAAAATGTTCAAGTAGGCATTCTTAGAGCAACTACCTGAGGACATCCAACTGCTCTTGGTGGACACCAATTTCAGTGACCCCCAGAAGGTTGCAGCATGAGTGGACTTCTTCTGGAAACAGAAAAGAAACTGCTCGGCATCTGTGGGGTTCATCACCAAACCCCGCAGTGAGAACCGGATCGACCCACCGAGAGAACAGCAATCCCACAAGGGAGATGAGCCCAATGACCAATGGTGCTTTTACCACCAGCAATGGGGCTCCAGAGATCATCAAAGCCGAACCCTGTGCACGTTCCAGGGAAACGTCGGAGCCAGCCATCACTGATGACCATGACAGCTGGTCAACAAGACAGTCTTCTGTACATGACGGACCATCAATCTGGACAGCAGTTCCTTGTGGATACGGGGACAGAGGTCAGCGTTCTACCCCCATCAGGGCAGGACACCAGAAACAGACAAGTGGGCCCCACACTGAGGGCTGCCAACAGCAGTACAATCAGGACCTACAGCACATGCAATGTCGAGCTAAAAATGGGAGACAGCCTCTTTTCATGGGCGTTTACATTAGCAGCAGTGGAGCAGCCGCTCCTTGGGGCAGACTTCCTCCCCTCCCACAGCCTGCTGGTGGACATGAAAGGACGGAGACTGGTCCATGCACAGACATTCCAAATTGTCCCCCTCAAAGATCCCAGGCTCCTGGCTCCCCACCTCGGTGCAGCAATCCATGGACGAATTTGCCAAGATCCTCGCAGAGTTCCCAGCAGTGATTACCCCAACCCCCAGTTCACCACAGAGATGCCCCGGCATGGCGTGAGGCACCACATCCTTACTCAAGGCCCACCACTCCACTCACAAGCAAGACGACTCCCCCCCCAGAGAAGCTCCAACTAGCAAAGGAGGAGTTCAAGAAGATGGAAGAACTCGGCATAATATGGCGGTCGGACAGCCCGTGAGCTTTACCCCTGCACGTGGTTCCCAAGGCCACTGGGGGATGGAACCGGCGGCAACTACCACAAATATGTGTGGAATGGTCTCCGGAAACAGATCAGCGGGTGGGCAAAGGTGTGCATGCAGTGCCAAACAGCAAAGGTGCATTGGCATACCAGAGTCCCCCCCACAGCACCTCGAGCCCATGGAGTAAAAGTTTGGCCACGCCCCCTACCAGTAACCCAGGGGTTCCATTTCCTGTTCACAATGATTGATTGTTTTACCAGGTGGCCAGAAGCAGTCCCGATGGTGGACACCTCCACGACCTCGTGCATTAGGGCCCTCATCTCCTCCTGGATGGCACGCTTTGGCATGCCTTCCCACATTACATTGGACAGAGGGGCCAAATTCACCTCCAGCTATGGTCTGACCTCACCAACCTGTGGGGTGCTCAGCTATACCAAACCACAGCCTATCACCCGCAATCAAACAGGCTGGTGGAGTGTTTCCATTGGCACCTCAAGTCCACACTCATGGCCAGACCACAAGTACCCAACTAGGTAGACGAGCTACATGGGCACTGCTAGGAATCAGCACAGCACCCAAAGAGGACCTCTACACATCCTCCACCGAGCTCGTCTACTGAACCCCAATGGTGGTCTCCGGAGAATTCGCACCACCCCTAGACAAGCAACCGGACGACACAGCAGCATACAGCAAGCTGCAGGAACGAGTCGGCAACCTGGCCCCAGGCACGGAAAAGTGAGGACCAACATACCAAAAGACCTGAAGGGCTGTGAGTATGTTTTCATTTGCAGGGGTCCACACTGCCCACCATTACAGAGGCCATATAATCTATTCCGGGTTATATGCAACATTGGCGCCACGTTTGAACTAGAGTTCGGAGACAAGATGGAGGTATTCACTATGGATAGGATAAAGCTGGCACACCTGGATCCAGCTCACCCGAGACGCCAGCACCAAGCAGGAGAGGTAGACTGCCAAAGCCCACAGAGCCATTGCCTGCGGGCACCCGAGACAACACTGCCAGTTTGGGTGGGGGGGTTGGAAGGTCATGTAATGTAATGCCATCTGGCATTTGGGCCGGTGCTCCAGGCGGTGAGCACAACCAAGGGCCAGCAGACCACACAGAGGCACTGGCCCCAGCAAGCGAACCGGTGGTCAGGAGGCTAAGGCAGCATAGGGGTCAGCATCCCCAACAGCCAACAGAGAGGGATGTGCAGGAGACCCACTATTGTTATGTGAGCAGCAATGTTAGCAAACAGGGGCAAATGGCAGGAACACAAACTATATAAAAGTAGGGCTTTCAGCCCCAATAAAGCAGAGCTATATCTGACTCTGTGTGTGTGTGTGTGTGTGTGTGTGTGTGTCTTTACTTCGAGTAGTGCACGGCTACAGGAAAAATTAAGTAGAGGAGTAGGTAAAGATGAGATGGAAACTTCCTTCTATTCTTCAGAAAGTGGTCCAGTCCTGAAATGTTGACTGACCATTTTTACTTTTGGAAGCTGTCTGGGTGGCTGAGTTCCTCCTGCAATTCTTTGCTTTGAATTATGTAAATCTTGAACTTTGCATTTGTGATGACTACAAGTGTCAAAACATTTGAGTCATAATCAGACTCAAATGGCTACACAGTTAGCGTTGCTGTTACAGTGCCAAGGTTCAGTTTCCTTCCACTCTTCAAAATGTACAGGGGCTATAGGTTAATTGGGTGTAATTGGAGGGGGAGGAGGGGGGAGGGGGAGGGGGAGGAGGGGGGAGGGGGAGGAGGGGGGAGGGGGAGGGGGAGGAGGGGAGGGGGAGGAGGGGAGGGGGAGGAGGGGAGGGGGAGGGGGGAGGGGGGAGGGGAAGGAAAGGGGAGAGGGAGGGGGAGAGGGTAGGGAGGGGGAAGGGGTAGGGTAGGGGTAGTGAGGGGGGAGGGGAAGGAAAGGGGTAGGGAGGGGGAAGGGGAAGGAAAGGGGTAGGGAGGGGGAAGGGGTGGGGAGGGGGAAGGGGTAGGGAGGGGGGAGGGGAAGGAAAGGGGAGAGGGAGGGGGAAGGGGTAGGGAGGGGGGAGGGGAAGGAAAGGGGAGAGGGTAGGGAGGGGGGAGGGGGAGAGGGGAGGGGGGAGGGGGAGGGTAGGGAGGGGGAGAGAGGGGTAGGGAGGGGGAGAGAGGGGTAGGGAGGGGGAGGGGGGAGAGGGGTAGGGAGGGGGGAGAGAGGGGGGAGAGGGGTAGGGAGGGGGGTAGGGAGGGGGAGGGAGAGGGAGAGGGGGGAGGGGTAGGGAGAGGGAGGGGTAAGGGGTTGAATTTTTTAAAAATTTGGTGTTTAGTGTTAATCATTGATTTCTCGTCCCTGGGGGCCTGCAAATGAGCAGGTGCACGTGACACCCGGAAATTGCTCTCATCCCCGAGGGTCATATTTCAAATCCCTCCTCCTCCTCAATGAGCTCTCTGATGAAGAGGCCCCCGCCCCCCGGCACCGGTGCTGGATTAGAGAGGAGGAGGGTGGGGGTTCCCCACCCCGAACACGCCGGTGCATCTGACGTGCCCTCTGGGTGAAGCAGGATACAAACTTGCTCCCCAAAGCGAGCTCGGGGTCACTTGCGCGTTGGGAGGGAACAATGACCGTGGGATAGACGAGGGGTCCAGCGCTCGGGCCGAAGCTGCCGTTTCCAGCGACTGGGCGCCGCAGAAGTCCCAGCCTCCCCTGCCATCTCTCCGCTGGAACCCAAGGCCACGCCAGCGGCAGCAAATAAGATGCAGGCCGGTAAGATTCCTGCACTGCTTGTTAACTTCTGCAAAAAGTGTTGTGGTTTGTGATCGGGCCGTTAACGATTTCAAGGTATGTCCGATGTTAAATCTATGCAATTTATAATGAGCGTTAAATTGATGTGGTCTTTGCAGACAAATCTCCAGATATTCTTTGCCTTTTTTAATGCATAATAAAATCACGAGCTTTCAACTAATTGAGCTGGACGGAAAGTTGCATACCAGAACTGAAATGTCTCGTACAGTTTTGGTTTTAATCCAGTGTCCTAAGCAAGAATGTACCCTCGGTGACATTGCTTCCCATTGTTTGTGGGAACATTGATCGTCACATCTGCAGCAAGAGCTACACATCTGAAATGTTTTCTTATCTGTAAAATGTGTTAGGGAATCCTGAAGTCCATTAAAAACGGCAAAGCCTCTCATTTATAGGGAGGGAAGATCAACTTGTTTCTCTTTCCACACGTGCTACTTGACTGGATGATTCTTCCAGAATTTCTTTTCTTTCGTTCAGGCAGATCAGAGTTTTACCTGATGAGCTTCAGACTATGAACCCTGACTGTCAGCTCCATCAATCTCCCTGACATCACCAACCCAGCTATTCTGAGCTTCCAATCCTCATTCACATCCTTATTCCTTTGGTTTCGTCAATGTCTGAAGATCTCAAGCACTCCTGGCTAGTGTAGATAATTCTGCTTTTTGAAAGAATTTGAATTTCCAGAGTTTACTTTCTCAGTTTATGAGCATCCCCTTGGATTCCTTTTATGCATTTCATAACTCCTGTTAATTCATGACAGAGTGGCTAGACGGCCTGCAGGATGCAAAACAACACCTGTCAAAGGGCAGATGAACCCTTTTGTAGGGTCAGCAGGCCATCTAACAAATGTGCCGTGAAGCACGGAAGGGACATCCCTGGCATTGAAGCTTGATCTGGCCATTCACTGCAACAGAACATCCCCCAGCAGTCTTGGACCTCGTCATGCCACTGAATCTGAGAGGGTATGTCCAGAGGGTGGGTTGGACCTCGACTCACCTAAATCCATTCATGCATGCACTGTTCCTTTCTGAGGAGTGGGGTATCCTCATATCAAACCCCTCAAACTGAATGAAAATATCCATCATCATCCTGTGGGATGGATAGCCAGACGAAAGAAGAGTAATTAATTCATGACTGAATATTATTTCATAACCAAATAAGTAACCATCAAGTCTGATGTTAATCCAAATGGTACCTGATTTTTAGTGGTAGGAATATTTAAAGCATTGACACTTTGGAATTTAGACTATTAGGACTGCATCCAGATTGTCTGCTGTAATTTAAATCAATCTTTTTTCCCCTCTTGGGTAATAATGATCAAATAAATACAGAAACCCAGAAGAAGTACTTGGGAGTAAGAGTTCGTCTGCCAGTCCGGGATCTGCTTCACAATTATCGCAAGACCAGTGGTAAAGAAACAAAGAACGATCAGGTACATTGAATCCATTCCAGCAAGCATTTATTTGCTGACTATTCACCAACTTTAAGCTTGCAATAATTCATCGACTGAATCCAGTGCTCCTGTTATGGTCTCATCTACATTGGATACACTGGGCACAGACTGGGAGATTGCTTTTTCTCACAATAGTGAGAATCTCCCAGTGGCCATCCATTTCAACTATCCATCCCATTCCCTTGGCAACATGTCTGTCCATTGTCTCATAACCTGCCTGACTGAGACCTCCTGCAAATTGGAGGAACAACACCTCATCCTCTATTTGTGCACCCTTCAACCAGATGCCATTAACATTGACTTCTTCATTTCTGTTAAGAAATTTCCTCCCCCCTTTCTTCCCTGACCCCTTCCTTCTCACTTTCTCTTTCCCTTTCACAGAGCCAAAATCAATTCTCACCTTTCCTATTATCATATTCAATTAAATTTTTTTGGCTGTTTGTATTCCTCCAATTCCACTGCCCTCCTCCCTTTTCTCTCTACTCTTTAATTAAGATGCCTGCCTGCCTTTTGCTTGTACCTTGAAGTAGAGCTCAGTCCCAAATCATTGGTAATGTATCTTTATCTCCTATGGACATTACAAGACCTGCTGAGTTCCTCTATCATTTCTGTGTTTTTACTACAATATCAGCACCTGCAGACTTTTGTATTTCACTCTGTATAACGTATGGAGGCTGGGCAAAATGTTAATGGAGTCAAAGAGTGACACAGAACAGAAGCAGATCCTTCAAGTATGTCATCAGATTATTTTTAGTAGGTTTTCCTAATGGTCTAGTAATTCAGTGTTCAGCATTAGTTTGGTCTGACAGTTATTGTCATTTTTCCTGCAGGCTAATGTGGCTTGGAAATTTAACAATGGTAAGAGAATCAGAGGAGCTTATTTGTGAAAATTGCCCAATTTTTATTTTAAAGAATGTGTGTGTTATATTTTTGATGGCTCTATTTCAGGAAGAAAACGTGTTGTCAAGGAAATGGCACATGGTCGTTTACATTCTGCTGAACAGAGGAAATGGGTAAGCAGTATGCAGCAAATCATGAGAACAGTAGATGGTGCAATTTACGAGCAAGCTGTGAGAGTCTGGAGGAACTCAAGAGAAATGGTTAACCAGTGTCAATAAAGGGTCCTGACCTGAAACGATGACTGACCATTTCTTTCTATGGTTGCTGCTTGGCTCACTGAGTACTGCTCAAGCATTGTGTGGCCACTAGAATACACAGCTTAAGCCCCTTTCACACTTGCCAGTGATCCCAGGAATCGAACGCCAATCAGTCTTTAAAATGACAAGTGTGAAAGCAAACTCTGCTCAATGCCGACATCAGATGACGTCAACTCCTGCCGGGGATTGCTGGTCTCAACCCCTAGTACACTCCCCAGATGCCGATGTTGAGATCAGGCAGCAACATTGCAGGCACTTCCCATTGAAGGTAGAACAGACTTGAACGCTGAGGATAAACTCTTGCAAGTGTGAAAGTGTTCAGTGTCCTGGTTAGAAGTGGTCTAGTGTGAAAGGCCAAACCCCCCATTCCTATCCCAGGACACTGAATGCAAGTGTGAAAGGGGCTTTAGACCTGCTCAGAGTTAGTCCAAGGGCCCTCTGCTTCTCCCTTTATTCAAGGCCCAGCTGGTTCTTCTACTGACTTGGCTGAGCTCATCCATGCCTTGTAAAGCTTCTCCACAAACTTACTCACTTTCTCCAGATCACCCTATCAGAGATATTTCCTTTGTGTTCACCATCCCTCCCATATGAACTATAAGGGCTGTCTTTTAGCAGAATAACTAGAATAGTCTTTGCCACAGTTCATCTAAGGCCCCTTCCCGCTACTCTCTTTTTGGTACGTTCTTAACTGTATTGACACTGCTTCTTTCAAATTCTGAATGCAAAAATGCATTAGTTTTGCTGCCAATTTCCCTCCTATCCTCACCTTTACAAAGCCCATGTCCAACTCCCCTCTTTATTTATTTGTACACCTGAATTCTTGCCCTGCATATGTATTGTTTGTCTGTATGCGTGTTCTGTCTGATTGTGCGTTTTGCACCGAGGACTGGCGAACGCTGTTTTGTCAGGTTATACTTGTGCAATTGGATGATAATCAATTTGAATTTGAACTTGAACAGTTTCTCAGCCTGGAGGTGCTGGCTCTGATACTCCTGTATCCCTTTTTCAATGGGAGTAGCTGAAAGATGGTGCGTGCAGGATGGAACGGGTCTTCAACAATTTTGCGTGCCCTCTTCAGACAACAATTCCAGTAGATCATGTTGATAGGGATGGAGGGAAGGGAGACCCCAGTGATCCTCTCCACCAATCTTAGCAGCTGGCAAAAAACTTGACTTGTCTATCTCCGGTGACAGTTTAGCAACAAAATTCCATTGTCCGCCCACAGACTCCCACAGTGAACACAGCTATATTTGCTTTCATCCCCTGGTTCCCAAGCTTTAATGAGAAGAAATTCTACACAGATGGCTCTGAGCTGTCTTCCTTCTTTAACCATGGCTACTTGTCTGTCGTTGGTGTCATGGTCCTCTATCAGTCCATGTCTCTTTTCTGAACCTTAAAAGACTTTTCTTCCACCCCACCAGCCACTGCATTCAATAGATCATCTTTCACAATTTCTATAATCTTCAATTAGATTTCACTTCCAAAGTCATCTGGCCTTCTCATTCCTTTTACCATTCTGAACAAACTGTTCTCTCTTCAACCCCCTTCATTCATCCATCTGTTAACAGAAACTCACCATTCAACTATAGTACAAGAAGTGTAACCCAAATCATCCCTCCAGGTGAAAGAAAATCACTTTCATTTCTGCCATACCAGTAGTTTGTGGCTTTCTCTGCATTGGAGAAATGAAATGCATATCCAGAGCCCACTCTGTGTGAAACATGGAAGTCTGCAGATGCTGCGATTGTAGGGAAAACACAGAAATGCTGGAGGAACTCAGCAGCTCTTGTAGTGTCCATAGGAGATAAAGATAAATTATTAACGCTTTGGGCCTGAGATGTTCTTCAAGGTATAAGCAAAAACCAGGCAGGCCTCTCAATAAAGACTGGAGAGAGAATGGGAGGGGGAGGAGTCCAGACCAACAAGCAAAAGGTGTTAATCAGATATGATAAAAGGAAAGGTGAGGATTGATTTTTGGCTCTGTGAAAGGAGATGGGGATAAGAGAGAGAGAGAGAACTTGAAGAAAGAATACTGGGATAAAGATGGGGGTGGGGGTGTGAGGTTTAACAGCAACCATATTAAGCCCATCCAATTGTAGGGTCCCCAAATGGAAGATAAGGTTTTGTTCCTCCAATTTGTGGGTGGGCTCAGTCTGGCAGTGCATGACACCATGGATAGACATGTCAACCAGGAAATGGGACGGGGAATTGAAATGGGTGGTCCTTGTGTTCAGTCTTCAGGGGTAACTCGGAGCCTCCAGATCCCTGACATTTGTCTTCACCTTTCACTGACTGCATGTGGTTTCCTGCACTGGTAGATCTTAAGAACCCTTCTCCATTAACAATGGTGTGAAGCAAGGCTGTGTTCTCGCACCAACCCTCTTTTCAATCTTCTTCAGCATGATGCTGAACCAAGCCATGAAAGACCTCAACATTGAAGACGCTGTTTACATCTGGTACCGCACGGATGGCAGTCTCTTCAATCTGAGGCACCTGCAAGCACACACCAAGACACAAGAGAAACTTGTCCGTGAACTACTCTTTGCAGACGATGCCGCTTTAGTTGCCCATTCAGAGCCAGCTCTTCAGCGCTTGACGTCCTGTTTTGCGGAAACTGCCAAAATGTTTGGCCTGGAAGAGAGCCTGAAGAAAACGGAGGTCCTCCATCAGCCAGCTCCCCACCATGACTACCAGCCCCTCCACATCTCCATCGGGCACACAAAACTCAAAACGGTCAACCAGTTTACCTATCTCGGATGCACCATTTCATCAGATGCAAGGATCGACAACGAGATAGACAACAGACTCTCCAAGGCAAATAGCGCCTTTGGAAGATTACACAAAAGAGTCTGGAAAAACAACCAACTGAAAAACCTCACAAAGATTAGCGTATACAGAGCCGTTGTCATACACACACTCCTGTTCGGCTCCGAATCATGGGTCCTCTACTGGCATAACCTACGGCTCCTAGAACGCTTCCACCAGCGTTGTCTCCGCTCCATCCTCAAAATTCATTGGAGCGACTTCATCCCTAACATCGAAGTACTCAAGATGGCAGAGGCCGACAGCATCGAGTCCACGCTGCTGAAGATCCAGCTGCGCTGGGTGGGTCACGTCTCCAGAATGGAGGACCATCGCCTTCCCAAGATGTTGTTATATGGCGAGCTCTCCACTGACCACTGTGACAGAGGTGCACCAAAGAAGAGGTACAAGGACTGCCTAAAGAAATCTCTTGGTGCCTGCCACATTGACCACCGCCAGTGGGCTGATATCGCCTCAAACCGTGCATCTTGGCGCCTCACAGTTCGGCGGGCAGCAACCTCCTTTGAAGAAGACCGCAGAGCCCACCTCACTGACAAAAGACAAAGGAGGAAAAACCCAACACCCAACCCCAACCAACCAATTTTCCCCTGCAACCGCTGCAACCGTGTCTGCCTGTCCCGCATCGGTCTTGTCGGCCACAATCGAGTCTGCAGCTGACGTGGACTTTTACCCCCTCCATAAATCTTTGTCCGCGAAGCCAAGCCAAAGAAGAAGAGGATCTTAAGAATGCATTGCAGCCTTCCAGATTCAATATTGATTTTAGCAATTTCATCTAACTCTCCTCTCTTTCTACTAGTTTTACTGTATAGTATCCATTTGTAATATTTATATCCATTTTCTCTTTCTCAATTAACATTGCCTAATTTGCTGGGCATTCCCTAATGTTCTGACGTTAAGGTTAATTTTTTAAAAAATGTTGGAAATGCTCAACAGATCTGGCAGCCTTTATGGACAAGGAAATAGTACTGTAACACTGCACTTAATTAGAAAATTAACTTGTTCAAGTTTTTTTTTAACTTTTAAGTTAAATACAGATGTTTCAATTAACTTAGTGGGGTTTAAATCCCAATATTATGCATTATTTTCAAGAAATTACAAAACACATAGTGTGGATTTGTATATTTTCAATTCATGTTGATATAATTTGCACCATTATTACATACCTCAGTTGTGAATAATTTCGAATCTGTGGTAGCCTTCCTGAATCAATAAATAGTTTATTTTGTTTGCCTTTCCAGTTAAAAAAGATGAATGCTTGTCCTCCAAAAAATGTTGAAGATCTTTTGGAAGATTTAGTGGAAGTTTTGGAGACAGATCTGAAGCAAAGAGAATTGTGCCCCATTCAGAGATCAATTGAAGGTGATCGTTTGCAAGGTTGCTCCAAGGTCTGTCCTGTCAGTCTCCGAGATTTTAACCCCAGAACCCATTATCCTGTTCTACAAACTGATGATGCAGCCTTTCAATGCCACCTGGGTTACTTATACAAGAGCGATGCAGCTCATCGGAATCTAATGTCTCCATCTCACAAATCCTATTCCAGTTCAGAGTGTCATTCACCGGACTGTTTGGTGGCAGTTGCAGCTGAGTGCTGTGGGAATATGACTGAGAAAGACATACTCTTCAGTCATCAACACTGGAGGTTTCAGACCACCAAGCAACTATCTCATTCTCCATTGCTGGATGTAAAAGAATTTGGTCAGGATGCATTGAGTAATACTCAGATCATCGAATCCTCTTGGGGTGAAGTTAACTATCCTCTAGAAGCTTCTCAAAAACAATATATTCCAAGAAGCTCAGGGTTGACTTTCTTCCAGTTTCAACTGCAGCAGATTGAGAGCAGCCTCATCACCTTGACACCTAAAGACTTGCTGTCAGTGGACAAGTACGGCAATACGTGAGTTAAGCAGCCATTATTATTATGGAGGTTGGGCACTATTGGCAATAAGAGGATGAAGGACAAAATCATTCAGCTCAGAAGGCCATTTTACCCACTCATTGCAAACACAACTCAGTTCCCCTCGCCTCTTACCCACAATATAAAAAGTAGTGTGGCAATAAATATAGAAAAATTGTTGCCTTGCCTAGTCAAATGTTATTTTAGTAGATATTATTGTTACAAAAAAATTCCAGTTGAATGTCAGTGATTTGTGAATGTTGATTTAACCATGCAATACTCATTAGTATAAATTTATCTAATGCAAAATTTTAACTATCTACTATTTGACACTAATAAAACAGAAATGCTAGAGGTAGTTAGCAGGTCTCAAAGGGCTCAGGTTCAAAACATGGGTTATATATCTTTACCTCCTATCGACTTTGCAATACCAGAAGGCACAGGAGCAGAAATAAGCTATTCAGCCCATTGAATCAGCCCCACTATTTAAACACGAGCTGTTCCATTTTCTCATTCAGCCTCACTGCCCGGCCTTCTCTCCATAACCTTTAATGCCCTGGATAAACAAGAAACTACCAATCTATGCCTTTAATACACCCAATTACTTGGCCTCTACAACCAGCTGTGGCAACAAATTCTACAGATTTACCACACTGGTAAATTCCTCTGTGTCTCTGTTCTAAGTGGATGCCCTTCAATTCTGAAGTTGTGACCTGCTGAGTTCCTTAAAAAAAAATTCTGTTTTTATTACAATAACAGCATCTGCAGACTTTTGTGTTTTACTACCATTTCAGAATCAGAATTTATTGTCATGAACAAGTCTTGAAATTCAGTGTTTTGTGGCAGCGTCGTAGTTGTACATTCATTTTGTAGCATCTTACAACATCACTGTAAGAAAAATATAATAATAGTACAGGAGAAGTAAGGCAGTGTCTTTGGTTCATAAGATTATTGATTATTCAGGAATCTGATGGGGAAGAAGCTGTCCTTGCGCCATTGAATGATAGTCTTTAGACTCCTGTACCTTTTTCCCCAAAGGTAGCAAATTGAAGAGGGTATGGCTAGGTGGTGGGAGTGCTCGAACACAGATAATGCTCCTTGGGGCCAGGTTATCCACTTTCACCCAACAGCCGCATTCGGGTAATTTAGGCAGCTTTACATTTGGGTATTCTGGCTACCTGAAATCACCTTTTGAGGATAGAGGCTGCTTTCTTAAGACACTGTCTCAGAAAGATGTCCTCGATGGAGTGAAGTCTGGTGCCTGTGATGTCACAGGCCAAGTTAACAACCCTCTGGAGTTTATTCTTGTCCTGAGATTTGGCACCTCCAACCAGTCAGAATACTCTCCACGGTACACCTGTAAAAGTTTACAAAAGTCTCCAGTGACATGCCAAATCTCCTCAGACGCATACCAAAAGTACAGCGCGGTGGTTCTCAACTTTTTTCTTTCCACTCACATACCACTTTAAGTAATCCCTATGCCATTGATTCTCTGTGATTAGTAAGGAATTGCTTAAGGTGGCATGTGAGTGGGAAGGGGAGGTTGAGAATCACTGCTATAGACCCAATTGTTACTGAAATATTTTGCTTGAGAAAAATTGTCATTGGCCCATTTCCTTTAGAGTAATGAGTCAGTTAGGTATGATTAAAACATTGGCTCTCAACCTTTTTCTATCCACACGCATACCAGCTTAAACAATCCCTTACTAATCACAGAGCACCTATGTAATAGGTGTATGTAATACTTTAATACTTAAAGTGGTATGTGAGTAGAAAAAAAAAGGTAGAGAACCACTGACATAGAACACTACAGTACAGTGCAGGTCCTTTGACCAAACCATATATACCTAAAAGTACTGAACCCTTCATGCCTCTTAACTAATTTTCTTTCATCCATGTGCCCCTAATATTTCAGCCTCCACTCCCATTCCTGGCAAGGCATTCCAGGCACCACAACTGTTTTTTTTATTTTAAAAGAACTTGCCCCTGATGTCTCCCCTAAACATCTCTCCTTTTGCTTTGAACATGTGTCCTCTGGTGTTTGTTGTTCCTTCCCTGGGGAAAAAGACACTGACTCTCCACCATGTCTCCCAGAATCTTGTAGACCTCTAAGTCTCCTCTGATCCTTCTTCACTCCAAAGAGAAAAGTCACAGCTCTGATAACCTTGCTTCATATGACATTTTCTAATCCAGACAACATCCTGGTAAATCTCCTCTGTACCCTCTCCATAGCTTCTGTTCTGAATGAAGTGACCAGAATTAAACACAATGTTTTAAGTGTGATCCCACCAGAGGAGCAGAGTTGCAACATGACCTCTCTTGAACTCAATTCCCCTATTAATGAAGCCCAATATTCCATAGGCCTTCTTAACTATCCTATCAACATGCACAGTGACCTTGAGAGATTTATGGATTTGGACCCCAAGGTCCCTCTGTTTATCTACACTCTTAAGTAAGCAAACATTAGCACTGTACTCAGCCTTCTTTGTCTTTCCAAAATGCATCACCTCACACTTATCCAGATTGAAATCCACCTTCCACTTTTCTGCCAAACTTTGCATCCTGTCTATATCCTTTTGTAACCTACAACAAACTTCAGCACCAACAGTGACTCTTCCAACCTATGTATCTGCAAACTTGCTGACCTATCCTTCTGCCCCTTCATCTAGGTCATTTATAAATATCACAAAGAGCAGGGGTCCCAAAACAGAAACATGCAGAGCTCCACTAATCACTGATCTCCAGGCAGAATTCTTTACATCCACTACTACTCTCAGCTTTCCACACACAAGCCAACTTTTTATCCACACAGCCAAGATGGATTCCATGCCTCATGACTTTTTGAACGAGTTTCATGGGGAACCTTGTCAAATGCTTTACTAAAATCCATATAGATCACATCTACCACCCCACCCTCATTAATTTCTTCTGTTACCTCCTCAAAAAACTCAATTAGGCTCGTGAGGCATGACCTTAACTTCACAAATATGTGCTGATTATCCTTGAGTGGACTGTTCTTCATTGCTCATGGATCCTATCCTTAAAAATCCACTCCAATTGTTTGCACACCACTGATGTAAGACTCACCAGTTTATTATTCCCAGGATTTTTCCCTATTTGTTTTTGCACAGTCAGGCCTTGATAACCTGTTAGTACTTGGATTCGGGTCAACTTCCTTGTTCTGTTGTCCTATAATGAAATGTGGGTTGTTGACGTGCATTTGGCAAGTGCATTATGTTACATTTCTCCAAATGAGTGACTGGTAGCAAACCCAGCATTTGAGATGATAACAACTTTTTTCAAAAGGTTTGCTTCCTGAAAACAAATTGGGGATTATGATAGACAACTTCAAGCTGAACAGAAAGATAATTTCATATTTTCCATATCACACAGGAAGAAACATTAAATTGACTTTTATTGAATTTAGCATGTTTAATCATGTAATGATACCAACACACTGTGTTAGATGAACTACAGTAAAACCTCATTAGAATGTGGTAGTTTGGGTCCAAGATTTCATATCGCATTACGGCCGAGTCACGGAACAGATGCATATACGTCAGAGTGTCCCACGCCGGCCGCCCCTGCCCCGAAGTCCCACGCCGGCCGCCCCTGCCCCGAAGTCCCACGCCGGCCGCCCCTGCCCCGAAGTCCCACGCCGGCCGCCCCTGCCCCGAAGTCCCACGCCGGCCGCCCCTGCCCCGAAGTCCCACGCCGGCCGCCCCTGCCCCGAAGTCCCACGCCGGCCGCCCCTGCCCCGAAGTCCCACGCCGGCCGCCCCTGCCCCGAAGTCCCACGCCGGCCGCCCCTGCCCCGAAGTCCCACGCCGGCCGCCCCTGCCCCGAAGTCCCACGCCGGCCGCCCCTGCCCCGAAGTCCCACGCCGGCCGCCCCTGCCCCGAAGTCCCACGCCGGCCGCCCCTGCCCCGAAGTCCCACGCCGGCCGCCCCTGCCCCGAAGTCCCACGCCGGCCGCCCCTGCCCCGAAGTCCCACGCCGGCCGCCCCTGCCCCGAAGTCCCACGCCGGCCGCCCCTGCCCCGAAGTCCCACGCCGGCCGCCCCTGCCCCGAAGTCCCACGCCGGCCGCCCCTGCCCCGAAGTCCCACGCCGGCCGCCCCTGCCCCGAAGTCCCACGCCGGCCGCCCCTGCCCCGAAGTCCCACGCCGGCCGCCCCTGCCCCGAAGTCCCACGCCGGCCGCCCCTGCCCCGAAGTCCCACGCCGGCCGCCCCTGCCCCGAAGTCCCACGCCGGCCGCCCCTGCCCCGAAGTCCCACGCCGGCCGCCCCTGCCCCGAAGTCCCACGCCGGCCGCCCCTGCCCCGAAGTCCCACGCCGGCCGCCCCTGCCCCGAAGTCCCACGCCGGCCGCCCCTGCCCCGAAGTCCCACGCCGGCCGCCCCTGCCCCGAAGTCCCACGCCGGCCGCCCCTGCCCCGAAGTCCCACGCCGGCCGCCCCTGCCCCGAAGTCCCACGCCGGCCGCCCCTGCCCCGAAGTCCCACGCCGGCCGCCCCTGCCCCGAAGTCCCACGCCGGCCGCCCCTGCCCCGAAGTCCCACGCCGGCCGCCCCTGCCCCGAAGTCCCACGCCGGCCGCCCCTGCCCCGAAGTCCCACGCCGGCCGCCCCTGCCCCGAAGTCCCACGCCGGCCGCCCCTGCCCCGAAGTCCCACGCCGGCCGCCCCTGCCCCGAAGTCCCACGCCGGCCGCCCCTGCCCCGAAGTCCCACGCCGGCCGCCCCTGCCCCGAAGTCCCACGCCGGCCGCCCCTGCCCCGAAGTCCCACGCCGGCCGCCCCTGCCCCGAAGTCCCACGCCGGCCGCCCCTGCCCCGAAGTCCCACGCCGGCCGCCCCTGCCCCGAAGTCCCACGCCGGCCGCCCCTGCCCCGAAGTCCCACGCCGGCCGCCCCTGCCCCGAAGTCCCACGCCGGCCGCCCCTGCCCCGAAGTCCCACGCCGGCCGCCCCTGCCCCGAAGTCCCACGCCGGCCGCCCCTGCCCCGAAGTCCCACGCCGGCCGCCCCTGCCCCGAAGTCCCACGCCGGCCGCCCCTGCCCCGAAGTCCCACGCCGGCCGCCCCTGCCCCGAAGTCCCACGCCGGCCGCCCCTGCCCCGAAGTCCCACGCCGGCCGCCCCTGCCCCGAAGTCCCACGCCGGCCGCCCCTGCCCCGAAGTCCCACGCCGGCCGCCCCTGCCCCGAAGTCCCACGCCGGCCGCCCCTGCCCCGAAGTCCCACGCCGGCCGCCCCTGCCCCGAAGTCCCACGCCGGCCGCCCCTGCCCCGAAGTCCCACGCCGGCCGCCCCTGCCCCGAAGTCCCACGCCGGCCGCCCCTGCCCCGAAGTCCCACGCCGGCCGCCCCTGCCCCGAAGTCCCACGCCGGCCGCCCCTGCCCCGAAGTCCCACGCCGGCCGCCCCTGCCCCGAAGTCCCACGCCGGCCGCCCCTGCCCCGAAGTCCCACGCCGGCCGCCCCTGCCCCGAAGTCCCACGCCGGCCGCCCCTGCCCCGAAGTCCCACGCCGGCCGCCCCTGCCCCGAAGTCCCACGCCGGCCGCCCCTGCCCCGAAGTCCCACGCCGGCCGCCCCTGCCCCGAAGTCCCACGCCGGCCGCCCCTGCCCCGAAGTCCCACGCCGGCCGCCCCTGCCCCGAAGTCCCACGCCGGCCGCCCCTGCCCCGAAGTCCCACGCCGGCCGCCCCTGCCCCGAAGTCCCACGCCGGCCGCCCCTGCCCCGAAGTCCCACGCCGGCCGCCCCTGCCCCGAAGTCCCACGCCGGCCGCCCCTGCCCCGAAGTCCCACGCCGGCGGCAGGGGCAGCAGGGAAGTGGCTGCCAGGTGTGGGGAGTTGGGTCACCGGCTGATTGTCATCAGCCCACTCCTTAGCAGTTTTGGGTCCACAGACACCCACGCTATAAGTGATTCCACAGATTAACGAATCGCTTTTTAACAAAGTTTCAGTGTTACCTAAAAATATTTTACTGATAATTTTTGTTTGTACTCAGCATCCTGTACCTCTCATGTCAGTGTCCAATAATAGTCAGCCAGCAATGATGGCGTTCACTTGCCCTGATAGCACTTTTCCATGGTCGCAATGGCCTAGTGAAATCTTTCTCCATGTTCATCATTGACTGTACCAAGATCAACAGGGACGACATCCAAGTGTGAATTCAGAAAATGAATATTCAATGTCATGATGCACTTGATGGTTTTGTACGCTTGAAGTAGACTTAAAAATATGGCATGAAATCACAAAAATAGGTTATAGCTTAAAAAATGGAACACGTTAGGAAAAATTTAAGATGATGTTCATGATCAGCGGCCTGTAATCCATAAAATACACACTAAGTGTTCAGGAAGAAAAATTCTGGTTGTCTAGTGAATTCTGAAATTTCCTTCAGATTGGATGATTCCTGTAGGAAACGCAATTGTGCATTGAATGGCTTTTGAGTAACGGGTCATCCGAAGGGTTGTATTTTAAAATCATGCTAAGGAGCCTCTCGCTATCCTTGGTCAGGGCTAGTGGGTTTTCATCTTGGCTGTTGTTGCCAAGCAACACACATTCTTCCCCCCCCCCCCCCCCCGCAACTGACTTTGGGTATCTGAACCTATCTTAGCATGAACATTAACAAAGCTGTATTTATGCATTAATATTTTTCAATCTAAACTAGAAAGACTCCTGTACAAAAACAAATTTATTTGGGTTATTGAATTTCTTTTATGCCTTTCAGCCTTGTTAACAGACCTGACTACCCTATATATATTTTTATTCCAATAGATTGCTACATTATGCTGCCATTCACGGAAAGAGGGCTCTAGCTTATGGCTTAGCCTGTAGGATGTCTTGTATGAGTAGAATTGACACAAAGAATTCCAAAGGTCAAGTAAGTAATTTTGAAAAGTTCTGTAATGTATTTTATCTTCCCAAAATGATCTTGCTGGCTTCTTTTGTTAATGTATCTGAGATTAAATAAATGACATAAATGGCACACCTCTAGGCCTGTGACTAGTGGGGTACCTCGGGATCAGTGCTGGGACCAATGTTGTTTGTCATCTATATCAATGATCTGGATGATAATGTGGTAAATGACACTAAGATTGCAGGCATTGTGGACAGCGAAGAAGGTTTTTAAAGCTCGCAGAGGGATCTAGACCAGCTGGAAAAATGTCAGATGGAATTTAATGCAGACGAATGTGAGGTGTTACATTTTAGAAGGACAAACCATGAAAGGACGTAAACGGTGAATGGTAGGGCACTGAGGAGTGTGGTAGAACAGAGGGACCTGGGAATACAGATAATTCCCTGGAAGTGGTGGCACAGGTGGATAGGGTTGTATAAAGACCTTTTGGCATCTTGGCCTTCATAAATCAAAATATTGAGCATAGGAGCTGGATGTTATAGTAAAGTTGTATAAGACATTGGTGAGGCCATATTTGGAGTATTATGTGTAGTTTTGGTCACCTAACTACAGGAAAGATATCATAGAAAGAGTGCAGAGAAGATTTACTAGGATGTTGCCCGAACTTCAGGAACTGAGTTACAGGGAAAGGTTATACAGATGAGGACTTTATTCCCTGGAGCATAGAAATATGAGGGATGATTTGATAGGGGTATTTCAAATTTTGAGGGGGCTAGACAGAGTAAATGTAGGTAGGCTTTTTCCATTGTGTGGGTGAGATTCAAACAAGAGCATATGGGTTAAGGGTGAAGGGGGAACCGTTTAGGGGGAACTTCACACAGAGAGTGATGGGAGTGTGGAACAAGCTAACATCTGAAGTGGTGAATGCGGACTCAATTTTAACAGTTAAGAGGAATTTTGACAGGTACATGGATGTGAGAGGTATGGAGGCCTATGGACTGATGCAGTTCATTGGGTCTAGGCAACAAAAAAAATGGTTCAGCACAAACTAGAAGGGCTGAAGGGGGCCTGTTTCTGTGCTGTATGGTTTTGTGGTTCTAAATGAATAGAAAATGTAATTATTTGGTAAAGTCACAATTGTATCTTGAACTTTAGGCTTTCATGACTCAGTGTATTGAGTATGGCTATTGGGAGGTCATGTTGTAGATGTATATTATGTTGGTGAGGCCTCATTTAGAGTTTTGTGTACAGTCACCGTGCTGCAGGAAAGATGTTGTCAAGTTAGAGATGGTACAGATAAAATTTTTGAGATGGTTGCCAGGACTTGTGGGGGGGGTGGGTGGGGGGGGGGGTGGAGAGGTGCCTGAGCTATACAGGATTGGTTGAGAAGGCTAGGGCTTTATTTTGAAAGTGAGGGGTGATCTTGCAGAGGTCTACAAGATCATAATAGATCAGGTAAATGCTATCAGTAACCAGAGGACATGGGTTTAAGGTGAGGGGGAGAGGTTTAATACGAACCTGAGGGGTAACTTTTTTACCCAGAGGGTGGTGAGTGTATGGAATAGGCTCCTGGAGGAGAGACTTGAGGCAAGTACTATTGCAATGTTTAGGAAACATTTGGACAAATACATGGATAGGATGAATTTAGAGGGATATGGGCCAAATGCAGCCAGGTGGGACTGGTGTGGCTGGCTTAGGGAAGAGAGACTCAAGGTCTTAATTCCACCCTCTATGACTCTGTTTTTGCATTTGAAGTAGGTTTGTATCTAGACAATAACATTGTTTTAATTACAGTAAGTTTTCCATTAAACATGTCTTTCATGCAATCTGCAGTTTATGTGTAAACTGAGCTTTACACATAAAGTAAGAAATATTTTTCCAAGAATAGTTGCATGACTTTCCAGAATGTCATGTTAGCTACACGGAACAGATCAAATGATTGTCTGTATCACTGAACATTTCCTCAAATATGTTCTGAATTGTGGCAGTAATTTGAGCATAAAATCTGGTGCGGATACTTATGAAGTTTGAAATCATATAGAAGAGGGATTCTGTGCAGAGAGAGAGGGAGTGCCTCGTGAAATGATAGCATGGGAAAATCACAATGTCAATAATGAGGCTTCAGCAGTAATTCAAGAGCTTAATAACTGAACCAACAACCTCTCTGAATAATACAAGACTATGTATTCACATGAGTGCTGATTGAAAGCATCAAGAGGATGATGAGTGCTTGGAATGGACCACTGGAGTGGATGGTTGAGGCAGGTAGTCTTGCAATGGTCAATAAAAAAAATTGAAATTATGCATGGAAAGGATTGGTTTAGAGGGATATGAGCCAAATGCAGGCAGGTGGGTCTAGTGTGGGTTGGGCTTGAGGACCTGTTTTCACTCTGTATGCTTCTGTGACTCTATGATCTCAAATTATTTGCAAGTGTTTTAACTTAATGGTGAAAGTAGAGTAAAACCCCTGTTATCCAGAATTCAAGCAATCGGCAGCCTTAAGTAACCAGCAAAAAAAAAAGAAAATAAATAGGTTAAAAAATACGGAATTTAAAATTGGCACACCTTGCTGTTAGTTCACTAATCACGCACTGCGCAATCTCAAGGAACTGGAAAATTCACTTATCTGGCATCTAGCAATCTCCGTAGGTGCCAGATACCAGGAGTTTCACTGTATTTCAGTTGTTAAAAAAACTCTATGGGAGGGCAGTGATTTTTCTATCATTGAGAGTCAGTGAAATGGAAACTCTTCTGAGAGGGAGAGTCATTTAGAGCTCGCTCTAAGTATGGTGATTCTACTCTTTTTGTTTGCACAGACTGCATTACACTTGGCTGCAGGACAAAACCAGCACTTGATGGTCAATGATCTCATTTCACTGGGGGCTTGGATCAATGAAAGGGATTTTGAAGGGAAGACCCCTGTCCATATTTGTGCAGAGAATGGGTTCCTTCACGTGTTACAGGTATGTCAAGAAGAAGTCGGTAGTTCTGTGCTGTTCCTTGGAAAAACCTTGCACGTCCACATTACCTACAGCCCCTGCTGCATTTATCCAGCAATGATGTCATTTTTAATTTTTGCAGGTGATAGAGAAGATCCTGAAGAATGGAACAGAGGTTGACATGGATGCCAGGGACAAGAATTGTAAGTTTTAGATTCGCCTATCTTCTGTGACTGTAATGTCTAGTCAGCTTGGATTTAAAAACAACTGTCAAAATGTATGTGCATTTAGCAATGACCAGTTTTAGCAATCATGAGTAACAAGTCATTATGTTTGGTCAAAAGATCTGACCCCGTTGCACTACGTAGTGTTGGCTCACATTGCAACGGTACAGGAGTTTGATAACTATGAGATGGGCAGCGAAATGCAGAGGTTCCTGGCATTGAGGAAGGAGCAACTCCTGGATGGAATACGATGCTTGCTGAGGATGGGATCATCTCTTTACATGCAGGTATAACATTGTTGCATCTTAACAAAAAGTTGACAGATTTTTATATCTACCCAATATTGAAAGGGCGAGTGGACCTGGAGAAGATGTTTCCAACAGTGGGAGAGTCTAGGACCAGAAGGCTCATCCTCAGAATTAAAATATATCTCTTGAGAACAGAGATGAGGGGATTCTGTTTCAGCCAGAGGGTGTTGAATCTATGGGATCAGTTGCCGCAAGACTGCTGCGGAGGCTACATCATTGGATAGATCAAAGCGGATGTTGGTGAGTTCTTGATTAGTCAGGGTGTCAAAGGTTATGGGGAGAAGGCAGGAGAATAGGGTGGAGGGGAAAAATGTATCAGGCATGGTTTGAATGGCAAAGCACCTCATAGGTCTCAGTGCATTCATGGAATTAACTTATTAAGTAAACATCATGGATGGAGCAAGAAACCATATTTGTTATCTCTCAATAATCAAGTATTTATTATGATTACAATTTAACAATAATATTGTAATTTTACACCTTGTAAATCTAACTTAACAGCTGGGATGTAGTACAGTACACATTTTTGTAACACCTTGTCTTTTGATAAGGTAGATACAAAATTTGACATCCCCATACAAAAGGTGAGGACCAAAAGGCTAAGTTAAAAGGGTTGTGTTGAAAGAATTCTTCAAAGGGGATTTTTTTAAAAAAAAGGAATGACATTTCAGAAGATTACCGTAGGGATAAAGAACCATGTCCTGAAAATCTTGATGGGACAATGCAAGAGGCCAAAATTATCCTTTGATTCCTGTTAATTGAATGGATAAAGGCATTTGATACTCAGTAGTTCATTGTGTGTATAATTATGCAATAAAGACAATTTAAGGTAAATAATCTTGCTCATGTATACAAAGCAAACCTACAAGGCGATGTTGTCATTCATATCTGGAGGAATAGGGTATAAACGGAGTGATGTGATGTTGCGGCTTTATAAAGCATTGGTGAGACTTCACTTGCAGTACATGGTACCATTTGGGGATCCATATTTAAGAAAGTATGTGCTGGCATTGGAAAAAGTTCAGAGAAGATTTACAAGAATGATTCCTAGAATGAAGGGATTAGCATATGAGGAGCATTTCACAGCTCTTGGACTATACTTCTTGGAGATCAGAAGAATGAAGGGAGACCTCAGAGAAGCATTTTGAATGTTGAAAGGCCTGGTCAGAGTAGATGTGGCAAAGCTGTTTCCCATGGTAGGGGAGTCTTGGACAAGAGGGCACAATTTCAGGATTGAAAGGTGCCCATTTGAAACAGATGTCGAGGAATTTCTTTAGCCAGAGAGTGAACCTCTGGAAATTGCTACCATGGGTGGCTGTGGAGGCCAGGTCAATGGGTGTAATTAAGGAAAAGATTGATAAGTATCTGAATAGCCAAGGTATCAAAGGTTATAGGGAGAAGGCAGAGGAGAGGGGCTGAATGAGGAAATGGGGCAGTTCATGATGAATGGCAGAGCAGCTTGATGGGCCAAATGGCCACCTTCTGCTCCTCTATCTTATGGATTGAGATATCAAACTGGAGACCTTGATGAGATGCTGTTCATGTGTATTGATAGTAAAGTAGACTGGGGCCCGACATGAATCGTGCCTCATGCACAAATTGATGGTGTCCTATTGGAAAAATGGACAACTTTCAAAAGGAAGTGAAGTGAAGAAGGAAGGGGAAAATCTTGAGGAATGTCTTTCATCTGAATGATACCTTTCATTTGTTCCCTAAAGGATAGAAATGGACGAAATGCCATCCACTTTGCGGAGGAAGAAAATGACACAGAAGTTCTGAATTTCCTTTATGATCATGTTAATCAAATGAAAGCCATTGGTTACAAGGTACACTTTATCCACTGAGCTGCACTAGATGAATTTTAGTGCCTTCATCTGGCTGAGTGTTTCAATTACTCAAATGTAGTATTTTGAGTAATTTTCACAGCAGAATAATTTTAACCAGTTAAGTGAGAGTTACATATTCTAAATAGTAAAAACACAGAAATGCTGGAGGAACGCAGCAAGTCTCGCAGCATCTATGAGGTAAAGATAAATAACTGGCATTTTGGGCCTAAGCCCTTCTTATGAGTAAAATGCAGGCAGATACCTAAATTAAAAGACTGGGGAGAAGGAAAGAAAGGGCAGGGCAGACAAAAGTTGTTAATTGGACATGGATAGGACAGGAGAGGAAAGGTGAGAATTGACTGGGATGGGGTTGGCTCTGTAAATGCAGAGCTGTGAGATAGGAGACAGAGGGAAAAGGAAAGAGAGAGAGAGAGACACACACACACACACACACACACACACACACACACACACACACACACACACACACACACACACACACACAGTTAAAGGAAAGGAGAGATGGAGAGAGGTTGCTAACAAACCAGTAAAATTGATAGGCCATTTCATGCCAGGCCTCCGCCTGGAGGCCGGATACAAGCACGGAGGCAAAACCTAAAATTTGCCTTTCATAGAGCAGCCCTAAAAGCCTCCTCCAATTGCATTCATGTCGAATGGCACCTCGTAACACCCTCCAGATCTGATGGAGGCTGGGTAATTGATGCCATAGTGCCACCTGTCATAAATATGTGGCAGAGCAATGGCCGTCTTCCCTACCCATAATCCTCCACACAGTTGGAACCACTCTGTGCTTCCCAGAACTGTTCCAGCTGCATGGGGGATTATGGGTAGGGAAGACAGCCATTGCTCTGCCGCGTTTTGAGCGCAGGAAGAGGCCTAGTGAAGCTGTCACAGCCCGTACAGGCCATTGCCCTGACGGCTCCCACCAGCCCCCACTGCCCTGACGGCTCCCACTGCCTGAGGGGGTCATAGAGGGAGAGGGGTGAGTGGGGAGGTGGGTCGCGGGCTGCTTGCAGCAGCTGTACATTCAAGTAGGGTGGTGGAGTGCTGCGCTCTGCCAATTCTACTTCCCCGTGAAGGGTTGCATTCGGTGCCTCAGAGCTGGCTATGGCGCATTCAGAAATGTAAGTCTCCCGACGTAAGGGCAGAGAACCTCAGCTTTGCTTGAAAGGGCCTAATGTTAATGCCATCCAGTTGGAGGGTGCCCAGGTGGAATATGGGGTGTTGTTCCTCCAATTTGTGGGATGTCTCAATCTGGCTATGCACCAGACAATGGAATGTGGGTGGGCAATTGAAATGGGTGGCCACTGCGAGATCCCTGCTATTGCTGCGGACAAATCCACAGTGCTCAATGAAGCGATCTCACAGTCTGTGACCAGTTTATCCATTGTGGAGGAGGCCACAACAGGAGCACCAGATGCAGTACAGATTCATAAGTGAAGTGCTGCACCAGGCAATGAACTTTAAAACATTGACCATATTAGACCTATTTTATGTTATTCCACATCCAAAACCCCAGTGAATTTAGATTTAATTGTTACCAAATGAACTTTGGATTCATTGAAGTTATTGAAGCCCCTATGTTTATGCTTCTTTTGTTTACTAATAACATTTACCTGCTCATAGTCTGGATGTATCTTGGTGAGAAGTCATTCAGATAAATTAATTGTTTAAGCAGTATATCAATGCAAAAACCTAACTATATTTTGCTATCTGGAACAACTTCAGAATGCCATTTCTTCTTAGAGACAATAGGCAAAAAAAAAATGCTCATAATCTTTCACTTAGAATTGTAATTCCCCTCTTTCACTAAACTAAGGGATTGATTCCCCAGACTGAAAGTGAGGTTCACATAATCCTGATGCAGTCTGGCTCAATGGGCGAAATGGCCTCCTGCTTCTACTTCTTAGTTTCTAACTATGCAATATGAGTTGTGAGTAAATGAGATTTTCCAACACTAATTTCAAGCTTGGCAAAATACTTTAAAGCTGAATAATTTGTCTTTGCTTGCCTGGAATTGAGCAGAGGTTCATGAGAATGCTGCCATAGCATTTTTTAGAATAAATTGTTGATGTATTTTGGATGCAAGTAAAATAGAGGGCTATGGGCGAAGGATTAGTCCAGTGGTTCTCAACCTTTTTCTCACATACCACTTTAAGTATTCCCTATTCCATAGGTGCTCTGTGATTAGTAAAGGATTGCTTAAGCTGGTATATGGGTGGGAAGGAAAAGGCTGAGAACCACTGTTTTAATAATTGACTCATTATGTGCACAGTTTCATAACTCCAAAGAAATGGGCAAATTGCAATTTTTCTCAAGCAAAATATTTCAATAACAATTGGGTCTAGAGCAGTGAATCTCAACCTTCCTTTCCCACTCACATCCCACCTTAAGCAATCCCTTACTAATCACAGAGCACTTACGGCATAGAGATACTTAAAGTGGTATGTGAGTGGAAAGATGAAGGTTGAGAACTACTGCGTTAGATAGTCCTGTTGTCATTTTACAAAGATTGACACCATCATTGTGGTTGGAAGGGTCTGTTGCGTGCTGTAATGTTCTATAATTCAGACTTTCAACCTCATTGCTGAGATCATTTTTCCTTTAAGTGGAATGCTGATTTCATTCATTGTAGCAGCTTTCTTTTCTCTGAGAGTTAAAATCTAACATTTCTGCACACACAAGCAATACTCAGTGTGGGTGTGGGCTGAGCTAAGCATCTGTATTCAACCTTATGTTTACGGCCATGTTTGTTTTTAATTCTAAAAGTATTGATTTTTTTATTTTGAAAATTTTACATTGTAGCTTTCAAAAAAATCTTTATTTAACCCCTGAAGTTATTCACTAAAGAAAAATTCTTATCTAGTTGTATGCATTGAATGCTGCATTTGATAATGTTCCCTCATGTCTGTTTCCGAAATTAATTCTGTTGGTGAATTTCCAAATGGAAGTTGAACAAGCCACAGTTGTGTTCTGGGGATTGGTAGATGCCAGATAAATGATTTTTCTGGTTGACTGAGATTGCTTGTTGTTTGGATTGGCAAACTAACTGCTAGGGAGTGCCAATTTTAGACTTTTGTATTTTTTCCTATTTATTTTCCATGATAAGGGTTTTACTTTCGTAGGGATCAATTTCTATTTAATCAATGCCTATTATACAAAGGAATTTAAATAGTGAATGAACTAAATGTGGTATTTTGCTTTATAGGAATTCAAGCAAGATTGATGAAACAGTCAAAGAATTAACAAGAAAAGTCCATGAATCTGAGTTGCAGATGATAGAAAATTGCGTTATGATTTGTGATGTACACATGGAGAAATAGATTTCTGATTTATTGCCAGACTACATACACGACATCACATACATGAAGGGCACTGAGCTTCTCCAGCATTTTGTGGTTTTACTTCAACCACAGTGTCAACAGAATTTTGTGACTTACTTCACATATAATCTTGAGATTCTTTTTCCTGTGGGTATGGCAGAATTACCACTAATTGGTAGTGCAAAGAAAACCTGTAACACAGCATATACATAAACAAAGAACTGTAAACAGATAATGTAAACAAACTGTGCAATATAAAGAGAATTTAAAAAAAAAAGAAAATCAATAAAGTGCACAAATAAGAATCCTTAAATGAGTCCCTGATTGAGTTTGTCATTGAGGAGTCTGATGGTGGAGGGGTAGCAGCTGTTCCTGAACCTGATGATGCGAGTCTTGTGGCATCTTTACCCCTTTCCTGATAGTAACAGCAAGAACAGAGCGTGAGGGTCTTTGATGATTGGTGCTCCTCTCTGACAGCAGCGTTCCCTGTAGATATTCACAATAGTGGGGAGGGTTTGGCCTGTGATGTCCTGGGCTGTGTCCACTACCTTTTAGAGGGCTTTACACTTGGGTGGCTGTTAATGACCCCATACTAGACTGTGATGTAGCTGGTCAGCACACTTTCCATCACACCTCTGTAAAAATTTGCAAATGTAGAATATCAGTGTAGTGGTTATGTTACTGCATTAACAGTGGCCATCTCTGGCCCATTTAATCCCACCTTAGTAGCTGTAAATTTAAATTTAAATAAATATATTTGGAATTTACCAAAATAATCTATTCTCAGAAATAATCAAATTGTCATAACGGGTACCTGTTATTCTTGAGAAAAGGAAATCTGCCAATCTTCCCCTGTTTGGTCATCTGGACCCACCAATGCAATCAGTTCCTAAAGATGTATTTTTGAAGGCATAACACAAAAATGCAGTTAGAATTAAAAGAGTCACTCAGAACGAAAGATGGAAGCATTTTTATAATTTAGACATACAGCAGGATTCAGCCCATACATTTTAGAGGGTGAGAGGAAACCAGAGGACCCAGAGAACATATAATCTCCTTTTAGACAATGCAAGGTTCAAGCCCAGCTTGCTGGTGCTGGAATATCTATAGTGCCACCCCAAATGTTGGCTCATTTAAAAAGTTCACCAAGATTGTCTCACTCTGATGAAAATTGACTGATGTAAGTAGAATAAACATCTCACTATAGTAGCTGGATGTGGCAGGTGTATTTGTAAAAGGTGGGTTGCAAAGATGAGTGATGAGAAAGAATTGATCTTCACGATTATTGGAATTTTGCACTTTCCTATAGTTACAATGTGCCAAAATTAGTGTGTTACATCAAGTTGGAAAATGAGGTGGAGTTTCCTTTTGATGTGCTTTTTAAAACCAAACTTACTACAGATGAATTAAAAGCAAACAATTTCAACTTTAGTGCCTGGCCTATGTTGGTTATATGGGAGATGAGCTGGTTTCTGTGAAGATTTCACTATTGGCTGCATTATGTAGCAATATATATTTTATCAGTAAATGATTGCTTGCCATTTTTCCAGTGTTTGTCAGTCTAATCATGTGGATTATTTTTAAGCACTTCTTGTGATAGTTAATCTGCTTTTGGATTACAATTCAAATGCTTTTTCTTATCTTGTGATTGTCCGTGGATTTATACAGCAGTTTTTATTGATGCATTCAGAGAATGACTCCAAAATGTTAGCTTTGCTTTGTAGTTGAGCAATGCCTTGATATTCAACCTTGGTTGATTGAAAATGCGTACATTTCAAAACATAACAGCTGGTAGATTTGTGTGCCTTCCCCTTTGTTACCTTCTTTATTACCAAAGACAGTCAATTATTCATCTCTACCTCTTCAAATTAAGTTTCATCTGTAGCAAAGAAAAAGAATTTGTCCAATTTTGCCAAAGCTGGTTGTTAAGTGGTTGAGATCCAAGAGCATTTTATGTGAGTTTTTCCTCCATAATCTCTTGCAACACCTCCTGAAGAAGAGAATGCAGTCAGTGTACAGATGCAATTATAGTATTACTTGCTGCAGCTTTCTGGGTACGTACATAAAACACACAAACAACAATTAACATGAGAATAAAACCAGGGATAGTTATAAAGAGAAAAATAAACAATAAATATTCACAATTGGTTGGTAGTAGAATAAAATATTCTGTGGCAATAGTGTGTAGGAACAAGCTATGTTCTTTTGTTCTCTTCATCAGTATTCTTGCATTCCCTGAATGTTCATACATCTCCCTAAAAACGTCTTGAATGCTTTATTGCATCTGTGTCCACCACAACCCCTGGCAACGAATTCCAGGTACCATCCAAAGTCTTTTTTTAAACTTTTTCCATACATTTTCTTTAAACTTTTCCTCTCCCATGTCCTCTAGCATTTGACATTTTGAAGCTGGGAAAAAGATTTTTACTGTCTACCCTATCAATGTCTCCTCATTTTATAAACTCCTCTTGGGTCTCCTCAGCCTTCAATGTTCCAGAGAAAGCAGCCTACCTTTGTCCAATCGTTCCTTATAACTCATACCCTCTGATCCAGGCAACATCTTTGTAAATCAATTCTGTAGACTTTCCAAAGCCCCCACATCCTTTCTGTAATGGAATTGCACACAATGTGGCCTAACTAGTGTTTTACATAGCTGATACATGACTTGTACTCAGTGCCCTGATCCATGAAGTTAAGCAGGCTCAATGCCTTCTTTACCACATTATTTTCTGATAAGACCATTTTCAGAGAGCTATGGAATTGAAGCCCCAGATTCCTCTTTGGAGCAATACTGTTAAGCACCTGTCATTAACTGCCTACTTCTCCCAAAATCTCAAACTTACTTAGATTAGACTCCATCTGCCATTTCTCTTCCCATGTCTGTAATTGATCCATATCCTTTGATAGCCCTCTGCGCCAGCTTTCTCAACCTTTTCTTAAGATTCTGCTCAATGCTTATGGACTCTCTTCCCTGTGAAGCAGTTTTCATTTCTTCTGTACTTCTCCTGACTACATAAAAAAACATTTTAAAAAAAGTCGTGATTTCAGTCCATGTCCCCCCCCCTTAAATGTGCTGTGGCCCACAAGTTTGAGGGGGGGGGTTGTCTGGCCCCTTTTGAGAATGGTTGCTCTACACTCTCCAAAACTCCACCAATGTTTGTGTCATCTGCAAACTTACTAATCCATCTATTTACATTTCATATAGTGAGTGAGCAATACCAGGGTCCCAAAACTAATCCTGTGGAACACCTCTGGACACACATTTCCATATAGAGCAGAGTAATTAGAAGAGCTAGATTCTGTCTTTTATGAGCCAGCCACATCAAAACTATTAATTATTTGTCGATCCCATGTATCTGTACCTTCTAGATGAACCTACCATTTTGAATACCTTACTAATTAATATTCATGAGTACAACAACTGTTTTCCTCCCCTCATCAACTTTTGTCCCCTCCTCATAAAATGTAATAATTTATAAGACATGATTTGCCTCACACAAAGCTATTCTAGGTGTCCTGAATTATGCCATGTATTTCCAAATGCAAGTGAATCCTTAAGTATCCTCAATAGAAGATTTAAGACTCACTGACTGATTAATTTCCTCAATTATCCCTATTTCCCAAATCATTCATAAAATAGAGTAATACCATGTAATAAAATGTAGTCCAACTCTAACAACAAATTCACTGATGACACCATTATTGACAGATGATTAACTGGAAATTATGAATCAGAATACAGGATGGCGATTGAGAAGATGTCTTGGTGGCGCTAGAACAATCCTGCTCTCAATGTCAACAAGCTGTCTGTTGATTTTAGGAAGGGGCAGCTGAGGAAACCACTCACTTTTTTGCATTGATGGGCTGGAGGTGGCGTTGTCTGTAAGGATTTGTATGTTCTTGCCGTGTCTGCGTAGGTTTACTCCGGGGACTCCAGTTTCCCACATTCAAAAATGAAGCAGGGATGTAGATTAATGAGGTGTAAATTGGGTGGCACAGACTCATGGGCCTAAATTTAAAATTCACTGGACTCTATATTTCAGAAGACTTTCCCTGGAGCCAATGCATAAAAGTCAACATGAAGAAGCAGCACCAATGCCATTACTGCGTAAGGAGTCTGAGGAGATTCGGAATGTTGGATTCACTATCAAACTTCTACAGGTGCACCATGGAAAGTATACTGACTGGTTGCATCACCACCTGGTTTAGTAATTCAGGTGCACAGAAGGCTGCAGAAAGGAGCAAACATAGCCAGGTCCATCACAGGCTTTGACCTGCCATCCAATGCAGACATTTATGTGAGACGCTGCCTCAAGAAGGCAGCCAACATTGTAAAGGACCCCATTACCCTGGCCACAACCTCTTCTCACTGATACTTACATGCAGAAGGAAGAGAAGCCTGAAAACCAGTACCTCTGGATCCAGGAACAGTTTTTATCCAAGCTGCTATCAGACTCTTGAACTTCCCCTTGTTACATTAATCACTGTTCTGAGAACACAGATGATGGCAAGTCACTATTTTTGCAAGAGAATTACTGTGAATATTTATTATCTACCTATTTTATGTATTTATCTTTTTTAAATTTAATTGAATTAGTTTGCTCTTATAGTTTTTCTTTACAAGTACCTGTTCGGCTGCAGTAAGAAAGAATTTTGGTGCCTATGTGCATTGTGTAATATTTATAACAATAAATTCATTATTGTTACTTCTGCCATCTCTTCCTTAGTCCCTTATAAAATCCGTTAAAGTATTCAATTTGGACCAAAGGATTTATTCTTGTTGATTTTTTTTTAATTTAGAAATATAGCACGGTATCTGGCCCACAATCCAGCGTGTTGCCCAAATACACCCTGTAACCAATTAACCTACTAACTCTGTATGTCTTTGAAATGTGGGAGGAAACCAAAGAACTCAAAGGAAACCCACACAGTTATAATTATTTGATGAATCCCTTTTTGCTCTTTTAAATGCAGTTTGTATTCCTGATTTGGGTAGCACAGTTAGCGTAGAGGTTAGCGCAACGCTGTTACCGTGCCAGTGACTGGAGTTCGAATGCAGTGCTCTCTGTAAGGAGCTTGTACATTCTTCCAATGTCTATTGGGTTTCCTCCACCATTCAAAAATTAAATCATGCCTGAAATGCCCTTAATAAGGTATTACAGACCAAAAATAATAAGTTTTCCATTTAGGATGGAAATGAGAAGGCATTTCTTGCTCCAGAGGATCATTCAAAATCTCCTTCCCAAGGGGCTCCATGTAGGTTCAGATACTGAGTCCTGTAGAGGTTGATAAGAATTTAAATATTAATGGAATTACAGTAATACAGGAAAATTGCATTATTAAAAGACTGAATGGTAGAATAGGCACAAAGACTGAAAGAACTACTGCCTTGATTTCTTACATCCTTGGGATCTCATCCTGTCCCATCATGGATTCCTCTGCTACTTATGTACTTAACCTTTGCCTCTCTCCTTGTTAATCCCTTATCATTTAATTCATTTGTGAACTCCCCTGAGTTTTTAGCTTGTTGACTCCCTCAGCCTCTCTGCCACTCTCACATGCTCTGCAGCGCTTCTTAGAAATTCCCTCTTTAATCAAGGTTCAGATCATCTGTGAGAATGTCCCCTTCCTTGTCTCAGTGTAAGGAAATATTTTCATGTTTCACTCCTTGCTTGTCTCAGCATCAGTTTCTGCTTGGTGAAACTCCAGTGACGTGCTTTGAGATTTTGTACAATGTTGAAGTCGATTCAACTCCACTTTATAAAGTGTGCCAGACCTCTGTCCTATCTGACCAATTATCTAAGCACTGTATCACTTTTTGGTGTAATTAAAAGCTTCCATTTCTCATCCCAATGCTCTATTTCCTTTAGCCTCCTGTTTAATCCTATATATCACTTCATCAGAGTTTCATTTCACCTCAAAAGAAGACAAACCCACATAAAACTCATGATGTTTTCTCAGTCAGAATAATTAAGCAGCCTGGAACAAGTGTGTGAGACAAAGCAGTTTGTTATTTCACACCAGGCAAGAATGAATAATTAATAAAGCTGATCAAATACAATCTATATGGTCAGATCCCAAGTATAAGTCCTCAGTTCCACAGAATAAATATTTAGGTTGTCGTGGATGGGATGCAGAGATGGGCACTTCTCTCTATGTATATAACTCAGTGATCTATGTTTGATCGCGTTCGGTTTGAAGAGAAGCGTATTAATCGATGACCTGAAGAGAAGGAGATGGCAGAAACAGAACATTTCCAGCTGACTTGGAGAGTTTCTACCAGGATGATACTATTCCTGCTTTGTAGCTCACTGCTTGGCAGCTCACAAGGTACCTAGTAATATTTCTAGACTAAGGAAAGCTAGTTACAATACATTCCTCTAACATGCACTTCACCAAGTTGAAAGGTAGACATACCCTAGATAAATTTTCATTGTGATTGCTGGAATGATATTTTGAACAATCTCTGCTTACAAAAACAAAACCTGGATAATCAAGAGATGTGTGAATAGTCAGCAAGTTCAAACTTTTAATATTCTGCATTGCCTTTTGGACATGTGATAATTTCTCTTCTCCCCTCCACCGCCACCCCCCCCCCCAACCCCGGTTTGGAGCAAATTTTTTGTGTGATTTAATATGACTGCAAGAAAGTGCATTATTTTTGAGCAAGTGGTGAGTATAAATGGCAAGCCAAATATAAAGCCCCTTCTTTGATACCATAATGCTTTAATAGCAAAGGAGTTGCTTGTCTAATCTCATTAATGTCGCTGCAACATTTACAAGTGGGAGAAGATGGCCAGACTGTAATGAAATAAATAATCTTTAATCAATTCCTGCAAATCCTGACAATGTCGACAACGGACTGTTACATTCATAGTTTCAATGAGATGGAAGTCAAATGTGGAAATACTTGACTGAGATGTGTCTTTAGAAAGCTCCCATGTGCACTTTCTCTAATATGTTTACATTAGGATTAGAGTGCAGGCTAGGAAAATAAGCTAGCTTAGAATTTTATGGCCATTGATCTTTTGATTCTTTAATTAACTGCCAATGCTCAACGGTTTTAGTAACCTCCATTCTGCTGCCACATCATTTAGCAAGTGGATTTTAATGTATCTTTCTTAAAATCCAATTTCAAACGAATACAGTCCATTTAAAATTTAGTCCAATGGTATTAATATTAAATAATAAGAAAACTTTGTAGCACAAAATGAGGTTGTTCAACTCAATATATCTGTGCCCTTTCTGAAATGTAATCCATTCCATTTTATTCCCCTAGAAGCCTAAATTCTTCTTCTTTTCAGGTATTTTTTAGGTTGTGTAACAAAACTGCTAAAAAAAATTACATTTTCCTGTATTGCAATATATAAATGAGCTGGAAAAACTCAGCAGGCCACCACACTGCATCCACAGGAAATAAAGTGTAACCAACATTTTGGGGCCTCGACCCCAACATCTGCAGACTTTTTTGCTCAACTGCATTCTTCTATATCACCAAGTAAATTAGAGCTTTTCCCCTCTTGACCAATTTCTTCTCATTTATATGAACCACATTTCTCATGATTTGCAACGGGCTGTGTAGAACTTCCTCTAACCTTATTTCCTCAAAGACTGAACAACTCATCTTTCACTATAATGCCTACGAATAAATCTTACAAAAAAATTCCAAGAAATGATCTTACGAAAGTTTAGAATAATATTTACTTTGTCTCTATTCATTGCGTAAAATTGTTGATTATGTCCATTTTTATTTATTTAGCACACCTATTTTCTTGGAACTGCCATGTCATTATCCTGGTGAATTGCCAAGTTACTTCCTAATCTGACAGGACCACATGAGCACCTTGACTGGCAATAATCCCATTCCAAAAAAGCTCTCAAATCTTCCCATGGCCTTGCCTCTGAACCTCTACAATCTCTCCTCACCCTCCATTACAATCTCCTCACCCTCCATTACAATCTCCTCACCCTCCATTACAATCTCTCCTCGCCCTCCATTACAATCTCTCCTCGGCCTCCATTACAATCTCTCCTCGCCCTCCATTACAATCTCTCCTCACCTTCCATTACACTGGTGTTTCTTGTGCTCATCCTATTCCAGCCACTACATTTTAATCTTCTCTTGCATCTTTGGGAACCCCCTCGGCATTGAAGATGACTTAGTTAAGCTTGGGCCTGGCATGGCCCAGTGTGGGATCTGTAGATTCAGATAAAGGTACAGCAGGAGAAGCTTGATTTGGTGGTTGGTTGAGTTGTACAACGTCCCTGGCTTGTTCTTTATCGTGGAAAGTCTGCAGACACTGGGAAACTGGGTTGTAGTGCAATACATGTACACAAAAGTGCTGGAGAAAGCATGACAATACTTTGTATATAATTCTTTATTACTCTATTTTTGGTTTTGCTCTAGAGAAGAACTAACCTGCCTAACCTGCCAGGGTGCCTTCCTGATCTGCAATTTAATTTTTTTCCCCTTTCAACATGGTAGGTCTATTCCAGCCATTGAAACCTATGTGGCCTAATTAACCTCCACCCATACATTTTAGGGGGTGGGAGGAAACCAGCGCACCCGGCAAAAATTCACACAGGCCACAGGGAAAATGTATAAACCCCTTACAAATAGTGCCAGATTCGAATCCAGATCACTGGCTCGGTAGCATTGAGCCAACTGCAGCGCTAACCATGTCACAATTTTGCGATTCCTTTGTCCTCTTGTTCCTTTGGCAGTTTTCTCATTCTCCAACTGCTTCCATTCACTCCTTCACCAGATAACCTCATTTACAGCTTATCCCCATGGTCATCCAGCTCCAACCCAAGCAGAGATATGCCTCTCCCCATCCTCCCTGCAGCTGAAAGGCTTCTTTTATCTCCTTCCATTGTGAAAGGTTTTTGACCTGAAACATTAACTCTGTTTTTTTTTACACAAGGATGTGAACTGCTGAATGTTTCCAGCATCTCCTGTTTTTATTTTAGGTTTCCAGGATCTGCAGATTTTTTTTTATTTTCACTCTCTTGAAGTGACCTAAATTAATTTACTATGTTAATGATCCAACATGTATAAGATCATGTAGCTGATTTGCTTACAATCAATTGTCTAGGATTGTCAACAGTGTAACTGGACCCTAATTCATGCATAAATGATGGTTTTGTATTGCACATGATTCTTTGTTTCCTCCAAAACCAGTTATCGTTTTTAAAGGGTACTAGATGTCAATTTCCCTTCAACTGTTCAAAGATGTCTGACAATTTCTCCTTTTTGCAAAATGTTGCACTTTCTTGTTTGTGTCCAAAAAGAACAATTTAAAAATAGCATGGATGAAGGGTTCCAGCCTGAATGTCACAGCTTAACATGAGATTTTCCACCTTTTCTCTGTAGTGCAATTCGTCGTTGTTGCTGATGAGGCCGACTACTGTCATGTCATCTACAAACTTGATGACTCTGTTGGAAGTGGATCTTGCATTGTAGCGGTGGGTCAGTAGCGTGAACAGGAATGGGCTGAGGCACCAGTGCTCAGTGTGGCAGTGCTCAGCATTCTGCTACCAACCCAGACAGACTGTGGTCTTTTATTAAGAAGTTCAGAATCCAGTTACAGATGTTGAGTCGCAGTGAGGACAGCTTTGCCATCAGACTCTGGGGAATTATTGAATTAAGCACGAAACTGAACTGCAGCCTAGTGTTTCTGCGCACTGAAACATGCTAACTGAATACAGCACCTGCTTGCAGACCAATGAGAAATTTTATGATTTTCTTCAGATAGTTAGATAAGTTCTTGATTAGGATGGAAATCAAGGCAGGAGAATAAGGTCGAAAAGGATAGCAAGTCAGCCGTAATGGAATGGCAGGGCAGATTTGAAGCCAAATGGGCTAATACCACTCCTATGTCTTGTGGTCTTTAATCCAATGTCAGCAGAATCAGAGTTGTGTGCATTAAAATGTTAGACAAGTTTGGGATTTCATTCTATGCTGGTTGTAATATACCTGATTATTATCACTTTACACAAACTCCTCTGCTAGGTGTCCAAGTTCTTACGGGTGAAGCCCACATTTTAAATGCTCCTGGAGACCTTCAATTTTCCAGTATTCATTCTCAGCACAACACTTGATGCGAAGAACTCTGTACTGCCATTCACCTCTTCTGTAAGAAACAGTGAAGTCAGTCCCTTTCTACTTGCCTTGCCACCAGAGGGTGCTTACCAGTTGACCTGGTCTACATTAACACCATGCAATCAACAGAGTGGCAAGATTGGCGTAGCAGTCAGTGCGACACTATTACAGCGCCAGTGACCCGGGTTTGAATACAGTGCTGTCTGTAAAAAGTTTGTAGGTTCTCCCTATGTCTCTGTGGGTTTCCTCTGGGTGCTCTGGTTTCCCCACCTTCCAAAACCTACAGGGTTCTAGGTTAATTTGTGTGTAATTGGGCAGCAGGTGTTTAAATGACTGGAATTGCTTTCTACTGTGTTGTAAATAATATTAACAAATTCTAGCCCTTTATATGGAGTGAATCCTCATTGAAGTCAGCTCAATGAAGAAAATAAAAAGTGGACTTACCTTTTATAGAGAAAGCCTATAAGGCTGCTCCAGTGTGCTTTAATGAAGAGCAGCGTCAGAATCTGTCCTCCAGAGCTCAGAGAAGCAGGGCGAGTGGTGCAGCAGCACTACCTGTAAGGTCAAACATAAGCACTGAGCAATGGCTGTCTTCATTACCCATAATCCCCCATGCAGCTGGAACAGCTCTGGGAAACGCAGAGCAGTTCCAGCTGCATGGAGGATTTGGGGTTACAAAGACGGCCATTGATCCTGCATTAAAACAAAAAGAGGTTTTCGTTATAAAACAGAGGCTCCTTCTTCTGACTCTTCTGCCCAGTGTTGCCCATCCGGCATGTCGAGCCCAGCTCTTCACTCCCCTCTTTCATCCATCGGCCTCTGCGGCTCTACTTCTCAGTGACCACTCCTCAACATCTCTACTCCTTCCTCTGGGGCCATGGAGCTCAGCACCTGGGCCCTTTCACCCTCTGACCCCGGCAGCACGGCAGGTCTATGCAAGTCACTTCCTGGCCACACGGAAGCAGCAACCCAGGGAGCCGATCAATGAGTATATTCAGGCCCTGTGTGAGCTTGGTCAAGGCTGCGGCTGCAGGGACATCATGGCAGAGACGTATACGGGCAAATGTATCCAGGATGCCTGTGTAACAGGTGTCTGATCAGACTATATTCACCAGAGACCGTTGGGGAATCAGGGTGATCTGAATCTGAATCTTCAGAGAACAGTCGACCTAGCCAAAGCACTAGAAGAAGCCATCCGCAACGTAGACTCCTTCTCCTCTGGCAATGCGGCCGCCTCGTAGGGGATGTGGGTGTAGCCATCTTGGGACGCAGGATCCCAGGTCGTCGTCGCACAAGTCCGTCTCAACTTCTACATTGCTGCCTCCACTACCGAGCACCCGAAGTGCTATTTCTGTAGGCCTGCCCAGGACACAGTCTGCTCAGGCTGCGGGAAGAAGGGGCACAAACCAAATATCTAAGTCAAAGCCTCCTTCTCTCCCTAGCAGTGCCGCGTGCGAGCAGTGGGGGTAGCTGACATGGATGACGTCACTCCCGGCTATGAGTAACCACAGCGTATGGGCTGCCACCTTGGCCGACATCACTCCCAGCCATGGAGGCTGCCATATCCAGCGCCATCTTACCGATCAGACAGCAACTCCACTCCAGCCTCGGTCACACTCACCCTCAGCAGCGATTTGGACAATTACCTGATATTGGCCTGAGTCACAATCAGCCAGAATAGCCCTAATGATAGACATCAAGGTAAACAGTCACACAACGAACTCCCTGTTTGATACCGGGAGCACGGAGTGTTTTATACACCCTGACACGGTACAGAACTATTCCCTGCATTGCCATGGTGACCTACAGAATTTGCATGACCTCAAAACCCCAATCAGCTGAGTCTCAAGGATGTTGTGTTGTAACACTGACCATGCATGGGACGAAGTATAAAGATTTTAGACCTAATAATAATACCACAGCTCTTTGTGCCCGTGTAACTGAGGTTAGATTTCCAATGCCAGGTCAGGAGCATCACCATGGAATATGATGCACACCCCCGCACCCCCCCCCCCCAATGATCCGCAGCCACCAGTTCTTAAACCACCCACTCTCCCATCCACCACAGCTGACATACAGGCTGTCCACACTCCAGGTCCCCCCCCCCCCCGCCACCCCTGCCTCTGTTTGCTAACCTAACCCCAGACTGTAAGCTTATAGCCACCAAGAGTAGGCAATAGAGTTATGGGGACAGGGCTTTCGTCAAGTCAGAAGTGCAATGCTCTCTGATTGAGGGGATTATTGAACCTGTCGCAAGCCCCTAGAGGTCTTGGGTGGTAGTGGTCAAGAGTGGGGAGAAACACCACATGGTGATCAACTATAGCAAAGCCATCAACCATTTCACGCAGCTGCACGGGTACCCCCTTCCCCGTATCACTAACGTGGTGAATCACATTGTCCAGTACTGGGTGTTCTCCACCATCAACCTTGATGACTTATCACCAGCTCCCCATATGCACAGAGGACTGGCAGTACACCACGTTTGAGGTGGACAATCACCTCTACCACTTTCTACAGGTCCCCTTCAGGGTCACAAATGGCATCTCCATCTTTCAGAGAGAGATGGATTGAATAGTGGATGAGCACAGGCTTCGGGCCACATTCACTTACTTGGACAACATCACTATCTGTGGCCACGACCTGCAGGATCACGACAACAAATTAACCAAATACCTCCAAACAGCCAAAAACCTGAACTTCACTTATAACAAAAACAAGTGAGTATTCCACATTACACGCTTGGCTATTCTCGACTGCATTGTGGAGCATGAAGGCATTGGCCTCGATCCTGACTGCATTCACCCCCTGTGGGAACTAGGGAGACCATTCCAAAGAAGGCCATGGTCATAGGTTACCATACATTGCATATATATATAAAATGTGTTTCCATTTAATGCAAACACACCAAGTTGTGCAAATTATGCCCTTAGGAAGTGTGCTGAAGACAATAAAAATCAATTTATCTTTCAAACTATAAACACTATTGTGAATAACTTTTATGTTGATGACTATCTGGTTTCTGCTGCTTCAGAAGAGGAGGCAATTACTCTATATCGAGAACTACAAACAATATGTTCAAAAGGAGGGCTTTTACTTACCAAATGGATAAGTAACAGTTGTTCTGTATTAGCTAAAATACCTGATGCGCACAAGGCAGTAGAAATAAAATATTTGGATTTAGAACGTCATGACCTTCCTGTGGAGAGAGTGTTAAGAGTACAATAGTGTATTCATTCTGATGTCTTCAACTTCAAGATTGCCTTGAAAGACAGACCTACTACCAGAAGGGGGATCCTTTCCAAAGTTAGTTCAATATATGATCTCTTAGGAATACTGGCACCAGTTGTCCTAATTGCTAAGAAACTCTTGCAAGATTTGTGTAGAAAAGGAATTGGTTGGGATGATGTTATGCCTGACTCTTATGCACAAGAATGGTTGAGTTGGAATCAAGATCTTTCCATGCTGGAAGACTTTAGTCGACAGATGTTTCAAACCCACAAATTTCGGAAAAGTGACATCGGCACAACTCGATCATTTTGCTGTTGTTTGTGAAGATGGTTATGGAATCATCAGCTCTCCATTATTGTGTAATAACCAGGATGAGTATAATTGTGGATCTGTAATGGCCAAAACAAGGGTGGCACCATTCAAGTCAGCCACTATTCCTCGAATGGAATTGGTAGCAGCTACCGTGGCTATTAGAATGGACACAATGTTGAAAAGGGAACAGCAGATGGAACTAATAGACTTAAGTACGGAAGTAATACTGTTTTTGGACTTTTGTAGATAACATAATTTTGAATTAAAGAAGAAAACAGAGCAGCAGGAGATACAAGCGAACATTGCTGCTGCTAAGGCTGGAGGGAAGATTTTAAATGCTCCAGAAGAATCTAAAATTAGAACCAATTTGGTAAAGAAACACGTTTTGATAAAGGAAATTTTATAATGTGGAACAGCAGCCACAAGGTGTGTACCAGTCTGAACAAATTATGGTAAGACATGGTGCTGATCATTTACAAACATCATACAAATCACAGGAGATAGAGGTTTAAGTGAAAGTCATTTCTCCTTACAGTGAGTATTTGACATTACTGTCATTCAGGAATACAGGTGAAAGAATGGAAAGGCCATTTCCAGCAACAACATTACCTGGAGGGCAAAGTGGTGCACACAAGCCTGATAAGGCAACCAGAATTGGTTGCTCTTTGTTTTCTTTGCCTAAAATAGAAATTCAAGTTTTTAAGTGATGTTCCTTTGAAAGCAAAACTCAAGATGCAAAATCAGTTTGTTGACAAACTGGCCTGCTCTCTTCCTGCCCTCTTAATTGCTCCACATGGGCTCTTTGATGTACTCTGCATTTCTCCTTTTGTTGCAACTCCCATGCACCTAAAGCCTGTTTATCCTTAAGTGCACTTTCCTTTGCATAAACAACAGCCAAATTAGCATGTGCCTTTCCATGCCTTGATGAAGTACTCAAAACCTTGGAACTTGCATTTGAACTTTGTTTGCTTCTTTTACATCCTGGGACGGCTATATTATTTAGAACAGTTTACAAGTAGATTACTGAGGGAATTGGTAAAAGGTTGTCATCTCATGCCGCTATGCCGCCGGCAGAAGATTTAAAAGAAGTCAAGAGGTAATTGAAGAAACATTTTGGCAGTGAGCAAACATGACACTGATTGTGGATTGATATCTCGTCTCCGGAATGGAGGACCATCGCCTTCCCAAGATCGTGTTATATGGCCAGCTCTCCACTGGCCACCGTGACAGAGGTGCACCAAGGAAGAGGTACAAGGACTGCCTAAAGAAATCTCTTGGTGCCTGCCACATTGACCACCGCCAGTGGGCTGATATCGCCTCAAACCGTGCATCTTGGCGCCTCACAGTTCGGCAGGCAGCAACCTCCTTTGAAGAAGACCGCAGAGCCCACCTCACTGACAATAGACAAAGGAGGAAAAACCCAACACCCAACCCCAACCAACCAATTTTCCCCTGCAACCGCTGCAACTGTGTCTGCCTGTCCCGCATCGGACTTGTCAGCCACAATCGAGCCTGCAGCTGACGTGGACTTTTACCCCCTCCATAAATCTTCGTCCGCAAAGGCAAGCCAAAGAAGATTAAGAAAATGAAATTTGAATGTAAAAATTCCATATAAACCAGTGGAATCTGTCTGCAAGCTTTGGAATGTTCAGAATTTGAATTTTATCCTAAACCCGCTTTCAGCTTTGTAAATGACCTTAAAGTTTGCTCTAGACTGAGTACCAAAGAATTTGCAGGTTACCAAGTTGTGAAGAATCTTAAAGGAGCCACACTACTGCTTCATTTTAGGATTTCTACAAAGGAAACGTTTATTGTCTGAACTAGTGTAGCATAGATAAAAGTTCACTGGTAGTGTTCATGAACAGGCCTCAGAGGGGTTCAGGGTTTAGGTGGGAAACCAGAGTTATATACAGGCTCCCAGGGGAGGAACCGGGAGGCAGGGCCAGTTGTCAGTACAGGTCACTTCTAGTGAATCCCATTTCACTACATGCACCCCTTCCTTCAGAATTAAGGCTCTGTGGATGAAGAGAACAAGGATCAGAAGCCGGTAATTGACACAGAATTATTTACAGATTCAGGCGGTCCGAGGGTCTGGAGATCCTGGTGGAGTGCCTTAGCACCAGGGGGCTTTGGGCTCCTTGAGTCTCCTGGTCCACCTGGAATGGAAGGATACTGGGCTGAGACTCTGGTTCAATGATAGAGGGGGGTTCACTCTTCTCCTGATCTGGGTCCCCTGAGGCCCTGGGTGGGGGTGGGAAAAAGAGCTAGGTAGCTCATGGGGCACCTGAGGCAATGGATCCTTGGTTCCAGTGAGTGCCAGATCCCTGATGAAGACGGTGTCCTCCCTGCCATCCGGGTACTCCACGTAGGTGTACATGGAGTTGGCATGGAGCAATTTCACCCTTTCCACCAGGAGTTTGGTCTTGCTTCTCCTCATGTGCTTCTTGAGAATGACCGGACCAGAACTAGTGAGCCAGGCTGGGAGTGTAGTCCCTGATGCCGACTTTCTGTTGAATGTAAACATGAGCTCATGAGGAATAGCATTGGTCGCAGTGCAGAGTAGCTACCGCATTGAATGGAGCACGATGGGGAGGACATCCTGCCAGCGCAAGTCTGGAAGGCCTCTTTGCTTCAGGGTAAGTTTGACAGCCTTCCAGATCGTAGCATTCTCTTTTTCAACCTGCCTGTTCCCCCGGAGGTTGTAGCTGGTGTAGGACACGATGCCCCTCACCAGCAGGTACTGATGCAGCTCGTCGCTTATGAAGGCTGAGCCCTGGTCGCTATAAATATAGCCGGGATACCCAAACAGAGTGAAAGTAGAGTCTAGGGCCCGAACAAGAAGCGGGAGTACTCATCGATGTCCGAGAGAAAGTAGCTATTCCCATTCGTGGAGAGGAGAGGTCCCTTAAAATTGGTGCTGAATCATTCAATTACCTCTGGATGATTTAATCAGGTACACTTTCATGGGACAAAAAGTGTGGCTTGCACTCAGCACAGACCTGGCATGACCTGGTCATTTCCCTGATGTCTTCTATTGAGTAGGACAAATTGCAGGACTTGACAAAACAAAGCCACCACTGTGAAGGCACTGTGTATCATCTTTATCCTGTTTGGGTATCTGAGCTACATTCACAGCAATCAGCAGTCCTCCTTCATGAGTGATGAGTTGTGTCAGTACCTGTTGACAAGAGGTATTGCCACCATCAGGACCACTAGTTACAAACCCCAAGGGAGTAGCCAAGTAGAGAGGGAGATGCCACTGTTCAGAAGGCTGTCCTCCTAGCTCTGAAGTCAAAAGGCCTACCTGTCTCCCAATGGCAAAAGGTCCTTCCTGAGGCACTCCATGCCATTAGATCCCTTCTATGCACCACCACCAATGCCACCCCACATGAAAGACTATTTTCCTTCCCTTGGAAGCATGTGTTGGGGACCACGCTGCCATCTTGTTTGACATCCCCAGGACCAGTCCTGCTCCGGAGGCACATGAGGAGCCATAAGTCTGACCCCCTGGTTGAAAGGGTCCACCTCCTCCATGCAAACCCCCAATACGTCTATGTGGCATACCCAGATGGGTGAGAAAATACTGTCTCTGTCTGGGACCTAGCGTCCGTGGAAGACCCTGGGACCCCCACCAACCACTCAGAATGACCTCCTCTCATGATCACCGGACACATGCCAATCCCAAACCCCACCCCAGCTCCTCATCTCAACCGCCAGATGCCCAGCCCTCCGACCCTCAACCTGCCAACACACATCGCATCTCCCAGGAACCAGCAGCTGACACACACCCACCACTACGAATGTCGCAGAGGCAGACAAAACCACCAGACCAACTGAACCTGTGATGATCACTAAACCCACTTTCACCCCCCCCCCACCCCCCACTGGACTTTCTTTTAAAAGAGGGGTTAAATGTGGTGATACCACTGTATTACTATTGGTTACCATCTCTTTGTGTAGGGCTGGCCCCTCCCCTCCGTGCTGACTCTACCAGTGACTCTTCCCCTTGGAATCTCCTAATAAAGGCTGTTACGCCCTGACCCCTCCCCCAGTATGAGCTCTGGACTCGGCCCAAGCAACATGAGTGTACATACAGTTTTAAGCAATTAAAAGCCTATCATTCTAGCAACCTAGTCTTTGGTTATTGATAGTGCATCAGTAACCAATCAGGTTTATCATTGATCTATGAACTGAAGATTTAAGACTTGGAGTATCGTCATTAGATTGAGGAAAGAAAAATATTATGTGAAATCGAAAATGTAAGTGCTATTTGAGAGCAGTCCTATTCGGTTCATGGGAGTTGTAATTCGATTGCTGATGCATTGGGTGTCTTAATGAAGTTTACGAAACTCTTTGAGAGCTTCATGCAGTAAATGTGCGGTGAAAGTTCAGTTACTGAACCTGCAGCCAGAGTTTTTGACCATGGATTTAAGTCCCATCCAGACATCTGAAGAAATTGGACTCAAGTTGTTGAATAAATATGGAATTTCAAAAGGAAAATAAAATTGGAAAATTTATACTGTCAACTTATCCAGTTCATTCTGTCCTGTAGAGAAGGAAATGTTCCATTCTTATCTGGACTCATCCATATGCCTCTCCAGAGCCACCAACATGTGGACTCTTAGCTACTTTCTCAATTTGGGGGCAATTAGGGAAAAACAATAAATGCTGGAATTTTCAACAGTATCCATATAATGCAAGGGGAAATATTTGCTGAGACCGATCATCCTTGGTTGGGAGAGTCGTTACTGCAAAATAACATTCAGCCACTTTGGGCTGGAACAAAAGAAAAAATCTTTTCACCAGTTCAGCTTGAAAATCTCGGGGGGAGGGCAGGTGGGGTAATATTGATGCACTTTATTCCAACCTGCGGTTGGATTTTTGAATATACTGTATGTCAGAAATGATGAGGGATGGGGAATGAGTTGAAGTAAATTATCTCTGATTATAGCCTAGAGGCCTTTTGCTTGATTTCTTAATTTCTTAAAATTCAAGGAATTAATTGAATTAGAAAAAGTAGTGAAACACACTGCTGAAATATTGAACCGACAAAAGATTCCTGGAAGAACTTGGTAGTTGAGGCAACATCCATGGGTAGAAATGATCACTCAGTCTGAACCTTTTATAGAGACTAAAATTTAATAGATAATATTATATATCTAAATCGGGAAAGTGAAGGGTATTAACACTGAGTCAAGCTGGCAAAGTTATTTAAAGCTTTTCCAGAGAACTCTAATAAGGAAGCAAGTGAATGACACACAGTGAAATGACATGGGTGCTCTCCATAAGGAATACATTAAATTATGCCATACAATTTAATCACTTTTCAATATACGTATTCCCCTTCTTCCAAAATAAATTCATAATCCTTCGTATTTGTCAAAGCTTCTTGCCAATTTCTGTAGAAGCAAAGGTTCCACAAGTAATTTGACTTCTCTGTGATTGTCAGGATGGTAATTCAGCTTCAGAGCTTTAATTTTCCCATTGCATAGTAGTAGGAATCAGACCACCTGAATGTTTCTTTAATCACTGCTGTGGCACATTTATCCAGTAATATTTATTTAAACCTGTCAAGTGTCATTTTTTTTTCCACTCTGGGCAGCTAAAGGTAGAGGTCTGACAGGAAGCCCATGAGATGAAGGTCAAGTAGTCGATGAAGAGATCGTTGCAGGCTAAGCAATTTGTTAACAGTTGTGGCTTGTATAAGTTCTTCAGGACTGTCAAACCCATCAATGGCACATGCATCCAAAGCTCTAGTCCACTGAGAGCCAAGAATTCAGCAGGTCAAGCAGTGTCCTTTATATAACAACAGTAAAACTACATAACTTCTGAACCCTTTCATGTCTCTCCTCAAATACAGTGCCCAACACTGAACATAGTTCTCCAAGTGAGGTCTCAGCAGTGCTTTATAGACATTACATCACTGCTCTTGTATGCTATCTCTCTAAAAATGAATGCCAACATTCCATTTGTCTTCTTCACCATTGACTCAACATGGAGGTCAACCTTCATGGTATCTTGCACGAGGACTCCCAAGCCCCTTCACACCTCAGAATTTTGAATTTTCTCTCCATCTAAATAATAGTCAGTCCGTCTATTTCTTTGACCAAAGTGCATGATCGTGCATTTTCCAATATCATATTTCTTCTGCCACCTCTTTGTCAGTTCTCCTAATCTGTCCAAGTCTCTCTGCATCCTACTCCTGAGAAATTAAAAATATTTATGTTTTAGGTGTCAGAAAGAAATAGGAATGTTTTTACATTCTGCATGGCTTTGTGATAAGGTATTAAAAAAAACCTTAATGGATGCGATTTAAGGAAGTTTTACAAGATATTCTCAAAGTTAAACTCCCAGTGGACCTATCAATATTTTTGTTAGGTAATATCAAAAAGATTTGGATGGAATTAAGATTAGATAACTTTCAAATTGCATTTTTGAGATTAGCATTAGCAGTAGCGAGAAAATGTATTGCGATTACTTGGAAAAATTATATAGACTTGAATTTACATAGATGGCATACAGAATTGAGATCTTGACTACCATTGGGAAAAAAATAACATATAATTTATGAGATAATTATCATTTTTATCAAGTCTGGAGCCTTATTTGGATTATATGGGCTTAAAATTTTGAATCCTTCAGCCTTGTTGTGGTGGAAGTACCTCAGTTCATGGTAATTGTCTATTTATTGTAGTTTACATCTCCTTTTGTATTTTCTCCTTACTTTCTTCTTTTGGGGGATAGATAGTTGGTAGTTTAAGGGTGGTATTACATCAGGGGTATGTAAGGGGGAGGGTTATATTGGTAAAGGGTGGGAATTTGGGTTTTTTTTTTGTTTTTTGGGGGGAGTATGTACCATGTTCTTTGGCTTGGCTTCGCAGACGAAGATTTATGGAGGGGTATGTCCACGTCTGCTGCAGGCTCGTTGGTGACTGACAAGTCCGATGCGGGACAGGCAGGCACGGTTGCAGTGGTTGCAAGGGAAAATTGGTTGGTTGGGGTTGGGTGTTGGGTTTTTCCTCCTTTGTCTTTTGTCAGTGAGGTGGGCTCTGCGGTCTTCTTCAAAGGAGGTTGCTGCCCGCCGAACTGTGAGGCGCCAAGATGCACGGTTGGAGGCGTTATCAGCCCACTGGCAGTGGTCAATGTGGCAGGCACCAAGAGTACCATGTACATTTACTAATGATATATATATTATATATTAATTGTTTTATTAACTGTATGTATTATGGTTTTAAAATTTTAAATAAAATATTTTTTTTTAAGTCTCTCTGCAGCCTTTCGATAACTCAGCTCCACTCCATCTGTCACCCATTTTGGTATCATCTGCAGATTTAGACACAAAGCTATCTAATCCATAATCCAAATAATTTATATGCAGTGTAAAGAGAAGCGGCCCTAGCACTGACCATTGGTTACCAGTATCCAGCCAGAATAGGATCCCTTTATTCCAATTCTGTTCCTGCTGACCAACCAATTCTCTAGACATGTGAGTATCCTTCCTGTAATTTCATGGCCTCTCATCTTGTTTAGCAGCCTTATGTATGGCACCTTGTCAAAAGCCATTTTAAACCCCAAATACACACCATGCACTGCATCTCCTCTGTCCATCCTACTTGTGGTCTCTTCAAAAAATTGCAAAAGGTTTGTCAGGCCTGATTTTCCTTTAAGGAAGCCATGCTGGCTTTGGCCTATCATTTCATGGACCTCCAGGTTTTCTATATGTCCTTCCTTGACAATTGACTCCAACAGCTTTCCAACCACTGTCATCAGGCTAATAGGTCCATAATTTCCTTTTTGTTCCCTTGCTCCCTTCTTAAACAGTGGAGTGACATTTGCAATCCTCCAATCTCTACAGCTACTTCCTTCAGAATCTGAGGGTGCATTCCATCTGGTCCGGGAGACTTATCTAACTTACCATTAAACTTCCCAAGCACCTTATCTCTTGTGATTTTGACCACACTCACTTCTCCTCTGAGAGAGCCATGAGAGTCTGGTATGCTACTAATGTCTTCCACAGTGAAGACTGATCCAAAATATTCATTCAGTTCCTCTGTAACTCCTTGTCTCCAATAACAATTTCTCCAGCACTATTTTCTATTGGTCCTATGTCTACTTTGGTCTCTCTTTTTCATTTTATGTATTTTAAAAAGCATTAGTATCCTCTTTGATATTACTTGCTAACCTCCTTTCATAATTCATCTTTTCCTTCCTAATGACCTTTTTAGATATCTTCTCCAAGTTTCCAGACCTCTATCTTCCCACTAATTTTTACTTCCTTGCTTTTATTTTGGCTTTAACTTCCTTCGTCAGCCATAATTGTCTCATTTTCCTCCCTCATTTATAATTTTTTTTCTTTTTGTACATGCCTGTCCTCCACTTTCCTCATTTTGTGTATGAACTCAAGTCATTGCTGATCTGCTGCCTTCCCCATTAGTGTGTTTGGCCAGTTCCTCTCTCATGTGATTGTAATTTCCTTTACTCCACTAACATACTTACACATTGGACCCCAGCCTCTCCCTTTCAAATTTCAAAGTGAATTAAATCATATTGTGATCACTGCCTCCTCCTTTACCTTAAGCTCTCTAATAATCTCTGGTTCATTACACAGCACCCATTCCAGAACTGCCAATCCCCTGGTGGTGTCATCAACAAGTTGCTCCAAAAAGCCATCCCATAGGCATTCCACAAACTCTCTCTCCTGAGATCCTGGACCGACCTGACTTTCCCAATCGATTTTCATGTTAAAATCCCCCTTGATTATCGTAATGCTGTCCTTTGGACATGCCTTATCTAGTTCCAGTTATATTTTCTAATCCATGTCCCACCTGCTGTTTGGAGACCTGGATATAAATGCTATTAATGTCCTTTTACCTTTACCATTCCATAACTCAACCCATAAGAACTCTACCTTTTCTGATCCTATGTCCCTTCTTTCCAATGATTTTAATGTTGTGGCTTATCAGTAGAGCCATGCCACCCCCTCTATCTCCCTGCCTATCCTTCCAATATACTGTGTATCCTTGGATGTTCAGCTCCCAATAACATCCATCCTTTAGCCACAAATTTGTAATGGCCACTGCATCGTACCTCCAACCTGTAGCTATACAGCAAGATCATCTGCTTTGTTTGTAATGCTGTGGGCATTTAAATATAATACATTTAGACTAGTTATTGAACATACTGTATCTCTGTCATAGCTCCAGCTAATTTTTTGTCTAATCACCTGCCTGTCATCCTTACTCCACACTATCTTTTTTTTTTGAATATTTTATTTTTTATTTTCCAAGACTCACACAAATCCAAAGCTACTTACTATTGTCACTTTATTTCTTTCCCCCTTCTTCAGCCCTGGTTCCTATTCATCTGCTAAATTAGTTTAAACCCTCCCAAGCAGCTATATTAAACCTGCCCGCCAGGTATTGGTCCCCTTTGGGTTCAGGTGTAACCCATCCTTTTTGTATGGGTTGTACTTTCCCTAAAGTAAATCCCAATGTTCCAAGAATCTGAAGTCCTGCCCCCTGCACCAGTTTCTCAGCTGCATATTTATCTGCCTGAACTCACTATTTTTGCCCTCACTAGCACATAGCACAGGCAGTAATCCTGAGATTACCACCCTGGAGGTCCTGCTTCTCAGCTTCATCCCTAATTCCCTGTCTTACCTCTTCAGGACCTCCTGATTTATCTTACCTATGACATTGGTACCAACATGTACTAAGACCTCTGTCTATTCACCCTCTCCCCTCAGAATGTTCTGGACCCGATTTGAAACATCCCGATCCTAGACCCAGGGATACAACACACCATCTAGGTGTCTTCATCAGACTCAAATAATCTCCTATTGGTTCTCCTCACAATGGAATCCTATAACTATTGCATTAGTCTTCACCCTCTCCATGACAGAGCCATGCTCAGTGCTAGAGATCTGGTCCCTATGGTTGTCCTCTGTCAGGTCATCCTCCCCAATACTATCCAAAACGATAGACCAGTTGCTGAGGGAGATGACCACAGAGGTGTTTTCTACATACTGGCTGTGGCTCCAATCTATTACTTCCTCACTCTCCCTAATGTGCCGTAGGTCATCAAGGTGAAGCTTCAGTTCCAAGATAATTAGTATTGTTGGTGGAGAATGCAGTATGTGGATATATGTTTGTGGAAAAGGCAATTCTTTCTGAGTTGACTTTTATTGTTGCTTTGTATGATTTTGATACTGAGATTTATTTGCTACACATGATATTAGCCTGATCCTTCCAATTCCCCTCTTCCTTTCTTCAAGTTTAATTCACAATAAATTATTTTCATCACCTTTTTATGACTTCAACCTTTCTCAAACTGAAGGAAAAAACGATGCTATCCAGCTCTTGACCAATATAAGTGAGGTGTGCCTACCCGGGTATTACTGTGAGCCAGGTTCAGTTTCTCGTCAGCGGCACACCTGTCCAGGTAAGAATTTACAATTATAAATGAATTTTATTCCATTACCTCTTTCCTAAGTCATCCATTAGTGTGGGAACATCTAGGTTAGACATCCTTACAGTTAAGGTATCGGCAGGCTGTCAGTTCCACAATGGAGTGGTTTCACCCCCAACTTCCATCAAGAAATGGGTGAGATTTTCCAGAACGTGCACCAAAATGATTCCAAATAACACAGGGTGAAGCTCCTCACCCTGTCCTCCGTGTAAATTCAAACCATTGAAGGAAATTGGAGGAGAAACAATAATAGGAATGAAACTACTAGCAAATGGTGTGCCAGTTATAGACCAGGAGCAGGGTCCTTCAGGCCATCTTCCAAAGGGTTAAATGATTTTTGCAGACATGGATCCCCGAGGATTGTGCCTCCGTTTTTACTGATAAGGAGGAATGTGCCACCAATGCTCCAGGTTTTCAGTTGGTTCCTTGCCATCTGATGTTCCCTGCCTGGGAACATGGTGGAAACCAAGTTAATCAATGGTGAACTGGTGGGTATTTCATGGGGAATAACTTGCAGAAACTTGGAAAAACTGGGGAAAGGGCACTAAAAAATGGTTCTTTGAGGTAGAGTGTTGCAGGGCTGAGCGATCTTCAAGCAGCAATGGTTCCATAAACTCACTGACATAAGGCTCAGTATTGAGGCAAATACTCATTGTTTCTCTCCATGTAATGCTACATTCCTCCTGTTCTTGTCTTTTGTTAAGCTGGAAGTTACTGCTCAGCTGGAGCAACAATGCCCATTAAATGCCCTTCAGGCACTTTTAGCAACATCACTGGGCTCTCCTCCAGTTCAGAATGCACCAAATGTACGCCAGGATTCTACTGCAGGGACCACGGTTTGACTGCAGAACAGGGAGTGTGTAGTGCTGGGTACTACTGTCCCAAAGGTGAGCACAAAATTCCAAACATCTTCCCTCTGGATGTTCATTTCATTGAAAGTATGAATAGGGAATGCCAGCACCCGAACAGAGATGTCCTCCCTAAATTCAAGATTCCTTTATTGTTGCGTAATAGTACAGAACATATAATATATCACAAAATTGCCTTCTGCCTGCAGACAGAGAGTTCCCCTTAGTGTTGCCCAGCACCCCTTAGAGTTAGAGCGAAAGAGAAGCAAAAGAGAGTCCCTTCAGTGACACTGAGCATCTGTAGATTCTCCTTCAGCCTCTACAGCTGTACAGACGATTCGTCGATGATCCGAGCTCCAGGTCCAAGATCAGGAAGCCTCAGTGCCCAAGTCCCTTTAGAGGCTCATCTTGCTCTCAAGCACCCTCTCGAATCCCAGTTCCAATACCTCATTACCATACACCATCTAACATGTGTAATTAATTTAGACAAATGCTGCTGTATAGGACATGTACATCCTATTTTCAGTTGTCTTATTAAAGTTCTTTGTTTATTTTTCAATGAGTCAAGGCAAATGTCTTCTTTTCCCATCTCAGTGAATTGTTTAAGAGGTCTGGCAAATGTATTTACCATTCAGCAGTCATTGACCACTTATAACCAAAGAAGGGTTACTGAAGTATAATGGTTATGTTTTGAGTCCTGACCAGCCTTACTCAATGGGGGCCATACGGCCCTCCCTGGAGACACATGACATTTAAGGGGAGGTATGGATTGAAATCTTTAATAAGGGAGGCCCAAGGTGTATAGTGGGTAGAAGACAAGTATGGAAGAAACTAACTAAACCTGACTGCTTCCTAGGGAAGGGGGACCTTAAACATTGAGCAGAGTCCAAAGGGGGCCATCGCTGGTCTAGACTATGCACCAGGAGATAATGTAAAACTCCTCATAGCAATTAGGGAAAGTAAATGAATGGAATTAAGTAATTCTGGAAGTAAATGTCAGCCTCTATAATGGTGACTAAAACATTATTGTATTGTTGTCGAAAAGCATCTGGTTTTCAAATGTTTTTGGTGAAGCTATGTGTTAATCATGACCCACAATAATGTGGCTGGCTCCTTAATGTACCCTGAAACTGCTTAGTAAGTCACTGAGTTCAGATGCAATTAGGGATTTGCATTAAATGCCTAAACAAAAATATCTAGAGTTGATAGAGAAAAATCTCTTCACCCAGCTAAGGTGATTCCTTACAAGAATCCCAGAGCCAAAGGTTGAAACAAATGATCGGTTCCTCACATAAAAGGGAATCAGAAACTCTTCTGATTGTGAACACCAAGATCCTCTCAGTTCTGATGTAGATTTTTGGTGTGAGATATGGAGCAAGGAATGATAAATGGATCTGGTGCACAACACTAATAGACTGACAGAGGAGGTGAAGCTTGAGCTGTAGGGAGAAGTTGGATAGGCTGGATCTTTATTCCCCATAATGAGGGGTGATCTTGAAGATATTTCCAAGATTATGAGGGGCTTGAATAAATGGAATGCTCACAGTCTTATTTTTCCCAGGGAAACAATACTAAAACAAGAGGTCATTCGTTTAAAGTAAGAGGAGAGAGATTTACAAAGGGCCTGGGGGTCAACTTTTTCACACTGAGTGTGATCTCTCTGCCTAGAAGAAACTGCCAGAGAAAGTGATTGGATGATTATGGCATTCAAAGGACATTTAGACAGATATGTGGATAGGAAGGGTTTAGAAGGACATGGATCAAATGCAGGAAAATAGTTCCAGTTGGGTTAGAATGAATGAGATGAGCTGGAGAACCTGTTTATTGTTTGTTCCAAGGCTTTCTGGTTCTATGACTGTGTGGTACTTTCCTGTCCCTCCCTCACTAAGACTTTGGTTATTTCTTTGTTGCACAGGATCGATTTCTTCCAGAGCATTTGTTTGCCCACCTGGGTTCCATTGTCCATCTGGCTCTGCCTTCCCGCAACCCTGCCCAGTTGGTCAGTTCACCAGTCACAGGGGGAAGACTAGCTGTGAAGTATGTCCACCTGGGTAAGTGGTGACTATAGCCATGTTATTCCTTCTCCTCACACACCACCAGCACAGAACAAAGAGAGACCTGCTTCCGTGTCATTGAACGCGAAACAGATTTTGGGCATTAAAGATAAAATTATACCTTGTGATTTAAAATCTCATTTGATCAAAACATTAACTCTGTCCACTCCACTTGAGTACTGTCTTTTCGTCAGTTTTTGTTTAAATTTTTCAGCAATTCTGATGTCCACAGACTGATAAATTGTAAGGTAGTTATTGGAAGCGAACTAAGAAACCACTTGACATCAGGTGAAGCCAAATCCAACCTCTTATCTGAACAAATGTGATCATGATTGTTTCATACAATTGACAAATAAATCCTCTCAAAATGTACATGTTTACCTGCTGTAAATAAGTGTTCCACTAAGGTACCACATCCGGCTCAGCATCATCCAACATTTGTAATGGTGAGAGGTGTTCAACCTGAAGTGTTAAATCTGCTTCAAGTTCAAGTTCATTGTCACATTATACCTGGTACAGTGAGAAGGGTTTGTTTTGCCAGCAATCTGGCCAATAATCTCTAACATGCAGTCATAGAAAGAAGAGTGAGAGGAAAATGTTAGTGTGCAGTGTGGACCAGGGAACACGAGATATGTAAGACATACAGCTTCTGGAACTTTGAATGAACGAAGAAAATCTGGAGAGAATTAACAGGTCAGAATCAGAATCGGAATTTATTGCCGTGAACATATGAACTTTGTTGTCTTGCAGCAGTGACGCAGGGTAAACATTGCTAAATAAATTAGTGCAAAAGAAGAGAAAGTGAGGGAGTGTCTGTAGCTCATTGTCCGTTCAGAAATCTGATGTCAGATCAATTCTCGGCCTTTTGGCTAAGATCAAGGGCAGAAATCTGATGTCCGAGGAGAAGAAGCCGTCCTTGTGCCGCTGGGTGTTCGTCTTCAGGCTTCTGTACCTCCTTCCTGATCATAGCAATGCAAAGAGGGCATGGCCTGGGTGGTGGGAATAAGAGGCTGCTTTCTTAAGACACTGCCTTAATGTAGATGTCCTTGATGGAGTGAAGGCTGGTGTCCATGATGTAGCTGGGTGAGTCCACAACTGTCTGTAGTGTTTCCCTGTCTTGTGTTGTACATTGGCACCTCCTTACCAGACAGAGATGAAACCTGTAGAAATTTGTAAAAATCTTTGGTGACATACCAAATCTCCTCAGATTCCTTTGGTGAGCCTTCTTTGTGAGCCCCGGGATAATCTTCAGAGATGTTGACACCCAAGAATTTGAAGTTCTTAATCCCTCTCCACTGCTGACCCTCAATGAGGACTGGTTTGTGTTCTCCTGGTTTCCCCTTCCAAGTCCACAATCAATTCCTTACTTTTGCTAGTATTGAGTCCAAGGCTGTTGTGACACCAATCAACTAGCTGATCCATTTCATTCAAATGCACGTCCTCTTTTCCATCTGTGATTCTGCCAATAACTGTCGTGTTAATGGCAAATTTGAATTGTACCAAGCCACAGCATCAAGGGTGTATAGAGCAGTGGGCAAAGCCTGCATCCTTGAGATGCACTTGTATTGTCAGTGTGCAGTGAACTGGGATTCACTGGTGGTGTGTTGTGGTGATGGCTGGCTCCGCCCCCCATCTTCTCACATATAACCCTGGTTTCCCGCCTAAACCTAGAATCCTTCCATAGACTACTGTCAGACCCTGCCCAGATGACCCCTTCCAAGGACCGGCTGCTCCCGCTACCCCTGGCCTAATGGCTGCCGCTTCCCATGCTAGGGAGTGCTTCCTCTGCAAGAGCCAGCATCCCCCAACCCATTGCCCGGCAAAAGACTCAGGATGTTCCAACTGTGGCGAGAAAGGGCATTTGGCGAGGGTTCGTCATGCCAGAGAAAGTCCGGGGAAGTCCGCGGCCTGCACCACCCTGGATCCGATTCCAGCCCTAAGCTGTCTCCCCCAAATTCACCCGAACCCACTTTCTGTGCAACACTCTGACGGGGGGGGGGGGGAGGGAGGTGGATGGCAGTGAGGAAACAGCACGAAAATGCTTGGCAGCCATCTCGCCGTGACCCAAATTCAAACTCAGAGGAGGAAGGAGGGCAGCCATCTTGTCGTGCCATGAGGTTGACACCATCTTACCCATGCAGGGCAGCCCAGGACGGTGGGGCCCCCACTTGAGTGAGGAGCATGGAGTCTCTGGGGACCTAGCCTCAATGGTCCAAGATCAGGACAGAGCTCACCAGCTCAGCCTAAATACCTAATCAACACAGGCACTACTGAAAGCTTCTTAGACTCAAAGACTGCAAAAATACAACCTGAAGATGTATCCTTCCAATTACCACATATTCCTTGCATCTCATTCGCATTCTACGCGTGTTCAACAACGTTGTATAGTACATCTGTCGTTTGAAGGGAGGGAGTTCTGTAAATTTTGCTTGTATATACTTGATGAATTATGTGCTCCAGTGTTGTTGGGTCTGGACTTCCTGTGTCACCTTAAAACCATCACCTTGGAATATTCTGGTCCCCTCCCCCTGTAATGGTTCATAATGGAGGGTCCTTAAAATCAGAACCCACATGCAGCCTCTCCACACTGAATATCAACCCCCCCTCCTCTCTTCCCGAATCTGTCCTCAGCTGAAAACCTATTGCTACCAAGAGCAGGAGGTACACTACAGCAGACCAAGATTTTATAAAGTCTGAGACACAACGTCTGCTGGATGAGGGTATCCTCAACCTAGCACCAGCCCGTGGAGAGTGGTAAAAGGGGAAAATATGTCCAGGCTTGTAAGTGACTACAGCCAAACTATTAATCGGTACACAATCCTGGGCGCACATACATTCCCTCAAATTTCAGATATGATGAATGATATTGTGCAGTATCAGGTCTATTCGACCATCGTCCTGAAAATTGTTTATCACCAGCTGGCGATCCATTCTGAGAACCATCTATATACAGCATTTGAGGTTAACAGTCATTTCTATCAATTCCGGAGGGGTTCTTTCAATATCACTAACGGGGTTTCTGTCTTCCAGAGGCGGATGGACAGAATGATAGACAAGTATGGGTTGAAGGCTAACTTCCCCTACCTTGACAATGTCACCATCTGTGGCCACACCTTGGAAGACCATGACACCAACCTCCAGAGTTTTCTCCACACGGCGAAAAGCCTAAACCACACTTATAACCCTAACAAGTACATGTTCAGGACTAAACGGCTAGCTATCCTTGGTTACATAGTGTAGAATGGCATCATTGACCCCAATCCCGATAGGATGCACCCCATGTTACAGCTCCCCATCCCCAGGATCACAAAGGCTTTGAGGAGATGCCTGGGGTTTTTCTCATATTATGCTCAGTGGATCCCTCAGTTCACTAATAAGGTTTGCCCTCTCTTAAAAACCATGAATTTCCCCATCTCAGCTGAAGCCCAAACAGCTTTTAACTACCTCTGGAACCACATTGAAAAAGCTGCCATGAATCCGGTGGACGAGAATGTACCTTTCCAAGTGGAAAGCAACGCATCAGACGTAGCCCTGGCCGCTACCCTCAACCAGGCGGGCAGGCAGGTTGCATTTTTTCTATTATTAGCTTACAACACAGGTAGGATTCATGAACAGTCTTCAGAGATGTTCAAAGTTTAGGTAGGAAGCCAGGGCACCCAGGGGAGGAGCTGGGAGGCGGGTCCAGTTGTCAGTACAGGACACTTCTAGTGAATCCCAGTTCACTACAAGGGGATAAATTAAGAATGACAAGATTGTTAGGTGGATCAAGGGGATCGAGCTCTCCACCTTCAATTATGACATTGCCTATCGGCCAGGAACTCTTAATGACCCTCCAGATACCTTTTCCAGAGGAAGCTATGCATATTTCTATGCATAATGAGATCTGTCATCCAGGGGTCACCCATATGGCTCATTTTGTCAAGGCAAGCAATCTGCCCCACTCCATGGAAGATGTCAGGGAAATGCCAGGTCTGCGAGGAGTGCAAGCCGCACTTATTCCGCCCCACAAAGGTGCACCTGATCAAGTCATCAAGGCACTTCAAAGGGCTCAGTGTGGATTTTAAGGGACCTCTCCCCTCCATGAATGGGAACACTTTCTTCCTCTCTGTCATTGATGAGTACTCCCTCTTACCGTTTGCCATCCCATGTCCAGGCATGTCCACTTCGTCAGTCATAAAGGCCCTAGACTCCATTTTCGCCCTGTTTGAGTATCCCAGCTATATTCATAGCAACCAGGGCTCATCCATTATGAGTGACAAACTACGTCAGTACCTGCTAGTGAGGGGCATCACATCCAGCAGAACTACTTGCTTCAACCCCCAGGGGAACGGGCAGGTTGAAAAGAAGCACACCATGTCAAACTGGCCCTGAAGTAAAAAGGCCTTCCAGACTCATGCTGGCAGGATCTCCTCCTTGTGGCGCTCCACTCCATCCAGTGCAACTATGTACCACAACCAACGCTACTCCCCACGAGCTCCTATTCACTTTCCAAAGAAGGACGACATTAGGAACTACACTCCCAATCTGGCTCACCACTCCTGGTCCAGTGCTTCTCAGGAAGCACGTGAGGAGAAGCAAGTCCAGTGGAAAGGGCGAAACTAGTCCATGCCAATCTCATGTGGAGTACCCGGGTGGCAGGGAGGACACCGTCTCCATCAAGGATCTGACACCCAGCAGAACAGAGTTCATCCTCGCCACCCCCAGTCAGGGTCTCGGGGGATCCGGTTCAGGAGAAAAGTGCATCCCCCTCCACCTTTGATCCGGAGACCCAGCCCCCCTCTCTTCCCTCACAAGGGGACCAGGAGACCCAAGGAGTCCAAGACCTCCAGTGCTAAGGTGCTCCACTAGAATCTCCATACCCCCGGACCACTCAAATCTGTAAATTTGTAAGTAACTGTATATTTTTCAACCATTTTTTTTCTGAACCCATGTTCTCGGTCTTCATTCACAGACCCTAAATTCTACAGGATAGGGTGAATGCAGTGAACTGGGATTCACTGGTAGGGTATTGTGCTGATGGCTGGCCCCGCCCACATCTGCTCACATATAACCCTAATTTCCTGCCTAAACCCAGAACCCTTCTGTGAGACCCTACCCATAGTTAGAAGCTAATAAAAGTGTTTGTTCTCCCTCCAGTCGTGAGAGCTTTTATTCACGCTGCACAGTGAGGAATGGACATTATTTCCAATTCTATTGACTGTGCTCTTCCTTTAAAGAAGTCGAGGATCTAGTTGCAGAGGAGTCCTAAAGGCCCAGGTTTTTGAGCTTGTTGACCAGTACTGAGGGAATGATGGTGTTGAAATGATGGGGAGGGGTGAGGCACAGTGGTTAGCGCCACAATGTTACAGCGTCAGCATTCAGGACTGGAGTTCAAATCCTGCGCTGTCTCTAAGAAGTTGGTATGTCCTCCCCATGTCTGTGTGGATTTTACCCGGGTCTCTGGTTTCCTCCTACTGTGGGTGTAGGTTAATTGGGTATTATTGGGCAGCATGGGCTCATGGGCCGAAATGACCTGTTACTGTGCTGTATGTCTACATTTAAAATTTAAATTAAAAAATTTAGAAAGCTGAGTTGTAGGGGATGAAGAGTAGCCTGATGTTGTGGTAGTGATCCAGAATAATGTGGAGAGCCAGTGAGAATACATCTGCTGTGGAGAGTTAGCGAATTATAGTGAGTCCAGGTCTTTACTTGGGTTCATGTTAATTCTGGCCATGACTGACCTCTCAAAGTGTTTCATCATAGTAGATGTGAGAGCTACTGCGTGAATGCTATTGAGGTAACTCGCTCTACTCTTCTTGGGCCCTGGGATAGTTGTTGCCCTTTTGAAGCAATTTGACTGCAGCAACGAGAGAGCAAAGGTAAGGCAGCATCCATGGAGAGAACAGGTCATTCCACACTTTGGTTTGGGAGATTTTGTTGAGTCTAAAGTGGGAAAGGGAGATGTAAAGTATTAACAGGAGGGAAAGGGAATGTGCCTCGAAGTGATAGGATCCTAGACAGAAGAAGGTGAGAAAGGTGGACAGGTGGGTACACTGGGGAAAAGGTTGGGGGGGGGGGTGCTGGGGAGGAAACTTGGAGAGAAAAGTGAAAACCGGAAAGGAGAGGTGGAAGGAGGACTATTGAAAGTGGCAAATTTTATATCTTGCCTGATGGTTATTTCTGCTAACGTTATCCAAAAGAGGTGAAAATATTTTCCTCCATGCAAGCAAAACAGAAATCTGCCAATCTGATTATAAAAAGCTGGAGTTTTCTCTTTGATATTCAATGCCTACATCCCTAGGCCAATTATGAGTAAATAAAATCCAACAAATATGCAGTTTGGTATTGACTGGATTATCAGATTTAAATTAAAATAATTTTGGTTCAGTGCTCAAGGTTCATAATATGATTCATCCAAAGTACCGCAGGCCGTTCACTCACCTCAGAATTAGTCGTTCTTTATCAAAGCAATTTATCAGAGATGAGAAGAAGAATGAATCATTATTCATGCCAACTTAAATTGAAAGGTTATACACACACACTGGAAATAACCCAGAACGATACTGTGGCTGATTGGTCTCTGGAAAAGTCCAAAGGGGCTATTGAATTCAAGAATCAGTGAATCAGATGTTGTGAACTTAAAACAGTAAATGTATTTAACAAAGCAAAATTGTAGTGCCAGTGCATTACTATTCAGGTGAAGCTTTCAATAACCACTAAGCCTGAATTACTAGGGTTGACATTTAATCCCAATGTACGACTGTTTGTAGCAAAATCGTCAGATTTTGAGTAGAAGTGCAAACACCTGGTCACCAACCTTTATCAATTTTAATTGAATTGTGGCTGTGTTTTTGTTAAAAGAAAAGCAACTGGTACCTTCCATTTGAAACAATAAAGTGACTGAATGGGTTCTTGTTAGATCCATGCAGGGATCTGAATGGGGACAAGAGGCTTCCCCAGCTAGCATCCTTGCTTGGAGCAATGTCTGTATTTTATTGCAACATTTGAGTGCTTCAGGATGTCTATGTTTATACACATTTTAAATTTCTATATTATATTATATTATATTATATTATTTATTATATTATATATATGTATATTTATACTTTGTGTTTTATTTTTATGCATTATAATCTATATTTGATTAAAATATGTTTATTTTTGGATGGGATAAGAAATGAGCATTACTTAAGTATGGCTTAAACAATTATAGAAGACCCTATCCATCCAGCTCACTGTATTTGACCCAGTACCATCAAGAACGAAGTATAGGAGCATCAAAATCCAAGGAAAAAGCTTCTTCCCGCGGACTGTGAGATTGATGAACAGTATCCTATAACTGAGTAAAGCATCCCAAAATATTTATATATATTTATTTTGTTGTATATTTATGTATTTATGTGATTATTGTGTACTGTGAGTGTATTGTGACCTGGAGAAATGCTGATTCATACAGTCAAATTATAATAAACTTGAACATGATAAAACAAACTTCAAAATAAAGTCAGTTTTAGGATTATGCATTTTTAATCTTGTTTCTATTTTATAGCTTTTTCTGCTTGCCATTAACCTTTCCTCCAAGAACAAGGCACCATTCCTTCAGGAAGTGTCCAGCAGGGCATTACTGTCCATGGGGAACAGGCAGGGACTGGCAGCCCTGTCCTGTTGGTACCTACAGTAACTGCGCAGGTATTTACAAGGTAATATCTAATATCCAAGCAAGGGTGATTTACTTTCCAGAGGAAAGGGAACCTGAATTTACCCATGGAAATTGTTCTCTAAAGGTCTTGCTTATTCTCACATGTACCGAGATTTGATGAGTGTTTGTTTTTCTGCAGTCCACCACAGAAAACATTTTACAGAAGTGCAGAGTAGCAGAAAGTAACAAGTTGATGAAATTTTTTGATATGCAAGCCAAAATACTTCCTTTAAAATTTGCTCCCAATTTATGAATGTCTGTGAGCGAATTGGTTTGGTGACGTGAGTGTCCATCAACTAAAACCTGGTGGACACAGCACATGGTCTGTTCTCGCTGCTGCCATCAGGACTCACACCACTAGGTTCAGGAACAGCTACTTCCCCTCCATTAGACTCCTCAACAACAAACTCAATCAGGGACCCAATTAAGGACTCCTACTTTATTGATTACGTTTCCTCAATCATTGCACAATTTTGTTTACATGTGTGCATTGTTTACAGATTTTTTTTGCATTATTGATAAATGTTAATTCTACCTTGCCTGCAGGAAAAAGAATCTCAGCGTTATATGTGATGCTATGTATATACACTGGCAATAAATCTGAAATCTGAATCTGCTTTGAGAATGGGAAATGATTGGTGATCAAGAACCTAGATAAGGTTTATCACTTGTCCAGATCAGCCATTTTCAACCTTTTTTTTCCAGCTATGCCCCCCCCTCCCCCCAACCTAGGACCCTGCTCAAAGTTTATGGGCCCTCTTCCCCATGAAGAAGTCAAGCTTTGGTTTCTTCTTCTTTTGGTTCTTCTCTCCTTCCGACTACACAAAACAAAAATTAAAATATTTATGTTGCATGAGGTGAAAAGGAAACAAAGCCTTTGCTTCAATGTGCTGCAGCCCGTCTGAGCGGTTCATTCAATTGTTCAGCTTTCTCACTGCTGGTCTAGGTCACAGTCATTGAGCAGAGTTTCTTTCTATATTTTGTCCTTGGAAGTTTATTTGACCATTTGATCAGATGAAACAGACTAGGGGTAACAGGCTCGGTTGCACACCAGTGATTGAGAAGGTAATCAAGAAAGGAGTCTTACGAATGGGAAGTAAATGCTGTTGGAACTGGTCATTGATTTTAACTTTATGACAAGAAACCATGGATAATCTTTGAGGCTTTGACAACACAAAACATTTGGATTCATTCAGTAGTCAGGCAGGTGGGGGAGTCTTGGAGAGAGTTTTTGAGTTGAGTTATTCATGTGATCTCTAGGAAAAGTGTTTTAATAAGTTAACTACCTGTAATCTTTCTGCTACAGGTGAACCAGTGTCTCCTATGCCCAGGGGTATTTTACTGTGATTCAGAAGGTCAGATCAGCATCTTGGGACCATGTGCCCCTGGATGTTATTGTCCAAGTGGAATCAATGTGGCTCAACCAACCCCCCTCACCAGGAACATCCTTGGTGAATCCACAGGGGGCCACACAGGTGTGATAAATAATGCACAATATGCAGTTATAATTTTCCAGTATTTCTTGAAATGCACTTCATTCGTATCAACTGGCTTAGCAGAATGTGAAATTGCTTTCAAGTAGTTAGAATTTCTTTCTTGTGCAATCCTTACAGTTTTCCCAACATTACCATAATAACTGCCAAATCAAGGGAGAGCAAATTCGATATGTTCACCTTCATGTCTATTTGATCAGCAAGTTGACCAAATTCTGTATTAGGAATTAATCCACAAAAGTGCTGAAGAAACTCAGCAGGTCCTGCAGCAATGTGTTTGTGTATGAACTACAGTGATAGCATTTGCAGACTTTCTTGTTTCACTCTGTTTTGGGAATGTGTACTTCAGCTCATAATTTTAAATTTGACTGGAACTCCTAAAATGCACTGCAATTTGTCTTTAACAGGAATTGGCGGGATATATCCCAAAGGGCATTTCTGTGCACTGGCGACCAACATACCTCTGCCTTGTCCACCTGGCGAGTACCAAGATACACCAGGACAAAGCTCCTGTAAGATTTGCCCATCAGGTGAGGTCATCAGTCTGAAACATTTAACTCAGATTATCTCTCCACAGATGCTGCCTGACTAAGTATGTCCAGTCGTCTTTAATCTCAATCCATGCCTTGAAGCTTCTAATACAGGGCAATGTTGCTATTCCTTGCTGATCCAGAATACTTGTCAGCAAAGAGATACAGGAATATCAGACACAGAACCACCAGGTTGAGAAGCAGCTTCTTCTAACAGGCAATGAGAATGCTGAGCAATTGAATGAACTACTCAAACAAACCCTCAGAGACTCTACTATTTATTAAACAATATTTTTTTAAATATCTATGTTGTGCATAGGTATTGCTTCTCTGTATGTGTGTTATGTGTTTTCCTCTGAGGACCAGAAAACACTGTTTTGTTGGGTTTTACTTGTACAATCAGATGGTATTAAACTTGAACTTGAACTTTCGGTCCAGCTAGTGCAGAGACAGGAGGGATACAAAATACCTAGATATTCCAGAGATGGCAAATGTTGGAATCTGGTAGCACAGGAAGGTTTCAAATCAACAGACGATGAACAGCCAAGTGTGAACAAAGTTGAGCAGGACAAGTGGATGGAGACATTGCGTGCAAATGGAGAAGATTTTCAAGCTGGGACAAAGGCCAATTTGATTTGTGAGTGTGACATCAGGCAATGAAGATAAAGCCACACATACATCCAAATTCTGTTCAGCTCAAGGCCTACGATGGACAGCACATATAGACTAAAGGTGAAAGTTAAAAGTAAAGAGCACCAAGTCATGTTTGCAGAAGTCCCAGGTGTCTCTGCTTGGTGACAAAGCCTGTGAAAACTTAGGACTAGTCACAGGGTGTACCGCATTAACAATGCCAATGTGCAGAACAACATAGAGGAAACATTGGATCAATTTCCAGACATCTATCATCCACCTATAAGATACAGTCAAAGGAGGATGCACAGCCAGTAGTGCATGTTCCAGCACCACTAAAAGACAAGCTCAAGCAGGAACATGTCTGAATGATGTCACTAAAGGTCATCAAGAAAGTGGAGGAGCCCACAGAATGAGTGAATTCAATGGTGTGTGTCAAAAAGAACAGTAACCTACATGTGTTCATGAACCCAAAAGACTTGAATGCCAATATCAGATTCCAAACAGGGATGAAATTACAAGTGAGATGGCTGCTGCAAAGTTTTTCAACAAATTGGATGCATTCCAGGGCTTATAGCAATTAAAGCTGTATGAATATGGCACAGGATATTGTATATTCAATACATCTATTTGGCCAATACTGAGGATGCCTTTTGGAATTTCCACAGGACAATGGAGCACATCATAGAAGACATACATGGGGTATGTGTGTACATGGATGACATCATCCTATGGGTTCCACAAAGGAGCAGCACAAGTGGTTCATCAAAGTACTACAATGCAAATTTAGGGATTGTCAATTAGCTTCTTTTATTCTGACATTTGCTAAAGAAAACATACCTGCCAGAAAGGAGAACTCACTAAAAACTCACCTTCAGTATTATCATTTGCAGGTCACTACTGCCCTGATGGGAGCGCTGAGCCACTTCCTTGCCCAACGGGAACCTACAATCCCACTGAACAAGCAGACAATGTGGAGAGCTGTTTGAAGTGCCCCACCAACTCCTTCAACCACTTGACAGGGCAAGCAGCATGCTTTGCCTGTGGTCCAGACGCTGTGCAGCCCAAAGAAGGACATGACCGTTGCATTTGTCTTCAGTCTGGCCAAGTGTTCCAGGTTTGAACATTATGAACACAACATACCCACCACATCACTAATCTCTTTCTGCACAAATTCAGAGGCTGCTTGGAAGATTTAGGGCAAAGTGTTGTTGTTGTTTGTCTTCTATATCAATGATCTAGATGATAATGTGGTCAATTGGATCAGCAGGTTTGCAGATGAGACAAAGATTGGAGGTATTGTGGATGGCAAAGAAGGTTTTCAAAGCTTGCAGAGGAATTTGGACCAGCTGAAAAAGTGGGCTCAAAATGGCAGATGGAATTTAATGCAGACAAGTGTGAGGTGATGTATTTTGGAAGGACAACCCAAGAAAGATCATACCTGGTAGGACAGAAAAATCTGGGAATGCATAATTCTCTGAAAGTGGTGTCACAGGTAAATAGTGTTGTAAAGAGAGCTTTCGGTATATTGGCCTTCATAAATCAAAGTATTGAGTCAAGGGATTGGGATGTGATGTTAAAGTCGTATAAGACATTGGTGACGCCCTATTTGGAGTATTGTGTGCAGTTTTGGTCACCTAACTACAAGAAATATATCAATAAGATTGAAAGAGTACAGAGAAGATTTATTAGGGTGTTGCCCAGGCTTCAGGAACTAAGTTACAGGGTAGGACACTATTTCCTGGAATGAAAAAGAATGAGGGGACATTTGATAGAGGTATAAGAGGGATATAGACAGAATAAATATAGATAGGACTTTTCCACTGGGGGTAGGTGAGATTAAAAACAAGAGGACATGGGTTAAGAGTGAAAGGGGAAAAGTTTAGGGGGAACATAAGGGGAAGCTTCTTCACACAGAGAGTGCTGGGAGTGTGGAATGAGCTGCCAGCTGAAGTGGCAAATGTGGGCTCAATTTGAATAATTTGGACAGGTATATGGATGGGAGAGGTATGGAGGGATATGGACTGGGAACAGATCAGTGGGACAAGGCAAGCAAAAAATGGTTCAGCACAAACTAGAAGGGAATAAAAGGCTTGTTTCTACTCTGTAGTGTTCTATGTTTCTATGGTTATATGGTTATATACAGTGACATCATGGAGACTAGCATTTCATTATGGTGGGCCACAATATTTCCACTCTCAGAGTCATCCAGCATGGAATTGACCCTTTGACTCAATTCATCCATGACAATTAAATTGGCATTCTGAGCTAGTTCCATTTGGTTCATCTCCTTCTAATCCCTTCCTATCCAAATATCTGTCCAAATGCCTTTTGAATATTGTAGTTGTACAGCAATCTCTGGCAGTTTGTTCCAAATACAGGTCAACCACTGAGTTAAAATATTTCCCCTCAGGTCCCTCTTAAATTTCTCCCCTGAAATCTGTGCACTTGCTTTGTGAAATTAAGAAGGAACGGTTAGCCTAGCAGTTAGTGCAATGCGATTACAGTGCCAACAACCCAGGTTTGAATCTGGTGCTATCTGAAAGGAGTTTGCACCCTCTTCCCGTGTATGCGTGGGCTTCCTCCAGGTGCTCTGATTTCCGCCCACCCTTCAAAATATATGGGGGTTGTTGGTCAGTTGGGGTATTTGGGTGGCACGGGCTCGTGGGCCAGAATGGTTGTATGTCTAAATTAAATTAAATTGTCTGCTCTGGGAAATGGACTGAAGACATTCACTTTCTCTTTGTCCCTCCTGATTTGATAAAGCTCCATAATGTCACCCTCAGCCTCCTCTTCTCTTTCAAATAAAGTCCTAGCCAATCCAACCTGTGGATCTCAATGCCTCAAACGACTGTGGAAAGGAAGTCGCTGGGACTATTGAAAGTGAATGCTGATTGGTTCTTGAATAGTAAGGATGCAAAAGGTTATGGAGAGAAGGCAGGAGAGGAAGGTTCAAAGGAAGAATACATGAGCCATGATTTGAATGGTGATGGGTTGGATGGCCTAATACAGACAACTACTCTCTATAACTCAAGCCTTCAGTCCCAACAACCTCCACACCCCTTCCAACATACTGATGTCCTTCCTGTATCTGAGTGACTTGAACTGCACACAGTAACTCCAGATGTGGTCTCACCAGTGCCTTGTACAATTATGGGTGTGCATATGTACGGGTGTGTACACCATGGTCCAGAGAAACATTGTTTTGTCTAGCTGTGTATGTACAGTTCGATGATAATAAACTTGATCACGAGGTCTCATCTTGGTGCTTAATACCCTGCCCAGTCAAACGTTTTCTTCAAAACCCTGACCACCACTTCCATCCCTGTCCTCCATCTTTACCTCCTGTTGCCTTGGAAAAGCAACCAACATATTAGAAGACTCGTTCCACCCCAGCCACACTCTCTTCACTCCTCTCCCAGTGGGAAGAAGATTCATGAGGGGTGAGATTGCACACCACCTGATTCAATTACATCTTCTTCCTGCCTTTATCGGACTTCTGAATGAACCTTAAAATAGTAAAATTATGTTGCCTTTGCTTTGTGCCATCTCATCTCCTCTTAACTCTGCACTTCCACACTGTCCCTTATTTGCTATACTCTGTATGGGATATCTTGCTGGACTGCCCACATAACAAATTACATCTTGGTACATATGACTTGAATTTGAACACTTGAATTATCATTCATGAGATCCCAGCATCAAGAGGCCAGTCCAAGCTCTTTCCCATCATTTACAGATAGACCTGACATCCCAACTTGGGATATTTCGAAGTTACGACATCCCATTCAGTACTTTCAGTTTCGAGTTACGATGTCTTCCCACACTTGAGATATTCAGTGCCTTGCAGCATTGTGTGAGAGTAGTGTTCAGCATGCATTAGCAATCACAGTTTCTGGCTACAGGATGATGATGGTTCCTTTCAGTCAGTTTGTGGGGTTTGACAGGATATCCCACTCCTCAGGAAGGAACAGCATGTGCATGAATTGATTTAGGTGAGAAGGGGGTTGCCCAGACCCACCTTCTCAACATCCCCTCTCAGACCCAGTGGCTGGTGAGGTCCAAGACAACTGGGGGACATGCAGTGAATGGCCAGACCAAGGTTTGATACAAGGGATGCCTTTTCTGCACTTCATGGCGCATGTTTGTTAGATGGCCATTGACCCTTTGAGAGGGTTTGTCCGCCCTTTGACAGGTCTTGTTTTTTTAATCCTGCAGGGCGTCTAGCCACCCTCTGCATCAGGCAAGCCTGGTGGGGGACCGGTTTAGTCACTGACCACCCAACCATGCGACAGGTAGCACTAAGTTACATGGTACCAGTAGCACTCAAACGAGTGACCTGTACAGTACTGTACAGTGAACTAGCCATCAAGTAAAATTTGCATCGCGTCAAAGTCGTGTCACGTCAGGGTTGAGTCGCGTCAGATTCGAGTGGCATCAGTCACATGACGTAAAAATTCGCATTGTGTCACATAAAATTTATGTCGTGTCAAGTCAGTATCACATCAAATTCACATCGCATCAGGTCAAATTTGCATCGTGCTGCATCAAATTCGGATCGCGTCACTTCAAATTCGGATCGCGTCACTTCAAATTCGGATCGCATCACTTCAAATTCGGATCGCGTCACTTCAAATTCGCATCGCGTCACTTCAAATTCCCATCGCGTCACTTCAAATTCGCATCGCGTCACTTCAAATTCGCATCGCGTCACTTCAAATTCATGCCTCGTCAATTCTGTTATAATAAAAGTTTTCAGGGTCTAAATAAAATTTAAATTAAAAAATGATAGTGTGCATTGCAGTAATTTTTTTTCAGTTTAAATTGTATTGTAAAAAAAGTTTTCAGTGTTTAAATTAAATTTAAAAAGTTAGAGTACGGTATTGTTTCACCTTACGATAATTTCAACTTACAATGCAAGTCCTGAACGGAACCCTATTTTAAGTTGAGATCTACCTGTACTTGCTGACTTCCCTCCTCATGTCTCTGCTAGTTCCTTTTGTCTGATCTTTTGTATGTCAGTGTCAAAACATTATTACACAGGAAAACTTGCAGTCAAATGGCACCTACATCAGTTCTTCCTTGTTCTGTTCCCTTAAGACGCGTGGGAGGATGTGTTTTTGTGCCATACAAGTAATGTGCATTTAATCTTTCTCAGCCTAGTGACTCAAATTGTGTGTGTGCTGTGAGACATCAGATGGTATCTGACGGAATGCGAGAGTGTGTCGGGAAGCTGTATGATATATGCCGAGACATAACCAGCAGAAATCAGGATGGAACTTGTCTCACGATCAAAGAGTGGACGGATTATTGCTCACTGAAGGTCTGTATCTCAGTAGGAAGTTGCCTTTTATCAGACAGCTTCTTCACAGAACATCCCATGGTGTTATACTTGGATCTGTTTCAACCTTGATGAAGGTGGAAATAAAATTTCGCACTGCATTCATACTGCAGTACACAAGAGCTGGAGAAACTCAGCAGGTTACGCAGCATGCATTAGAAAGTAAAAGGCAGTCAACTCCCTCATCCATTCATCCTTTCCCATAAATACAAAGGAGGATTCTGTTTAATTACCCTTTGGAAAAATAGTACCCAAAACAGTTTGGATATTTGCTTCATGTTTGTTCATGTTTCGAGAGGGGGCATGTATCCCCAACTCTCTGATTCAGAAGGAATCAGAAAGCCAAGTCAGATATCTATGTTAATATTAATTCTGGAAACCATACTTATTGAAAGACCCATCACACCCTGGATGTTCTCACTTTTCCCTCCTCCTTTCAAGGAGAGGACATACACCATGGGCAAAAGACTGTTTCTTCCCTGCAGCCATCACACTCCTGAATGAGCCCCATGTTGTCCTTGCATGGTGCTAATTACAATATAATCCCATACTCTGTAAATTGGGTTCTATGCACATCTCTAGGTAATATTAGAGATAACCTCCTGTTTGTCTGTTTTCAGAACTTCTCTCTGTATAAGGCATTTTGTGATAAATGTCTATTTTTTAACAGTCAATCTATAAAAATGGGTACTTTGCAACCATTTTCCCACAGCCCCAATGTCAAGCTTTCTCCCCACAACCTTTGATGCCCTGGCTAATCAAGAACCTGTAAATCTCTGCCTAAAATACACCCAATGACTTGGCCTCCACATCCACCTATGGCAACAAATTCCATAGAATCACCATACTCTGGCTCAATATGTTCCTCCGCTTCTCTGTTCTCAGTCCCTTTGTGCCTTCTTGTCCTAGTCTCTCCAACTTTGGGAAACAGCCTTTCTACATTTACTCAACAGTCGATATATTTCAGTGCAATTTCCCCCTCATTCTTGTAAATTCCAATTACAGGCCAAGAGCTGACAAACGTTCCTCATATTATAACCCTTTCATTCCCAGAATCATTATTGTGAACCTCCTCTAAACCCTCTCTAGCATTAGCACATCCTTTCTTAAATGAGGAGCCAAAAACTGCTCACAGTACTCCAAGTGAGGTCCACAAGTGCCTTATGAAGCCACAATATCATTGGATGTTTTCATTGTAAGTTTAAAATGGCTTTGAAGTTCAGGGTAGGCTTGAAGTCTGTTTGTCTTTTCTCCATGTTTAATCTGACCCAGCCATCAATCCATTTCATCATTTCCTGCTGTCCTCCAACTTAATAAACAGAGTTAAAAACAATTAATTCTGCTAAAAAAGAATGATTTGAATTCAAGATGGTAGGATGCATGTTCACAGCATATTGACAGGTGACCATACTTCACTGTACAGGACCTCTCAAATTCACTATCCTAATTTTATCACTGCTCTCCCTTCTAAGTCTCTGTAGTATCTATAATTCCCAACAAATCCCATCTACCACAATATGGGATTCAGCTTCATGTATTATTTTTAAAGACTTCATTTAATGCCTTGAGATCAATTGCTGGGTGCACTCAGTAAATTCAACATTATTATTTAGACTACGTTACTGAGAGGGTTTTGGGAGTGTGGCACACTTGCATGCATCTGACCTGGAGAGACCCTAGTTGTGGTTTGACAAGTGTTTGGATTGCAACTGTCATGCTGCAGTGGCTCTGGAGTCATTGGTAATGGGACGTTTTGTTACTTTGCAGGTTTGTGCTTCTCCTACTGATTACCAAGGCTTTGACAGAGATTTGGGCCTTTGTCTCTGTCGAGCTGCTGGCTTGGACTCGGTGTGCGACCAGCACTGCAGACGGTTACAGCGCAGCAGACTGCAGGCACTCTGTAAAGGAGTTCCAGGTTTTCTCATTACATCCAGAGATGGTTTGAAGGTAATAACAAAACATCTTCTTCCCTTGTCGTTTTGCTGGGAACCGAATTAACTGAGGAAAAACAAGGATTTAGACAGTGTTTACCAATTTAACTGGCAGCAGTGAGTAGTATACAATAAAACCCCTGGTACCTGGAATTCAAGAAACTGGCAGCCTCAAGCAACTGCCAAAAAAAATCAAGGAAAATAAATTTAAAAAATGAAAATGAAAATAAATAAGAATAAGATAATAGGTAAAAAAATAATGCAAGTTTAAAATTGTAACAGTAAATGTTCTCTGAAGTAACACATAAATCTTTGGTGAAGATGAGAGCAAATATTTACCCTATGGAGTGCCTTGGTCATGCTTTGCTCATAGCAGCTGATTTAATAAAGTTGTGTGAAACAGTAATGGCATTGCCAGGATAAAGAGCTGGTTGATGCCGCTCGCCGTTGGGGTGACTCTCTTAAAGTGCCTCCTTATCCCTGCTTGGCAAGATTTGCCTCAGTCAAAGACTTTATCTATAAATTTGAGGGGGGGGGGGATTAATTATCTAAAATGTTTTTGTTCGTCTTTTGGGTGGCTCCATGGAAGGGGAGGAACCTGCAGATGCAGCTATGGTTTTCAAAGAATATGACTGAAAATAGTAAAATGCTTTAAGGTTTATCTATTCATGTCAATGAAGTTTGTTCAGTGCAAGTACAGTATTGTAGCGGGTTGTGAGCAAGCGTAGCGAAGAGACTGAGACAACAGGCTGTGAGCTCCAGTATCACAACTGACTTGATTTGAATCTCACGTTGCAGCCTTTAAGCCTTGCCTCGTTCCGCCCCAATGACACAAGCGCACACATGACCTTCTGGCCTAGACTGGAAGAGACGGTCCCATGATGCCATCCTTGCCACAGCCGTCCCTCCGACTGCGCATGACAAGCAGGGCTGATTTTCTGCAACAAGAATGTGTGTCGCCACAGAATAGTATTTTTGTCCTTTAAAGTATTTATTCTTAATGCAGGTGTATTAGTTAGGCGTTATAAGAGTAAGTCTTAAGCAACCAGAAAATACACTTATCTGGCACCTACCAATCTCCATAGGTGCTGGGTACCAAGGGCTTCACTGTATTTACTCTCTGTACCTCAACGTTCAAAGGAGAAGGGAAGATCAAACAGCAATTCCACTCTTAGGGATTGGTTTTCTTTTTGTGGGCCCAAGCATCGAGCAGAACTAATGAGTTGTGCAATACATAAAAGTGCTGGAGAAACTCAGCATGTCACACAACATCTATAACAGTGGTTTTCAAACTTTTTCTTTCCACTCATATACCACCATAAGTAATCCCTATGCCATAGGTGCTCTGTGATTAGTAAGGGATTGCTTAAGGTGGTATGTGAGTGGGGATAAAAGGTTGAGAACCACTGCTCTGGACCCAATTGTTACTGAAATATTTTGCTTGAGAAAAATTGTCATAGGCCCATTTCCTTTGGAGTTATGAAACTATGCACCTATCACTGAATATAACTGGCATCAAGCAAGGACAGAGTTAGACAATCCTTGTACAGTAATATCCCTGTTATCCAGAATTCAAGCGACCAGCAGTCTCAAGCAACCATCAGAAAAATTGTTGAAAATAAATAGGTTAAAAAATACAAAAGTTTAAAATTGGTGCCCCCTAGCAGTTAGTTTGCCAATCACGCAACACGCAATCTCAGGCGAACAGCAAATTCACTTATCTGGCATCTACTATTCTCCATAGGTGCCAGATACTAGGGTTTTTACTGTATATCCAAATCTAGCTGATGTTGTCCCCTACAGTAATTCTGGGTGCTATTCTAACCCTGTCTGGTCAAGGTAGCCTTTCATGCATCAGAAATTAACTCTGAAACTGACAGGAGTGAAACAAGGAAGTCTGCATATGTCTGATGCTGGTGTGCACTTTCGCTGACAGGTTGAAATGCCTTTGAATCGCATTGGAAGGATTCTAAACAGCAAAAATGCCTTAGAACAGAGCCAGTGCCCCCCACATCAGAACTTCATTCAGCCTGTGTACCTCGTGGAGATGTCCGGTGAGATCTTATTGCAAATTGTCAGATTTCATTGTGGAAGGAAAACCAACGGATGTTCTTAAAACAATACAGTTGTAAATGAGAAGTCACCAGATGCTGGAAAATGGGAACAAAAATTCAACTTTCACAACCATGATGTAAATTTCTTTATCACACCTGCAAAGTTCCACTTATTCCAGAAAACAAACAATTGAGCAAAACCTAATTGGCCACAGCAAGGAATATCACAATTATCATTTACTGAGGAGGGCAATTTATATTTCAATTAAATGGTGTCCATCTAAGATTAACTGCTTGTATTTTTGCCACTGTGTTGGGTGTTGTAAAAGGATGGGCAAGAACAAAAGGTCCATCAATTTCAGTATCTAACAAGGCAGCTCTCCTACATTAGAGGATTGTTTCCTGATTAGCTTTCAAAATACATTTTTAATTTATTTCACAATGCAGAACAATAGAAGGCCCTTCCAGCCCATAGAACCTGTGCAGCCCCAATAAACTTACCAACCCCAAATGTTTTGGAGGATGGGAGGAAACCAACACACTGAGAAAACCCAAGCAGGTCCAAGAGAGCACCAGATTTGAATCTGGATTACTGGCACTGTAAAAATGTTGAGATTTGGATCCAAATATATTTTTTCTTGTAGTTTTAGGTTTCTTGATGCGTGTATGTTAATGTGATTTGGTCAGTACCTGTTCTAGGTTTCTTAGCTAAATGGTTCCGACCTGTTTCCAATATAATAAAGAGCAACATGGTCATTTCCTTTATTAGTTGTTTGCCAATCTCTGGACGACACTGTTTGACCTGTACTATGATGGGCATCTCACAACTTCCATCGAAGTACAGGTCAGAGCTGGACAGCTCGTAAGCATGAGATTTTTGCCTCCTTCTTGACTTTCAAAGAACCTTCTGGATCACATCATCTCTAGATCCATCATTACAGAGCAGGTGGAATGGAAGTTGGTCAGAATGTTCTGGAAATTGAGTCAGATTGTGCTGAGGCAAAGATAGTGATCTTTTGCAAACCACAAAACTCACAATTATATCCATCCCACACACATATACAGCACGCAACACTTAATAATCAGATACTGAATATAGATATACATTTAGAAAGACATGTAAATAAATAGATATATATACATAATGATTTAGATAATATCTCAATATTTTGGGATAATTTAGAGTTACAGGATACTGTTCATCAATCTCACAGCCTGTGGGAAGAAGCTATTTCCAAGTCTGGCAGTCCTGATTTTGATGGCCTGTACCTTCTTCCAGATGGTAGTGGGTCAATGATACTGTGTGATGGATGGAAAGGATTTATTGCCTGAAATGTGAACACTGCTCTGTTCACAGATTTTGTCTGATCTTTACAGAAACTTTGCAGCATTTTCTGTTTTTATTTTGGTTTCCATAATTTGCTGTTTTCTGATGATAGATTTAATAACATTGTGAATTGGAGGGAATGGATGTCTTTCTCAATCATGTTTTGCAGAAAAAGGATTCCTGGGTGTATATGATCCAGATCCCAGGAAATTAAAGAACATTCTAGAAATCAGCTTGGCTCAACATCCATCCTTAGGCTCAATGATGTCTCCAGGTGATGGTGCACCATTTCTCTCATAACAATCTGCATGCCTGCTTTCACTCTGACCTTCTACATATTTGCTGTGACCTCGTTTTGCCTTTAAATAACCCTTAGCCAGTCCACACTTTGGAGAACAGGTGTGTTTCTCTCTCTTTTTGTGTTCATATTCAGCAAAATCAATCTGGTGAATCTACTTTTTCACATGAAAAGCCCAGACCCCAAACGTCAACTGCCTTTTGGTTCTTGTGGATGCTGTGTGACTTGTTGAGTTTCTCTGGCACTTTTGTGTGTTGCATTAGACCCCAGCATCTGGTGCGATGTTGATAATGGAGTTAATTACTACAGGCCAGAGTAGAGACATTAACCATGTGGCATCATTTTGAAGCTAACAATTTCATAAAGAGTTAAGATGGGAAGCCAGTCAAAACCAGAATAAAGACACAACATGCTTAAAATACTCAGCAGGGCAAGCAAACAACACTGGAAAGAGAATCAATCAACATTTCAAGTTGATATCCTATGAAAGTTGAATATTATTATTATTTTGTGCCAGATTGTTTAATTTGTTGCTTTTAAAAACTTCAAACACAGAGGAACTTTCTAGTTCTAACGGGAGATCATTAAGTTGAAATGTTAACTCTCATTCTATCTCCACAGATGTGGTCTAACGTGCAGCATACTTTTTAAAAATATTTAATTTTTCACATCTCTGCATTTACCAGATTTATTATCAGAGCTGTTGTAGGCGTATTTGTTCCTTGGCACGAGGATGTATTTTGAAGTTATTGTCAAATTGGTTTTGCATCTTTAGAAAATGCGACCTTACACGTGATGTCTGCCATCCCCGAGGGTTCTGAGGTTCGAGGATCAGGTGTTCACCAATCTCTTGGCACACTGTTTTCTGGCATCTTCAACCCCATTGTTTGCATCAATAGTGGAACCATTATCCTGTTCACAGTGTCCAGAAAGTATTACCCTGTGTATGACAGGTACTTCTGCATCTCATTACTTTACATTGTTCCCAATATACACTTATTCCAACATCTTAAAATATGTCATTATGCAAATATTATTACCTCAGATAATCACTGAAAACTGCAATCCATGAGAATGGGAGTTGTTGCCTTGTACTAAAATTTTTAATTTAAATTTAGACATACAGCACAGTTACAGGCTGTTCTTGCCCATTAGCCTTCTCCTGCCCAATTGACCTACCACCCCGGTACTTTTGGAAGGGTGGGAGGAAACTGGAGCACCCGGATGACACCCACACATATTCAGGGAGAATGTACAAACTCCTTTGTACAGACAGTGCTAGATTTGAACCCAGGTCACTGGCGCTGCAACAGTGTGGCACTAACTGCTAAACTAGCCATGCCACCCATTTGCATGGTTTACAAACATACAGCAACAACTCCATCGGATCTAGAGAAAGAAAGGAAATGGAATAAAGTGGGCAGTTCAGAGATCCAGCACTAATTTAGTGGGTCAAATGACTTCCACCTGCATGTGGAAACCCCTGGGGGGAAATTTGTCTTTGCTTATAGATGTTAAAAGGTTTCTGAACAGGCTATTTGTAATGTCAGGTTGACATTTGATTTCGGTAAAGATTGGGGCCCTCTGGCAGGATGGGGGAGTGGGAAGTTGCATGTGACCAAACAGGAACCAGGACCAATGCCCAAACATGTACAGTATCTCTTATGCTATACCTAAACATTGGTTATATATGTTTACCTCCTGTGGAAGCTGTGAAACCTATTGAATTCCTCCATCATTTCTGCTTTTACATTTTATCTCTGATACACGCGTGTTTAGTATACTTCCCTAGAAGCAGTACATTTAAAATCTTGCGCATCCCTGCTCTGAAGTCTATAGAATGGAGCATTTATAGTCTATAGTCTATAGAATGGAGCATTTAAAGATGAGTGAAATAGAAGGGAGCATGGGTTCATCCACAGTTTTGTTTCAAGTGCTGGCATCAACCTGTCTCAGGTCAGGTGTAGCACAGCTTCCTTTTCTCTGTCCAGATGACACATTTTAACCCTAATCACCCTGTTGAATGAATTCTTAAGTTGACACCAGTCAACCTCATGAACAACGCTGTCATCTTGTTATAAATTGCAGCCTGCAGATTTATAACTGCTGGGAACTGGCAAACAGTTCATTAAGAACATAAATCCATGCAGATAAGGTCACGATCTGTCAGTCATCACAGACGTGGCTGATCCGTCTCCGTTCTATGTTCCACTCCAATTCCCAACCTTCTTGGTTCCCTTAATATACAGAATGGCTTTGAATGAACTCCATGACTGAGTAGCAGAAATTTCTCAGGCAAGAGAGAATCTTAGCAGACAATCTGTGAACTGAGGGTGTCATGCCCTTATTTCAATGTTTGCAATGGCAGAGAGTGTCTGCAGAGAGAAGAAGCATGTAGCTAAAACTACAGTCTCTAACCACAATGTGGTGTGTCTTTCATCGGTCTCCTAGGTTTCCACACTGCTAAGACTGACATTTAACATCCATTTCTAATAACCCTTGAGAAGATACTAGTTAGCCACAGATCAAATTGGCCTTTGGCCCTGTGTCCCATTTGAAAGGAATATCTGCTCCATTTGCATGCAATGACACTGTCCACTTGTCCTGCTCAACTCTGTTCACATTTGGCTGTTCAGTGTCTGTTGGTTTAAATCTTTCTGTACTACCATGCCCACGAGAGTGCATCAATGAGGACAGTTTCTTCTATAGTGTGCACACTTTCACTTCTGTTTTGTTTCCCTTTGGAAAAACATTGCTTTGCACAGTGATTCTGCCCTTTGCACTTATTACAGACTTTTCCATAGGCTGGGCATTGTTTTGGTGCATGTTGAGTTCCGCATCATTTACAATTGAATGTCTCTCCATTTTCTTATTGTTTCCTATATCTCATTCTCTGTTTATGTGTGTGTCTAGACGGTATGGCTATGCCTTCATTTTCACCAGCTTTTATTCCACTCTCACTGAACTTTTTCACGTGATGCAGAGCTAATTCACTGGCATGGCATATCTTCACAGCTCCAGCTAAGGTATTCTCTGTCTCTCGCAGCAACTTTTCTCTCACTTTCTTATCAATAAATTAACACAAGTTAATCACTGATCATTGAATCTTGCAGCGATCCAAAATTGCATGTTCTTGCTTTTAGTTTCAAAACCCTCTGCCTGCAGCTTGGTGCGCACAGGAAGCATGTACTTCTCGAACGTGTTATTTTTCTTTGGTGAGCAGTGTTCATAAAACATTTTGATAACCTTGTTGAACTTGCTCTGGTCATCTGCAAGAAAACCTCTAGTGCTTGAGGTCCTTCCATGGTAAGTAGCTGTGCAATCTTCCGTGCATCCAGTTTCTATTGAGTTCAATGGCTTGCAGATACAGCGTGAATTGTTGTTTGAATATCTGTCACTCATGGTTGACGTTCCCAATCCAATTCACAGCATCAGGATCCTTCACACTTTCCATGTTTTCCGCTGATTCCGATAACATTAGTACACACCTGGTATCATGTGATGCTTCTTTTAAGTAATAAAGAAACTTGGGTTTAACAATTTTTGGTATTAACAATATTTTATTAACTGTTTTGTATAGATTAAACTGGAACTCATGCACTCATGGTGCAGCCATGTTCTTCGCCTAACCTGAACTGCAACATTTATCCCTAAGTCCCTCTAGTGGTCAGTCATATCATTAACATGGTATCATCACACCGCTGTTTTTTTCCAATTGACACATATGGCACCTTTCAATACATAACACTGTCCCAAAATTCATCTCTGCCAATGAATTGTTGATATGTCATAAACACAGCTGTCAAATTAAACATTGCAAGATCCAGCAAACAGGAATATGATTGGATGAAAAAAATCTGTTAACTAGTATAACTTTCATGAACCTCTTTGAAACAATGGCATGCAATCTTTTATATGCAGTTGTGAGGACTGTCCAGACCTTGGGTTGAATGTCTCATTTGACAACAGCATCTCCAGCTGGGTGCATAATCCGAGAATTGAAAAGTCATATCTGCAAGGCAGGAGATGAAAGTAAAGGACTTTGATTCTAGAGAAAATGCTACCTTCACTTTCTGTCAAGAATTAAATTATATCAAGGAAGAAAATCAAGTCGTTTATTTGACATCCGATTGTACCAGTACAATGCGATGAAACAGCATTCTCCGGTCCTCAATGCAGAACAGTGCAAACCCACATACAGACGTAGCGCACATATAGACAAACATGTATTAAAATAAATATTATTAATAAATAGTAGAGTAATGGACAGTTGTTTTCACAGTTGTCTTTTTCAACATCAAAAGGCACCAGTAATGTACCAGTAATGATACAGTATCTCTAGGGTGAGGAGTTAAGTCTGAAAATGGAAAATAAAACTTTTAAAAGAACCAAGTATTTTTTTTTCCTAGTGCAAATCTTTACAACACTGACAGTGACTTTGACTGGGGAGCATTTCGTGATCTTGTTGAGGAGTTGAAACTTGCATCAAGCTCATCTTGGCTCTTTATTTATCGCTTCAACCAGCCTGGTGTCCATGTCTTCCAAATGAGCAGCAACCCCGAGAAGAGGATGGTATGAGCCCATTTATTGATCATTGACCTTCTCTGTATTCATGTTTGCTCAAGTGATAAAAAGATATAACAAATAGCACACTCCCTACACTGTCCGTGCTCTCGAGTTAATTTCTCTCTAATTAACTTTATAAATTGCACGCAAATTTGTATTCATCAGGATGAAGGGAGTGGGGGGGTGGCAAAGAGTCAATTTTATTTTGTCTATTTAGCGTCACACACAAGAGGTTCAGACAAAATAAGTTCAAAGTTCAAATTTATTGTCAGAATACACACATGACATGACATACAACCCTGAGATTCTTTTCTTTTTGCCAAGTGCCAAATAACATTCACTCTTCTTTAGATTAATATTGTGGCTTTAATCTGCAAATAGCAATAAGGTCAATGTGATTCTTCCATTTCCAAAATCACCTCCTTTTGGATCTTCCTCAATACCAATGATTGGCTTCAATGTTAAAACGTCTAACATGATGACATTTCCCAGATACATAAAAATGGTGCTTTAGACCAGCCATTCTCAACCCATTTTTTGGCTCTGGCCCCCTTAGGACCCTGCTCAAAGTTTATCAACACCCCACCCCCTTTCTAGTTAAGTCATCAAATTTTGATTTCTTCCGTACTTCTGTCGACTAAAAAAAATGTATGCTCTGCGAGGTGAAAAGTGCTGTGCACACCCCCCCTCCCCCCCACCCTCCTGGGGGGAGCATAGGGCCCCCATTGAGAATGTCTGCTTTAGACAACATTTTGACACCAGAGCACATGGAGAAGTAAGTGAGTAAAATCTTTGATGAACAGATAGGTTTAAGAAGCAACTTAAACTAAAGACACAGACCATATTTTTTTTCCAGTTTAATCTATACAAAACAGATTATTCAAGTAGTGAGGTCATTAAAATCATTCGACGATCACTGTTTTTGAAGTTGAGTTCTGGGTGACTGAAGGCCTTTGAAATTTATGCAATCCTGCATTCCTGTTGAATGTGGATCCATTTCATTTTCAGTATGTTCGAGTGATGCCCATTGGAGGTCAATGCTATGAAGAAGGCCCTTTCTTCCCTGCCATGCCCAGACACTTCATCCGTACAGGCATCCGCAGGACCCAAGACCTACAGCTCAAACCCAATTGGCTCCTTATTTCCGGCTTAATGGTGGCATCGGCAGCAACAGTCAGCTTCTGCTTGGGATTTATGGTGAGCAGCTGAAATGGTGGTCAGTTTTAGCACAATCAATTATTCTGTGGATTCTGGTTCCTGACCAGTTCACCAACTCATTGCTGTAGCATCGTTGTATTGCCATCGAGCTCATGTTTACTGGTGAAATCCATTCTTGCATAATCCATGTTTGCTGATTATTTTTTAGCCAAAGCAAACATGGCCCCAATCTATTTCCTCAGAAACCAGAGCCTTGAGGGAAACCAATATCAGAGGCTTTTGGCTTCATCTTCCTTTATGAGAATCCAGGTACCTGCTTTCCATATTAATGTTGAATGAAATTAAGTGATGTAAGGAGGAGGGGAAAGATTTAAAAGGGACCTGAGGGATAACTCTTTCTACACAGAGTGTGATAGATTTGTGGAATGATTTGCCTGAGGATGAGGTAAAGGTTCAAGATTCCTTTATTGTGATGTAATAAAACAGAAAATGTGATATTACACAAAATTTCCTTTAGTCTACCATAAGGCAGACAAAGATTCGCCATCAGCAGAAATTGTCTGCCTCCCTTACGGTCAGATAAACAGATGCAAAAAAGAGCCCCCATCCAGAGTCGTTGAGTGCCGTGGATTTGCCTTCAGTGCTCGCGCAGCCAGACAACCTTCAGTCCGAACCATCAACAACCCAAACTCCAGATCCAAACCTCTGACACCATCAGGAAGCCTGCAGTGCCCTCTTGTGTTTCAGTTCTAATATCTGGTACCCCTTCAGCCAGTTTCAAGCCAGACTCCAACAATCTGCAGCCTGGTGTGAGCCCCTTGATCGCCGTCGTCAGCAACCCGAAGCCTGCATGGGTTCCTCATCTCAAGTCAACAACACTGTGTGTTCTTCAGCTTCAGAGCCCCTTGCTGGTCCGCCGTGGTCAACATCCCGTGGGCCATCTTTCCTGCTTCTCCTTCTCAGCTCTGTTTTCTGCTGCCCTGTGCCATTTCAGTCCTCTGTTTCCCCATAGTCTGCATCCTCTAGAGTCTGCAGCTGAACACAGGTGTCACCATCTTTGGCCCAGACCTTGCAGTGGCAGGATTTTAAAATAAGCCACCATCAGCTGCTGAGTGCTCTTTTTTGGGCTCCTGTACCATTTTTCTGATTGTACCAGAGTGGCCTGGGTGGTGGGGGTCTTTGAGGATAGAGGCTGTGCTTTTAAGGCACTGCCTCATGTAGACATCCTTGATAGAGTGAAGTCTGGTGCCTGTGATGTCGCAGGCCGAGTTAACAACCCTCTGGAGTTTTTCTCTTGTTCTGAGATTTGGCACCTCCAAACCTGATAGTGATGCAACCAGCCAGAATGTTCTCGACAGTATACCTGTAGAGGTTTTTGAGAGTCTTCGCTGACATACCAAATCTCCTCAAATACCTCATAAAGTATAGCTGCTGGTGAGCCTTCTTCATTATTGTATCGACATGGAGGCTCCAGGATAGATCCTTGGAGACGTTGACACCCAGGAATTTGAAGTCCTTGACTCTTTCCACTATGGAGCCCTCGATGAGGACTGGGTCCGCAATCACCTCCTTGGTTTTGCTAACGTTGAGCGAAAGGTTATCGGTTTGACATCATTCAATGAGCTGATCTATCTCCCTCCTGTACACTTTCTCATTGTTGTTTGTGATTCTGCCGACAACTGTGATGTCATCGGCAAAATTGTAGATAGCACTGGAATCGTGCCTGGCCACACAGTCATGGGTGTATAATGAATAGAGCATGAGCTAAGCAGACATCCTTGGGGTGCCTGTGATGATAATCAGTGAGGAGGAGACGTTGTTTCCAGTTCGTAGGAGATGAGAATAAAATAGGGAGTCTTGGTTTTATTTAAGCCTTAATAAGACTGTACCAAGTTTACAGAGCACCATTTTGATACTTGTATCTGAAAATAAATTTTGCTTTGGACTGTAAAAAGTTAGGAGATTTATTTCTGGGAAGAAAGGGAAGATAGTGGGACAGGTCTATATTTAAAGAGAATCTGAAGAATGAGAGATGATCCTGCTGAGACAGATGGGACTCGGGACCCCATTGGGGTAAGGGGTCGGAAATGCTGCCTTACAATTTTGGTGACCATCGTAGTCTCCAGTGCTCACTGTGTGGAGTTTGTATATTCTCCCTGTGACCGTGTGGGTTCCCTCCTCGTGCCCCGATTTCCTCCCTTGCGTGTTGAAGGTTTCCTGATCATATCAAAGGTTTGGGCCTATAGCTCGGATGGCTCAGGAGTCTGCGCATCAGCAGAAGCTGCAAGAGCGCAGTGGGGTGAATCCATGAACACTCAGTGACTCTGAAGGGACTCTCTTTTGCCTCTCTATCTCCTATTGTTAGGGGCAACAGGGAATGCTCATGGTGACTCTTTGCCTTTTATCATGTATATTACATTCTTATGTATTATTATGTGATAATATTATGTGATATTCCAAAGGTACATTGGTTGGTGGAATAATTGGCCACTAACTTAGCCCTGCTGCATAGATTAGGGCTAGAATCTGATGACTAATGATGAGAATGGGAGTGAATCAAATGAGATTAGGACAGGATAATGATAAAGGGGTACAAACTAGTCAGCCCATTCTTGGTGGGTGGAAGGAACTGCTTCCATGCTCTGTCGCTTTGTGATTGAGATGAGAAGGAGCATTGTTACTCAAAGAGTTAGGAACTTTGTCTCCAACTATGGGTGTGCATGGACTGAGTATATTCAGTGCTGAAATCAGTAGATTTTTGGCACTAAACAAATTACTGAATATGGAAATATGGGTAAGATCACCTATGAATGTGGAGTCCATAACCTATCACTGCCACTACCACCTGCCCGTTTTTAGTGAAGGCTGTTGAGCAGAGGGCAGGTGCGCAGAGTGATTTAATGCAGAACCAAGTTTGTGGGTGGTAACAGCATTAGCTTACCTTATCCAGATCGACAGGTGCGTTTGAGCTGGGCTGTGATGTTCTTGGATTCACAAAAAGAATGGGAAAGCGTGGTCCTGATCTCCACACAGTTCGCCGCAACCCCTGATCCTTTCTCACTACATTGACAATACATCTACCATGTCAGTGTGAGGGAGGGAAGGTAAAGGGAAGAAAATTAAACACCACAGAGTGGCACCGCCGGATGAGGACAGCGTGGCTGGATGAAGGCAGCAAAGTGGAACTGCTGGTTGAGGGGGGCAGTGTTGGATGAGCACGGCACAGCAGAACCATAGAACAAGTGTGGCACAGTAGAACTGCTGGATGAGAGCGGCACAGTGGAACTGCAGAACAAGTGTGGCACAGTAGAACTGTTGGATGAGGGCAGTGATGCTGAATGAGGGTAGCACAGTGGAACCGTGGACGAGGGTGGCAGAGTGGAACCATTGGATGAGGGCGGAAGAGCTGGACAAGGGCGGCACAGCTGGATGAGAGTGGTGCAGCTGGACGAGGGCTGTGCTGCTTGTCATAGGCGGCTCAGCTGGATAAGTGCAGCATGGTGCAATAGCTGAATGAGCTGCTGTCTCCTGCAATGGCAAGGTTCCATCCCAACCTCTGGCATAGTCTTCGTGGAGTTTGAACATTCTCCCTGTGAGACTGCATGTGTTTTATGCCTAGCTATGCTGGTTTCCTCCAAATCCCAAAGAGGTGCGGGCTGGCAGGATGATTGGTCTCTGTCAATTACTCCTGCTGTAGATGGGTGGTAGAATCTGCGTTCTGTTGGTGTGGGGAGAATAAAAGGGAATTAGTATATGATTTGTAGAAATGACAGCACAGGCTTAGTGGGCCAAAGGCCCAGTTCCCATGCTCTACCATGACTGAAAGAAGTAATTTTCATTCAAAATCTTTAGCTTCTCTGCAGGAATGGAAACTGGCCCAAGAAAGCAGTTGTTACTCCGAGATATCAGCAACTCCAGAAGATGTATACGTTTGATGATTATTCGTATAAAAGAGCTGCCATTATTGCTGTGAAAAAGATCCACCGGAGTCTCCAGTTTGAGGAAAGAAATGAGGATGATGATCGAAATGAAGGTGGGAGTTTCAATTTTGTTTTTAAACTACATCCACTGGAATTTTATTTAATTGTTTTTAAAATTCAAATGTAGACATACAGCACTCTAACAGGCCATTTTGACCCGTGAGTCCGTGCCTCCCAATTTACACTCAGTTAACCTATACCCCCGGTACTTTTCAAATGGTGGGTGGAAACCGGAGCCCCTGAGGAAAACCTGCACAGACACAGGGAGAACGTACAATCTCCGTACAGAGCATGGGATTCAAACCCCGGTCCCGATTGCTGACGTTGTAAAGGCATTGCACTAACTACTACTCTAACTGTGCCATCCTATCTGAGATAAAAACAGAAAGTGCTCAATGTACTTAGCAAGTCAAGCAGCACCCATGCAGGCTAAAGTAGTCTTGACCTTTAAGGCCCAGTGCATCTCTCTGTTGGGGCTGCAGGAATCCATTTTCATACTTTGTTTCTCATAAGCCCTCATTTTATTTATAAGATGTAAAACAAACCTGAAAAGAAAGTTGTTTCAAAGTTCAAAATTCAAATTTATGATGACATATACAACCCTGAGATTATTTTTTCCTGAAGGCAAGGCAGAATTCATATCAATTTGAAGGAGACCATTTGGTTTTGGGAGAAAAGTTGACATTCAAATAAGATCCCACAAAACCACACGTATCTGAAATTTCCTTGAGATGACCAGTATGTTTAATGTTTTCCAACATTTTCTACTAAAAATAGTAAACTAAATTGTTCTGTTTTAGATTTTGCTTCAAGAAACAATGAATTTGGGGATTATAATCAACAAATTGATCTGGAATTCTTTAACACCAGCACATTCTATCAAATTCTGTTGAAACAATCGTTGGCAGTGTCAGTCAGATTAAGTCAACACAAGAAGGAGGTAAGCTTCAAGGCAAAGCCTCATAATCAGTTTTATCTGGTGTCTTTTCCAACATCAGATGTTACTTCCTACGCAATATAATATTTTATTCCAACTATAGATTGTTATTTTAGTTCTCTGTTGTATGTTGTGATGAATTGGCTCTTTAGCACTTAGATTTCAATGTGGCCAACTCTGTGATGGAATAACTTAATTGCCTTTTTTTTGAAAGAAAATTGTCAACAAAATGACTTGTTATCAATTCTATTTAGGCTTCTTTGGTATTGCACACAGGAATTCAGGACCAAACACAATCTCTCCAAGAAGTTAAAAGTCATTAACAACCTGTGTTTGAGGTTGTCCATCAATAAGGATTATCAAATTGCAATTTATTTTGTTTGACCCTGTGCATTTTGAAATGAGAAAAGGTTCCATTTTTATAATATCTTTCATATCCCAAAACCTTTGGTGCCCATGATGTAAGTATCACCTTATAATGTGGGAAAAATGGCAGCCAATTTTTACACAGCGAGTTCCCGTGAACACAAATATGATAATAAACAGATAATCTGCGGTTATAATGTTGGCGTGGGATAAATATTGACACTGGGGATACCACCCCAGATCTTCAATATAGGAACTATCTATATCGACTTGAGAGAACAGACTTCTCTGACTCTGCAGTGCTTTCCTGGTGCTTCAGCTGAACTGATAAAATGCCTTGGGAAGGCAACTGAGATCACAATTTTGGGAAGCAGTTAAAAATGTTTTCTAAATCTGTCTCCATAGGTGAAGACATTATATCAAAAAATAACGAAGGTGACTGAGTCACTCAGGGAACTCTGGATGGAGAGAATGAACTTTGCTGGAAGTTGTATAGTTAATAGGACTGACGTGGAAATGTATGAGAAGATGTGCTCCAAGGTGAATATTCTGATTTACATGACTGTGAGTTGCTTCAATGCTTGAAAGTCGATACCAAATTATGCAGTCCTCTCGTACATTAATTCTAAGAACTGCATCGCAGGGTCATTTTTGTGCGTGTGGCCCATAAGACAGAATAAGGACTATGATATGCACGAAAAAATTTGTCACACTGAACTAGGAATTAACATCTGAATGAAATGACGAACAGTAGATTTAGTGAGGGATATGCACTTTACAACACAAGACAATTCTTAATCACTGATGTCAGGCATTTGCTTTTCCCAGCTGAATTTCCATACACTTCCATATATTTGTGGTTAGATAGGAAATGCACAACTTATCCATCATTTCAAATCTCCTTTTATAAATCATACTGTGCTCTTTGTGTTATTTACCAAGTTTATTAGTTTGCAGCCCATTGCTTCTAGTTCTTACTTCATCACAATAATCTTCCCACAGCTTCGACATTGCCCCATTGTCCTCTGAGTCTCCAGCTCTTTCACCGGACATCTTCCATTTTCCTAACATCCCTCCAGTTCTCAAGATCTCCCCAGGTATCTCCAAATACTAAACTCTTCCCTTAAACTTCAGTACCTTTATAGGTTTGACACAAAAGTGCTGGAGAAACTCAGCAGGGCCCGCAGAGTCCATAGGAGGCAAAGATATATAAACAACATTTTGAGCCTCAGCCCTTCATCAATATCTGTGCCTCCTACAGATGCTGCAGGGTGCGGTGATATGTATGCATGACTGTGTATGGGCAGCTGGCCCACCCACTGATGACTTGCTCCCTAGTAACTCCTTCCCTTGTGACCCAGCCATAAAGGTCAACCTTCCTCCCCCTGTCCCTCATTCAAGCACGTGGAACCGGGCCAGCTACAATCTAAGGTGTATTAAAACCTTTCATTTCTCACTTGCTCTCTTTGGAGTCATTGATAGAGCGTATCAATTTAATACACTTTCAATTCCACATGGGATGGACAAACTGCTGCGACCCGACAGGCTAGACATCGATCCATAGACATCTGGAGCTGCTGAACAGTATGAGCAGTGGATCAAGTGCTGCAGACCTTGTAGACTCAGATTAGAAGAGACTCAAGGTCCTGCGAGTGAGAGTCGGCCGCCGAGTGCACCAGGCGATCAGGCTACAGAACCTACCCAGCTGCAATGATTGAGCTCCGCAACCTCTATCAACCCCGGGTGAATGAAGTTTACTCACGATACCTCCTGGCCTCGAGGAAACAGCTGCCCGGAGAGTCCAGGGACAAGTTCTTTCGAGCCCTGTGTGGCCTGGGGAGAGACGGCAGGGGCAATATTTCAACCCCAGACCAGTGTGTGAAGGAGTTGATTCGGAAGCTTGCATGTCCGATGTGAGGTCCGACAACATCTGTCAGCGACTGCTTGAGGAAGGCAGTGCCTCTGGAGAAAGCCCTCCAGCTTGCTAAGACACTCAATTCAGCCCAACGCAACACTGAGTCGATCACCGCCGGTAAAAACAGTTCCTCCATGTGCGGGCCAGCTTCAATCTAAAGTGTATTAAACCCTATTGTTTCTCACTCATTGTCTTTGGAGTCATTGATAGAGTGTATCACAGGGCTTCCTGAGTTTCTCCAGCATTTTTGTGTACAATGACAATGTCTGCAGACTTTCTTGTTTCATTGCACATGGGTGCTGTAAGTTTTTTGTTTAATCTTTAGCAGGCCAGGCTTTGCATGTGAAAAGAAATAAACAATGTTACAAGCGAAATGAAAATTTCTTACAGATACAGTCACATCGCAGACATAACTTCAGCTACTATCAGGGTGCCATGACAAATTGTGTTTGTTTCTAGCTTCAACTCAATGACCCCTCCTGAAAGAAAAGTATTTCTGACTGCAGATTTGTTTCTGCTGAGTGAATTCTGACTTGCCATAGGTATAGAATAAGTTCTGCAGAAAGTTTGATAAAAATGTTAGAAATGAAACTTCTCATGGAGAATGTTTACCCAGCTCTCTCTATTCTGTTCTAAAATTGCTCTCAGACATTGCTAACAGGATTAATTTTAAATGAAACATAACTAAGAGTTATTGAATCACAGAACCTCCTTCGCAGAGAATGAAGTGATTTGAGAAAAGGTAGACCAACTAGTATGGATGTGCTGTCCTGAATAGGGATGGAATTGAAGACATTGCTGACAGACCGTTCCAAATTGTTTCCCCAGGTAAGGCTAGAGATTCAGAGACGGAAGGATATTGGCCAGGAGTTGGAAAGGATTCTGAAAAAGCAGCAACAACTCCTCCAAGCTGACTGGAATAGTCGAGAGGAACATCACATCACCTTTAATGTTGCTCTGAGAGAGGTTGTCCGATTATTGGAGGAGCATGTGGAAAACAGAACAGTGTTGAACAACCCTATCGATCAGCGGTATTTACTTTGTACTATCCTACAAAGAATCTTTGTGACAGATGCATTTATTGTTCTCTCTGACATCCACCATGTTAGCACCACACTTTCAACAGTCACTTTGATTCCAGTAGTGTTAGATTACCCTTATAGCGAGAAGATGGGAACAAGAGTAGGCCACGTATCCCATTGGCACTGTTCCACCATCCATTCAGATCCTCACATCACTATGCTCTGCTCACCTTCGTTCCATAAGTCTCCCTCACAAAGAACTATTTATTCAAGTCTTGAATGTTTCAGTTGATATGCACACAGCCTGTGCCCTCTCCCGATCCAATATCTGCAGGAAGAAAAGTTCCATATGTAGAAACAAATACTTCCCTATCCTGTTGTTAACTGTCGTTCAAGTTTATTATCATCTAGGTACAAACAGACCAAACAGTGTTTGTCTGGTCCATGGTGCACACACAAATCATTCATTTCTGACTCCGCACATAATAATCCCATATAAAAAATAGATGTGCAAATTTTCGATGATAATTATTCAGTTTCATTTATAAGAGACCAAAGGTTACAGGATAACACTCATCATTTTAACAGCCTGTGGAAAGAAACTATTTCCCAGCCTGGCAGTCCTGATTTTGATGCTCCTATCCCTCCTACCTGATGATAGTGGGTCAAATATCCAGGGATCCTTGATAATTCTTTGAGCCCTTTTTAAGCAACGCTCCCGGTAAATGTCGTCAATGAAGGAAAAGGAGCTGAGTTCATTTCAAGATGAATACTAATTTATTCCAGAGGCTCTGGAAATAACTTCCTCATGTCCATTCCACTGGATCTCCCAACCACTTTCACCCACTTGGGTTGAGATATTGAGAACAATTTAATTGATTCACATAATTTTCAAAACCATTCTTAGATTTACTACTCTTTGGCCAAGTACATCCTATGAAGTGAATTGTACGGTTTTTGGGTACAAGAGCAAATACAACGTGTGATCTTGTCGTAATATAACACTTGAGAAAGACAGAAGCACATGTGTGTCTTTGGTGTGGATGTGCCAGAGTGAATGATGAAGTGAGATTCAAACACCGGATTTTTGAAACTAAAGACGAGCCTCGATTCAGTTCATTTTTATTTCAGTTTAATTAATATAGTGATTGACTGAACTTTGAAAATCTTTTCAGTTCCTGCTCATTTTTGGTTAAAACTCTTGCAAAGCAGCTGTTTCTGTTGCTTGGAAAGAGCCAAGAAGACCAAAGATGGGTTAAGCATTGTCTTCTCGTTTCTTGGTCCTGAGTTCAGAACCAACCCAAATGAAGGGAAGTCAGTATGCGCAGCAAGGGGGCTTGGCGAACAACTATGAGAACACTCCCGTTCTGCATGAGTCATCGAGATATCAGGTCAGAGACCTCTGGAGAGATACAGTATGGAAACAGGTCCCACCCACTCCCCATCAACCAAAGGTGACATTGTCAGCATATCAGTTAGTGCAATGCTATTGGAGTGCCAGCGACCTGGGTTCGAATCTGGCGCTGTCTGTAAAGAGTTTGTACATTCTCCCCGTGATGTGTGAGTTTCCTCAAGGTGCTCCGGTTTCCACCCACCCTTCAAAAATGTGTGGGGTTTGTAGGTTAACTGGGGTATTTGGGTGGCACTTGCTCATGGGCTGAAAGGTCCTGTTACTAATTTAATTTGTCAGCCACTGATTTGCACATATCATAGATCAATCCTGTTTTTTTTATTCTCTCCACATTCTCATCAACTCCCTGCAAATTCTACCACTCACCAATACGCAGCGGCCAATTAATACCACCCACACGTCTTTCTGATGTGAGAAGAAACCAGAGAACCAGGAAGAAATTTCTTCCAGGTCACAGGGAGATAATGCAAACTCCACGCAGATGCTAGATGAGGTCAGCATTGAACCTAGGCCTCTGCATGGTGAGACAGTGGCTTTACTATCTGCACTCTGTGCCAGCCAGTATAATTCAACTCTAATTGGCAATCTGACATACTCCCCTGAGTGGTAACATATTGAGCTACTGATGCTCATCTGAGTTGTGATGTAGTATGTTTTTGGCACAAAACAATGAAAACTGGGTTAGCGCATCACTATTACAGCGCTAGTGACATGGGGTTGAATCTGCCGCTATGTGTAAGAATCTCCCCGTGACCTGCATGGGTTTTCTCTTCGTGCTCTGGTTTCCTCCCACTCTCCAAAAGAGAGTTCAAAGTTCAATTTTATTATCTGAGAGCATACTGTACATGATATCATATACAACCCCGAGATTCTTTTTCCATAGTGGGTGTATAATTGGTTGACACAGGTTTCATGGGCCAAAGCGCCTTCTACCATGCTGTATCATTTTTTTTAATCAAAATTATTTTTAAATGTTAATTTGAAAAGAACCAGGGATCTTCATTTCATGCCTGAGAATATTCCTGGGAGGAGTCTCACAGTTATCTTCAAAAATGGAAACATGCCAGCTCTTGTTTTTGTGGTTCCCACCTTGACAAGTTCAAGAGAAATGAATAGGATAGACGTAAATGTGATCTTGCAATTCCAATTCACTTTGATGTTCTTTCTCAGAGTCTATGAACAAGTTGAGGCATTGTTATTACAAATGGCAGATGCCATCACAAATGAGTGCCAGCGGTTAAGTGTCTGGTCTGTGCTTGGGGAAGGGACCGGAGCCCAACTTGTAAAAAAGGAGACTTTGAATGTTCTCTCCAAAGAGGAATTAATTGGTAAGAAATTTCTATCATAAAATAATAGAACTGACAGTACAAAGGGAACCCATCAAGTCCATGCCAGCTCTAATTGAACCAATTCCATCAGTCCATTCACTCCTCAGGTGACATTACTGATATTGGATCCAAGATTCAAATTTCAACCCAACTAGTTTGATGAACCAGTTACATATCCCTCAGTTTCTGTATTCTGTCCTCTTGTTAACAATCCCAGGATCTCTTTAGCTCTATTAATCACACTGTCAACATGTCCACCGCAGTCTCTGCATTGGTCTCCCTAACTCTTCAGAACAGAACCATTTTGGTCTCCTTCTGCCATCTTCGTGATTTTCTACTTTTGCCTTCAGGAAGTTCTGACAAAACCACACGTCTTGCTGAATGGGAAATGATGAGTTTAAAATCCCAGTCTACACACCTGAGCAGCCCATTAGATTTGTACTCTGTTCATGCAAACACCCTTCGAATGTAGGAGAGTTACCAAGAATCATTAATCTTTGGCAAGGAACATACTGAACTCAATTTTTCTGCACTCAGTTGAACTGTATTTCAAGAGCAAAGGCCAGTGCCCACCTTTGAACCCATTGTGCACTTAATTTGAACAAGAGTGAAAATTTCCACCTCACATCTTCGGTATTCATAATTTCTAGAAATGTTCCCAATCCAACTGTTGCCCCTACAGCAAACCTCCTGTTTCTCAAGGCTACTGCAAGATATAGTATTGATCAGATGGTATTGTACTGCAAAAACACAAAATTCCTGGAGAAACTTCAAGGTCAGGCAGTGTCCATAGAAGGCAAAAATATATAATCAATATTTCTGGTGAAACACTTGTTATATATTTTGCCTCCTAAGGACGCTGAGGGACCCACTGAGTTCCTCCAGCAATTTTGTGCATTTGCTGCAATCACAATATCGACAGGCTTTGTTTCACTGGTATTATACTGTGTTTGTGTCATAGGAGCTGATGGAGCCATTATAGACCGCAGTCTCCTCCAGGTGGATCAGCTGACAGGGTTGCTCACTCCAAGTGCTGATGCCATTATGATTTTAGCCAATGAACACACAAGGCCTGTGCCTGGCAGCTTCTTCCTTCATCCGCATACTGGACGAGTGCTCCCCATGAATGGCAACATTTGTTATGATTCTGCTCAGTCCTGTCTTCTTCCAGTCACAGACTCTGGGCCAGGTTAGTTCCTTGAAGCAAAATAGCCGGTAAACATCCAGATAAAAATGCATCTTGAAAGTCATTGAAGAAGCAGCTCTGCAAATCACCCTGTAAACTCTTGGAAGGAGTTGTATTTAACTCTCTGTTATGTGAAATATTAACCAATAGATTATTTCAGATTTATTGTCAGAGTAAATACATGTCATCACATACAAACTTGAGATTCTTTTTTTCCTGTGGGCAAGGCGGAAATTGTTCCCATAAAGGAAAGTATTTAATGATTGTTCCCAACTCCCCCAGGAATGAGCTCCTGTAGGAAGTTGGTTCCGACCACAGTAGTGGGTGTGAAGTCATATGTAGACCCAACACTCCAAGTAAAGACAGTAGATTTCTTTCCCTGAAGACATTAGTGAACTAAATCAGAATCGTAATTTATTGCCATGAACAAGTCTTGAAATTCGGTGTCTTGCGGCTGCATCATCGTGCAAACATTCATATTATAACCATCTTACTACGTTACTATAAAAATATTAAAACAATAGTTCACGAAAAGTAAGGCTGTGCCTTTGGTTCATTGATTAATCAGGAATCTGATGGCAGTAGGGAAGAAGCTGTCCTTGTGCCATTGAGTCCTCCTGTACATTTTCCCCAATGGTAGCAGAGTGAAGAGGGCATGGTCTGGATAGTGGGGGTCTTTGAGAATAAAGGTTTTTTTTAAGACTGCCACATGTCGATGTCCTCTAAGGAGTGAGGTCTGGTATCTGTGATGTTGCAGGCCAAATTAACAACCCTCTGGACTTTATTCTTGTCATGAGAGTTGGTGCCTCTGTACCAGACAGTGATGCAACCAGCCACAATGCTCTCCATGGTACACCTGTAAAAGCTTTTAAGAATCTTCAGTGACACACTAAATCTCCTCAAACATAGGGTAACCACTGACAAACCTTCTTCATGATTGCTTCAACATGGAAGCTCCAGGACAGATCCTTGGAGATGTTGACACCCAGGAATTTGAAATTCTTGACCCTCTCCACTAAAGAGCCCTCGATGAGGACTGGGTCATGTTCCCCTAACTTCCTGAAGTCCACAATGGTCTCCCTGGTTTTGCTAATGTTGAGGACAAGGTTGTTGTTGATACACCATTCAATGAGCTGACCTATCTCTTTCCTGTTCACCTCTTGTTGCCGTTCGTGATTTTGCAGAAAACAGTGGTGTCATCACCAAACTTATAGATGGCATTGGAATTGTGCCTGGCCGCACACTCATGGGTGTATAACAAGTAGAGCAGCGGGCCAAGCACACATCCTTAAGTTGTCCCTTTGTTGATAATCAGTGAGGAGGGGATGATATTTCCAATCCATATTGACTGTGGTCTTCTGATGAGAAAGTCAAGGTTCCAGTTGCAGAGTGGGTACAGAGGCCTAGAGTTTGCAGCTTCTTGACCAGTACTGAGGGAATAATGGTATTGATGGCTGAGCTGTGATTTTACCAAGTGAGATTTTACAATTGAGTGGTTCCCTGTAGATGGTAAGCATTTTATTTCAGACTTATTTCAGTTTTAGGAATTTAAATTTCTTGGATGTTGTGGTGGGATAAGCACCTGGCTGAAGGCTGATTTGTCCAAACCTCTGTGTCCCTGCTTATCACCTCCAGCAGGTGTCTCACCTTCACCGTCCGCTCCACCAACCCTCCTTCCCCATTTTTCTCATCTGTTAACCAACTATCTCTGTGTTATAATACCACCCCTCCCACTCCCCCGCCTGCCTCCCTTGTCCATCATCTTTCATCCCTCCTCAGTCCACCTATTATTTTCAGCCCCTGCAATACCCCTCCACCGTTTCTCTTTACATTGGCTATATTCCCCCTCCACCAGTCCTGGTCAGTCTTGCCATGAAACATCAACAAACCTTCCCCCAACCCCCCAACAGATACCACTCAACCCACTGAATTCCTCCAGCAGTCAGATTTTGTAATAGAATGTGTAATAGAACGTCCCAGTTTAATACCTCATGTTTTTTCTCCAATAGTTGCTTATTCCCTATTGGTGATTTAGGGTTGGGGACTCTTAATACATCCCTTTGTTGATAATCAGTGAGGAGGGGATGATATTTCCAATCCATATTGACTGTGATCTTCTGATGAGAAAGTCAAGGATCCAGTTGCAGAGTGGGTACAGAGGCCTAGAGTTTGCAGCTTCTTGACCAGTACTGAGGGAATAATGGTATTGATAGCTGAGCTGTGATTTTACCAAGAACTTTGCTTAATTCTCAGGTGCAGTTTGGGAAAGTGAGGAGCATTTGATTCCATATGTCCCACACTTGCTGTGTCCGGAGACCAACATCCCATTAAAGCTTCAGCTGGCAAACCTGCCCTGTCAGCACGATGTGAAACTGAGAGGGCCGATTCCAGATGCAGAGACAGGAATTAAAGTGCCCACTTTGGCGATGACTATTCACCTGCAGACAGGTTTGATCCATCTGCTAGGGGGGACTTGCATTAGCCCAGTCACAAAAATGTTGGCACCGATTGAAATTGGAGCTCCAATGGTCTGCGAGAAAACTGGTCGGATAGTACCAATCATAGGGGTTGGTCTGAATGCCAAAACAGGTAAATGTCATGGTCCATGACGTGGATACAAATATAGTAAAAGTGTATCTTTGTAAATCTCATACCAGGAGATTCGAAGGGAGAGTTTGGATGACAAAGGAAATGCTTCCTGAACAGGATATTGTGAAAAATAATTCATGAGTCAGGAATTTCTAATGAGGTATCAGTGCAAAGAAGTTGTTGTAATACAGAAGATGAAAGTGCTGCAAACACACAGTGATCCTGAGTTCTTGATCACCACGACTCTCTACCTGAACGCAGATGTCAGCCTCCAATTCCTTTCCAATTAAGCTTGGCTTAAACTGAAAGAAAGGCCATTCGACCCTGCTGTTTGATGCACAGTGGGTTCTGGATTCAACATCTTCCCCTTCTTCTGTCAGCCACACCACCTCTGCCATGCCCTTCAGGCATTCTGCCCCTCGACATTTGCAAACTATCTCTTGGTTATTTCCTCCTCATCCTCTCCCTCCAGATATATTTCAGCCTTGTTTATAAAACTGATTGCCCCTGTTTTAATGAAAATAAAATGATTGATTGTCATATATATTGCACAATGTACATAGCCACTGAATTTTTTTCAACGTCTATTGGGGCCATGTGGGAGAATGGATCAGCTCAGGATGGCATGGCTTGAGGGGCCGAATGGCCTATCTCTGTTGCAAATCTTATTGTCTTTTATTGATTGTGAATATTTATTATTTATATATCTTGTGTATTTATTTTTTCTTTCAAACCAATTAAGTTCTTATTATACTTTTTTACAAATACCTGAATGGCTACAGCGAGTGAGAATTATGGTGCATATCTGCGTGATTACCATATGTATGACAATAAATTCATTTTTTCATTAATCTTCCTGGCAATTAGTGTTGGGTCATATCTCTTCCTTTTATGTTCTCTTCTTGTGTGTTCATTACGTGTTATTAGTGTGCTTCATGTACTTGAAAGCTACAGCAAGTAGACATTGTATTGTGTATATGACAGTAAACCCATTCATACATTCAAGCATCTCTCCTTCTGGTAACTAACACCTAGATTATACACAAATAGTGACAGAAACATTATTTCTCAGGATTCAGTGGGACCTGAACTTTGGAGCTGTAAAGGGAAAATAACAACCATTTAACAGTGCTATTTCCTTTTAGGTGCAGTGATACCCCTTGGAGGTGTGCTGAATTCTTCCAATAACCCCATGATTCTTGGTGACAGCTTCACGGAGCCTCTCAGTGGAAGGTCTGCTCGTATTTCAGGTGCTTGTCTTCATGAGACTCAGCTGGTGCCACATGCAGGTGGCTACCAGGCATTGCTGGATGGAGCCATGCTGGCCAGTGAGGTCCAGGTCCTGGAAGCATTGAAGAACTATAAAGACACCCTGCTTGCACAGGGATCTGAAGCATCCCTTCTTCACCAGAAATCACGAGCCACAGTGGAGGATGCACGGGATGGCCTCGTGAGAGCACGCAGCAGAAGCTGGGGTCACATTATTCACACAATGCACAGCCTAGAGAGACAGAGGAAGGAAGCAGCAGATCTTGCAGACGCAGGCGGCAATGTTGGTGAGAAACTTAGACCCCAGCTAATGGAATCTGTTTCAGTTTCTTCCACACTCCTGTTCTCTTGCTCACTCTCATCCTGCCTGCCAATTGTTTCCCTTAAATCCCTATCCAATTCCCTCGGCTCTGTCTCCACTGCTGTTCATTAGTGAGTTCCAGATCATTAATGATCTCTGCCGTCATCTGCCTTTTTATTTTTGCTTATAATTTCTAGACAGAGTGTGGTTATCCATGAACTACTGTCAAAAATAGTCACAGTTTTGTATATCTCCATCAATTATTTACTTTACTCCAAGGAGAACAATTCCAGTTTCTCCGGTAAAACCTTATCCTTGGAACTATTGCCATAGGTTTCTTCTGTTCTGTCACTAGATCCATCTTTCTAAGATGCAGTTGTCAGAACTGAACAAAAATTGAAAATACTTCTTCCTTCCCAAGAATGTTATAAAGGCAAAGAAATTGTGTTGCATCTTTGTGCTTTGTGCCTCCACTTGTACAACCCAGGATGGTTTATGTATTCACTTTCAATATTACCTGTTGCTTTCCAACATTTATATATACAACCAGGTCCACAGCTTCCACGTGCACCAAACAGGATTGGAAAATGAGTTGGTAGAAAATCTATCTCAGCTGCCCAAGGTTCTACAATGCTTGTTGGTCAGGGATCATCGACATCAAGAAATGGCCAGCAGAGGGGCAGACAATCTGCCCATAGCTCTAGTTACCTGGATTTGAACTTGGTCTTGGTGCTGTCTGCGCAAAGTTTGCATGTTCTCCCCATGACTATGTGTGTTTCCTCCTGGTGCACTGGCTTCCTCACATTCTAAAGCTGCGTGGGTTGGTCAGTTAATTGACGACTGTAGATTTCCCCTATTGGAGACATAGAGTCAATAAGAACTGAACAGGGCCTGTGGCCTGATTCGATCATGTCAACTAAGTTGGCATTCTTGGTGAGTAGAAGAATCTGGAAAAGGTTAATAATACTGTGTGGGAGAATGATGTGGATGAGTGTAGGATTCATGTAAAAGAATGATTGGTGCAGGCTCAGTAAAGTGTATGGTTGGGGAAGGTCTAGTTAGATGGAATGCTAAGGTAATTGGGTGGGGGTGGGGTTCAAAATTCAAAGTTCCAAAATTGTTGACATCACATATGACCCTGAGGTTCTTTCTTCCTGTGGGCCAGCCAGAATTTCTAATTATTGGTAACTGTAAACTATAGTCAAGAAGAAAGACATGTAAATTAAAGAAAATGTAAACAAATTGACTGTGAAAATACAAAATACAAAAAAAAATCAGTAATAAACAAAGAGCAAAGTAAGAGCCCTTAAACAAGGCTCCGGTGGAATTTGTTGTTTAAGGGTCTGATGGTTGAGGGGTAACAGCTATTCCTGAAATGGGTGTTGTGAGTCTTGTGGTACCTGTACCTCTTTCCTGGTGGCAGCAGCGAGAACAGAGCACGTTCTGGATGGCATTGATCCTTGATGATTCAACTTTAGCTTGAAGTCAGCTTATCAAATGAAAAAGCTTCCCAGCCTGATAGAAATCAGTTTCAATCCACTGTTGAGGCTAGTTTTTATTTTTGATGTAGTACAGCATTCACTGTCCGGTAATGAGCTGGGATCTCATGCTAAGCCAACTGAGCCTAAAGGATTAGCGTAGAAGGGGGTGCGAAATGTTGGGGAGGTAACTCCATGGCTCCCAGATGCCACAAAATTTATTTCCACAAAACATTTCTCAGCTTTCCAGCTGTCACTGCCAGGACACTTCATTTGCTCCTTATAAGTATGATTGAAGTTCTACAGCCAACAAGCTGGACATGCAAGAAGTCAAATACACTAAACGTTGTATCAGCTAGGTCTGGCTTCGGTGAGTGTCTGAGTTAGTCCACTCCCTCAGTTCCTAACCTCCAACCTCCCCCTCTCCAGTGAGAGACTGATGGCAGTGTTTGAAAATCTCTGGTTCTTGAAATAAGGTTTGAGTCCTCATTTGTTAATGTAACGTTTCTTCAAATTAAAAGTTGATCTGCTCCTGGTCTGTCTTCAGGCTGCAGCAGGAATTTGTGGTGGAAGAAAAATCATAATATCATGATGCTACAGAAGGCCACGAGGCCCATCAAGTTCCTGCAATTTCCTGCAGAGCATTCCTATCAATTCATTTCAACATTCCCTGGCCCTCTCTACTAATGCCCTTCTATTTCCCCTTTTTTATTCTTAATGTTATTTACCTACAATAAGTGATGATTTGCAAGATGCAATTGTCTACCACCATGTGCCTGGCTTTGGAAAGAAACTAGAGCACCTGTGAGAAACTAGTGTGGTCACAGAGTGAACATGCAAACATGCAAGACAGCACACGAGATCAGGATCAAACCTGGATACCTGCTGCTCTGAGGTGACTGTCACATCCTCACAATGAACCGTCTTTAACTATCACCATTTTATCACATTTTGCAAGATGCGTAACAAAATTTTGGTGGACAAAAAATTAGCAATGTCAGTTAATTTGACTGATGACTGTGATACTCCAACAGGGATGATATCATTTGCCGACACTGGTTTGCAGATCCCTGCTGTTGTTGGAATGCACATTCCTGATCCTGGAGGCTCTGATTTGGAAGTGCCAATTTTAGGGGTGGACTATGACAGATCTACTGGCCGGCTTGTCCCTCTTGCAGGTACCATGGAGGATCCTGATGGGAAAGGTACTTGACACTTCAACTCTCAAGTTCACTTTGGTTGAAGCAATGTGTAAAATAACATTATTTATATCTGATATAAGGGGTAAGCCCATCTTTAAAAAAATGGAGTGAAACAAGAAAGTCTGCAGATACTGTTGTCATAAATACACAAAATTGCTGGAGAAACTCAGCAGGTGTAGTTTCTCCAGCACTTTTGTGTATTTACTCAAAATAAAAGGATTGAAATTTTATGTAGACACTTACTAAAATATTTGATTTGCAAATAATTATTTCTCTTTCCAGACAAAATAAGTAGGTAAGAAACTAATATTAAGCCTGCATATAATTAGATCGTTGTGAATCCAATCTTGGCATCAACTTTCCTGCTCTCTCCCAATACCCCTTTACATTTGGTCTCTCTGCACATTGAGTAGGTTTGATGAATTTTCCTCTTTAGCCTTCTGGGGTATAGAGTGTCAAAGGTATGACTGCATGAATACATTTCTCAAAATGGTAGTCATATTTCCTAACATGGGACAAACCTATTTTGCCTATAGAGTCCATGTCAATACTTCAAGTATTCCCATTAATCACATTCCACCACTTCTTTTCTTCTTCTGGAACAAGCTGCCAGAGGAAGCTACAGAGCAGATATGGTTATAACATTTGGAGAGATACTGTATATGGATAGGACGAGTTTAAAAGAATAGGGACCAAATCCAGGCAATTTATCTTTTAATATTTTAATTCTTCCTTTCTAAACATTTCAAAATTAGACTCCTCACCCCATCAATCTTTCTTTCCTCTTGGAACTTTAACTTCCAATAACTACTGGATCTTAATTCCCCATCTGTTTTGTCCAGACCTTTGCAGCCTTGGTGACAGCCACCTACGATGTGAACCTTTGCCTACATTTTTAGAGAGAAGTACCGAATGTATCTCATCTGCTCCCTCATTGTTTGAGCTCCAGTGCTTTTCCTGTTTTCTAGGTCTGATACCAATTACTCTTGGTGCCAGAAGCATTGACTCCATCACAGGTGAAATTGGGCCAGTTGTAGGAGCCCGTATTGATCCAAGGACAAGGATTGTGGTGCCTATTCTTCAGTCTTCAGGAGATCCCATGCGACAAAATCTGAATGGGGAAATGGTAATATCCTGGGGAAATGCCATTGTGACTTTTAACCAACTTTGATGTTCATGGTTAGACCAAGCGCTTCAACAGAAGCAATGTATTCTACAGATGATTCAGCAATCCCAAGGAGATGCTATGTATTTATATGAATCAGGTTGTAGAATCAGTCATGTGAAGCTATTTGATTTTTCCAAAGCTTGTTGCAAAGAAAGTTGTAGTCTGGTGCATTAGTACTGCAAAATGGCACAGTAATTAACATTAACTTTATTACTTGAAGAACAATTATTCTCATTACATTGCATATGAAATTCCAAAAGTTATCAACTAATTATGTCTGCAAAGTAGACTATTGAAACCATAACAGCTCTCTGTAGATGATCTGTTCAATCTCTATCCTAGAAGCATGACAAAGGGGGTGTCAAAATCTGTGTATCTAGCACAGCATTTATTAAGTTGGCTTCCAGGAAAATGGTTCAGTCAATCCTATATTCAGGTTCTGTCTGGCTGCAATTTCCATATTATTCCATGTTAGTTTTTCCCACGTCCAAAACTTGTGGGTTGGTTGCCACTGTAAAATTACCCCTCAGGACTGGGTAAAGAAAAAGCAATATCAAAGGGTAATAGATGGACATGTGTGAGAGCAAGCAAGTTATAGTTGTAGGGATTGACAAAAAGGGATAATTGAATTAATGGGGTTATTCCCATGGGAGCTAGCATGAACTCATTGGGTTAAATGGTTGCCTTTGTGTCAATTTCCAGACAGCCAGAATAATGAAATTTTAAAACTGAAGACAATCCATTGAAAAGAAAAATTGAAATGTATGAAGATGGAGATGATCTGGAATTCTCTTTCCTTAAGACTTTACAGGAGTCAGTCCACTACACACTAGAATTTTGTTTCTCTTTTCTCTTCTTGTCCTTCCGACCAAGTGACACTTTCAACCTTCTTGATCTCAACTGAAATAGTTGAAATTAATGTTTACAAACTATTGTTATACAAGAGTGCTAAGATAAATGGAGGTACTGTAGACAAATGGGGATCTGGGTATAAATCAACCATTGTCCAAATGCAGATTAAGTGGATTTGGGAGGTAGAATAGCCTGGTCTTCCTACTGATCTTACCCCTTCAACATAAAATTCATACCATACCAGTGTAAAATGTTTCCCCTTGTACATTTTCTGCCGTGCAGCCTCTCTGAAATCAATTGTTCCAACTGAAAATAAAAGTTCACTAATCCACTGAAGATGTAGCAAAGTTTTGTTTCAAGCACACACTGGCTGGGTTCATATGAGGTTTATCTCTCACTGCAGAAAATATTTATAATTTAAGTCCTACAACAGCTCTGTGCTCCAAGCTGAATGCTCCATCTGTGTACCTATTCAGCTGAAAGCCCTGGAGGAGGAACTCCACTGCAGACGTGAACATTGGCGTCATCAGCGACAGAAAGAGAATGGTCTGTTCACTGCTCTGAAGAACTTCCTGCAGGAGGTCTCTTATTGCAAATTCACAAAGGTACAGCATTGTGACTGAAAGTTTTTCAATAGATGTTGTTATTGTTGGAGATAAGGATCATAGGTAATGTGCCATCAATTACTCGAAAGACTATTATATAGAAACCAATAGGCTTTAATTCACCTAAGAACAAGCACATCCATACTGTCGGTTGTCCTGCACTGAGCTACAGGGGACTGTGGAACAGTTACCTTTATACAGGAGCCTGTGGGGAGGGGCCACAGTTACAATCAGCCGGTAGTTGCACCTAACCAGACATTTATACATTATACCACAGTAGGTTTATGAAGCATGAAGAACATAGAAAGTAGGGTTTAATTACACATTTAAAAACTCATATCAAGAACTGTATGATGGTTGGTTGGGTTTAAATCTGTTTAAACAGGTTTGAGAATGCTTTAGGCTTTTCTGAATCTATTTATTCTCCTTAATTATTGCATAAAAATATGTTCCCTGTCCTCGTTGATCCTGAACAATCATACAGAATTTAAAATCTATATCTGGAAGATATGGATTTTTGAATGACAATCATTTGCTTAGTTTCCCTGATTCAACAAACTTTTTTTCTCATTGGACTAATAAGATTTTTGCATTTGCCCTTTTGTTTCACTCATTACATTTAATTCCACTATGGTTCTGCAAGATTAGTTTGCATTTTTTTTTGGACTGATATATTCGAACCTTTGCCTCAGGCTTCAATTTGGCTGCATTTGAAATGCTCTTGCCTCCTGGTCTCTCGATGTTCTTGCACAAGGCGGGTCTGAATCTTGGCATGTTTTTTTTTATTTTTTATTTTTCACACCATAAACCACATTGACCATGATACATACATTTTCCTTTTCAAATATATACAGTGTCATTTTCTCCCCCCCACTCCTCCCATCCCACCCTCCCTACCTCCCCTCCCATCCATTTAAAGTACAAAATCTAAGATACATTAAACCAGTCAAACAATGTTGTCATTCAATAAAAATAAACAAGAAATCCCACTGAGTCAATTCTTTTCATTTCCTTCTTTAGTTAATTTAGGTAGTGAATGCCCCCGGTAGGTTTCTCTATTGTGTTTCATGTAAGGCTCCCATATTTGTTCAAATATTTCAATATTATTTCTTAAACTATATGTAATTTTTTCTAATGGAATACATTTATTCATTTCTATATACCATTGTTGTATTTTCAAATTATCTTCCAATTTCCAGGTTGACATAATACATTTTTTTGCTATGGCTAGAGCTATCTTAACAAATCTTTTTTGTGCACCATCCAAATCAATTCCAAATTCTTTGTTTTTTATGTTACTTAGGAGGAAGATCTCTGGATTTTTTGGTATATTGTTTTCTGTAATTTTATTTAATATTTGGTTTAGATCTTCCCAAAATTTTTCTACTTTCTTACATGTCCAGATTGCATGAATTGTTGTTCCCATTTCTTTTTTACATTGAAAATATCTGTCAGATACTATTGGGTCCCATTTATTTAACTTTTGAGGTGTAATGTATAGCCTGTGTATCCAGTTATATTGTATCATACGTAACCTCGTATTTATTGTATTTCTCATCGTTCCAGAACATAACTTCTCCCATGTTTCCTTTTTTATCTTTATATTTAAATCTTGTTCCCATTTTTGTTTAGTTTTACCATTTTTTTCCTCATTCTCCTTTTCTTGCAGTTTAATATACATATTTGTTATAAATCTTTTGATTATCATTGTATCTGTAATCACATATTCAAAGTTACTTCCCTCTGGTAACCTCAGACTGCTTCCTAATTTGCCCTTCAATTGGTAATATGCCAGCACTGTATCTTGAGTTATATTGTATTTATCTTTCATTTGTTCAAAGGATAATAATCTATTTCCTGAAAAACAATTTTCTATTCTTTTGGTCCCTTTTTTCTCCCATTCTCTAAAGGAAAGGTTATCTATTGTAAAAGGGAGTAATTTATTTTGCGTCAATATTAGTTTTGGTAATTGGTAATTTGTTTTATTCCTTTCTACATGAATCTTTTTCCAAATATTGAGTAGATGATGTAATACTGGAGAACTCCTACATTGTACCAATTTTTCATCCCATTTATATAATATGTGTTCAGGTATCTTTTCCCCTATTTTATCTAATTCTAATCTAGTCCAATCTGGCTTTTCCCTTGTTTGATAAAAATCTGATAGGTATCTTAATTGTGCGGCTCTATAATAATTTTTAAAGTTTGGCAGTTGTAAGCCTCCTTGTTTATACCATTCTGTTAATTTATCTAGCGCTATCCTCGGTTTCCCCCCTTTCCATAAAAATTTCCTTATTATTTTCTTTAACTCCTTGAAGAATTTCTCTGTCAAGTGTATTGGCAATGCCTGAAATAGGTATAATATCCTTGGGAAAATGTTCATTTTAATACAGTTTATCCTTCCTATCAGTGTTAATGGTAAATCTTTCCAATGCTCTAAATGGTCCTGTAATTTTTTCATTAGTGGATAATAATTGAGTTTATATAGATGGCCGATATTTTTATTTATTTGTATACCTAGGTATCTTATTGCTTGCATTTGCCATCTGAATGGTGATTCCTTCTTAAATTTTGAGAAATCCACATTATTCATTGGCATTGCTTCACTTTTATTTACGTTAATCTTGTAACCCGACACTTCTCCATATTCCTTCAATTTCTTATATAATTCTTTTATTGATAGTTCTGGTTCTGTTAAGTATACTATAACATCATCTGCAAATAAACTGATTTTATATTCCTTGTCTTTTATTTTTATCCCTTTTATATTATTTTCTGTTCTTATCAATTCTGCTAGTGGTTCGAAAGCTAACGCGAACAATAAGGGTGATAGTGGGCATCCCTGCCGTGTTGACCTGCTTAAGTTAAATTGCTTTGATATATATCCATTTACTGTCACTTTCGCCAATGGCCCCTTATATAATGCTTTAATCCAATTAATATACTTCTCTGGTAAACTGAATTTTTGCAATACTTTAAATAAATAATTCCATTCTACTCTGTCAAAGGCCTTCTCTGCGTCTAAAGCAACTGCTACTGTTGGCGCTTTACTCCCTTCTACTGCATGAATTAAGTTAATAAATTTACGAATATTGTCTGTTGTGCGTCTTTTTTTAATAAATCCAGTTTGGTCTAGATTTACCATTTTAGGTAAATACTCTGCTAATCTGTTTGCTAATAGTTTAGCTATTATCTTATAATCTGTGTTAAGTAATGATATTGGTCTATATGACGCTGGTGCGAGTGGATCTTTCCCTTGCTTTAGTATTACTGTAATTATTGCTGTTTTACATGAATCTGGTAAGCTTTGTGTTTCATCAGTGTGGTTGATTACTTCCAGGAGGGGAGGAATTAATAAATCTTTAAATGTTTTATAGAATTCTATTGGGAATCCATCCTCTCCTGGTGTTTTATTATTTGGTAATTTTTTTATTATCTCTTGTATTTCTACTATTTCAAATGGTTCTGTTAATTTATTTTGTTCCTCTATTTGTAATTTTGGTAGTTCAATTTTAGTTAAAAATTCATCTATTTTCCCTTCTTTCCCTTCGTTTTCAGTTTGGTATAATTGTTCATAGAATTCTCTAAAGTTTTCCTTGATCTCCGTTGGATTATATGTGATTTGTTTGTCTTTTTTCCTTGATGCCAATACCATTTTCTTAGCTTGTTCTGTCTTAAGCTGCCATGCTAGAATTTTGTGCGTTTTTTCCCCTAGTTCATAATATTTCTGTTTTGTCTTCATTATGTTCTTCTCCACCTTATATGTTTGTAGTGTTTCATATTTTATTCTTTTATCTGCCAATTCTCTTCTTTTAGTTGTATCTTCCTTCATTGCTGATTCTTTTTCTATATTTACTATTTCTCTTTCCAACTGCTCTGTTTCCTGATTATAGTCCTTCTTCATCTTGGTTACATAACTTATTATTTGCCCTCTAATGAATGCTTTCATTGCATCCCATAGTATAAACTTATCTTTCACTGATTCCGTATTTATTTCAAATTACATTTTAATTTGTCTTTCAATGAATTCTCTAAAATCCTGCCTTTTAAGTAGCATGGAGTTTAATTTCCATCTATACATTCTTGGAGGGATGTCCTCTAACTCTATTGTCAATATCAAGGGTGAATGGTCTGATAATATTCTAGCTTTATATTCTATTTTTCTTACTCTATCTTGCATACGAGCTGATAACAAAAATAGGTCTATTCTTGAGTATGTTTTATGTCTACCCGAGTAATATGAATATTCCTTTTCATTTGGGTGTTGTTTCCTCCATATATCCAAAAGTTGCATTTCTTCCATCGATTTAATTATAAATTTGGTTACTTTGTTCTTTCTGTTAATTTTTTTCCCAGTTTTGTCCATATTTGAATCCAAATTCAGGTTGAAATCCCCTCCTATTAATATGTTCCCTTGCGTATCTGCTATCTTCAAAAAAATATCTTGCATAAACGTTTGATCTTCTTCGTTAGGTGAATATACATTGAGTAGATTCCAAAACTCCGAATATATCTGACATTTTATCATTACATATCTCCCTGCTGGATCTATTATTTCCTCTTCTATTTTAATTGGAACATTTTTACTAATTAATATAGCTACTCCTCTTGCTTTAGAATTATACGACGCTGCTGTTACATGTCCTACCCAATCTCTCTTTAATTTCTTGTGCTCCAATTCAGTTAAATGTGTTTCTTGCACAAATGCGATATCAATTTTTTTCTTTTTTCAGTAAATTTAGTAGTTTCTTCCTTTTAATTTGGTTATGTATTCCGTTAATATTTAAAGTCATATAGTTCAGCGTAGCCATTTCATACTTTGTTTATCTTCCCTTTCCGTTTCTCCATCATCACCTTCCCTTCTTATCCATTTCTGCTTTCTCGTTTTGAACACTTTATAAGACAACATTTCTAAAACATCAAACATTTCCCTTATTCTCCTATTTAAAACTTCTTTAACCCCATTCTCCCCTCCCCCTCCTGAGTTGCCCTTTATCCCTTGTCGAGCAACCACATCTCCCCTCTCCATTTGGATTTGCGAATTCACTCGCAAACGTCAACTGATTTTGTAGTGACCGTAACTCCTCCCCACCCAGCCCCCCCAGAAAAGATTTCAATTTTCATATGTAACAAAAGTCACTCTTTTAATTCCCTCCTTATTCCCTCTATTCCCTTTCCCTCCCTTATTAATTCTTGTCTATACTCTATATATTTTCCTCTAAATACGGATACATTCATGTATACACACTATATATATATATATATATATATATACACACACATATACCCCTTTACACACATACATATAGTTCGTGGTCATTTTTACTCTCATTATATGTCTTCATCTCTCTGCTTGTTTTGTAGTTGTTCTGCAAATTTCCTTGCTTCCTCTGGATCCGAGAATAGTCTGTTTTGTTGCCCTGGAATAACTATTTTAAGTACCGCTGGGTACTTTAACATAAGTTTATATCCTTTTTTCCATAAGATCGTTTTTGCTGTATTGAACTCCTTCCTCTTCTTCAGGAGTTCAAAACTTATGTCTGGATAGAAAAAAAATTTTTGACCTTTATATTCCAGTGGCTTTTTGTCTTCTCTTACTTTCTTCATTGCTTTCTCCAATATATTTTCTCTTGTTGTATATCTTGAGAATTTTACTAAAATGGATCTTGGTTTTTGCTGCGGTTGTGGTTTCGGAGCTAAAGTTCTATGTGCCCTCTCTATTTCCATTTCTTCCTGTAATTCTGGTCTTCCTAGGACCCTGGGGAATCCAATCTTTTATAAATTCTCTCATATTCTTGCCTTCTTCATCTTCCTTAAGGCCCACTATCTTTATATTATTTCTTCTATTATAGTTTTCTATTATATCTATCTTCTGAGCTAACAGCTCATGTGCCTCTTTAACTTTTTTATTAGATTCTTCTAATTTCTCTTTTAATTCCTCTACTTCCATTTCTACAATTGTTTCTCGTTCTTCCATATTTTCCACTCTTTTTCCTATCTCTGACATGGCCATTTCTATTTTATTCATTTTTTCTTCTGCATTCTTAATTCTTCTTTTTATCTCATTAAATTCTTGTAATTGCCATTCTTTCATTGATTCCATATATTCTTTAAAAAAAGATACATCCATTGTCTTGCCTTTCTCTTCTTCTTCCATTTCTTTCTGTTCTTCTTCTTCTTCCTCTGGGTTGACCATCTGTTGTTTCCTTGTTTTCTTTTTACCCTCTTCTTTCTTGTTGTCGTTATTGTCTGTGTTCTGCACCTGCTGCTGTGCTGCAGGTGTCTCTCTCAGCTGTGGGGATCAACTCCGCAGCTGTTCCCCCCTCCCGTCAGTGTGTTTTTTTCATGCGCGGATGCGCACTTTTACTCGGCTCTGCGAGCCATTTTTGTAGTCCCGAGCCCGGGACTTCCACTGACCTAAGGGAGCGGGCTTCTCTCTCCACGGCGGGCCTCTTCGGACAGGTAAGGCCTTCACCTTCTTCTTCCGACATTCTTTCTTCCTCTTTTCTTCCCGTTGTTTTCGACTTTTCTCTCTTCACTGCCATTTTCTTCTCACCTTTATTTTTACTTTATTAGAAATTTTAATCTTGTACCTTTGTGCTTTGTGTGTTTTTTTTAAACTTTTCGGGAGAGGGCTGGAATTCCTTGACCGGCCACTACTCCATCACGTGACTCCTCCCAATCTTGGCATGTTTGAGTGAGGAAAACCCCAAGGCATTCTGTGTGTATGTGAAGAACAGAAGAATAATAAGAATGAAGGTGGGACTGCTAAAGGATAAAGGAGGCAACATGTGCCTTGAGGCAGAGCAGGGTTGGTGCCAGAATATGTGTTAGAGGGGGAAATTAGTGATTTTGAGGGGGGTTCATTTAGTGGGGGGGGTGGCAGGAACCTGTCAAGTGGATGGGGGGTTCTGAGGACCTACCTGTCAATAATGCATGAGGACACTCTTTTTATTGCATCAAGCATCACGAGATGCTACTGATGCTTGACACACGCTAGTGACGCGGCCGGGGGCAGGTGGAGAGTTGCTACCATGCACCAATCTAGACGCTACTGATGCAGGAGGGAGTGTGGAGGGTCTGACGGCCAGGGATGGCCGTGACCATATAGGGGGACACTGCGGCTTGTTTTGGGGGGCAATGCCCATGGATGCCTCCCCCACCTTGGCGCCGACCCTGAGGCAGAGTAGGTTGGGGAGGTCCTAAATGAATATTTTGCTTCAGTATTCACTAAAGAAAAGGACCTTGATCGTGGTGAAGTTGAAATAGAACAGGCCTGAGTGCTGGATAATGCGGAGATTAAGGAAGTGTTGGATCTTCTTAAAAACATCAAGATTTATAAGTCCCAGGGCTGGACACAATATACCCCAGATTGCTGTGGGAAGTGAGAAAAGAGAAAGCTGGGGCAGTAGCTCTGATCTTTGAATCATCTTTGGCCACAGGGAAGGTGCCGGAGGTTTGGAGAATGGCAAATCTAGTCCACTTGTTTAAAAAAGGTAATAGGGAGAATCCTGGGAATTATAGAGCGGTGAGTCTTATGACAGTGGTAGGCAAACTATCGGAGAGGATTCTTAAGGATAGGATCAATGAGTATTTGGAAAAGTACGGTCTACTGAAGGATAGTCAGCAAGGCTTTGTGAAGGGAAGGTCATGCCTCATGAGTTTTTTGAGGCAGTAACAAGAGAAGTTAATGAGAGTAGGGCAGTAGATGTGGTGTACATGGATTTTAGCAAGGCTTTTGACAAGGTTCCCTATGAGAGACTCATCCAGAAAGTCATGAGGCTTGGGATCAGTGGAACCTTGCCTGTATGGATAAAAAATTGGCTTGCAAGAAGAAAGCAGAGAGTAGTAATGGAAGGAAAGTATTCTGCCTGGAGCTCGGTGACTAGTGGAGAGCTGCAAGGGTCTGTTATGGGACCCCTGCTCTTTGTGATTTTTATAAATGACTTGAATGAAGAGGCAGATGGATAGGTCAGTAAGTTTGCGGAATACACAAAGGATGGAGGAGTTGTGGATGGAACTGAAGGTTATCGAAGGTTAAAAGAGGATAGAGACAGGATGCAGAGTTAGACATAAAAGTGGCAGATGGATTTCAATCTGGATAAGTGTGAGATAATGCATTTTGGAAGGACAAACCAGAAGACCAAATATAGGGTTAATGGTCAGTTACTTAAGAGTGTGGATGAACAGAGAATATTGAGGTCCACATCCCTACATCTCTCAAGGTCATCGCACAGGTTGATAGGATAGTTAAGAAGGCCTATGGGGTCCTATAGTTGAGGAATAGAGAGGTCATGTTGCAACTGTACAAATCTATGGTAAGACCACACTTGGAGTATTGTGTTCAGTTCTGGTCGTTTCATTATAGGAAGGATGTGGAAGCTATGGGAAGAGTGCAGAGAAGGTTTATCAGGATGTTGCCTGGGTTGAAAAGCAAGTCTTAAGAGGCAAGGTTAGTAGAACTGGGATTTTTCTCTTTGGAGCATAGAATGATGTGAGAAGAGACTGATAGAGGTCTTCAAGATTATGAGAGGCATAGATAGGGTAGACAGCCATCAGCTGTTTCCCAGGGTAGGAATAGCGAACACCAGAGGACGTGTGTACAAGATGAAGGGAGGAAAGTTTAGGGGAGACATTAGGGTATGCAGAGAGTTGTGGGTGCCTGAAATGCCTTGCCATGGATGGTGGTGGAGACTGAAACATTAGAGGCATTTAAGAGACTCTCAGACAGCCACATGAATGAAATAAAAATCGAGGGTTACAAGGTAGGATAGGTTTAGTACCGTTTTTAAGGAATATATGGGTCAGCACAACATCGAGGGCTGAAGGGCCTGTGATGTAATGTTCTGTGTTCTATGTTCTATAAATCTTTGTACTTGATTGTCTTCAGGTTGAGGAAAAGGTGAGAGCTCTTGGTGAAATCCTTGGTCTTTTACAAGACTGTGCCCAGAGTGAAGCACAACGCAGGCACGTGCAAGAGTCCAACTTTTCATCCTTGATGCCAACTGATGTGATTGTTTTGGTGTCACAAGGTAATATTATGTCCGAATACAACTACCTGCTTCTGTTTCCCATCTTGCTAAAGGCTTCACTAAAGCCTATGCAAATTTCATCTACTTTCCTGCCTTCATTAAAATGCTTTGTTGCTCCTTCTAATCATTCGATCAAATTGGTTCCACAGGATCTGCATTTGATGAGCCTTCTATATTCCCCCATCAATAATGAAGTAATGCAATTTTAGACTAACAATACATTACCTTCTCTTTTCTTCCACCCCCTTCCCCACCCCCAGCCTTCTTCAAAAAAATCTGTTCCCCAGGTACAGAATTGACAGTCCAGCCCATCCTTCAGCCATGTCTCAGCGATGGCAAAAAAAAGATTGTAGACCCCTGCATTAATTAAAACTCTGACCATCTACCTTACTAGTTACTGTAAAAAAAAGATAAATGTAAACATTCCATTATTGTCATGTAATCCTACATTTAGAATGTAACATACCTGAAATTCTTTAACTTTTGTCTACCGTAAGGCAGACAGAGTCGCCAACTTTGTCCAGCACCCCTCACAGAAACCTACAGCACCTGGTGTTCCTAGGCAATCTCCCCTCCAAATATTGACCAGGCCTGAGCCTGCTTAGCTTCCAAGATCAGACAATCTCAGGCATATTCAGGCTATTAGGTGCTGTGTTTAATTAGATGCAATTTAGCTTTGATTGCCTTAATTTCCACTTACTCGTTCTATTTTCTGGACTTGCTAACTTTTTCTCTTCTAGGCATTTGTACCTCTTTATCTGAAAAATTACCCTTAGCCTTCCTTCCCCAACAAACTTAGTCATTGAAAGTATTCAAATTTGGGTCAGTCGATAGTTGAGCACCAAAGGAATCAAAGGCTACAGTGATTGGCTGGGGAAGCAGATCACCCGGGATCTCAGAGAATGATGAACCAAGGTCAAAGGCCTCAATAGCCTATTGCACCCATTTTGTTCTTAGTCATCAAGTGGCCAAGAGATAGAATCTTCCTATGTTGGCTCTGTAGCAGTGCAGGATCACTGCAATGTTTTGCATTTCTGTTGGACTCTTCCCTTCGCCATTTTAGTTGTTTCTGTGGTGGTACACCACTAGCCTACTGCCGGGGGCAACCTCTGTACCTGCAGGAGTGAACCACCAGCCTACTGCAGGGGGAAACCTCTGTACCTGCAGGAGTGTACCACCGGCCTAAGGCAGGGGGAAACCTCTGAACCTACAGGAGTGTAAGGGGACAGGACAACACCTGGCCGGCTGTCAATCAGTCGACCTGAAGGGATCAAGCCCCACCCGGTCAGGTGTCAATCACCCTCTGGGATATAAGCCTGCGGCGGCCTCCTGAGGCCTCACTCAGAGTTGCTGCAGCCACAGCCAGCCTGGCCTCTGTGGAAATCTTTGTGGATTAAAGCCTGTTGTACAGTCCTTACCTTGTGTGTGTCTGATTCTGGCTAACAGCGCACCACAGTTTCACACTCTCCTGTCTTCACTGTACAGTTGACAAAGAAGAAGTGGAACAGCAGATGTTACTCTTAGCTGCAGCTCAAACGATGCTGGAAAAGATGAAGCAGTTCACTGCAAAGATGAGTCAAGATGAGTCTCAACTGAGAGGTCAATTGCAGAAAGTGCAGGAGGACTTCTATCAACACTCCAAAGAGGCTTCTCCACTGGGCTATCCTCAGGTGGGTTCACCATGCATGCAGCTTGTGCTCAGTTTGCTCTGATCTTTTCTTTCATCGTGTTTTTTTTTGTTTAATTAAATGTTTTCCCTTGCCTGACCATCAAAGTTGCTTTTGTCCTTCACACAAGCCAACAAATTTTTATTACTACTGGAGCAAAGAAAAACACAGCAGGTTAGACAGCATCTGTGAAGGGAATAGGACAGTCAACACCTGAGAATGAGGACCCAATGAGAAGGCCGAGGAAAGGTAACTGGAGAGGAATTGAAATGACATGCCACCTGGAAGGTCAGTGGCCATTTTAGACAGAATGCTACAATACAGAATGCTAGAATACAGAATCCAGGGGCCCCACTGGACGGTCTCCTCATCTATACTTGGTTAGCCAATGTAGGGGAACCTTTGGATGGTGGCAAAGGAGGAGTGAGGAGATGACTGTTGCACCACCTATAGTTGCAGGAGTATGTACTGGAGGAGGGGGGAGTGAGTCATAATGAGGCCAAGCACAAAGCAGAAGAACAACACCTTGTATTCCACTTTGGTAGCCGACAACCCAATGGCACAAAGATTATTTTTTACCAATTTCAGTACACACTCCCCCTTGTGTTCGTTTCCCACTTCTGATATTTGTCTGTCTCTCTGTGAGACATCGACCTAAACCATCGACACATGACTTTTGCCTACACAGGCATTACATAGCTCACAGTGTTTTTTTTTCTCTCATAATTCCAGCATCAACAGACTCTTGCTTCTCCACAGCAATCACTTTGATTAAAGTGAAGCTGAGTAACAATCTGAATAAAAGATATCATGTGAACCCTTTATCCCAACAAAACCTTGTACTGAATGCATTTCTGATTGGTCATTCTCATTTACCTCCAGTTGAAATCCCTTCTAACTCAAGAGTTTCAGCAAAATATAATAAACCAATGGACTTGCCTTGATATGATGTACATCAGACTGGAACATCTGCGAGATCTGGCAGAACTGTGCGGACTGGAAGCCAAGGTAAATTTCGTCCTGAGCATGGCATCTTGTGAAACGTTGATTGTAATGCTTAGAACCAGAGGAAAAAAAATCTTTGTGATCTAATTCGACTGTTCCAATGTGTACCCTTCACCTGGTGTAACTTTGCATTTTAGTGTGTTCTATCTGGACATGTCTATCATTTTGGTGATTATCAGCTGACCAGGGGCAAAAATGCCGATCTCTTTCATGGGTCACCAGATGTCTCCAATTGGAAGATGATTCCTCTTATCAAGCAACTAATAAATCTTCTGGAGACTGACAGGAACATTATCCTTTCCCCCGGCACCCTGAACCTTGTATCGAACAAAGGTTGGACAATTCAATTACTATTGTTTTCTCTCTCCTTTACCTTAAGTAGTTATGTCTTTTGTAGCTGAGGAGAGTGTGCTTGTGGGATGCAATATCTCACTGGAATAGCTTACTGTGCACTGGAGGAAGGAATGCATGTTTGATAGGATGCCAAGCCAGCAGGCAGTTTATCCTGGATGGAGATGATCTCTGTTTATTGGAGTTGCATTCATCCAGAAATGTTTGGAATATCCCATCATTCTCCTGATTTTTGATTTGTAGTGGTGGAGAGGCTTTGGAATGACAGGGACTGAGTTACAGAGGCATTCCCAGCTTCTGACTTACCCTTATAGCCACAGTGTTTATAAAACTGGTTCAGTTGAATTTCAAGTCAATGCTGACCCTCGGTGTGTTACTGGTGGATTGTCTATCTCTTGTTGAAGATGGTAAATGCTAGGCATTTTGTGCTGAAAATATTTCTTGTCACTTGTCAGCCCATGTCGGAACATTGTCTGGGTCTGGTGGCATGCAGGAACAGATTGTTTCATTTGCTGAGGAGTTGCCAATGAACTGAACATTGTCCAATCGTCAGCAAACATCTCCATCTCCAATCTGAGAATGGAAGGAAATAGCTGAAGGCACGGCCATCGGAAGCTCCTACAGACATCCTGAGTCTGAGGTGACGGATATCTGATAACCATTAGCATCTTCTTTTTGAGGTATGGCCCCCAACATTTGAAGTGCTTTCCCGTTGATGCCCATTGACTTCAGTTTTATCGGGGAGACTTGATGCCAATCCCAGTCAAATGCTGGCTTGATTTTAAGGGCAGTTACATTCAGGTCACCTCTGGAATTCAGTCCATTGCTTAAGACCCAAGATGAAATGAAGTCTGAAGACAAGTGACTGTGGTGAAACGATTAGTGAGTAGGTTATTGATGAGTTAAGTGACATTTGATGGCAATGCCAATAGCAGTTTATGTTATTTTGGTGGTAATTGAAAGTTGACTTGATTACATGGTAATTAGCTGGATTGGATTTGTCCTGCACTTTGTGAATGGGACATAGCTGAGCAATTTTCCACATTGTCAGATAGTTGCCAGTGTTGGAACTGAAGTAGCACAACTTGGCTAGAGGGCCAGAAAATCCTAGTTTGCATGTTTCCAATATCACTATTTCAGTAAAGAGGGTGGGAGTACAGGGGGTGGAATGAAAAGGGATACATGTTTGATTAAGGCTGAAGTTATGAGGCATGGTGTAGATTGGGACTTGGGTGGTCAGCATTGATAGGATGGGCCCAAGGGCCTGTTTCCATGCTGCAGAACTCTATGACTAAGTTCTTCCTTCAATCTTGCTAACATCCTCTAAAGTAAAATGTTTATTCCAAAGGTACAATACAGTAAAAACTCCTGGTATCCTGCTCATTGGTAGATGCTGAATAAGTATATTTTCCGGTTGCTTGAGACTTACCTTTATAATATCTAACTGCATTAAGAACAAATAGCTTAAAAGACAAAAGACAAAAACACTATATTGACCTTACACTGAACAACTTTATTTGCATGAATATATAAACCTTCAAGCATTTTACTTTATTTCCTGTTAAATTCTTTGAAAACATTTAATCATTGCTGCATCTGTAGGTTGCTCCCCCTCCACAAAGCCGCATGAAAGATGAAGAATAATATTATAGATAATTAATCTCCCCTCTTCCAAGATTACAGATAAAGCCTCTGACCAGTGCAACTCTTACTAAGCAGGGATAAGGAGACAGTTTAAGAGAGACATCCCAATGGCACGCACCATCAACCAGTTCTTCATCCTGGATGACACCATTGCTGTTTAACACAACTTTATTCAAACAGCTGCTATGAGCAAAGCACTCCACAGGGAAAATATTTGCTCCCATCTTCGCCAAAGGTTTATATGTTACTTCAAAGAACATTTACTTTTACAATTTTAAATTTGTATATTTTTATCTAATTATTTTATTCTTATTTATTTTCTTTTTTTTAATTTATTTTCCTCATTTTTTTTTCTTGCCAGTTGCTTGACACTGCTGCTTGCTTGGATTCTAGAAAACAGGGGTTTTACTGTATTTTCCTCTAAGAATGTGAATTCTGGTGCAGATGTGAATTAACATTTGGCTTTCTTCTGTTTCCCATTCCTCTGTTGTTGTGTTTGAAAAGAGATGCAGTTACAATTTAATCCAGCAAGAGTCGTACATCAAAATAGTCTGTAAAAAGAATGTAGTTTTCAAAACTCCAATTAATGGGAGTACCTTAAGAGCACAGGTGAGAAAATGAAGATGAAAGGGATAATGAGAGAATGAAAGCTCAACACACCTAAATAAAGCTTGGTCTGCCTGGCACCAAGGGGTTATGGAAATTCAGCACATTTGTGTTCACATTTATTGAAGTTATATATTTTCACATCCATAGAGAAAAATTGGTCCAAGATGCTTCTAAAGTCCCCTCTGTTCAAGCTCCTTGCAGAAATAAGTGAACACCTGAAAGCAGGTCCAGAGGAGAGGGAGGTTCTCCAAATAAAAGAGGATCAACAGTGGACGATTCAATCCAAAGTCAAGTATCAAGGTTGAGTGATGTGTTCATTGATTGGTCGAGAGCTGAATATAAGATTTCTGATCTGGAACTTCTCTATCTTTAGATTAAATCCTTTATCTGCTACTCTCCTTGTGATTGTCAATCATCACATCTTGTTGCTTGACCCAATCTTTCATTTTATCATTCTGCTCTTTATCTTCAAATCCCTCCATGGGTTTACCCTACCCATCAGTAACTTTCTCCCATTCTTCTGAGCATCCCTGATTTCACACACTCCTTTAATGATGCATATGCACTTAGCTATCAAGAAATGAGCTCAGGATTTCCCTCCCTAAAGCTCTCCTACTCTTCCTTGAAGGTTCCCTTTTGAACTTGCAGCCATTCAGTGGTTAAAATTCTCATGCCTCAGCTGAATATTCTGAGTATAATTCCCCCTATAGAAACTCAAACAAAAAAATAAAGGGTGATACTTAGTCTGTAACTAAGGCAATGCTGTACTGATATTGGATGTGATGTTAATCCGAGACTTGCTCTGCTCTCTATCATGGTACAAAGATCTCATAGAACTTTTTCAATATCATGGTGCTCTAGCAATATTTATCCATCAACCAATGTTCATAAAATTGGATCATTGCATTCCTTGTGGGAACTTGTTGGCTGCGACATCTCTGTCTCTTCACCGATGATGGGATTACAAAAAGAGCATTGACTGCAAGATAGTTTGCAACATTTAAGGCCCGACACAGATGCAAGCATTTCCTTCCACCAATTTGGTTAAACTTTTGATCATCAGTCCTAATATCCCTGTCTGGTAACAAATTGTGTTTGATAATTCTTCATTGAAGCACCTTTTGACCTTGCTATGGCATGAAGAGCAGGTTGTTGTTGATTAAAAGAGGTATCTTTCTGTGACAGAAACGGGAAAGCCCTACATGGATATTATGGATGCAACATGCACATGTGAAGGAAAGCTGGTGCCATTGACTCCTGAGAAGATTTCTGTGATGGAACTAGCTGTCTATCGTTTTGGAAACTTTATAGCCAAGCTTGTGCAGAGAGTGATCAATGTGAGTTGCGGCACATTGATAATATTAGTGAGGAAACTTGGAAGTGGAATTTTTCACTCTCTCTCTTTCTTGAAATCAAGATTTAACTTTCCCTCTATTTTCTTTCTTGAGATCTCAAACCATGAAGCATTTAACTTTCAACCAATATGTCCACATAATTATTAATGTTTATTTTTAGTTGAAATACAGGCTGCCGAGGGATGATTAAAGAATGTTTACAAAGAATTTGAAAGTTTTTGTAGAATAGCTACTGAAACATAATTTCCAAACATTGCCAGCTTAGTAGGTAGAATGACAGGGTTGACATATGAGGATTAATTGAGTCAATAATCACTGGAGTTCAGAACAATTTCACATAAACCTATACAATTCTAACATGACTAGGCTGATTGAGCTTACCAAGAAGCTGATTGTTGACCTCAGGAAGGGAAAACCAGAGATTCAGTGATCACTGGGGGATCAGAGGTGGAGAGAGTGAGCAAATTTAAGTTATTGGGAGTCATTATCTCAGACGATCTTTCCTGGGCCCAACACACTAACGGCATCGTGAAGAAAGAGCATCAAGGAGTTTGCGGAAGTTTGGTATGACATCAGAAACCCTGGCAAATTTCTGCATCATGATCTGGTATGGGAAAACAAATAGTCCTGAGTTTAAATCCATCCAAAAGGTAGTGGACATCACAGGCAAAGACTACCCCACCATCAAGAACATCTTCAGGGAATGCTGCTGTCTGAGAGCAGCAACAATCATCAAGGATCCACAACACACACCACATGCTCTGCTCTTGCTTTTACCACGAGGAAAGAGGAATAGGCGCCACAAGACTCACACCACCAAGCTATTCCTCCACCATCAGACTCCTCATCAATAAACTCAATCAGGGACTCATTTAACGACTCTTACTTTTGCACTTTATTGCTTTTTTAAAAATTCTCTCTCTATTCCACAGTTAGGTTGTTTACATTTCGTTATCAGTTTTCAGTTGTTTATTTGTTCACATGTACACATTATGTAGAGTTTTTTTGGACTACCAGTAGTGGTGATTCAGCCTCACCTGCAGGAAAAAGAATATGTGATGTCATGTACGTACTCTGACAATAAATCTGAAATCTGAAATCAAGGAGAATATTCCCAATGACTAGAATGTCCAGTGTATGCAGTATGCCAGTTAGATTCAATAGCAAGAGAAATGTCTTAATCCAGAAATGGTAAACCTGTGTATATTCCCTCCTTCTTCTTTGGCTTGGCTTCGCGGACGAAGATTTATGGAGGGGGTAAATGTCCACGTCAGCTGCAGGCTCGTTTGTGGCTGACAAGTCCAATGCGGGACAGGCAGGCACGGTTGCAGCAGTTGCAGGGGAAAATTGGTTGGTTGGGGTTGGGTATTGGGTTTTTCCTCCTTTGTCTTTTGTCAGTGAGGTGGGCTCTGCGGTCTTCTTCAAAGGAGGTTGCTGCCCGCTGAACTGTGAGGCGCCAAGATACATGGTTTGAGGCGATATCAGCCCACTGGTGGTGGTCAATGTGGCAGGCACCAAGAGATTTCTTTAGGCAGTCCTTGTACCTCTTCTTTGGTGCACTTCTGTCACGGTGGCCAGTGGAGAGCTCGCCATAAAACACGATCTTGGGAAGGCGATGGTCCTCCATTCTGGAGACGTGACCTACCCAGCGCAGTTGGATCTTCAGCAGCGTGGATTTGATGCTGTCGGCCTCTGCCATCTCGAGTACTTTGATGTTAGGGATGAAGTTGCTCCAATGAATGTTGAGGATGGAGCAGAGACAACGCTGGTGGAAGCGATCTAGGAGCCGTAGGTGATGCCGGTAGAGGACCCATGATTCGGAGCCGAACAGGAGTGTGGGTATGACAACGGCTCTATATACGCTTATCTTTGTGAGGTTTTTCAGTTGGTTTTTCCAGACTCTTTTGTGTAGTCTTCCAAAGGCGCTATTTGCCTTGGCGAGTCTATTGTCTATCTCGTTGTCGATCCTTGCATCTGATGAAATGGTGCAGCCGAGATAGGTAAACTGGTTGACCGTTTTGAGTTTTGTGTGCCCGATGGAGATGTGGGGGGGCTGGTAGTCATGGTGGGGAGCTGGCTGATGGAGGACCTCAGTTTTCTTCAGGCTGACTTCCAGGCCAAACATTTTGGCAGTTTCCGCAAAACAGGACATCAAGCGCTGAAGAGCAGGCTCTGAATGGGCAACTAAAGCGGCATCGTCTGCAAAGAGTAGTTCACGGACAAGTTGCTCTTGTGTCTTGGTGTGAGCTTGCAGGCGCCTCAGATTGAAGAGACTGCCATCCGTGCAGTACCGGATGTAAACAGCATCTTCATTGTTGAGGTCTTTCATGGCTTGGTTCAGCATCATGCTGAAGAAGATTGAAAAGAGGGTTGGTGCGAGAACACAGCCTTGCATCACACCATTGTTAATGGAGAAGGGTTCAGAGAGCTCAGTGCTGTATCTGACCCGACCTTGTTGGTTTTCGTGCAGTTGGATAATCATGTTGAGGAACTTTGGGGGGCATCCGATGCGCTCTAGTATTTGCCAAAGCCCTTTCCTGTTCACGGTGTCGAAGGCTTTGGTGAGGTCAACAAAGGTGATGTAGAGTCCTTTGTTTTGTTCTCTGCACTTTTCTTGGAGCTGTCTGAGGGCAAAGACCATGTCAGTAGTTCCTCTGTTTGCGCGAAAGCTGCACTGTGATTCTGGGAGAACATTCTCGGCGACACTAGGTATTATTCTATTTAGGTGAATCCTAGCGAAAATTTTGCCTGCAATGGAGAGCAGCGTGATTCCCCTGTAGTTTGAGCAGTCTGATTTCTCGCCTTTGTTTTTGTACAGGGTGATGATGATGGCATCACGAAGGTCCTGAGGCAGTTTTCCTTGGTTCCAACAAAGCGGAGGCAGTAAGAACCATGTTATTAGCAGTATTCTAGATACAGAATATGTGTGACCACTTGATCAGCATGAACACAATGGAACAAATGGCCTCCTTCTAAATGTCAAGCCTTTTACATTTTATGATTATACACTCACACCACTATCATCCATCATTCTCACAAGCAGAAACCCTTCCTTCATTTACTGAATAATAATATTGAATTGTTTGGAATGTCATTATTAATAATCACTGAAATACACACACTGCTCATTAAGGCAATTTTTCATATTATAGAACTTTTAGTTACCCCCATGTTAGACTGAAACACAGAGTCAAGTTTCAAGTTTATGGTCACAGTGAGAAAGTGTGTTTTGTGAGCAGTTCAGCTTGTCAACCCAGTAAAATAGTAAAAACACAGTGGAGTGCATAAGACAGAGACAAATAACTTGGAGGAGAGATACACAGGTTTTCCATTTCTGGATTAAGACATTTCTCCTGATATTGGATCTAACTGTTCCAAAGCAACTTTATTTTACTGATGTGAGTTTTGTTCAGGAATCTGGAAAGAACCTGTCTTTGAGTATAATGGTATGTGATCTCACATCCATCTGTCTTCTTCCTAAAGGGAGGAGAGAAAAGAGTGTGTCAGGATGGGATGAGTCTTTTAATTTGTTGGTTGCTTTACCAAGGCAGAGGGTAGTGTAGATGGAGTCGTTGGGTGGGAGAAAGTTTTGTGTGATAGTCTGAGCTGAGTCCATTCATGAATTTAATGCAGAGTTGAGCAGCACCCAGTGCTGATTTGTTAAGTCCAATGAGGCTTCACAGCAGCACTAAAGGTCTATAGGATAGCTTTTATTGTGTAAAAATTGCTTAATGGACATTTAATGGACAATTTATAAGATCACTCAATCAGATTTTACTCTTCATTGAAATCTATTTTATAATAATGTGAGAGATGTCCATTGTAATCCCATGTCCTGGGTTACAGTTGTCCCTGTTACAACTAGTTGTTACTGTCACATGACATAAGAATGACATTTTCTTTAATACCTTAAAGGTCCCTGAGATAAACCTGCTTCTTGCCTCCAGTCTGCCGACGAACAATTACACACACAATGCCTTCCGTAATTCCTTTTTCTATCAGGTAGGTAAAGCAGCTTTATTTAGTCCAATATATTCTCAGGAAAAAATGTCCATCCCTTACCAAGTGAAAATGCAGAGACATGTTCCTGCTGCACTGGCTGATCCCACTTCCTATCTTAGTTCAAAGTCAGAAAGCCAATCATGGCCAGAGGCATCTCCTCCAGAGGGGAACATGGTCCTGAGAGGATCAGTTCATATGAATGGGAAACATGGTTCCCTAATGAAAGGAATCATTTGGATGTTGCATTTGCCCATGTGATCACTATTTAAGATTATGCTATAATCTCAATCCAGTGATTACATGTGGAAATAAGCACAGTGGCACCAAGGTCCAATAATAGACAAATTGCCTTCTATGGATCAAATAGCCTCAGGACTCCTTATGATTTCATTTCAAGTTCACAGGAGATCGGGAACAAATTTTCCCAAGTTTGCCAGATGCATATATAGAATGCATTCAGTAATTTGGATTTACACTGGCGTACCACAGGAAAATCTTCAAGATTCCTTTATTCTCATATAATAGTACAGGATGTAATATTACACAAAATTGCCTTCAGCCTCCGGCAGGCAGAGAAAGAAACATTCATGTCTCCAGGTGACCCTTACAGTGTGGTGGAACATGGTACTGCGGGCATGTCCTCACTCGGCTGGGCAGGCTGGCCTGCCTTCTGTACCTGTAGCTCCTCCCCATAAGGTCCCCTAATAAAGGCTAAGTGCCCTAGTCTCCTCCCTCATACCTGCCTTGGACTTGAGCCAGCAGCATGTCGAGGCATGTCTGGGTCTTCTGATCAATAAAGATAAGCTAAAGAGAGTCCCTTTAGAGCCACAGAATGACTATGGATTCGTCTCCTGCAGCCTCTGGAGCCTCACAGACTCCTGTACATCAGCAACCAAACCCCAGATCCAAACCTTCAACACGATCGGGAAGCCTTCAGGGACCAAGGCCCTTTGGGTCCCCTTATTGCCATCAGCACCCTTGTGAACCCCAACACCGATACCTTATTGCCATGATCCAGATTAAGCAGCCTACAGCCCCTATGAGTCCCCAACTGCAAGAGCCTTGTGGTTTGTAGCATAAGGGGTGGTGGGATTGGGGGGGGGGGGGGATTCTCTTCTAATATAGCTTCACTGTGTGAGTAATAATGTAGCAAAGTGAAGCGACCACCCATTATGTAAATCACAAAATTCTGTAGACACCATGGTTGAAGCAAAAACACAAAATGCTGGAGAAGCTCTCCAGGTCAAACAGTATCTTTTATATAGCAAAAGCAAGGATACATAACCAACATTTTGGGATTGAGTCCTTCACCATCTATTATGGAAATGTCCCACCTATATTTGATTCCAGCCTGTTATTTAACCTTAACCTATTGGAAATAGGTCAATATGGTCCGACCTAGGAGGGGAGGCAGACCCCTCCAGCCCGGGTAAGAAACCTGCATAGGAGAAGGCCACTCCGATATAAAACCTATGACCCAAGGACCTCGCTGCCACGTCCCAGCTTGCTTGGCCACGGCACACGAACCATGGGTGTAAAGGGTGGGGCCAGTACTGCGCACACTGCACTCCACCTAAAAGCTCCTTTGTGCAGGCCCGAGGACAGGTCCACGTCCTTTCCTTCCCCTCCACGTCCTCCCCCTCTACGTCCTCCCCCTCCACGTCCTCCCCCTCTACGTCCTCCCCCTCCACGTCCTCCCCCTCAAAAGATGCTCACAAACTCAAGCTAGCATGCTGGACAAAAGGCAAAGGAGGAAAAACCCAACACCCAACCCCAACCAACCAATTTTCCCCTGCAACCGCTGCAACCGTGTCTGCCTGTCCCGCATCGGACTTGTCAGCCACAAACGAGCCTGCAGCTGACGTGGACATTTACCCCCTCCATAAATCTTCGTCCGCGAAGCCAAGCCAAAGATTGGAAAGTATAAGCATAAAGTAACTAATGTTCTACTCTCTATCATTGTTCTACAGTACCTCCTTAAGAATACTTCCAGCATTTTATGTTTGCATTCCAGAACAAATAGAATTAATTTTACTTTGTTGTATCACTTCGGTTACATGGTGGCCTTTATATTACAGCATTCTTGCAAAACGTTGTTCATTCGACGCCAGCGACTGGCTTCTGTGGGTGACTTCTCTCTTGTCCTGGTCCACTGTTTGGCTCACCTTGCTGCAGGCGAGCTACATGATGATTCCAATGCTCTCTTCCTTGAGCACTTCCACCAGGTAGAGCACCAGAATTAAGTTCCAGCCATATCTATGAAAGGGTGATGAACGTTTGACAGCTCTTGGCCTCTATATGTTGGAATTTAGGAAAATGAATGGAGATATCACTGAAACATTTCCAATGTTGAAAGGCATGGACAGAGTAGATGTTGAAAGATTGTATGCAATGGTGGGAGAGTGTAGAACAAGAGGGTGCAGCTTCAAGATTGAAGGACTTCCGCTTAGAATAGAGATGTAGAGGAATTTCTTTAGCCAGAGGATGATGAATCTGTGGAACTTGTTGCCACAGACTGTTGATTGATAGGTTCTTGTTTAGCCAGGGCATCAAAGGTTATGGGGAGAAGGCCAGGCAATGCAGTTGAGTGGGAAAATGAATCAGCTCATAATTGAATAGCGGGATTGACTCAGTGCACTGAATAGCCTATTTCTGCTCCTATGTCTTATGGATTTATGGATATAAGAGTTTATTGTCATATGCATGTTCAATGTAAAAAAGCACCAAAATTCTTGCCTGCTGCAGCCACACAGATACATAAGATGCGCAATTAAATTAAATTATCACAATACATCATGAGACCAAAAAAGATAAACATTAAAACATAGATAAATTAGCAGAATTGCAGTTAGAACAAAAATTGTGTTATTTCAAATGTGATGTGAAGATTTGGATAGCCCCCTACTGATTTAAACATGCTATGTTATTGTCCTAGGCACTAAAGGGTATCTTCGAAGGAATATTCTTTACACGATTCTATGCTTCCCCTACTTTACGTGGACACGAGCCAAGAGACAATCTATTCCAAAAAGACAGCCCAGAAATTGATATGGATACAATTTCTGACTTATTGAACATCAGGCTGAATGATTCAGAAACTACGACAGTGTTTAGAGAGGTAATGTTTATACTTTTTATTTATTTTATGTCAATGACTTCCATAATTTAAAGAAATTCAGAGTTCCAAAGCTGTCTAAAGCAGTTTAGTAGAAAGAAGGTAAGAATTGCATTTATAAAGCACTTCACCATCTCTATTAAATATATTGCAAAATCTTTGCATTTGATGACTTTTTTGAGTCCATGACTATTAAGGAGATATAGTGCACATATCAATGGGATAAATGATCTGTGCTGTGATTGAGGATTAAATGTGTATGATTAAACTGTGTTAAGACTATCCTATTATAAAATAGGGCATTGAGACAATCCTCAGTTTAATTTTGCAACGTGTGTGTTCTTTAGGATTCTTAACCTCCAACCAAATCTATTGCAAAGGGTGCAGAAAGCAATACATGGACAAAAGGAGCTTAAGGAGTAAGGAAATAGCACAGGAAAATTATAGAGATAGAAGATCAGCCATAATTTTGCCCTATCTGTGTGCATTTATTTAAGGTCTTATTATAGACACTCTCTGAAACTTTCGAGGTACAGTCGTGACCCAGTCACATGACACAGTCCTTAAAGGAATAACATCCTTAAAGTCACATCATTCACAACCAATTGAACTTGCATTACATCTTACAGACAATTCCTGATGTTTTCAAGAACCTAACACTTAATGCAAACAAACAGAACACAGTAACGGTACAGATTAACACTTTCTGAAATATTTGTAAATTAACCCAAGAGGCTTCTTGGGTTAATGATGCATGCTGGTAAGAGAGAATTTGTCACTGACCTGTATACTTCTCTGCATCTGCCGCAGGATGGAGAAACCAGAAAGGTGAATGGAATGTCAACCCAATCAAAAGACCAGCAAGATGTAAAGATGAATGAATGTCAGGGTGAAATGGAGAAGAACAATGGGTAAATGTGTAACTGCATTCACTAAGATTAAGGTCATGTTGCTTTAAAGCTATGAGCGTTCAATGAATAACAGCAGATTGTGCCAAATCATTAAAGTTAAGCCATAAAAATCACATTTCTTTATATGTTTGAATAATGTCACCTCTCATTCTTCTAAACTCCTTGAAATACAGACCCAAACGATCTAGTCTTTCTTTCAAGCCTGGTGAATCTCCTTTGGAGTGAAACAAGAAACCATGTAGATGCTGTGATTGGAGTTAATACACAAAAATGCTGGAAAAACTCAGCAGGTCCAACAGCATCCGTGAGTAGTAAAGATACCTGTATATAGATGACATTTCGTGCCTGGATCTTTCATCAAACTAATCTCATTTGGACTGCCTGTAATGACACTATCTCTTTTTCTTAGGTAAAGGAAGTAAACTATGTCCTGATTTCTCCCAGTAGCCCCACCTACACCCTGTATAACTGTAACAAAACCTCCCTCTTCTTAAACTCCTACTCCTTCACAATAAAGGCCAGCATGGCATGTGCTTTCTCTGCCAACATTTTGTGGTTCATGCAGAAACACCGAGATCTCACTGAACTTCACTTGTTTGCAGTCTCTCTTTTACTTATATAATAATCCACTTTTTGATTCTTCTCACTGCTGTGCATGACCTCATACTTCCCCATGCTGAAGACCATTTGCCAGATTTTTACCCAGTCATTTAATCTATTGATATCCTTTTGAAGAATTACATTACAATCCTTATTACTACATGCTCCTCCACCTTGTACTTCCTCCAGGTGATGAATGTGTATAGTAAGCATTTGAAGGCCAAATACCAAATCAGTCCTGATGAAGAGTGTTGGCTTTAAACACCAACCATTTGTTTTCTCCCACTGATGCTACTTGACCCGCTGAGTTCTTTCATCAGATTGCACTTGGCTTCAGTGTCCAGCATCTGCAGTCTCCTGGCTACTCCTAGTTATACCCATCCAGTCTACAGAGGATCCATTATGGCAGTTGATGCCCAGTAATTAACAAATTAACACTTAACATTAGCAGCAGACTCTCCAAACATGTAATGATCACTCCACCTGTGTTCTTAAATCTCATCATACAAAACCAGGAAGATCCATTCAAAGCAACGTGTGTTGCTCTGCTTATTTTCTCAAAAGTATTCATCCAGATGAATTTGTGACAAGAGCATTGATTTTGCTCCTGCTTGACCACATGTGTTTGCATTGCAAAATCCTGTGGCATAAATGTAGAAGCTAATGTTAGATTCTGGCTCCAAATTTTTAAAAAAACCATTCCTTGTGTTCACCTAATATTGCATCTGTTCCAGCAGACTTTGCCTTGAACTAAGATCCAAACTGGATGACCAAGAGGTAGAAGAGAAGATAGGTGATCTAAGCATGGACTTGGAACAGAAGGAACAGGACAGAGCAATGTCCCACCCAAAGACAAGAGCCTTGCTGAGAGAAATTGAAGAACTGGAAGCAGAATTAGATCGAAGGGAAAAGTGAACAATTCACTCATGAGTGAGCAGTATTTATGACTCTGATAAGGAGTATGCTTTTTATAGAGGAAAATAATGGATTCAGAGGGAAGACCAAGGGTGCAGGACTGATCGCTCCTTCACTGCAATGATAGAATTATTTAATTTATTGATTTTTCCAAGAGAAATTTAACCACCTGTCAAAACCAGTACTCAGATCCACTTTTGTACGATTTCCTTCCATTGACTTTTAAGATTAAAAGATTACATTAAGCATTTGAAGCAGAGATTCAATAATCCTTGTTTGATTGTTCCCAACCCCCAACACTATGATGTGGCTTTTATTTGTAATAAAGAAACTTTGGTTGTTTTAAAATATTTATACTTTATTAGGTATCAATCTCATTACCTTGTTGAGGCATCCATCTTGAATTAAACCAAGCTGCAACAAACTAGTCTCCAACTCTCTCTGGTTGTCAGGAGTATCACTAGCACTCTATCACTACATCCCCTTTCCTTGAGATGTTTAATCTAACAACATGACACAGCAATACCGTATTAATTTCAGTTTAAAGTTCAACACAAATGTAAACATAAACATCAGCAACACAAACTTTTTAAATGTGCAGTTCTTTTTCTTCTAAGAGATTCAGTCTGTCAGGTGCTTTGAAAACACATGTGGATCTTCTTTACACAGGTGCTAGTGTGGTGGTGTTTCCTCTGTTGTTGTGCAGACTGAATCTTCTGCATTTGCCTGTTCCTGCAGTATCTCTTATGTTTTCAGCAGGCTCTTTCAATTCCTCCTTGGTATTGGACCACCCTCTGTTCTGACAGTGTAGGATCTTTGATTTACTTCCTCCAGATCAGTGGCCTTTTTGACCCAAGTTTTGGAATCTCTGAGTCTCACTGGGTTGTGTTGTGCCAGTGGCCCTAAGCTTCTTGCTGACTTGTCAGAGTTTGCTTTTTGTCTCTATTGCAGACACTTTTGTTTCTGTTCGATTTTTAAAAATATTTTATTTATTCAACATATATAATATCAAAACTTAAGAACATTGTAACATAGTTACATAATAGAATATTAACAAATATGTGTTGAAAATCTATTTATAAAAACTAAAATGCTAAAATCTAAAAACTAAAAAAAAAACTACCAACAACCAAAAAACCCTAATAACCCACACTCCCCCCCTCCAAGCTAATCTGATCCCATTTGATATTTTTAACCATGTGATGTTTTTTTTTATTGTAATAAAGAAACTTGGGTTCTTTTAAAATGGGGGTCACCAAACCTTTTAGAACATTAACTCCTTCATGGAATCTTTGATCCATCGTAGATCCCCAGATATGTACAAAAATAAGTAAATAGATAGATAGACAGATAGATAGATAGATAGATAGACATACACTCTCCATATGCATTAGTGAGGGAAAATGAATACCATATGTATGGTGTCTGGGCCTCCCAGCAACAACCCAAACTTTATTACAACCCCCAATTTCCAATCAAATCTGTAAATTAACTAAGCAAGTCTTCAATATCGGCAGCAGTGACTCCATTTTCAACATTGGGTGCAGTGCCATCTACATCGAAAAAGTTGCCTTGGGCTCCCTGGCAGGAGCAGGGACCTCGGTCTCCCGGCAGGAGCGGGGACCTCGGTCTCCCGGCAGGAGCGGGGACCTCGGTCTCCCGGCAGGAGCGGGGACCTCGGTCTCCCGGCAGGAGCGGGGACCTCGGTCTCCCGGCAGGAGCGGGGACCTCGGTCTCCCGGCAGGAGCGGGGATCTCAGTGTCCTGGCAGGAGTGGGGACCTTGGGCCCCATAATTATTTCAATTCCAAAATGTTCAATCAACTGTTTATTGATTCCCTTTCAACTCCCCCCTCCCCCCAGGCTTGATATTGACTACTTTACAACAACTGTTCTTTATTAGCTATAGAACTCATGAATCTGTGAAGGTATCCATCTTGAAACCTTGAGCTGCAACAAACTAGTCTCTGACTCCCTCTAGTGGTCAGGTGTATCACTAGCACTCCATCACAACAAACACCACCATTCTCCACAAAGATAATTTCAGATTTGCTGTATCACGTTGGAAGTTGGAGAAACATATAAATTAACTTTTATTGAATTTAGTATATTTAATTGCATAATGATGTAACATTGCAATAGTTCAATTGACCTAAACATGTTTTGCCACTGATTTTCATTTGTATTCAGCATCTGATGCTCTCAAGTCAGTGTCCAACAATAGTCAACTAGCATTGTTAGATTCCATTTGCCTGATGCACAATATCCTGGTTAAACCTTTCACCATGTTTGTCACTGATGGCACCAAGATCAATAGGGAATAAGTCCAAGTGTGAAGGCAGAAAATGAATTTTCAATGATACGTTGCTCTTCATGGTTTTGTCTGCTTGAAATAGTTAAAATATGACAAGAAATCAGAAAAAATAGATTTTTTAAAAGATACAAGATAGGGAAATTTTAAGGTGATATTTGTGATCAGGACCCCAAAATCCTTAAAATACAACCAAAAGTGTTCAGGAAGTAAAATATTCATTGTCTAGTGTTACTAGTTCTAAACAATATGACAGATTACAGCATTTGTTGGATAGAAAATTACACCTAATTCCCATTCTTTAAATACAAGCCATTTGATCCTTGGATCAGCTCACTAAAACCAGGTATTATTTTGGGCATTAGAAAGAGTTACTTTTGAAGAGTCACTCTAAGTATTTTTTCCTTCTCCACATTTTTTGGGGTGGGGGTTGGGGAAAGATTCAGCTTAGATCTCAGATGAATATCTATTCCAATGTGTGTCTGCACATTGTTCTACTTTGTTACAGAGTTCAATGGAATTCTCATAGAATAAAAACACCTTGACCATCTATGTGTTGCATTTAAAAATGCTTTATTCATCAAGTTTGCAATCAGTGACAATCCAAGAGAAGTGACAATTTATCACAACAATTTATACAATTTATACAAGTTATCACAATATTCGTTCATTTCTTGATGTTAATTCATAAAAGGTCACATCCCTTCTCACTGTTACCATCAGGAAGAAATCTGGCAACTCCAGGTTTAGGAACAATTTTTTATCCCACAGCTGTCAGGCTGTTGAACCTCCTGAACAACTCCAATACCAAAATTTCTGCCTGCACTATTGAGGCCGTGCTTGTTTTTTCAATCATAACTATTCCAAGGTACATTAAGATGATTTAATTAATACTATTGTTATTAGTGTATCTTGGACCATCTGTGTTGCTACAGCAAGGTAGAATTTTAATGCATCTGTATATTGTACTTGTGTATGTTTCAAACTCGTATTTGAACCTTTTATATTAAACTGCGGTGCATTTCTTCAAATGGTCTGTAGTGACGTGTTGTTCACCACAAGGTGGCACCAATCATGCATTGGTTTCAAATTCTCAAATGTGGTAAACTAATGAAAAATAAAAGCAATCTTAAAGCTGGAGCCACTCTGTGTTTTATTTACTGTACGAAATGAGTGTCATTTTTCTGATTAAATATTAATAGATGATTTATTACCACAAATCTCCCACTGCCTGTGTGCATCGTCAGACAAGATCAGAAGTCCAAACAGGGACAGCTGTCACTGTTGCATTGGACTAGTGTGAAGAAGACGAAATGTATCAGTTACTGCACTGTTCTTCTTTACAGCTTTAGGAAACCAGCTATGTGGATGCAAAGTTGATGTCTCGCAGCTCAGATTATCAAAGTTCCAAAGTTTAAAGCCCTGTGCAATGAACGACAAATCTGACTTAAGAGAAATGACCTCTTTCAAACAATGAATTTGTCATTTGTGTTGGTTCTGACTTTGGAGCAAAAGATAAATGGATTTGAATCACATTAACACTAAGAGCTAAAAAAAATTATGGAAATGTCCTTCCTGAGGAGTATTGCAATCTCTCATACTTATTCAACTTCTCTTACAAGTAGGTTCCTGAAGCAATGCAGCAATAAAATCCATTTCAAAAGTAATGAATTACTTATTTTATGAGTTGGAAAACCTGCAAGGCACGGTGATATCAGCCAAAAGCTATAAACTTGTGACACAAAAGCAAAATATAATAGACACAAGAAATATGATTTATTTTAAAATTTAGTGATACAGCACAGTAACAGGCTCTTCTGGGCCACCCAAACTCACCTATATGACCAATTAACCTACTAACCCTGTACATCTTTGCAATGTGGAAGGAATTACAAGCCTGAATGGAGTGGGGAGGAAAGACCAAAAAGGAAGATTGGTTATAGAATGTAAAACAGGAGACAAAATCTTAGTGCAAGATAGAAAAAGATATGTGTGGTGGTACACCACCAGTCTACTGCAGGGGGCAACCTCTGCACCTGCAGAAGAACACGGGGAGGACAGGGCAACACCTGGTCGGCTGTCAATCAGCCGACCTGAATGGACAAGCTCCATCCGGTTGGCTGTCAATCACCCTCCAGCATATAAGCTGGGTCTGGCCCTTTCAGAGACAGCCTCAGAGCTTGCACCAGTATTCTCACACCAAGTGTGGTGAAGGTTTAAGTAGAACAAACTTTATGCTTTGTGAGTTTGCTTCTGTTCGATAGCGCACCACAATGAGTAATGTTAATGTTAAACAATTATCATGTGAGGAGCAAATCCTGTACAGTGATGCATTCTGATGGTGCCTTTGTAAAAATTTGTTGAGGAACTCAAGGGATGTGTCACATTTCAGGGTCGGCACAGTTAGTGCAATGGTTAGCACAATGCTGTAACAGCACCGGCAACCTGGGTTTGGATCTGGCATTGTCTTTAAGGAGTTTGTACATTCTCCCCAGGTCTGCGAGGGTTTCTTCTGGGTGCTCCAGTTTCTTCCCGCCCTTCAAAATGTACGAGGGTTGCAGGCCAATTGGGTGTAATTGAGCAGCACGGGCTTGTGGGCCTGTTACTGTGCTGCATGTCTAACTTTGACATTTAAATTCATATTTCAAGGTAAACATTTTTAAAATGTCCTCAGGTTTCTGATGAAGTAAAGGTATTGGTGTGCTTTGTTCGGCATTGCATTGATGGCTTTGGATCAGGAAAATGTTCGAGGATAAGCTAATCCTCGCAGGTACGTTTTTGGAATGAAAAGACAGGAATATTCTGGAAGTCAGGATCAGGGTTAAGTGAAATAAACATATTAAAAGCCCTGTCAAGCTTGGTAGAGAAGTGTACATATTTAAAACTAAAGGAATGGTTCTCGCAGGGAGACAATGTCAGAATTGAAAAACTGGGAGACCTGACGAGACCTGACAAAATAAGATGGGAAGAAGTTTAAACAAGGTGGTTTTTTGAAATACTGACTACTGGTCACTCCCTACTTGAGGCTGGTTGAATTTAAGATCATTAAGGCTTTGATAATTCACTTTATCTCCATTTATTTTTAGAACCATAGAACATTACACCACAGAAGCAGGCCCCTTCAGCCCTTCTAGCTTGTGCTGAACTTTTTTTTTTTGCTTAGTTCCATTGGCCTGCACCCAGTCCATAGTCCTCTATATCTCTCCCATCTATGTACCAGTCTAAATTCTTCTTCAATGTTAAAATTGAGCCCACATTCACCACCTCAGCTGGCAGTTCATTCCAGTACTCTCTGCGTGAAGACATTCCCCCTCATGTTCCCCCTAAATTCTTCTCTTTTCGCCCTTAAGCCATGTTATCTGGTTTGTATCTTACCTATCCTCAGTGGAAAAAGCCTACCTATATTTACTCTGTCTATCTCCCTCATAATTTTAAATACCTCTATCAAATCCCTCATCCTTCTACACTCCAGGGAATAAGGTCCAAACCTATTTAACCTTTCCCTGTAATTCAGTTTCTGAAGTCTTCTCTGCATTCTTATTATCTTATTGATATCTTTCCTGTAGTTAGGCAATCAAAACTGCATACAATACTCCAAATTTGGCCTCACCAATGTCTTATAACACTTTGTCATAACATCCCAACTCCTATATTCAATACTTTGATTTATGAAGGTCAATAAGCCAAAAGTTGTCTTTATAACCCTATCCACCTGTGATGCCATTTTCAGGGAATTATGTATCTGTATTCCAAGATCCCCCTGTTCAACTGCACTCCTCGGTGCCCTACTATTTACCATGTTTGTCCTTCCAAAATGCAACATCTCACACATCTGCATTAAATTTCATCTGTCATTTTTCAGCCCATTTTTCCAGCTGGCATAAATCCATTTGCAAGCTTTGAAAACCTTCTTCGCTGTCCACAAGGCCTCCAACCTTAGTGTCATCTGCAAACTTGCTGATCCAATTTACCACATTTCATCTAAATCAGTGATAGCTGACAAACAACAATGGTCCCTGAGGCACACCATTAGTGCACTAATTAGTGCCAGAGCCCAACCTTGACTGACAGATGATGTAATTAGTGGCCGGACCCCAACTTTGATTGACAGGTGGTGTGACTTCCGAATAAGTTCCAGATGGAGGGGGAGGACGTGTGACCACCTGCAATACACACATTCCAGACAGGGGGGAACCCCATCTCCCCCACTCACCTCAAACCTTTGCCTTCTAGACTTCCCTTCACTGGGTGAAAGACAATGACTATTTTTTTGTAATTTCGGATTCCAGCTGCTGGAACATTTTTGATTCTCCATCATTTTTTTTTATAATTTTTTATTTAATTCTTCACTATGAACCATGTTAAAAATAATATATACAAACCTATTTAAACCTTTCCCTGTAATTCTGAAGTCTTCTCTGCACTCTTACTATATTATTGATATCTTTCCTGTAGTTAGGCAATCAAAACTGCATACAATACTCCAAATTTGGCCTCAGCATTAAAATATACACAGTGGCATTTTCATTTTTTCCTACCCTCCCCACCCCCTATAACTTAAAGCAAGAAATGAAAGAAAGAAGAAAAATAAATAAACAATAAAAGAACACAAAAGAAAAATAAATTGTGTCGTCCAAAATTTCATATTTAAATATTTTCGTACTTATATCTTATCACTTTGAGAGATGGTGGTCTGAAACTGGCAGTTTCTAATATATTCTATGTATGGTTCCCAAGTTTGTTCAAATAAAGCATATTTGTCTTTTAGATTGAAGGTAACTCAAAACGGTCAACCAGTTTACCTATCTCGGCTGCACCATTTCATCAGATGCAAGGATCGACAATGAGATAGACAACAGACTCGCCAAGGCAAATAGCGCCTTTGGAAGACTACACAAAAGAGTCTGGAAAAACAACCAACTGAAAAACCTCACAAAGATAAGCGTATACAGAGCCGTTGTCATACCCACACTCCTGTTCGGCTCCGAATCATGGGTCCTCTACCGGCACCACCTACGGCTCCTAGAACGCTTCCACCAGCGTTGTCTCCGCTCCATCCTCAACATCCATTGGAGCGCTCACACCCCTAACGTCGAGGTACTCGAGATGGCAGAGGTCGACAGCATCGAGTCCACGCTGCTGAAGATCCAGCTGCGCTGGATGGGTCACGTCTCCAGAATGGAGGACCATCGCCTTCCCAAGATCGTATTATATGGCGAGCTCTCCACTGGCCACCGTGACAGAGGTGCACCAAAGAAAAGGTACAAGGACTGCCTAAAGAAATCTCTTGGTGCCTGCCACATTGACCACCGCCAGTGGGCTGATAACGCCTCAAACCGTGCATCTTGGCGCCTCACAGTTTGGCGGGCAGCAGCCTCCTTTGAAGAAGACCGCAGAGCCCACCTCACTGACAAAAGGCAAAGGAGGAAAAACCCAACACCCAACCCCAACCAACCAATTTTCCCTTGCAACCGCTGCAATCGTGTCTGCCTGTCTCGCATCGGACTGGTCAGCCACAAACGAGCCTGCAGCTGACGTGGACTTTTTACCCCCTCCATAAATCTTCGTCCGCGAAGCCAAGCCAAAGAAAGAAAGAATTTTTTTCCAATGGAATACACTTGTTCATTTCTATGTACCATTGTTGTATTTTTAAGGTTGCTTCTGTTTTCCAAGTTATCATTATGAACTTTTTTGCTCCTGCAAGTGCAATTATAATAAATCTTTTTTGAGCCCTGTCTAATTTTAGACCTAATTATTTGTCTTTTGTGTTGTTTAACAGGAAGATTTTTGGATCTTTAAGTATCCTATTTTTTTGTAATTCTATTTATTATTAGGTTTCGATCCTCCCAAAAATTTTCACTTTTGTACATGTCCAAATTGGGTGCATCATTGTTCCAATATCTTGTTTACAATGGAGACATCTGTCTGATATTGTTGGATTCCATTCTTTTAACTATGTTGCCAAATGTATTGTATCATACGAAACCGAGTATTTATTGTATTACTCATGGGCCCTGCACATAGTTCCTTCCATGTTTCATTCTTTATTCATATATTTAAGTCTTTTTCCCAACCTTGTTTGGGGTTATATATTGCTTCATCATTTCCCTTGTATTGCAATTTGCTATACATGTTTGTAATATTTTTTTGACTATCTCAGTATCTGTAATTAAGTATTCATAGCAGCTACTCTCTGGTAGTCTTAGACTAGTTCCCAACTTTGTTTTAAATAAGTTTTCAACTGATAGTATGAAAATATTATACCATGTGATATTCCATATTTATTTTTTAACTGTTCAAATGTTAATATATTATTTCCATAAAAACAATCTTTTATTCTTTTAATTCCTTTTCTTGCCCATTCCTTGGAAAATAAATTGTCTATTGTAAAAGGAATTAATGGATTTTTGCATTAGTAACATTTTTGGTATTTGATAATTTATCATCTTTCACTCCAGATGTATTCTCTTCCATATTTTTAGTATATGATGTAGTTCTGGTAAATTGTTGTCTTGCTCCATTTTCTCATCCCACTTATAGAGTAAATGTTAAGGGACCTTTTTTCCTAATTTATATAATTCCATCTTGAGCCAATCCAGTTTTTCTCCCGACTGATAAAAATCTGATAAATATCTTAACTGTGCTGCCCTGTAATAGTTTTTGAAATTTGGTAGCTGCAATCCTCCTTGTTTATACACCCATATTAATTTTTCAAAAGCCACTCTTGATTTTTTACCCTTCCATAAAAATTTTCTTATTAATTTATTTTGTTTCATAAAATATTACCCTGTCAAGGGAATCGGTAGCATTTGGAACAAATGTTGTAGCCGTGGAAATACATTAATCTTTCCCTATTAAAGTTAATGGTAAATCTTTCCATTTTTCTAAATTTTTCTGTATTTTTTTTATTAATGGTTGGTAATTTAATTTATACAAATTATTTAAATTATTATCTATCCTGATACCAAGGTAGTATATGGCCTGTGATTGCCTTTTAAAAGGGGATTCCTTTTTACATTTTGTATAATCGACTTTGTTTATTGGCATCACTTCACTTTTATCAATATCAACCTTGTATCCTGATATCACCCCATATTCTTTCAATTTTTATATAACCTTTTTATTGATTTATATGAGTCTGTTAAATATACTATAATATCACCTGCAAACAAGCTAAGTTTAAATTCTTCCTCTTTTACTTTTATTCCCTTTATCATAGGTTCCCTTCTTATCAGCTCTGCCAATGGTTCCATAGCTAAAGCAAACAGGGAAGGTGATAATGGGCATCCCTGCCTTGTTGACCCACTCAATTTAAAGTGGTCTGAAACACATCCATTTGTTACCACTTTTGCCAAAGGACAGTGCTCTAATCCAATTAATAAAGTTTTCTGGTAATTTGAATTTCTTTAGTACTTTAAATAGATAATTCCATTCCACCCTATCAAAAGCTTTCTCTGTATTTTGAGCTATTGCCACAGATGGTGTTTTAATTATTTGTGCTGTATGGATTAAATTAATAAATTTACAGATATTATCTGCCACTCTTCCTTTGTTAAAAAAATCCTGTCTGATCTAGCACCACTAATTTCAGTAGTAATTTTGCTATTAATTTATAATCTGTATTTAGTAAAGATATTGTTCTATATGAAGCCAGTAACAGCGGATATTTTCCCATTTTTGGAATTACTCTAATTATTGTCATTTTACATGAACGAGGCCAATTCTGGGTCTCCTCCACCTGTTTCATTACCTCTAAGAGGGGAAGAATTAATAGATTATTGAATACCCTATAAAACTCTGTAGGAAATCCATCTTTGCCTTGCGCTTTATTATTTGGTAATGTCATTAGTGTATCCTGTATTTCTGTAATTGATAGGGGTTTTAGTAATTTATTTTGATCTTCCAATTGTAATTGGGGTAATTCAATGTTTGATAAAAAAAATCATCTATTTTGTCATTCTTCCCTAGATTTTTGGTTTGATACAATTGCTTATAATTTTTTTTTTAAATTCCATTTATCTCTAATGTGTTTATATGAGATCTGTTTATCCTCCTTCCTTGTTGCTATGAAAGCTTTTGTTGCTTGTTCTGTTTTTAGTTGGCAAGTCAACATTTTGTGTGTATTCTCTCCTAATTCATAATATCTTTGCTTTGTTTTCGTAATGTTTTTCTCCACTTTGTATGTTTGTAATGTTTCATATTTTAATTTTTTCTCTTTTTCTCTATATCTTCCCTTCTCATTAAATCTTTTTCTACAGTTACTATTTCTTTTTCCAACTCTTTTATTTCCCGATCATATTCTTTATTAATCTTGGTGGTGTAACTAATTATTTGTCCCCTTTCTTTGGCTTGGCTTCGCGGACGAAGATTTATGGAGGGGGTAAATGTCCACGTCAGCTGCAGGCTCGTTTGTGGCTGACAAGTCCAATGCGGGACAGGCAGACACGGTTGCAGCGGTTGCAGGGGAAATTTAGTTGGTTGGGGTTGGGTGTTGGGTTTTTCCTCCTTTGCCTTTTGTCAGTGAGGTGGGCTCTGCGGTCTTCTTCAAAGGAGGTTGCTGCCCGCCGAACTGTGAGGCGCCAAGATGCATGGTTTGAGGCGATATCAGCCCACTGGCGGTGGTCAATGTGGCAGGCACCAAGAGATTTCTTTAGGCAGTCCTTGTACCTTTTCTTTGGTGCACCTCTGTCACGGTGGCCAGTGGAGAGCTCGCCATATAACACTATCTTGGGGAGGCGATGGTCCTCCATTCTGGAGACGTGACCCACCCAGCGCAGCTGGATCTTCAGCAGCGTGGACTCGATGCTGTCGGCCTCTGCCATCTCGAGTACTTCGACGTTAGGGATGAAAGCGCTCCAGTGAATGTTGAGGATGGAGCGGAGACAACGCTGGTGGAAGCGTTCTAGGAGCCGTAGGTAATGCCGGTAGAGGACCCATGATTCGGAGCCGAACAGGAGTGTGGGTATGACAACGGCTCTGTATACGCTTATCTTTGTGAGGTTTTTCAGTTGGTTGTTTTTCCAGACTCTTTTGTGTAGTCTTCCAAAGGCGCTATTTGCCTTGGCGAGTCTCTTGTCTATCTCGTTGTCGATCCTTGCATCTGATGAAATGGTGCAGCCGAGATAGGTAAACTGGTTGACCGTTTTGAGTTTTGTGTGCCCGATGGAGATGTGGGGGGGCTGGTAGTCATGGTGGGGAGCTGGCTGATGGAGGACCTCAGTTTTCTTCAGGCTGACTTCCAGGCCAAACATTTTGGCAGTTTCCGCAAAACAGGACGTCAAGCGCTAAAGAGCTTGCTCTGAATGGGCAACTAAAGCGGCATCGTCTGCAAAGAGTGGTTCACGGACAAGTTTCTCTTGTGTCTTGGTGTGAGCTTGCAGGCGCCTCAGATTGAAGAGACTGCCATCTGTGCGGTACCGGATGTAAACAGCGTCTTCATTGTTGAGGTCTTTAATGGCTTGGTTCAGCATCATGCTGAAGAAGATTGAAAAGAGGGTTGGTGTGAGAACGCAGCCTTGCTTCACGCCATTGTTAATGGAGAAGGGTTCAGAGAGCTCATTGCTGTATCTGACCTGACCTTGTTGGTTTTCGTGCAGTTGGATAACCATGTTGAGGAACTTTGGGGGGCATCCGTTGCGCTCTAGTATTTGCCAAAGCCCTTTCCTGCTCACGGTGTCGAAGGCATTGGTGAGGTCAACAAAGGTGATGTAGAAATTTGTCTGTTACCAAATTTGTATTTGTCTATATTTTGATTTGTTGTTCTATGTATTCCCAAAAGCCTTGCCTTTTTAACAATATAGGGTTTAGCCTCCATTTATATGTTTTTGGTGGAATATCCTCCAAAGCAATTGTCAATAACAAGGGTGAGTGATCTGATAAAAGTCTTTCAAACTCTCCCCTGAATCTGAGACAACAATGAGAACATGTCAATCCTAGAACAGGTTTTTTTATCTGTTTGAATAATATGAATAATCTCTTTCTTTTGGGTGTTGTTTTCTCCATATATCGATTAACTTCATATCATACATTGATCTTCACAATTGTATCTATTGATGGGTCTAAGTTAAAATTAAAGTCTTCCCCTAGTAAATTGTGTCCCTGTGTTTCTGCTATCTTTAAAAAAATGTCCTGCATAAATTCCTGGTCATCTTCATTATGTGCATAAATGTTCAACAAGTTCCAAGATTCTGAATAAATCTGGCACATCATCATTACGTATCTACCTGCTGGGCCTGTTATTACTTTCTTTATCTTAATTGGCAGAATCTTATTAACCATATAACATATAACCATATAACAATTACAGCACGGAAACAGGGCAATTTGGCCCTTCTAGTCTGCACTGATCCAAGTATCCTCCTCTAATCCCACTTACCAACACTCTGCCCATATCCCTCCATCCCCCTCCCATCCATAAACTTATCCAACTCTTTCTTAAATGAGAAAATTGACTCTCCGCCACCACCTTTCCCGGAAGCCCATTCCACACAGTAACCACTCTCTGAGTAAAGAAGTTCCCCTTCATGTTACTCCTAAACCTTTGCTCATCAACTCTCAACCCATGACCTCTTGTATCCATCTCTCCTATTCTCAATGGGAAAAAGCCTTTCCACATCAACTCTATCGATCCATCTCATTATCTTAAACACCTCTATCAAATCCCCTCTCAGCCTTCTACCTTCCAAGGAATAAAGATCTAATTTGCTCATTCTTTCCTTATATTCCAGATGCTGAAACCCAGGCAACATTTTTGTAAATCTTCTCTGCACTCTCTCTATCTTGTTAATATCCTTCCTATAAATTGGTGACCTGAACTGCACACAGTACTCTAAATTTGGCCTCACCAATGCCTTGTACAGTTTCATCCCTGATCAGACCCTGTCCCTCCATATACTTAAATATACTATCTCTAAGAACGCTTTCCATCAATTTACCTACCACAGACATCAAACTTACAGGCCGATAATTACTAGGCTTGCTCCTCAAACCCTTTTTAAACAAAGGAACCACATACGCAACATGTTGATCCTCCGGGACTACACCCGTCTCTAATGACATTTGAAAAATCACTGCCAGAGCCTCCACTATTTCCTCACTAACTTCTCTCAAGGTCCTGGGGAAAATCCTGTCAGTCCCTGGAGACTTATCCACCTTTATATATTTTGAAAGCTCCAGTACTCACCTCTTTCTTAATCACTATAGTCTCCATATTTACCCCCTTTGCTTCCTTTACCCTGCAGAGTTCAATATCCTTCTCCTCAGTAAATACTGAGGAAAATAAATTGTTCAAGACCTCCCCCATCTCTTTTGGCTCCACACATATTTGTCCTTTCTGATTCTCTATTGGATCAACTTTGTCTCTCACTTTCCTTTTGCTATTTACATATTTGTAGAAACCCTTTGGATTTATTTTCACCCTGCTTGCTATAGCCACCTCATACCTTCTTTTAGCTTTTCTAATTTCTTTCTTAAGATTCTTTTTACATTCAATATAGTACCCAAACATCTACTTTTTTCCCTGTTTCTTATATTTATTGTAGTACTCCCTCTTTTTTGAAACCTAATATTAGCAACTCCCCTGGCTTTTGAATTGCATAATGATGTCACTACATGATTTACCCAGTCTCCCTTCAGTTTGCAGTGTTCTCACTCAGTTAAGTGTGTTTCTTGTATAAATGCTACATCTATTTTCTCCTTTTTAAGTTGTGTCAGTAACTTTTTTCTCTTCATTTGAGTGTGAATTCCATTAATATTAATAGTCATATAGTTCAATGTACTCATCTTACCCATCTGCTTTCACCTCTTCAACCCCTCCATTTCTCTTCTTCTAAAATCACTCTTTTAATTGTTCTTACTCTTTACTATACACATAGGAAAATAACAAAAACCATAAGAAAACCAAAGAATACTATTAAAGAAAACAACATTAAATCCTCCATTACTGAGTTGCCCTTGCCACTCCCTTTCCTACATGGTATGTACTGCAGATGTCAACAGATTTCGCTGTGGGCAGATCTTCCCCCCCTTCCCAGCCCTCAGAGAAATCAGTACATATTATTCTTAAAAATATAACAATGCCTTTTTTTAAAACCTTTTTTTCTTAAACATCTGTACTCAAACTATTAACATTCCAACTTATTTACATTATCTTAACTGTCCTTTTAGTATTTCCTTTACTCCTCTTCTTGTTGCTTATTTGATAATTGATCTAAAAAGTGATGAGCTTCTTCTGGATCTGAAAACGGTCAATTTTTCCCACTATGGATGAATACCTTCAACACTACTGGATGCCGTAACACAAAGTAATAACCTTTTTTTCCATAGTAGTTTTTGCTAAATTAAACTCCTTTCACTTCTTTAAAAGTTCAAAGCTAATATCTGGACTTTTTAAAAAAATTTCCCATTGTACTCCAATGGTTCCTTATTTTTTTCACTCTTTTCATTGCCAGTTCCAATATTTTCTCTTTTGTTGTATGTCATCGTAGTTTTATTAGTATGGAACACAATTTCTGCTGTGGCTGTGTCTTTGGCATCAATGCTGTGTGGGCTCTTTCAATTTCTATTTCTTCTACTCCCAAGATCTGTGGGATCCATCTTTTTATAAATCCTTTTATATCTGTCCCTTCTTCACATTCTTTCAGGCCCATTATTTTTATATTATTTATGTCTGCTGAAATTCTCTAAAATGTCGATTTTTGGGGGCCAATAAATCATGTTTCTTCTTAATCTCCATCTTCCAATTTTTCTCTTAACTCATTCACTTCCATCTTCACACCTATCCCTCTGTCTTCCACTTCATCACCTCATTTTCTCATGTCTGTTATAGCATTCTCCATTCTTCGCATTTTTACATCTGTCTCTTGTATGGTTTTTATAATAGTACTGAACTCAGCCCTTATTGTTTCCATTAGAATCTTTATTTGACCGTCAAAGTATTCCTTATCAATCATCTGCTTCTGTTTTTCACCTTGTATTTTTTTCTTGTTTTTATCTTCCTCTTGAACTTCTTTCTCTTGCTCCATTTCTTGGCTCCGTGTTGATCCTGCTCCTACTGGTGTCTTCGCTGTGGCCTCTCCCATTGCCGAGTCAGTGTCTTGCTGTTGGCGTCCTTTTCCCCCTCAGCATCCTCTTTACAATGCGTACCGTGCATGCGCAAGTCGTCACGCATCCACACTGGCATTTCTTTATCAGGCTCTGCAAGCCAACGTTCCAGACCACCCCTGGGGTCTTAGGAAGAGCTCCCTGCTCCCAGACACCAGTAAGACCTTTCTTGTTTTTCTCCGGTGATTTCTTTATTTCTTCTTCACTTGTCATTGTAGTCTTTTTCTTCTTTGGAGCCATCTTCAAGTTCTTTTTATCTTCTGACTTTTTTATGTTTTTCTTCTCTGCCTTGTTTTTCTACCCTTCTTTTCCAACTTTATCTGTGGAGGGCTGGTTCTCCCTAACCAGTCACTACTCCATCACGTGACCCCTCCATTCTCCTTCCTGAGAAAATTTGAACAGCCTAGCAAGCCACCAGAAAAAGAAATACATTTAAACACAAGGAAAACATGAAAATCTGTAGATTCCGTGGTTGAAGTAAAAACACTCAATGCTGGAGAAACTCAGCAGGTCAAACAGTATCCTTTACACAGTAAAGGTAAAAATACATAACCAACGTTTTCTTTCATCAAGATATGGAAAAATGTTGGCAGGCAACCGAGCAAAAGGGGTGATAAGTGGAGAAGGGAGGGAGGGGACAGCAGCGAAAGTTGGTTATGTATTTTTACCTTTGCTCTATAAGGACACTGTTGGACCTGCTGGGTTTCTCCAGCATTGTGTGTTTTTTACATTTAATGACAAACTACGAATACTGTAAATGTGAAATAAAAGCATAACATGCTGGAAACATTCTGCAGGCCAGGCAATATCAGTGGAAACAGAGACCGAGTTCACATGTCCCTTGATTAAATCTGGGCAACGAGGGGTGACTGGACTACATCTCCCAGCATTCCACTTTCTCCATGCGTGCACATGCGCCTGAGTACGCGCTTGTGCAGAGAGCGGTGGTGGTGTGGGGAGCCTCTGCCCCGGTCGTGGGATGAACAGTGTTGCTCCGCTGTGAGAGGCCCGGGCCTGGGATTTTGCAGGTAGGTGCAGGGCAGAGAGCGGTTGGGGGTCCGGGATCTTTGTCCTCCGGCTGATTTCATTGTCTTTTGCCTTTAGATGTCGGGCCTGCCCGCCATCCCGCTGCTGATCAACCTGGGCTGCTCGGTGCTCGGCTTCCTGGGCACCGCCGTCCTCATCCCGGCCTTCAAGCAGCACTTCATAGTGGCTCGACTGTACGGCATCGACCTGAACAAAAGCTCCAGGCAGCAAGTGTGAGTGTGGGGCGGGCAGTGAGGGCCTGGCGTGAGTCTGCCCTGTTCCGGACAGGGCTGCTTGGGGCAGGTTGGTCCTGTTCCCTGTGGCTGGGCTGTTTGGGACAGGTTGGACCTGTTCCCTGTGGCTGGGCTGTTTGGGGCAAGTTGGACCTGTTCCCTGTGGCTGGGCTGTTTGGGGCAGGTTGGACCTGTTCCCTATGGCTGGGCTGCTTGGGGCAGGTTGGACCTGTTCCGGACAGGGCTGCTTGGGGCAGGTTGGACCTGTTCCCTGTGGCTGGGCTGCTTGGGGCAGGTTGGACCTGTTCCCTGTGGCTGGGCTGCTTGGGGCAAGTTGGACCTGTTCCCTGTGGCTGGGCTGCTTGGGGCAGGTTGGACCTGTTCCCTATGGCTGGGCTGCTTGGGCCAGGTTGGACCTGTTCCCTGTGGCTGGGCTGCTTGGGGCAGACTGAGTATGTCCTTGTGACTGGGAACAGCTGGGCTACTCACGGCCACACCACTGTTAACCTCTGGATCAGGAAGGGTTTTGCTGGAAGGGACTGGGTGACATTGAAGTAAATGGCACAGGAATAGGCAGTTCAGGCTCCATCGGGTACGGCAACCAGGAGAGGCAAGTTATGCAATGTATCAGACTAGTTACTGACATTAGGATGAAGAGTGCCAACTGGGAGAAGTATAGTATGATAGAAATGTCGCACTGTGCCTTTGGCAGTTTGATGGGGTAAAAACTGAGGTCTTACAGCTCAAATGTCTTGCATCCTAGTATCCTCAGAGACAATCAAGATGGAGGGTGCTTTGGCTGTTGTCTTTTTTTAAAAAATCTGTTTATTCTGAAGAAGTGTCAGAGGATTAAAACTGCAGATCTGGCACCCTACTCAAAAAAAAGGGAGGGAGGAAAAAGGTGCAGTTATTGATTAGCTGATCATTTGATGTTGGAAAAATATTATTAAGGAAGTATGGCAGATGTTGGAACGAGGAGCAAAAAAGTCTGCTGGAGGAACTCAACAGTCATGTAGCATCAGTGGGAGAAAAAGAATGGCTGACGTTTCAGGTCAAACTCCTTTTGTCAATTCAAAAACATTGACTATTTTTATGTGCCAATTTGATCATTCATTTTAAAAATTACCATTTACATTCTGATACATTTCTTGTATTTGGGATAAACGATTGCTCATTTGTCTCACAGCCCAGAACGGTAATTTGGTCAGAGTTGGCATGGCTTCATGAAAGGGAAATCAAATCTGACCACTGTATCCATACCAGTCTTGTTACCTTTAAACCTAATCTCATTTGGCTGCATTAGGTCCAGATCTTTATATCCCTCAGCTAACCAAGTGCTTGTCTTAACATGTATTAAATTTGGTGATTGCATTTGATTCCACGCCACCGCTTGCCCCTCGAATCCCCTTTAAAACTCCTTCCTCTCGTCTTAAACTAAGGCTCATTTGTTTTTGATTCCCTGGTATGGAAAAAGATTCTATCTAGTGTAGGCAGCATAGCCAGCGCAGCATTAGTGCAGCACTGTTACAGCACCAGCGACCTTGGTTTCAATACAGCACTGTGAGAAGTTTCTCTCCATGTTTTCATGGGTTTCCTCCAAGTGCTCCAGTTTCCTTCCACCTGGATGTAATTGGGTAGCATAGGTTCATGGGCCGGAAGGGCCATATGTCTAAGATTTAAAAAAAATTATTTGCTTCTTATTTTATACACCTCAGTTCAACCCTCAGCCTGCTTCTCTACAGGGTAAACCAACCCAATCTCTCCAATCTTCTTGTATTTAAAGTCTGCCAATCCAGGAAATATCCTGGTGAAAAAAATACAACGTGCCAGAGGAACTCAGTGGGTTGTGGAGCATCAGTGGGAAGAAAAAAAAATAGTCAATGTTTTTGAATTGACAAAAGGAGTTTGACCTGAACCGTCAGCCATTCTTTTTCTCCCACTGATGCTACATGACTGTTGAGTTCCTCCAGCAGACTTTTTTGCTCCTCGTTCCAACATCTGCAGTCTTTCATGTGTTCCTAATGTCCTGGATGAATTAGGGTGCTGGTGGAAGGTTGCTTTTCTGATTGGAAGTCCGTGACCAATGGTGTACGGCAAGAAGCGGTGCTGGGACCCTTTTTGATTGTAATGTATACTAACCACTTGGCTGTGAATGTAGGACAGAGGATTAGTGAGTTTGACCACTTCTGACTCTCGTAATCTCAGGCAAATGTAGTAGATGCAACAACTGCCCATTTTATCTCTTTCCTTCTCACCAGTTTGGAATACAAATAGTGTTTCCTAATGTACCCATAATTTACTTGGTATTCACAGACACCTCTATGTTGGAGAAACCAAGCCCAGATTAGGTGCCCCTTAGCAGGACACCTCCATTTAGTCAACGGCACACCTGAGCTTCTTTAATTCTCCATTCCACTTCCATTCTGGACCTGTCTTCAGCCTTCTATTTTGCTACAATGGTTCCCAAAATAAGCCGGAGGAACACCTCACCTCATTTTGGGTCCATTGAAGCCCTCAAGTCATGAATTTGAATTTTCAGATAACCTCTATTTTTCTGTCCATGGATATAGCTTTTATTTTTCTGTTTCAACTTTCTTCTCTCTCCTTCAGTTTTTAATTGTTACCTTAGCAGTTTTGATCTGCATCTCATCACAGATAACCCCCCCCCCCCTCCCATCAACCCCTCCCTCTCTTTTCAATTTGCCACATTTGTGTTTTCATTTTCCTGCTTCTGATGGAGTCCCTGCCCTGAAGTGTTAGTTCTTTTAAATTCTCAACTTAAAGCTGCTTCATCAACCTGAGTGTCTTCAGAACTTTGTTTCTTGTTTTGGATTTCTAGTAACTGCCTTTGGTTTTTTTTCTGCTCTTCAAAATGGTGCCATCAGGTTGTTAATGTTCTCCAGGCAGCCAGGCCATGGTTTTAATGTCTCCTCCACTCCGTAATGCTGAGAAAGTGCTGGATGTGTGACGAACTTATCCTCATCTCAGAAACAAACTTGTTTGTAACCAAGGCTGATTCCCAGCAGAATCATCTTGGGGTCTAAAATTATTAGCTTCCTACAGACGATTCAGGGTTATCAAAACATCTAAATTGTGGTATGATTTTCAAAAAGATATTGTAATACTTTCTAGATCAAAGGGCTGTAAGTTTGCTTTGCAGGTAAACATCCGATTGTATGCATGTATGTGCCAATTTGATCATTCATTTTAAAAATTACCATTTACATTCTGATACATTTCTTGTATTTGGGATAAACGATTGCTCATTTGTCTCACAGCCCAGAAGCACAAGGGGTAATCAGTGGCGTGGTCTTCCTCATCATTCTTTTCTGTTTCATTCCTGTTCCCTTTCTGCACTGCTGGGTGAAGGAGCAGTGCATCACCTTTCCTCATGATTTGGTAAGTTATCTCCTTCCTTCCCTCCCTATTAATACCTAATGTTGGCTATCAATTACATCAGTCATATTGTTTTATGTTACTGGTTCTGATTTTTAAACTGAAATATCTGTCTGCAACACCCTTTGAGACTCTTGAATACTAGGATGACAAAGGAGCTTATGTATGATCTCAGCAGACGTGGCACAGACACTGGTGAGCATTTTTAATAAAGCCTTAATTGACATTTAATGTAGCATTACATTAATTTGAAATCTACTGATGGATATCTCGTGTGTTAATCTTATCACAATATTTTCCCTCAGCTGTACATTCCAGAGATCACACCCAATTAATTTGAATCATTGTAATGCCAAGCTAATTTGTCATGGTTTTACGGCACACAAAAAGGCCCTTGGGTCATCCATGTCCAGGCTGATCATCAAGTTCTAATCCCATTTACTGTAGTTTATTGTGCCCTTGCTATTCATGTGCTTATTTAGAGGCTTCTTTAATGTTATGAGAATCTGTGTTCACCTCCTTCTCAGGTAGTGTGTTCCAGATTCTGATGTTCCTCAGAAATCCTTTTCACCTCACCTTAAATCTATGCCCCTTGGTCATTGGCATCTTGACCATGGGGAAAATTTTCTTGCCCTTTCTTTTATTTATGCCAATCATATTTTTGTCATACTCTCCTATTTCTCTCAGGTCTCATTTTCCACCACCCCAACCTTGTGAATTTACTCCATCTACAATCAATGGTCTCTACACAATCAATCAATTGGTTTCCTGTGCTTCAGATCCTACTTTAACCCAAATGTTTTGTGCATTCACAGTTCTAAAGTTAGTTTAACACAGCTGATACCAGTGAACAGGAAAACAAAAACATAGGCATTATTCTCTCAAGATTTAAAATAAAAGCAGAAGCCACTGGGTCATTTGGAACCTTGCTCTGCCAGGGTCCCAATGTCCTGGGCAACAGTATATTCTACCCACTACTTATTCACTGAGACAACCAGAGACTGCATATGCTTGAATCTGGACCAAAAAAAAACAAATTGCTGGAGGTAGATGGTGTGGTGAAGAAGGCATTTGGAATGTTGGCCTTCATAAATCGGAGTATTGAATTCAAGAGTAGGGAGGTTATGATGAAATTGTACAAGGCATTGGTGAGGCCAAATTTGGAGTACTGTGTACAGTTTTGGTCACCAAATTATAGGAAAGATATAAACAAAATAGAGAGAGTGCAGAGAAGGTTCACGAGAATGTTGACAGGATTTCAGGGTCTGAGGTGTTTAAGATTTTAAAAGGGACAGACAGAGTAAATGTGGATAGGCTTTTTCAATTAAGAAAGGGGGAGATTCAAACTAGACATGGTTTAAGATTGAAGGGGGAAAATTATAAGGGGAACATGAGGGGAAATTTCTTTACGCAGAGGGCGGTGGGGATGTGGAATGAGCTTCCGGCAGACGTGGTCGAGGCGGGATCATTGGTTACATTTAAGGAAAGACTGGATCGTTACATGGATAGGAGGGGACTAGAGGGGTATGGACCGGGTGCAGGTCAGTGGGACTAGGAGGGTGGGGATTTGCTACGGCATGGACTAGTAGGGCCGAACTGGCCTGTTCTGTGCTGTAAGTGGTTATATGGTTATATGGAACTCTCTGTCGACCAGCATCTGTAGTGGAAAATGGACAAATTAAGATCCTTTATGTAATGATTTCCATTCCATGTTTACCTATATTAGTGTTTAGCTCTACTAACCAAAATGTGTAGTGATTAATGGTATTAACAAAGGAGCTACTGATTACTTTATAAAGCAAGGATCTTCTCATTTCTCCATTCCTTAAAAAATCTGACATGCTTTATTTTAATCTTCCCTTATGCCAACGTATTACAATGCAGAATGCACTTTTCATGGGAAAAGTACCTTTTACCACACTGCAGCGAATTGATGTATTAGTGCCCTGTCTCACAATGATATGATTATGTGATACACACTTCACAAATTTAAAATAATAATCAAACTCAAACCATGTAAGAAAATGAAAAAAACTTTCAAATGTGCCAGACTTGATTTAATGCAACTCCGATATGTAGTCTTCTTGGACATCCAAAAGAAGTGTAATAGGTTGTGATGTGCAACAAAAGTTATGTCAAGCTCCGCTCAGTACAAATCTGTGTTGACAAGTGTTTATGCCATGATGTAACATGAATTTTTGCTCTCAGTTTGTGCAGTTGATTGGGGCCCTGCTTGCAATCTGCTGCATGATCTTTCTAGGCTTTGCTGATGATGTCCTGAACTTGCAATGGAGACACAAGTTGCTGTTGCCAACCATGGCCTCCTTGCCCCTACTCATGGTGTACTTCACCAATTTTGGCAACACCACAATCGTAGTGCCAAAACCCTTGCGCATTTTTCTGGGCCTCCATTTGGACTTGGGTAAGTTCAGGAGGTACAATGAAAGTTGGGCATTTTTGTTATCCTAACATGTGTTAGGTCGAATTGTTTATCCTTGAGGAGTCTGAGTAGGGGTTAACGTTGAACAAAATGTGCACTGAACACATAAACGTGCAACTTTTGCCTCAGGTTTTGCTCATTTATAATCTCTTTATCATGCACACATTTTGTTGTATCCTGTACCCATTTAAATTGGACAAATTATAAGTTGTGCAGATTTGGGTCATCCAACCAAACTACCCTGCGTTTGTCCAAGATGAAAGAATTTAAGTTTGTAATTAACCAAAATGAAAAGGGAAGTTGGCAATTTCCATAAAAGTTGATGTAAATTTAAGATTTGAAATATTATTAAAAATGGAATTTTAAGGAAATTCATGAACTTTATTACAATTGGTGTTTTCTAGAACCAGTATTTATTAAAAGAGGAAGATGTTGGCGTGTTGTGATATCGATTTAGGAAAGCAATATTCTGTGAATTGGTAAAGAGAATAATCTCAAAAAGGATGAAATAAACATGCATAGGTTTTCATAGATATCTGATGGCAGATGAGAAATGATAAACAGCTGATATGAAAGTAAAGTTTTTAACATTTTAAGTATATATTAAAAATAACTTATCTCGGCTTTATGTTTGTATTTAATTAGGAATTCAAGAATTTTGATGTAAAAATAATACAGCAGGATTTGATGTTACTGGGAACCAAATTGTGAAGTGTAGTTTCTATTCTAAGTGACTGATGAAATACATACGCCAGCACCCATGTGTTTTTTTTTTGTTTCGTTTCGTCTCTTTCAGGAATTCTCTACTATGCATACATGGGAATGCTGGCAGTATTCTGCACAAATGCCATCAATATTCTGGCTGGCATTAATGGTATTGAGGCTGGGCAGTCTCTAGTGATTGCTATGTCAATCATCATTTTCAATTTAATAGAATTAAATGGTGAGTTAATATGTCTATCAAATTTAAACCTTCTTAAAGACTGAGTTGTTCATTTTATTTTACTTGTATTGCATAACTTGTTTGTGGATGGAGTTTTAATGTGAAGCCATCCAATTCCAAACATCCAGTTCACAATGATATGGGTCTATAATGGGATATTATCCATTTGTAGCTTATAGAGTTGTTTGGGTTCCACGATCTAAACTTGGTCAGCAAGAATGCTGTTGTTAGGGTTGGAAAGCATAGAGAAAAGTGAAGATCATTGGATTCCTGTGAAACCACACTCAAACATGAGTGGGCAGAACAAGCTAACAGAGGAATGGTGTCCTCTTGTTCTTATATTTATGAAATCTGCTGTCTTGAGGCTTGACAACATTGGGATGGGGTAATATTTGGAGACGACAAACTTTCTATTCATCATTTGCAGAGTTCCTGGAACTATTCAGCAGGGGCAATATGCACCTCCCCCCACCAGTCCATTTCTCCCCCTCCTCTCTTTTCTCCCCACACTCATCAGAAAATATTTTTATTTATTTGGTAGGAGAGAAATATAGAAGAAACCAACTAAACAACCTTCACAGGGGAGGGGACCCATAACTTTGAGCAGAGTCCTAAGGGGGCCATAGCCAAAAAAATGCTTGAGAATGGCTGGTCGAGAGCATCAGAGAAGTGTTTAAATCAGAGGAATAAAGCAATATGTCACAACAGTTACAGGAAGTTGAATTCTGTTTCGTTCAGGGAATTGATATTTTAAAATGTTTTTCTTTTTCTTAGGTGACTACAAGGATGACCACATATTCTCCTTGTACTTCATGATGCCCTTTTTCTTCACCACTTTAGGACTCTTATATTATAATTGGTATAGTAACATTTTTACATTTGTCTTGTTTCACGTCAGATAGTCAACACCAGATAGGTTGATATCTGATCAATTAAGGTATAGATTTGCCTGGAGTTGGCAATACTGAAATTTGCCCTGTCTTTTTCACTGCCCTGTGCTTTACGTAGAATGGGTTCTAACTCCACACTGATAATTGTGCAAAGTAACATAATGTTGTATTTAGCCAGCACTTTTAATATAGCAAGATTAACATCAAACAAAATTTTACACACTACTTTTAAAAGAACAGATTAAATGGTTAAAAGTAGTTTTATGGCTATAAGTTTGAAACTTGGGGCAGTTTTGTTAGACCTGGTTGAAGGAATGGCCGTGGACAATTTGTCAAATTTGATCACAAGGGCAAAATGCCAGTTTGCTCGCAGGATGTATACTAGATTATAAGCCAACAGCACACCTTTTCCACCCTTTATAGATCTTTTGTTAATGTGTGCAAAAACAGTATATAATTTATGTTCCAGTTAAGGTTCTCTTGTCCACAACTCATTGAAATAAAAGCTGCTGTTTTTCTCCATGTGGTAGGGGCTGGCATTAGCTGTCAGGATTCCTTATGCAGAAAATATGGAAGTAGACATGGAAGAGAAAGATGGTCCAATTTATTACACAAAGGAATGATGGCTGGGGTAGCATATCATTGAATGATATCATCTGCAGGGTTAAGCCTTGTTTCATGGTGATTCTTTGAATGCATTTCATCCACATTTCAATACCTTCATTAGTTGGAGGTGGCCCTTGGTGAAAATTGCAAATAGATTGTAAGGAAGATCTACAGGCTTTAGTATTTGTGGGCTTCCCAGCATCCTGTTTCTCTCAATTTTTTTTAGTATATTGTGTCCAACCTGGAAAAAGTATGATGCGAAATGTGAATCTACTTTGTGTAATGGGAATCATGGTTATGGGGGGTGGTCACTGCATGCATGAAAGGCAGTAGGTAGAAAGATGAGACTTTTAAATTTCTTACTCCAATGGGGCTTTATTTGTACAGGCCAAAGGTTGGGGGCTGGGTCATAGTTTGTGGCATAAGGTCATTGTAACTTGTGTCACTTTGTATGCTGCAGGTATCCTTCCAGCGCCTTTGTGGGCGACACATTCTGTTACTTTGCAGGAATGACCTTTGCAGTGGTTGGGATCCTTGGCCATTTCAGCAAGACCATGATGCTGTTTTTCATCCCTCAAACACTCAACTTCCTCTACTCAGTGCCTCAGCTTTTCCGCATGGTTCCATGCCCGCGACACCGAATACCAAGGTAATTTTGCTTACAACGTGCCCTTTCTTCAAATCAAGATTCCAGCTTTTCCAGGGCATTGCAGGTCTCCAGTGAGGCAAGCTAATCTAATCTAGTGGGCGGGTGCTTTCTGAAAACTCGCAAAGCTTTGGTGCCTAATATTAAAATATTGAAGGCTGATGAAGGGTGTGGGCACCAAAGGGCTTCCAATTAGCTCATGCCCTTTAGACCCAAAATTCAGAAGATAAGTGAAAATATCTTGTCAATAGTCCCTGTATTGCACATAATGTACAACTAATATGTGCCTGTAAACCAGGCATTCTCACTGGAGGCCATGTGACCTCCTTGGAGGCCACAGCATATTGGGGGGGGGGGGAGGCCGTAAACTGAAATCCTAAATATTTTTTGTCATTGGTAGGAGAGAAGTATGGAAGAAACCAACATGGGGAAGGGGGCCAATAAACTTTGAGCAAAGTCGTAAGTGGGGGCATAGCCAAAAAAAATGTTAAGAATGGCTGCAGTAAACCATACATAAATAGTAATTTTTTTCCTTCTTTCCTTATCCAGGCTAGATCCCAATACTGGAAAGCTGGGCATGAGTTACTCAAAATTTAAAACTAAAGAGATGCCTAAACTTGGAGACTTAATATTAAAGGTACTTGCTTTATTAGAATTAGTGCATGATCTGTTGCCTTGGATAGGATGCAGTTTTTAAAATTATTGGCTGAGTTTTTTTTATTACCACTTAAAGTCAATTGCATAAGATAATAAGACAAAGGAGCTGAAATAGGCTAGTCAGCCAATTGAGTCTGCCTCACCATTCAATGATGACCTTATCCATTTTCCTATTTAGCCCCTTCTCCCCATAACCTTTGATACCCAAGCTAATCAAAACCTATCAATCTCTATCTTAAATCCACCCAATGACATGGCCTTTGCAGCTGCCTATGGCCAAAAAAATTCCATCTATTTACCACCCTTTGGCTGCAGAAATTCTTTTGCATTTCTGTTCTAAGCAGCTGCCCATTAATCTGTGCCCTCTTACATAGAACACTACAGCACAGTACAGGCTCTTTGACCCTTGATGTTGTGCCATCCTATAAATTGTTCCAAAGGTGCTAAACTCTCCCCACCTCCTAATCCTCTATTTTTCTTTCATCCATGTGCCTGTCTAAGAATCTCTTAAATGCCCCTAATGTTTCAGCCTCCAACACCATCCCTGACAAGGCATTCCAGACACCCACAACTCTGTATATAAAATAATTTGTCCCTGATGTCTCCCCTAAACTTCCCTCCCTTTACTTTGTACATATGTCATCTGGTGTTTGTTATTCCTGCCCTTGGAAAAAGGTGCTGGCTGTCCATCCTATCTATGGCTTTCAGAATTTTGTAGACTTCTATTAAATCTCCTCTCATCCTTCTACGCTCCAAAGAGAAAAGTCCCAGCTAACCTTGCCTCATAAGACTTGTTTTCCAATCCAGGCAATATCCTGATAAATCATCTTTGCACCCTCCCTATAGCTTCCAGATCCTTCCTATAATGAGGTGAACTGAACACAATACTCCTAAGTGTGGTCTTACCAGAGATTTGTGCAGAGACCTCTCTGCAAGCCCTTTCTATTCTGACCACACCTGGATCAAGGTCCTTTTGTGAATTCTGAAGCAAAATATTTATTTAGGACCTCCCCATCCTCCTTTGCCTCCAGGCCCATGTTGCTTCCTTTATACTTTAGCGGCCCCTCCTTTATACTTTAGCGGCCCCACCTTCATTCTTGTGCTAGACTCTCCCACCATGAGAAACAACCTTTCTACATCTACTCCATGTATTTCAACATTTGAAATGTTTTCCATGAGATCCTCCCTCATTCTCTTTAAATGCACTTTTACTGCAGGCACTCTTTAAAAATTCAAACAAAAAGCAATGAAAATTCCTGGGGAAAACCAATTAGGGGTTTTCTGTTGTGTCAGACGGAGTTAACAGCTCAAAATATTTCAGTCTGGTTCAGATATATCTGCATTTCCGTGAACATGTATTTTGTAAAATGATAATCCTAGAGTTTGAAGAATGCTTTCCTTTGCATGGAGAGGAATAGGGAAACTGGTTCTTCAGTTTGAGGCAACGAATTGAAGTAGTTTGATAGACATCACTGTATTTGATATCCCTCCTTTGTTGGTTCTGCTTCAGAATTAAACACCTTAAGAGTATATTAATTGCAATATATAACATGCACAAAAGTGGATACATCAAATCAGACTTACTCTTATCTGCACAATTTCCATTTTGCTTATCAATATCCTGTTAAAGATGGTTTTATCTTTAATTCAGGCATAAAAATCATTCTGCTTCTTAAGTCTCTTTAATTCTGCAAGATCCAGTTCACGTAAATTTATTTATTTTTTTTAATTTTGCACTAAGATGATTTTTATTTGAAATTATTTCCACTTAAAATTGAAGCTAATAAATAAAAATATACATGTGCTGAGTCAGAATTTCAAACGGGAAAATATTGAAAATTCTCAGCAAGTTAGACTGGAGCAGTGCAGAGAGGAACAGGATTAATGTTTCAGGTGGAGAGATGCAAGAGACTGCAGATGCTAGAATTTGGGAGGAACTCAGCATCTGTGGACAAGGGTGAGGGATTATTGACACTTCGGGTGGAGATGCTGCATCAGTGCTGAGAGTGGAGAGAGAAGAAAGCCAGTATAAAGAGGAGAGATGGCCAGTTAATCACCTTTCATCAGACTCAGAAACTGGAAATAAAACAGGTTTTTGAAATGCAGAATTGATGGGGAGTGTGTGAGTTTGTGAGTGATGTGAAATAGGATTTTTAGACCAGGGAATTGAATAACTAAAAGAAATGAGGATGTTAACAGGAGATACAAAATAGCTAGTGGAGGAGTATAATTGTTTAATCTCATATACATGAGTACTATGTACAGATACACCAAAATTCTTACCTTGCTGCAGCTGTACAGGTACATCAGATAAATTAATTGATGTATAAATTAACATGATCACCATATGCCATGAGGTAGTAAAAGAGATGAAAAATATAAAACTATGGGTCCAGAAAGAGTGTGAATGGGATAATGGAATTACCTGAAATTGTTGATTTCATTGAATCCATAAATCTGCAATGAGCTCACTTAGAAGATTAGGTGTTGTTCCTTAAGCTGGTGTTGAGTTTCATTGGAAAGGAATGGGCTGAGGGTTAAGCCATAGGGAACCAAAGTGATGTAAGCCACAAGCAAATTCCTGTCCCACAAATTCAAGTTCAAGCCCAACTGTGTGCAATTGGTGTGGAGTTTGCACTTTCTCTCTGTGGCTGTCTGGGTAACCACCAGCTGCTCCAGTTTGTTCTCATGAGTCAAAGAAGTAAGGTTTGATAGATTCACTGGACAACGTAAATTGTCCTTACTGTTCAAGACTGTTGATTGGAATGTGGGAAGAATAGGTTTCAGAAAAATTAGAGAGGAAATGTAATTGCCTCATGAGCTGGTGGCATGAAGGTTGAAATGGCCAGGAAATGTGGAGGGTAGATAATCAAATGAAGAAATAAAAATCTGCCCCCGAGTGTGTATGCTTGATCACAGAGCAGTCAGTTCGGCATATATTCCACTGTGAATGGAAATGCATTTTCTGCATTTCTAACCAGTCATTAAGATACCTCAGTCACCCAGGTGATGTGAAGGAACTCTTTGACTTAAAGTGGAAAGAATGAAAGGTGCAGAATTTGGGAATAAAAGCTCACACTGTCTTTTTTTTTTAAGTTTTTAAAGCATCGCATAAAACAAATTTACTATCAGCTGAATCTGTATTTATTTTTGAAAAAGCTGTATTTGATCCTTTATATCAACATTTTTCAACAACAAAGAATTAAATCTCCAACGATAAACGTTCTCAATTCTCTCCGAACCAGTACATGTTATTAATTGCAAAGAATGATCAGACAAAATCCTACTCTTATATTCAGCCTTCAAAACCCGGCCTTATAATTGTGGTGATACTAAAAGTAAATCTATTCCAGAATAAGAATCATGTCGAAGCTCACATTTTGTCTTGTAGGTGGCTAACAAATTCTGGTTGGTGGAAGTGAACCGTGGAATTGGAGAAAACAATGAGTACACAGAATGCAACAACCTCACTCTCATTAACTTTGTATTAAAGCTGATAGGGCCAACACATGAGAGAACGCTAACTATTGTACTTCTCCTTATCCAGGTAAGACCTGCTGCACATCTTTATGCCTAATACATAGACACTACATAGATGTTCTGATCGGAGAAATACTGGATTCGTTTGTTGTGTTCTCCTGGACTACTAGATTCTTAACATGTGCTATTTTCTTAGTTATGTGCAACATGAGGTAGCTATTATGACTTGATGTCAAAAACAAAGTCCACTATTTCCAATTCATCCTTGTCATTGAAAGCAGAGGAGTTATTACACAAGCCTAGTTGGCTTTAAAACAAGAAGATGGGATCAACCCAGTGCAGAATAAACGTTGATAACGGTCCTGTTGAGAGTCTGTATGCGATAGGCGAATGCTAGCAGTGAAATTCTTAATGTTTCTTCTTCCAGTAAAACTTGAACAAAGCCAGGTTTATAATTGTACTTGTCTAAATGTTAATTTAAATTTTAATTTGCTCTCATTTTAATTTACAGCCCAGTCAAAGCCCTTTTGGCCCATGAGCCAGTTTTGCTCAAATACTCCAATTCACCTACAATCCCCATACCTGCTGAAGGGTGGGAGGAAACCGATGCAGACACTGGGAGAGCATACAAATTCTTTACAGGCAGCGCCGGATTCTAACTCTGCTTGCTGGCACTGTAATATAGTGTTGCGCTTACCGTGCTGCCCCCACTTGTGAGAATTTTCGCATAATCCTGCATCGGCCTTTCTGAATGGTGTTTCCAACTATAGATAGTAATGGACCATATTTCTGTATAAACTTGCCACAAAGTACTGCAAAATCAATCTTTATAGAGAAGAGGCATTTGTCTCCAAATCCAGCTGTAGGGAAATATAGTAAGCACAAACCTCTTTGAAAGAGAACCTCATTTTTGCTTATCAGTCAAAATTAGACCATGTAAACCCCCATATAGTTCATAATGTAAATTGCTATTTTTATTTTTAACTTGTCTATCTTTTGCAACCCCCTCCCACCCCCACCTCCCAACCAGGTCTCAGGAAGTGTCTTTGCTTTTCTAATACGTTATCAACTAGTCCGCTGGTTTTACGAAGTCTGATTCGCGAATACTTGAACTACAAGTATACCTCTGGGAGAATTATTTTACTCGAAGCTGCCCACCTGGCTGATGGAACAGCACAGTATCACTCGATTCCTTGGTTGGAAATCCTGAGTTGGGTTGCCTTTGATGTATTGTTTGTGAACTTCATTGTTGAATAATGCTGCCGAAATTTGTTTGGAATGTTCTTGGCTGATTGCTATAGGCATTGATGGAATCAAAGAGTCTGATTTTTACAATTTTAAGTAATTAACGTGAGTGTATCTCCAAACTGTGTGGGGAGAATTTCATTGTAATTTAACTTGAATGATGCACTTCATTATGTTGCACACCTCATTGCCATGTGCTCCTCGAGAACTTGTTATAATATGACAGGTCAGTAAGATCAAGTTTTCACTATCAAGTCCTATGTTTTAATGTCAATAGCATTTACAGTATTCTGTATCTGAAACGCTTGCGACCAGATGCTTTTCAGTTTTTAGGTTTATTTTTCGGAACAATGAAACTAAGTAGTACAGTAGCATCAGCAGAATGTCTGTATCATCGGTTAAACAGCAACAAACAGCAGCAGGCTTTTTGAGTTCCGACATGAGCTCAAAATTCACGTGAAATAATGTTTAATTCTGACCAAAATTAAAAATGATCTCTGCTCACAAAAAATGAATGCAGCGTCAAATACTAGAAATTCTCCTCAGTGGCTTTTTCAGATGTTTCTTCCAGTGGCATCTGCCTCATTAACAATGAAGTTTTTGTCTTTTCTGCCATTGATCCCCAACACCTCCCTGCTGCCTGGAGCCCAAGGTCCCCACTCCTGCCCGGGAGCCCGAGGTGACTTCTTCAATGCTCTGATGTTGAGAGTGGCACTGCTATTGCTAATCCAGCTCCAGCCAATGCAGAAGACTTGGACCCAGCTCTGTTTGGCATCTGCCTAGCCAGAAGCAAAGATTTAGTGTGTTTTTTTTTTACTGTTATTACAATCAAACTGGTGCCAACAGTACACCAGAGCCTCACATGGGCAAGTCACATGTTGATTTTTTTTCCCCACTTGTGACGTCATGTCAGCACTAAAAAAAAGTTTGATTTTCGGAACTCCGGATACGGGGTACACAACTATTATTTTCTGTTATGGAAATTCTGAACTTCAGTTATCATTGATTTTATAGTCTTTTGTGAGATTCCAATTCTATATTAACATCTTGTGTCATCCATAAAATGCTTTGATAACACTGATTATGGGAGATTATTAGAATAGATGGCAGGAAGACTATAGTAACATAAAACACATTGATATTCCTGAGCAAAGGACATGGAGCTTGAGGCAATGTATGTCATTGACTCCATGTGTGATGCTGACTGGCTAATATTTTAAAAATTATTATTAAACCATAATAGTGAACCAGTGATGGTAGTGTAAAATTGAACCATGGTGGGGTGGGCACTGGCTTAGCTTTCAGGGAATATGCAAATTTGCATTGCTGAATATAGTGAAATGTAAAACTTTGAAATATGGCCTGTCTGCTCTGGTTGGATTAAGTAGCTGAAGTCAGTAAAAGAAAAGGTGATCCAACCAGCCACTTGCTGGCAGTGAGCAGTTCTCTGGAGTCAGTAATCCAAAGAAATAAATGGAAACAAGAGCAAACTACACTGGATAATGTTCTTTTTAATTAAAAAAAAAAAGGCATTGAAATGTTGGTAGGAGCCTTCAAAAGTAATATATTTATATAAATGTATAAAGTGATACTTAATTAACTGAATTAAATTAATTGTTAATCTTCATCTCCTTTTACTTCCTGCAAATGCATACTAATAACTTGCTAGCATTTTAAAAACATTATCAATAAGCAGCAGTGATCAGGTATGTCATGGGCCCACAGCAAGGATGTGTTTGGACACTGGAATCGACCCACTTCCCAGAAATCTCTCATGTTCAAACTTTCATAAATGTCTGTTGTCTTAGTGTGACCTCATTTCTAAATATGGAAATTGAAAATATTAAAAAAGAGAGTTGAAGATTGTGCAAGAACACATTACCTTATGTATAAAATAGTGTAAGTGTGTGCATAATTGAGTGAGTTGGTGATAATCTATCAGTATGAGTTTGAGAATTGTGACTTCGAGAACCAAATAAAGAGAATATAGCTTACTGGGTGTAAGATATCTTTGTGAATCCCAATGGAAGATTTTCCTTCACAGAATTGAAAGTAAAAAATGTCTTCTGGTTACTGAATGTTGTTGGAATTTACTATGTTAACTGTCAAAACTATTGTGACTTAGGCAGGAGTAACACAGCTAAACTGTAATTGCTGCAATGCACCTGGTTCAAATTTGATCTTGCCATTAATTGTGTGTGTGGGCCTGGCCTGTGGTTGAGTTGTTCAGGTTCCATTGTCAAAATGAATGCAGTGTTCCAAAATACTGCAATGTCTCGCAGAAAATGTAGGGTGGTGGAGGCTGAAATATTTGGGGCATTTAAGAGATTCTTAGACAGGGACATGGATGAAATAAAAATAGAGGGGGTAAGGGGTAGGCATATTGTATATAGTTTGACACAATATCAAAGGTTGAAGGACCTTTAATGTACTGCATTGTTTTATGTTAATTCTTGCATGGAAATTCCTTAGTAGCAGGTTGAGCCACTTTAATGTCTTATTTTTAAAGCAACAAAAAATTGGTGTAATTGTTTCCAATTTTAAAAAAAACTATCAGAAAGGGAGCTTAACAGAAGCTGGTATAAAAGACTAGTTATGCTCACTATCTTTTTTAGTATTTTCTGATTCATAATTTGTAACAAATGTTTTGAGGAATTCTTAGTGTCCTGAAAGGGGATAGAGCTATTACCTTCATGAGGCCCCCACCGACAAAGGAAATGCACCCAGCGATAGCTGACCCCACAGGGGAGGTGATTCACCTTGCAGACAAGGAGGATCCACCCCGACCTGCGCATCTGACCTAAATGCTGGGTTGAATTCACCAGGCAGTCTGTGCGGATCCCACCTGTTTACCTCATAATGGTTTCATGTAATCTTGGGTTGGCAAGTTTGCAGACGACACAAAGATTGGTGGTAGTGTGGAGGATTGTAGCGGGACATTGATAGGATGCAGAGCTGGGCTGAGAAGTGGCAGATGGAGTTCAATCAATCTGGAGAAATGTGAGGTGGTACAATTTGGAAGGAGAAACTCAAAGACAGAGTAAAAAGTTAATGGCAGGATTCTTGATAGTGTGAAAGCAGAGGAACCTGGGGGACAATGTCCACTAATCCCTGAAAGTTGTCTCACAGGTGGACAGGATAGTTAAAGCTTATGGGGTGTTCGCTTTCCATAAGTTGAGGGTTTTCCAGCTCTATAAAACTGGTTAGACTACACTTGGAGTACTGTGTCCTGTTCTGGTCACCTCATAGGAAAGGGTGCAGAGGAGATTTACCAGGATGCTACATGGTTTAGAGAGTATGCACAATAAGTAGAGATTTGGGGAGCTAGGGCTTTACTCTTTGGAGAGAAGGAATGAGTGGGAAGTTCAAGGGAGATATTAGAGGAAGGTTTTTTACCCAGAGAATGGACTGCCACTTCCTGGGTCAGTGGTGGAAGCAGATAAATTGGTGAAATTCAAGAGGCTACTAGACAAACATGTGAAGGGTTATGTGGGAAGCAGGGGTCTAAAAGTCAGCAAAACATTGTAGACTGTAGGGGCTGTACTATAGAGGTTTAGCTTGGCGAATTGCTGCCACAATTTCTAAAATGTAAGTCATTTCAATTCAAAAGTAGTAACTTTGCTGTAAAATATATGGTATACAGATTTGAGCTTCTTTGACCATAGGATATGGTCTGTGGATATTCATAGGAAAACACTTCAATAATGGTTGCTGTTGTTAATGTCAAAGATGATGGTGTGAGAGGCTAATCAACCTACCCCAGCAAATCACAGCCACAGTATATCAAGGCAGTGTCATTGCCCCAAACTACTTTATCTGCCTCATCAATGGCCAACCTTCCAAATAGAGTCATGTGAAATTATTTGGTAAGGATTGTGAAGGGTTTATTTCCTATGGCAACGCCACAGGGAATCAAAGAATCCATGTTGGCAGGTAGCAAGAGCTAGGTAACATTTGGGCATGTGCTGAAATCTTGAAATTAAAATTTGTGCTACAAAACTGCCAGGCAATGACCACTTCCAAGATTGATTTATGACTCATGGCTGAGTCCCGCACTCTCAACAACCTCAGACTCACTTGTGCAAAAACTCAAATGGGTAAGGCATGTAAATAATTTGGCTTCAAAAGCAGGTCAGACTGGATATCCTGCAGTGATTTTTCTCCTTTCACCTTGTGTGTGTCCATCCATCCAGCAAGGGATGAGTTCAAGAGGCTCGATCCAGGATAAATCAGCATGCTTGACTGGCACCAAACTGCAAAACAGTCATTCCCTCTGCAACTGGTGCACAGTTGATTTGTGTACCATTTACCAAATGCACTGCAATTACTCCCAATGTAATAACATCAAGTAGGTGCATGAGAACACCACTACAGCAAGCTTCTCCCTCCCCAAGTTATGCACCATCCAGACTTGGAAGTATATACTGCAATTCACTATCTCAACAGAACTGATGCTGTCCCTTCAACATAGAGATTGCAATGGTCAAGAAACCAGTACAACAGCAACTTTCCAAACCAACTCAGGATAGGCAATAAAAATTGGTCTTGCTAGTTAAACTAATTTCTCCCCCCCCCCTTAAAAATGTTTAAAGTGCAAATTCATTGTCTTTTTTACATTCTCATTAAATAAAAACAGAAAATGCAAGAAATATTCAGGACATTGGGCTACATTTGTGGAAAGGTCGAAGATCTTTCATTGGAGTGGTTCTTCAAATGGGTATTTCCAATGTTTTCAGATTTTCAAAATAAACATTTTTTTAAAAATTCTTATTCTCATCTGTTTACCTGCTTGAAATGTGTGTTTCTCGACTTTAATAATCCCTTCTGCATGCTTCTTTTGACACTGATCTGGTGACATACTTTTTGACAATTCCGAGACTACAAGATTAACTAAGATTGTGGAATTAATGTAACCAATGTCCAAGGCCACCAAAGATTTATTCAGACAATTATTGTTTCCCATGATTTTATTGTCAGCTGGTTGTGGATCTTGTTGAATGTGGAATTATCTAGTCCATTTAAAGCTTTGTAGGTCCAAATGAAGTGCCTTAACACAAAATATTGACCACCCATTTCCCTCCAGCTGAGTTCCTTCAGCAGGTTTTTTTTCTTGCTGGCCTCAAGGATGGTAGGTTTGCTGAGGAGACTAGATTGGGTCTGTATTTTTGAGTTGAAAGAAACAGGAAGCGTTTCTAGCTGATGAAAGGTTTGTGGAATGAACTCCACCAAGATATTTTCCCTGCCGAGGAGTCTTTGAATCAGAGATCAAACTCTTGCATTGCAACGAGCCATTTATATCTGTACGGAGAAGAAAATTCTTCTGTTAATAAACCGTTGTAAACTTGTCTATCTAGGAGGAGTCATTAAGTTCATTCAAAACAAATATTGAAAAGTATATATACATTTAAGGAATAATGATAAAACTGAGGAATGGCCACAAGTTTGATAAATCACACAAATGAAATTGAACCTGTTACCAAATCCAAAGAAATTTATTAAAATAGTATTGGCAGTGGCAAGAAAGTTTATTGCAATTACTTGGAAATCAGACTCTCATTTAAGAATAGATAGATTGAATGCAGAAATTCAGAAGTGTATTCCACTAGAAAATATTACATTTAATTTAAGGAATAAATATTTACAAATTTAGAGCCCATATATGCAAAAAGTAGGTATTGTTTAGTTTTATCTCTCTCAATCGCTGAAACCTACGATTACTCTCTGTGAGATGACTAAGGGAATTATAGATTGATAACATCCTTGGAGCCGCTTACACTCTCCTAGTACAATCCATTAGTTCTTTCTTAGCTTTTCTTTTATTATGTTAGTATATAATCAGAGAATATGTAACCATTATTATTGTTATAGGGGGTATTATTATTTTTTGTAGTTAACCGCTCATACTGGAGGTGGGACATGTTTTCAACAGAGCAAAACGGAAGACAGGGTAAGTATTTTTCAAGTCCTTTAGAATGTAGAACAGTACCACGTAGGAACTATGTAAAATGAGTGACCAACATCACAAACCAGTATACAAACAATGTGACCTTTTGGTGATAGCTACACAAAAGGTTAATGTGCATATAAGAACAATCTACACCTGAATCACAAGGCAATAAGCAAACATCTGTGTTTGCTATAGATTAGGATATAAATTGGTGTCTTCAGTTAACTTCTGAAAAGTTACTGTCTGTTTCAAAATTATTTTATTGTCATATAATGCAGAAAATGTAATATTACACAATATTTCCTTAAGGCAGTCAAAGATTCGCCATTAGCAAAAATTGCCAGGCGTCTCTTTCATTCAGAGAAAGAGAAGCAAATCAGAGTCTCTCCAGAGTCACTGAGTGTTCATGGATTCACCTCCAGCCCCTCCCTCAGCCTTTGGAGCCACACAATCTTCATTCCAAATCATTGGCCACCTGAGCTCCGGATCCAAACCTCCAACATGATCAGGAAGCACCCAGCACCCTCGGCACTTTATCACGACTCGCTTCCAAAATCTGGGACCCCTTTAGTCAGTCTCCAGTAGTCCACAGCCTGGTGGGAGTCCTTTGCCCGCCATCTCCAGCAGCCTGCAGCCTGCATGGATTCCTCACCTTGAGTCACCAACCATCAGTGAGTGCATGGTTTTGTTTGGGGTAAAGGTGGTTCTTACTGCATTGAAATGAATTTCACCAACAAGCAAGAAAATACAAAATAGCGGGTGGCACAAGACAAGGTTGAGTGTGTATTCTCTGGAGTTCTTGCTGATACATCTAAAAAATTTTAAGGTTTGCAGACTAAACTCAGCAAACATTTCCCTGGCTGAGAAGTCTTTTGAGTCAGAGGTCAATGACTTACAAAGGAATAGATTCTTTATGACTGTGCTGAGAAGAAATTTGTTGGTAAATCTTAGTAACTGTCTAGTCAAGAGTGTAATTAAGTTCATTCAAAACAGATTTTAAAAGATTTATATAGTTTTGGGGATTTGGGAATAATCTGGAAAATGGCGTTGAGGTGGATGAGCCACAAGTTTGACAAATGGGACAACGAGGGATAAATTATATGGTCTTTTCCCTTTTTTAAAAGTTCTTAAATAGAAGATTGCGCCGAAAAGGTTGACAAAGACAAGTAGGAAGAGCGGATGCCGCACATGAAAACGACTATTGATCTGTGAGAAGAGATAGTCCGACCTACTCGAGTGGAACCTTTCTTTGCATTTTAAGAATTAATGACACTACCCGGATTCTTTTGGGATCGGAGCCAGATGTTGTATCCAATCAGAGAGAGAGACACCGCCGTCCCTGTTGCTGATTGGATAATTTGTGCCAGTCATCCATCTGATTGCAGAACAACTGGCACCAATGACGACTTGAGTGAGGATTGGCTTCTGTTCAGTCACAGACGACTGATGCCAAGGTGTGGCAGGTAAAGACTTTGGGGTGGGGCGGGGCGGGGCGGGGCGGATTTGTGGCAGGCGGCGTGAAGTCGAAGCGGTTCGGTCCCTGCGTTGTGAGACAGAGCGGACGGTCCAACCACCGGAAGTGTCCGGCCATCGAGGAGATTCTGCACTTCCGGTGCCGACCCCGGCTTGAGACTGAGGTGGCAAGTGAGGGAGAGGTTTGTTATTCATACATGTTGGTCACGATCAATTTAATTCTGTAGGTCATTTAGCATGTCTTGGCTGTTGTTTTGCTTCATTGGTATCTGAATGAAGTATACATCTAATCTTTACAGAAACTGAAATAACCCCAATGTAGGCCATGTAACTGGCTATACTTTGTATCTGAATGTATGTATCTGAGTGTTTAAACCTTCAGCAATGTGTGTAATTGGAATTTTGGTGCACAGTGTACTCCAGCCAACAGTGGCACTCTAAAAACACAATGGTGAAGAAACTCAGCAGGTCAAAGAGTGACTTTTATATAGCATGTTTTGGGCTTGAGCCCTTCATCAAGTTATGGAATAATGTTGGATGCCTGCCAACATTTTTCCATACTTACTGAAGGAGTCAAGTCCAAAACATCAGTTTGTTTTTAATCTTTGCTATTTAAAGGACACGGCGACCTGCTGAGTTTCTCCACCATTGTCTTTTTACTTCAACCACGGTATCGTCAGCTTTTCGTGTTGATATAAGTGGCACTCTAACTTTTTGATTTTTTTTTAGGAATTTGTTCAGCCTCCACATCTCCACTGGAAACTTGGACAGACTTGGGAGATATTATCAGTATCTGCAGTAAACCAATGACTTTATGAATTTATGCTCAGATTCAGTTGGACATTCAGGACACTTAAAATGGAGTCTTCCTTCCTGGCATATTGAGAATTCATGTGCTTGAAAATGTGAACTATCAATCCATGATAACAGCTGGTACTGGATGTGGGATGTGATTTCAGCAGAACGAAATGGCAAAACGGAAGGCAGGGTATGTATTTTTGAAGTCCTTTAGAATGTTGAAAAATACAACACAGGAACTGAATGAGTGACCAACTCTTAAAACCTGTGTACTTTTTACTCAATGTGACTTTTTAGTGATCGCTAGACTAAAGGTAAGAACAGTCTAGACCTGAATCACAAAACCATAAGAAGGCCAAAGATTAGGGCATAAATTGGTGTCTCCTGTTCAATTTCTGAAAAGTTAATCATAGTTATCCATATCTCACTTACATTTGTATGCCATCGGGGAAAATGTAGTAAAGGGAGCATGCTGTAATGGCTATTAACTGTCTTATTTTTTACAAAAGCAATGAAGAACCAATAAATATGTTTTGTCATGTTTCAGTATTGGTCTGAATGATCTCAAGACATAGAGCATGTATAGAAACACAAAACCAATTATAACTCATTGTCTTCTTTGAAGTTCAACTTCTATTGACATTATCTGATTTTTATTAAATCTAGCCATGAGACTATAGATATTTTGTAGTGTGATAATAGTGCCTCAAGATTTTTCACTCGAGTGAAATTAATTTTTTTTAAATCTGAAGAAATGTGGGTATTGTTCACAAGACAATCATTTGTTCTCTTTGTGGTGCCACCTTGAACAGCTGCAGCTAAAGATGCTGCTTGGAGAAGAGTTGTGGGATTTAGACCCAATGGTAATGAATGAATTGTGATACACAAGATCAGAAGACATAGGACCAGAAATGGGTTATTGAGCCCATCAAGTTTGCCCTGCCATTTAATCAGAGCCATTTTTCCACTGAGCCCCACTGTCTGCCCATCTCTCCATAACCTTTGATGCCCTGGTTAAACAGGAACCTATCAGACTCTGCTTAAATACACTCATGTCTCGACCTCCACAGCCACCTGTACCAACAAATTCCACAGATTTACCACCCTCTAGCTAAAGAAATTCCTCTGCATCTCTATTCTGTGGATGCCCTTCAAGCCTGAAGTTGTGCCCTCTTGTCCTTGACTCTTACACGATGGGAAACAATCTTTTACATTCATTTTGTCTATGCCACTCAACATTCAGTGTGTTTCACTGACATCTCTCCTCATTTTCCTTAATTCTAACGCGTACAGGCCAAGAGCAATCAAACACTCCTCATATGATAGCCTTTTCATTCCCAGAATCATCCTTGTGAATCTCCTCTGAACCCTCTCCAATGTTAGCACATTCTTTCTTAAATGAGAACACAAAGCTGCTCACAGGACTCCCAGTGAGGTCTCACCAGTGCCTTTCTAAGTCTCAACATCACATCCTTGCTCTTATAATCTACTCCTCTTGAATTGAATGTCAGCATTGCTTTTGCCTTTTTCATTATCAATTCAACCTATGTTATCTTCAGGATATCCTGCACAAGGGCTCCCAGGTCCTTTTGCCTTGAGTATTTTCAATTTTATCCCCATTTAGAAAATAGTCTGCCCATTTATATTTTTCTACCACAGTGCATGACCGTACACTTTCCGACATTGTATTACACTTGTTACTTCTCTGCCTATTCTCCTAAGCTGTCTTAAGTCCTTCTTCAGCCTCCCTGTTTCCTCAACACCACCTGCTCTTCCACCTACTTTTGTATCATCTGCAAACTTTCAAGTCAAGTTTATTGTCATTTGATTGGGCAACAGTGTTCTCCAGTCCTTGGTGCAAAATATAACACAATACAGACAAACAATACATATGCAGGACAAATATATCATCTATACAAATAAATATCTATAAAACCTTGGCCACAAAGCCATTTATTTCAAAATTTAAATAATCAAATATGCAACATAAAATGAAGCATCCCCAACTCTGACCCCTGTGGAACACTGCTAGCAACCAACCAGAATATGATCCATGAGTTCTGACTCTTTGCTTCCTGCCAAGCACCCAATGGTCTACACACACTTGTATGTTTCCTGTTATACCATGGGCTCTTACCTTGTTAAGCAGCTTCTTGTGCAATGCCTTGTCAAGAGCCTTCTGAAAATCTAAATGCACAGCAGCCACTGCATCTCCTGCTTGTCACTTAAAATATTTCCAGTAAGTTTATCAGTGAGATTTTCCCTTCCAGAAATTCTGCAGACTTTGGCCTATCTTGTCATGTGTCTCCAAGTACTCTAACCTCATCCTTGACAACATCTTCTAAAGCACTGATGTCAGGCTAACTGGTCGATAATCTCCTTTCTCCCTCCTTCCTCCCTTCTTGAACAGAGGAGAAATGTTTGTCATTTTTCAATCCTCCAGGGCCATACTAGAATAATGATTCCTGAAAGATCCTTTCCAATACATCCACCCTCTCCACCGCTGCTTTTTTTTTTCAGAATCCGAGAATGCAATCCATCAGGTCCAGGAGACATCTACCCTTTCAGCTTTCTGAGCACTTTCTCCATTCACTATATACCCTTTGACATCTGGCACACTGCTAATGTCTTCTGCAATGAAGACTGATGCAAAATACTCATTCAGTTCCTCTACCATCTCATTATCTCCCCTTATTATTTCTCCAGTGTCCTTTTATATTGGTTCTATAGCTACTACTCTCACCACTTTTATTTTTTTATATACTTGAAGAAGAGTTTTGTATCTACTTTGATATTATTTGTTAGCCTACTTTCATTCTTCATCTTTTTCCTCCCCATGAGTTTCATAGATACCTTCAAGTTTTTAAAAATTTCCCAATCCTCTATCTACCCAATAATGTTTGCTTCCTATATACCCTCTGTTTTGCTTTTATGTTGGCTTTGACTTTCCTAGTCAGCCACAATTGTAACATTTTTCCATTTGAATATTTCTTCTTTTGTATGTACTTATCCTGCACTTTCCTCATTTCTGGCAAAATCTCCATTCGTTGCTGCTCTTGTCTTTCATAATAGTGCCCCCTTCCAATCTACTTTGACAAATTCCTCTCTCATGCCACTGTAATTCCCTTTACTCCACTGAAATACAGACGCATCTGACTTTAGTTTCTCCTTGCTAAAATTCAAATTGAACACAATCGTGCTCTGTTCACTGCCGCCTCCCTAATGGTTCCTTTACTCTAAGCTCAGGTGCATTACACAACATGCATTCCAGTACAACTGATCCCCTAGTGAGCCCATCAACAAGTTGTTTTTTTAAAAAAAAGAACTTGATCTATCTCATTGGCATTCTACAAATTCTCTTTTGAGATCCAGCCCCAACCTGGCTTTCCCAATCTATTTGCATTTTAAAATCCCCTACTATAGCATTATGCTTCTGACCAACCTTTTATATTTGCTGTTGTAATTTGTCCACATCCTGGCTACTGTTCAGAGGTGTGTATAAAACTGCCAACAGAGCCTTTTCTTAACTCACAGTCGTTCTATATCTGATCTTGCATCTCCTCTTTCTCATTATGTAATGTTATTCCTTACTAACAGAGCCATGCCAGCCCCTCTGCTTACCTGTCTAAATCTGCCAATACTGTGTATCCTTGGACAGCCAGCTCCCAATGACATCCATCCTTTAGTCACAATTCCCTGATAGCCATATCATCATACTTGGCAATCTGTAGCAAGGTTATCCAATTTTATTTCTTATGATGTGTGTATTTAAATATAAAACCTTTAGCCTTGTTTTTGTTACTTTTCTTTGACTGTGTCCCTGTTGCATTGCAAATTATCCCAATGGCTGAAATTTTACCCTCTCTGCCTGACCTTCCACACACTCCATACGAGCTGTTCCAACTTTTATGCCAGCTGCATCTTCCTCAGCCTCTTCACTTTGGTTCCAAAATCTCTGCAAATCTAGTTTAACCGCCCCCAGAGGCATTAGCAAACCTCCCTGCCAGGATAATGGCTCCCCTTAAGTTCAGGTGCAAGCCATCCCCTTCCCCAGAAAAATTTCCAATGATCCAAGAACTTGAAACTGCCCCTTGCACCATTGCTTCAGCCACTATTTGTCTGTACGATCTTACTGTTCTGACCTTTCCTTGCCCTTGGCACCGGGAGTAATCCAGAGATTACCACCTTGGAGATCCTGCTCTTCAGCCTCTCCTAACTCTCCAAAATTAATTTGCAGAACCTCTACTGCACTCCTGCCTATGTCATTAGTATCAATATGTACCACAAACTCTGGCTCATCACCCTCCCCTTTAAGAATATTTTGCACCTGCTCAGAGACATCCTAGACCTGAGTACCCAGAAGGCAACACTATTCTGGAGTCTCTTTTATGGAAGCAGAATCTCCTCTCTGTTCCCCATATTTAAATTGGGATAATGTACACCTTGGAAGGGATATAGCAGGTAGCGATGGTACCTGTTGTACGGAGGCTGTTATGTTTAGCCTCTTGGTGATTGAAATTATTGATTTGGGGGAAGCAGTTGTAGCAGAGGAGAATATTGGCAGTACATTTTATAAATGACACAGACTGTAGCTTCTGCACTGGTGGATGGGTGGGGGTGTGGCAACAAAAGTTTAAGCTATATGGGAAATCAATCCAGTGGGTTGCTTTTACCAAGATGGTTTTGCGGTTTTTTTGGAGTGTTCTGAAGCTGCACCTCATTAGACAATGTGACCTTTTTCCATTCCAATCCTATCCTGTGGTGAACATTGTATGCCTGTTCCACTTCAGTTTAGGATTGATGGTAACCTGCTTTGGTTTATTGCACCACAAGCATAGATGAGGAGACTCGTGTGATTTTCCTATCTGTCAACCTGCAGTGGTTCCCCATGTTTTGCATTAAAGTTGCACGCAGGAGAAATTTAATTTCCTTTTGAATTTTGTGTTGTGACTGGCAATGTCTTAATTTGTAGCATGACTTTTATGTTATTGGAGTGATAAACTTTAAAAAGACATTTCTACAATGGATTGAATATTTTTATATTGTTCCAAATGTAATGTAACCTGTAACACCTGATGGTGTCTTGTTTTAACCCAACTATGAAGTTGGTTTCATTGGGTTTTCCCTGAAGTGCTGGTTACTTTGTTGCATTACCAACTAGTAATATCATATATTGTTTTAGAAATTGACAGTAAAAACTGTGTTTAGCAGTGGCTGCCATATTGTCCAGATTGTAATTTACTATACTTTAAAAGTATTCCTTTAGTTTTAGAGTACTTGAAAATACCTTGCAAAAGGTGAGAAAGCTATTCGATAACTAGTCTTCTGTCCATTTATATCTTTATGAAAATTTAACATTGTCCATTTTAAGGCATTTCAACTTTTATTCATATAGTCATGTAATTCTTAGTCATGGTTATCTATAGATGTCTATAAAATAACTGAAATTAATTTTAAATCAATAAATTGTTTATTGCTTTGGAATTTAAGAAAGCATAAAGTGCTACCTAAAAGTTGGTGTTAAGTTAACTTTAGAAAGATTACAGATCTCTTATTGGTTATTTCAGTTTTAGATGCTGATTCACTTTGAACTGTTTCTAGTTTCATCAGGGTGAAAAAAATCTTAAATTCAGACTTGATAAATTGCAAGCTAACATTTAAGTTTGCCTGAACAAACTTCAGTCATCAACAGCCAAAAAATTAATTATCAAATTCCAGAAAGGCAGTCAAAACTTTTAAAGATTGAAAAATCTTTTTAATGACTCGTGATAATCCACTGAACACCAATCTATATTTTCCATGTGACAGGAGAAAGTGTGAAGTATTCTTAGACTGTTTTATTTGACTAGGTGTGACTTAATGGCATCTGGAAAGAGTATGAAGTACGATTCCCTGGTGCTTTTGTGTGAATGGAGTTCGTGTGGATTCACTGCATCTGGAATGGAAGATTTCAGCAATCACATCGCAGGACATTTAAAAGAACACTTAAACGTAAACTTAAAAGACAAGCAGGATGAGACTGATATTGAACAAGGTGGGTTAAGCAACATGATTACTGACCTGGTGATGGCAACCTTTGGGGTGGGGGAGAAATATTTTGTTTACCCAAAAAGCCATAGGGCATTAGCTAATGGTAGTATTACTGTATCTATTTAGAGGTGGAGTCCCTTTAGCTGTTTAGCTCTCCCATGCCCTTAAGTTTTGGTTGTGTGTGGCAGAAATTATTAACTGTGTTCAAGGTTTCTATTGTGTTTTTCTGATGCAGGTGAAACTACAATTTGATTTTCTTTCTTTCCTCTGCCATTGGGCAGAGAAATAACTAGATTAACATCCACTCACATTTTGGAATTATATTGCTCACTTTGAAATTGTGAATTATGATAACCAGAACGTGTGAAAAGCACCCCCCAGGTTTGAAAGGGATCATTAAAAATAGAAATGTTGTCAGATTTTGATGGAGGCTCTAAGGAAGTAAATGTTACAACTGAAGTCAGAGTACTTGCTGCGCAAATTGAGAGGCAGTACTGGGTAAAATGAGTCAATGCCTTTTGAGATCTTTAAAAAAAATATTTCATTTCAAAATTACTCCATTGGCTTTCTGATGTCCCAAGTGTAAATTCCTCCTTTTAAATGAACTTTCGTACATTTTGAGTGAGTGAGTATGGAATGTGAGAAGCTGGAACCGAATGAGATCATGGCTGATGGCGTATAATAGCGGCCAGGGTGTGTCAGTCCATTAATTGGGGTTTAGAAATTTTAAGGATCTCCACAATTGTTTTCAGATTCTGCAATGAGTGAAATTTACTTAAAAGCCCTCTAAAATTACCCATGTTATGGAAATGAAAATCGATAAAATAGCAGGTTTAATATATTTTGCCTCCAAACAGTGACTGGCCTATTGAAATATATTTTGACTCAGGGTGGGGGTGGGGGGGGGTGGGAGGGGGGGAATAAAACACAAAAGTCTGCAAATACTATGATGTAATAAATGGGATGAGTCAAAGGAATTTCTCCAAGAGATTGAGGGTGAGGACAAGTTCTCCCATTAGGAGGCAGGTGATGGTGGAGGGGGACTGATTGGGTCTGTCGTAGTGAAAGAAGTAGGGGGATTTAAGTGTATAGTGATTGGAGGTCCATGGGATCACTCTTGCCTCATGAGCAACAGGGACACTGTCAAACAAAAGTCCCATTCACACTTGCAAATGCACTAAAATTCTTGCTTGTTGCAGCCAAACAGGTACTTTTATTTAAAAAAAAAAGATAGAATACAATGTTTAAAAAGTGGAAATAAGTGCAAAAGATGGATAATAAATACTCGTCATAGCACAAGAAAAGCCATAGGAGATTGTGGTATTTGAGTATTTTATGATTAGTTTTGTAAGGGGAAGTTTAGGACCCTGACCACTGTTGGAAATAAACTGCTCTTGGAACTATAGATATTAGACTTCAGGTTTTTTTTTAAACCTTCTTCCTAAAGGTAGAAGCATGACGGGGTTGTGGCCAAGGTGATGGTCATCCTTTATCATGGCTGCCTTTTCAGTGTCTGTTCATCAGAACTGGGAAAAGTTTTTTTTTAAATCGATTGTTTTACATTGATAAGAAAGTGGACAGATGGAGAAGTCCAAGGGAATTAGAGTGATGGGAAATCTAAGAGAGGGAATGAAACAAGTGATGGTGCCAGCTTCGGGTGGTGAAAGTTTGCCAATCGCTGCTGTTTCTCTGGAAGACTTAACTGGGAGGAGCTCAGTGAGGAACAGGTGAAGAGGAAATAAAACTGCAGAAACTGAGTTACTGGAAATGTAGAAGGTTACCAGCTTGAAATGTTAATTCTCTCTGTTTCCTTACAGTTCGAGATTCAATTCATTGTCATGTAATGAAACAGTGTCACATTACACCGAATTGCTTTTGCCTACTGTAAGGCAGACAGATTTGTCATCTGCAGAAATTGCCTAAAGCATCTCTTACAGTCAGAGAAAGAGAGTCCCTCAGAATCACCGAGTATCCATGGATTTTCCTCCAGTGCTTCCGCAGAGACACAGTCCAGTCCAAACCATTGGCCACCCGAGCTCCAGATCCGAACCTCCGACATGATCAGTACCCCTTCAGCCAGTTTCATGCCAGTCTCCAACAGTCTGCAGCCCAGCACGAGTCCTCCATTAGCAGACCATAGACTCTGTGGGTTCCTCGCTGCAGATCTCCAACATGCATGGGTCTTTCAGCCTCCGAGCCACTCACTCGTCTGCTGCCATGGTCACTGTCCCTGTGGGTCGTCTCCTCTGCTTCTTCTCAGACCGGGCGGGGGGAGATCCCCATTTACTTGTGTCCTGTGCCAGTCCTCCACTTCCCTGGAGTCTGCAATCCCTCGTGGCTGCTGCCGATCTTGGGTGCCGCTATCTTGGGTACAGACCCCACGGTCACTGGATTTTAAATAAAACTACTGTTGGCTCCTTTATCAGGTCGTTCAAAGCCTGTGCAAAGCTGATGGCAGTTGACTGGGTGGTTGGACCCTGTGGGAGTACTGTATCTCCGCTCCTCACTGTCTGTGGATCTGCACAGGCGGCATTACTGCCGTTGCAGCAACTCCCTAGTTGTTACCTGACCTGCTGAGAATTTCCAGGATTTTCTGCATTTGCAATATTTTGCTCTGTGATAATTAACACTCTGGTTTTTACTTTCCAGAAGAACACCAGTGTCTGTGGGCCGACTGTGGGTTCTGTTCTGTGGAGAGCTCAACTGAATTGATCCGTCATGTATATTTTCATGGCTACCATACCAAGCTTAAGCACTGGGGTCTACAGACCCTTCAGGCTCAGACTGAAGTCGAACATTGCTTATTGGATCAGCAGAGCCGTAATATCATTCCAGAAATTCCAGACAGTTTTATCTGTCTCTGGGGGCATTGTGATGTGAGTCACTCATTCATCTTGGAAGTTTGTTTCATTTCCTATTTTGTTTATTCTTGCTCTGCCCATCAAGTTGTAAGGTTATTGAATTTTGCAGCAAGGCAATGGGTCCTTTGCCCATGTAATCCACATTGACCATCAAGCACCTATTTGCACTAATCCTACCTAATCGGGTTAACCTATTTGATTCTCCTGTCGTTCCCATCAACTTCACCCAGATTCCATCCCTCATCTAGGGGAAATTTTCAGTGGGAATTAACCTACCAGCCCACATATCTTCAGGGTGCTGGAAGAAACTGGAGCACCCACAGGAGACCTTTGCATTTACAGGGAGAACATGCAAACTCCACACTGATAGGACCAGAGATGATGATTGAACCGGGGTCCCTGAGGTTGAGACATCGACACTACCCAGGTGCGCCATGTGTTGTCTAAACCTTAAAAATATTGGATTGAACTTAATGTAAGATGCAGTGATTCTAACAATAGTCTGATCAGTGGCATTAGATAAGGGATGAAAAAGCCATTTCCCAAACATTGCTTACCTCCATTGCTGCTTGTTTCTTTTCAAGTGTACCTGTATATGAGGGAGAGAGGCTTCATTGTGATGAAGCTACATTCCACTTATTTATAAACTGCCCCAAGATTCTCATGGGGTTTCTACATGTCACGCTTCATTGTTCATTATTTGCCATGTTGCTTTTCATTTGTCTTTGGTATGTTCTCTTAGAGCATTTTTGACAATCCAGAATGGTTCTACAGACATGTGGACATGCATGGAATGTGTTCAGATCGTGATGCAACCACAGACTCCAGTGTTATAATTCCATGCTGTTGGAAAGGTGAGCCCTTTCTAGATCCTGACTCCAGAATCTGGCTCTTCCACACATAATTTGCAGGAGAAAATCCGCCTACTATACTGGTTAAAATTTAAGATTGTTTCCAGGCAAGTTTATTTGTGAAGGGGTGGTAGGTTTTGAGAGCCTCTTAATGATTGCTTTTCTTTTTTAAAAAGAAACAAATAACGCAGTTGCCTCCTTTTCCATCGAATGAATATACTGTTCGGTTCATTTTGGTCATAGTTTATTCATAGGGGCGAAGACTCTAAATTAATACTATTAACTGAAGTTGGAGGGACAGGAAAAAAGCAAGCTAAGCCTCAGTGTTCTCAATTTGCAAAGAGGAGAGTTTCATAACTCTTATCAATGGAATTGACATTGTGGCCATTAGTGAAACGTGGCTGCAAGGAGGGGTAGGACTGGCAGCTCAATTTCCAGGCTTCTGTTGCTTTAGACATGATAGAATGGGGGGAATGAAAGGGGGAGGATGACTTTGCTCATCAGAGAGAATATCCCAGATGTACTCAGGCAGGACAGACCAGAGGACTCATCTACTAAGGCTGTATAGATGGAGCCAAGGAACAGGAAGGTATGTCTATAACTGATGGTGTTGTATTATAGACTGCCCGATAGTCAACGAGAGTTGGAGGAGCAAATCTGTAGAGAAATAGCAGACAACTGCAGGAAACACAAGGTTATGATAGTAGGAGGTTTTAACTTTCCACATATTGACTGGGATTCCCATACTGTAAAAGGGCTGGATTGGCTTGGAGTTTGTCAAATGTGTTCAGGAAAGTTTTCAAGATCAATACATGAAGAGTTACCAACTGGATACTGGATCTCCTATTGGTGAATGAGATAGGACAGGTAACAGAGGTATGTGTAGGGGAGCATTTTGGGTCCATTGATCATAATGCCATCATTTTCAAGTTAATTTTGGAGAAAGATAGGTCTGAGCCTTGGGTTGATATTCTAAATTGGAGAAAGGCCAATTTTGAGGAAATGATAAAGGATCTCAAATGCATGGATTGGGATAAGTTGTCTTTGGGCAAGGATGTATGAGATTAGTGGAGAACCTTCAGTGGTGAAATTTTGAGAATACAGAGTTTGAATATTCCTGTCAGAATTAAAGGCAAGGTTAGCAGGCATAGGGAACCTTTGTATTTGAGGGATATTGGAGATCTTATTCAGAAGAAGAGAGAGGTGTATAGCAGGTATAGGCTACATGGAGCAAATGAGGCACTTGAAGTGTATATTTTTTTTAAAAACTAGAAAAAAACCTCAAGAAAGAAATCAGGAAGGTTAAAAGAAGACATGAGGTTGTTTTGGCAGGCAATGTGAAGGAAACTTCTGAGGTATATTAAAAGCAAAAGGATAGTAAGGGACAAAATTGGTCCCTTAGAAGACAGGAGTGTCAGGTTTGTATGGAACCTAAAGAGATAGGGAGATCGGAATTTTTTTTCTCCATTAGCATTCACTCAGGAAATGAGCACAGAGTCATGGAAACAGTGATGTCATTGAACCTATACAGATTAAAGAGGAGGAGATGATTGCTGTCTTAAAGCAAATAAGTGTGGATAAATACCCAGGGCATGACAAGATATTCCCCTGGGGAATCGGGGGGGGGGGGGAAGCTAGTGTAAAAATTGCAGAGGCTCTGGCAGAAATATTTAAAATATCCTTAGCTGCAGCTATGGTGCTGGAGGGCAGCTCATGTTGTTCCATTGCTTAAAAGAGACTTGAAAAGTAACCCTGTAAATTATAGGCCGGTGAGCCTAACTTCAGTAAATTATTGGAAGGTGTTCTAAGAGATCGTAGGTCATGTTTAACCAATCTTATAGAATTTTTCAAGGAGGTTCCCAGTGGAGTTGATGAAAGAAAAGCTGTGGATGTTGTCTACATGGCCTTTCATACATTAGAGATTTGTCAGGGAGTTCAGACGCTAGGTATTCATGGCAAAGTAATGAACTGGATTCAGCAATGGCTGGATGGAAGAAGCCAGAGAGTAGTGAAAGGATGATTACTTCTCAGACTGTGACTAGTGGTATGCCTCAGGGATCAGTGCTGGAACCATTGTTTGTCATCAATATCAGTGATGTGAATGATAATGTGGTAAGTTTGCAGATGACTCTTAGGATTGAAAGTGTGGTGGACCACAGGAAGGTTTCAAAGTTTGCAGAGGGATCTGGACCAGCTGGAAAAATTGCAGTTGGAATTTAATGCAAACAAGTGTGAGGTGTTACAGATTGGAAGGACAAACATGGTAAATGGTAGTGGACTGAGGCATGCGGAAGAACAGAGGGGTACACAGTTCCCTGAAAGTGGCATCACGGGTGGATAGGGTTGTAAAGAGAGGCTTTTGCTTATTGACCTTCATAAATCAAGGTATTCACTTTCGGAGTTGGGATGTGATGGTAAAGTTGTATAAGACATTGGTGAGGCCAAATTTGGAGTTTCTTGTGCAGTTTTGGTCACCTAACTATAGGAAAGATATCAATAAGATGGAGTGCAGAGAAGATTTACTGGGATCTTGCCCAGACTTGAGGAAATGAATTGCAAGGAAAGGTTAAACAAGTTAAGACTTTATTCCTTGGAGTATAGAAGATTGAGGGGAGATTTGGAGGTATTTAATCTCTGTAAATGAGGATAGGTTTTTTCTACTGAGATGAGATACAAACCAGAGAATATGGGTTAAGGGTGAAAGGGGAAAAGTTTGGAGGGAGCATGAGGGAGTGGGAGTGTGGAACAAGCTGCCAGCTAAAGTGATGAATGCAGGTTCAATTTTAACATTTAAGAAAAATTTGGGTAGGTATGTGGATGGGAGAGTATGGAAGGTTGTGGACTGGGTGTAGGTCAGTGGGTCTAGACAAAAAAAATGGTTCAGCACTGAATAAAAGAGCTGATGGGCCTGTTTCTCTCCTATCTATGGTTCTAATTTCTCTAATTTGAGTTCTGTTTTTGGGGTGGAACGGCATATTTCATGTTGGCTAATTGAAAAACAATGGAAAAAAATAGTTTGGGCAGAATCCTAGGATTTCTTCAAAGTAATTAGATATGGGCAACTGGATCTTCCTTAACCAAATCTACTTTTTAAACCATCTCAGTCTGGTGGCTAAGAAGGGAAGAGAAGAGGCAAGCTGTAGTGACTGAGGATTTCATAGTTAGGGAGACAGATAAGAGGTCTGTGGAAGGCAGCGAGATTCCCAGATGGTATGTTGCCTCCCTGGTGGTGGGGTATGGCATCTCAGACTAAGTTCATGGCCTTCTGAGAAGGGAGAGTGAGCATCCAGATGTTGTGGTCCATGTAGGGGGCCAATGATATGGTAAGAAGGATAATGAAGTCCTGCAAAGAGAGTACAGGGAGTTAGGTGCTAAGTTGATGGACAGGACCTCCAGGGTTGCTATCTATGCCACATGCTTGTGAGTTTAGAAACGGGTGGATAATGCAGCTTAAAGCATGGCTAAAAGCATGGTGCAGGAGGGTTTGTAGATCATTGGGAAGGTGGGACCTGCTCCGACAGGACAATTTGCATCTGAACTGGAGGAGAACTAATATCCTTGCAGGAAGATTTGTTCATGCTGTTCCAGGGAGTTTAAACTAGATTTGCATTTGGATGGGAACCAGAGTGTTAGAGCATATAGGGGAGTGAAGATCGGGAGTGGGGTAATGCAAAGGGATCTGGGTGTACTTGTTCACCGGTCATTGAAAGCTAGCATGCAGGTTCAGCAAACTGTGAAGGTGGCGAACGGAATGTTGGCTTTCATAAAGAGGGGATTGTAGTATAGGAGTAGAGGAGCCCTCCTGTAGTTGTACAGGGCCCTGGTGAGACCTCACCTGGAGTATTGCATCCAGTTCTGGTCCCCATATTTAAGAAAGGACATACTTGCTATAGAGGAGTGCAGTGCAGATTTACAAGCTTAGTTCCTGGGATGGCAGGATTGTCATACGCGGATAGGTTAGAAAGACTGAGATTATATGCGATGGAGTTAAGAAGGATGAGGGGAGACATAATTGAAGTATTTAGGATTATCAAAGGGCTTGACAGGGTGAAATCAGAGCACATGTTCCTAATGATGGGAGAGACGAGGACTAGAGGGCATATTTTAAGAATACGGGGAAGGCCATTTAACACAGAATTGAGGATAATTTTTTTTCACCCAGAGAGTTGTGAATCTGTGGAATGCATTGCCACAGAGGGTAGTTTGGGAGTATTCGCTGGATAGATTTAAGAGAGAGTTGGATAAGGCTCTTGTGGGCAGAGGAGTTGAGGGTTATGGGGATAAGGCTGGGATTGGTTATTGAAAGAGAAAGATCAGCCATGATAAATGGCGATGCTGGCACAATAGGCCAATTGGCCTATTCCAGCACCTATTGTCTATTGTCCTAAGAAAATGATGGTGAAGATTGCATGTAATGTCAGAAGTTAAAAGGATTGTATGTGGTGGAAATTTTCTCAGGTACATCTATTTCAATGCATGGTGTATTGTAGGATAGGCATACAAGCTTAGAGCATAGATTGTCATGGAATTATGACATTGTGGCCATTTGTGAAACTTTGTTGCAATGTTCCAGGTTTCCGTTGTTTCAGACACGATAGAACGGGAGGGCTGAAAGGTGGATGAGTGGCTTTGCTCATCAGGGAAAATATCCTAGCTGTTTTCAGACAGGACAGACCAGAGAAAACATCTACTGAAGCTATATGGGTGGAGCTGAGGAACAAGAAAACTATGACTACACTAATGGGGTTGTATTATAGACTGCCAAATAGTCAGCGAGAAGTGGAGGAGCAAATCTGCAGAGAGATAGCAGACAGCTGAAGAAAACATAGTTGTGATGGTAGGAGATTTTTAACTTTCCACATATTGACTGGGACTCCCATTCTGTAAAAGGGTTGCATGCCTTGGAGTTTGTCAAATGTGTTCAGGAAGGTAATCTAAATCAATATATAGAGGTAGCAACTAGAGAGCAATACTGGATTTCTTATTTGGGAACGAGACAGGACAGGTGACAGAAGTATGTGTAGGGGAATATTTTGGGTCCAGTGATCATAATGCCATTATTTTTAAATTAATTATGGAGAAGGATAGGTCTGGGCCTTGGGTTGAGATTCTAAATTGCAGAAATGCCAATTTTGAGGAAATGAAATGGGATAAGTTGTTTTCTTCAAAGATGTGTAAGGTAACTGAAGGTGAAAGGTGTGATTTTGAGAGTACAGAGTTTGTATATTCCTGTTGGGATGAAAGGCAAAGTTAAGAGGCATAGGGGTGTCTTGGTTGTCGAGGGATATTGGGGCTCTGGCTCGAAGGTGTATAGCAGGTATAGGCAACATGGAGGAAATTAGGTACTTGGAGTTAAAAAATACAAGCAAAAAATTCAAATACATCAGGAAGGCTAAAAGAAGATGAGGTTGCTTTGGCATACAATGTGAAGGAAAATCCTAAGCATTTCTTCAGGTATATTGAGCTAATGGATAGTAAGGGACAAAATAGGTCTCCTTGTGTATGGAGCCAGAAGAGATGGGGGAGATCTTAAATGTTTTTTTTTTGCATCAGTATTTGCTCAGGAAACTGGCAGAGGGTCTCGGGAAATAAGGAAAACAAATAGTGAGGTCATGACCCATATATAAAGAGGAGGAGTGCTTGGTATCTAAAAGCAAATAAGGGTGGATAAATACCTAGGGCCTGACAAGATATTCCCCCAGACCTTGAGGCAAGCTAGTCTAGAAATTTCAGGGGCTCAGGCAGAAATATTTAAAATATCCTTAGCCACAGGTTTGATGCCAGAGGATGGAGGGTAGCTCAAATTGTTCCTTTTTTTTAAAAAAAAAAAGGCTCCAAAAGTAACCCTGGAAATTATAGGCCAGTGAACCTGATGTCAGTAGAAGGTAAATTATTGAAAGCTGTTCTCAGAGAATAGATATACAAGTATTTGGATTGCCAGGGACTGATTAGGGATAGTCAACATGGCTTTGTGCGTGATAGGTCGTGTTTAACCAATCTTAAAGTTTTTCAAGGAGGTTACCAGGAAAGTTGATGAAGGAAAGGCTGTGGATGTTGTCTACATTGGCTTAAGTAAGGCCGTTAACAAGGTGCCACATGCAAAGTTTGTCAGATGCTCGGTATCCGTGGTGAAGAAATAAACTTGATTCAACATTGACTCTACAGGAGAAGCTAGAGTGGTTGTGGATGATTGCTTCTCAGACTCTAGGACTGTGACTAGTGGTGACACTAAGATTGGAGACATTGCAGACAGTGAAGAAGGCTTTCAAAGTTTGCGGATCGATCTGAACCAGCTGGAAAAATGGGCTGAAATATGGTAGATGGAATTTAATGCCGACAAGTGTGAGGTGTTGCATTTTGGAAGGACAAACTGTTTAATCACTCTGCAGACCATTGTTTGGGATTACACAATTAGGTTTGTGAATATTCATCACCTACTTTTTGCATTTTAGATTGTGAAGCAACATTCAAAGTAAAATTTAAGTTACGAGAACATTTACGTAGTCACACTCAGGAGAAAGTTGTAGCATGCCCAACTTGCGGAGGGATGTTTGCCAGCAACACCAAATTCTTTGATCATATCCGCAGGCAGACAGCCACAGAATGTAAGTAAAAGGACTTTTTAATCTTTCTTGGCAAGTCTGCTGGCTTTGAAACAGCATTACTTTGTTGTCTGCAGTATGATTTGAGCATTAAAAAGTGTTTTGCACACAACCATTCAGCCCTGGGGCACCTGGATGCCACAGTTGGTTGTGTTAGACAACTGTTCGTAGATGACAGCTCTGCCTTCAATGCCATCATACTGAGTTTATTCATTCTCAAATATTAGGAGCTAGACTTTAGTGCCCCTCTCTGCAACTAGATTGTTCCCTTCCTCTTTAACTGACCTCCATCAGTGAAGATGTGTAAAAATGTTTCATCAGTGATCATATTCAACACCAGTGCTTCTCAAGGATGTGTCCTTAGCCCTTTACTACCTTTACACCCATGACTACATCCATTCCAAATCCATCTTCATTCTACTAATGACCCCACAGTAGAGGGGTCATTAGCATCAAATGATGATGAGGTTGAATGGAGGAGAGAAGGCAGGTTTTTAGGAGAGAAGGCAAAGTTCAAACCCCTTTCCACATCAATAGCACTGTAGTCAAAAGAGAAGATAGATTCAAGTTCTTTGGAATAAATATCCCCATTGGCTTGATCTGGAATAAGCATGTTGTTGTGGCGGTCAATAAAACTCATCAACACCTTTACTTACTTAAACTGAGGAAGTTCACCATGTTCCCCATCCCTCAAAAACTGATGTACAATTGAAAGTATGCTTGCTGCTTTGCTCAAGATGGGGAGGAAAAAAAAACAACTGCAGTGGTAGTGAATGCAGCTCAATGCATAAAGAAAACTTCCCTCCTTTGACTCCATCTGCATCTCCCACTGTCTTTAAAAACAAAAGGCAGCCAACATACTGAAAGAGATGGGTTAAGAATGTGAAAGCCACAAGGATCTTTTCTGGGATCTCTGCTCTTTGTGATTTTTATAAATGACCTGGATGAAGAGGTGGAAAAATGGGTCAGTAAGTTTGCAGATGACACGAAGGTTGGAGGAGTTGTGGATGGAGCTGAAGATTGTAGAAGGTTACAAGAGGATATGGAAAGGGTGTTTACTTGGGCGGAAAAGTGGCAGATGGAGTTCAAAGGTGATGTATTTTGGAAGGACAAAGCAAAAAGCTGAGTACGGGGTTAATGGTCAGTTACTGAAGAGTGTGGATGAACAGGGGCCTCGGGGTTCAAATCCATACATTCCTCAAGGTCACCGTTCAGATGATAGAACAGTTAAAGAAGGCCTATCGGGTGCTGGGCTTCATTAATAAGGGGATTGAATTCAGGAGTAGAGAGGTCATGTTGCAACTCTACAAATCTCTGGTGAGACCACACTTAAAGTATCGTGTTCAGTTTTGGTCACCTCGTTATAGGAAGGATATGGAAACTATGGAGAGGGTTGCAGAGGAGATTTACCAGGATGTTGGCTGGATTAGAAAACAAGTCTTATGAGGCAAGATTAGCAGAGCTGGAACTTTTCTCTTTGGAGTGAAGAAGGATGAGAGGAGACTTAATGGAGGTCTACAAGACTATTAGAGGTAAAATAGGGTGGGCAGGAAATTAAGAAGTTTCTACAGCATTGGATTCTGCAATCCTTGGGGGTAACTGAATTTGAGGGAGACATTAAGATTGAGAGAGCATAGCCACAACCAGATCAGAGACCTTGCCCGATACTAGTTAATTTTCTCCATTACGAAGTAAGAGAGATGATTTTGGAACTGGCAACTAAACAGGAAAAAGAAAGACTGTCCCCTTTGGCTTATAATGGAAATAAGATTTTCTTCTATTTTGATACAAGTTTTGATTTGTTAAAGAGAAAAGAATTTAACACAGTTAAAAATGTTTTATGGAAAAAAGGTTATGCCTTTGTCTTGAGGTATCGGGCAGTTTTGAAAGTTTTTGTTCCAGATGGGAAAAACAGATTTTTTTTACGGAGCCCAATGAGACAAAGGTGTATGCTGATTCATTGCCTGAAAGAGGGAGACGGGTGGTTGTTGACACTTGAATGAAATATATGACTGAATGAGTTCAGATGTAATTGTAAAATTTGGAAAGTTTAATGGGGAGGAGAGGTTTAACCTATAAGTGATCGATATATGTTTAAAAGATCCATGAATGTATAGTCTAAATGCAGCAAGAGATTGTATTGCATTTCGAGTGAGTTAGTTGGGAGTATGGAACTAACTGCTGCGGAATCATGAGTTCGTGTGTGGTTTTGACCACCTCCTGCATATGTCAGGGTTTTAAAAACGTAATAATATTATTTCTTCGTTCTTTTTGTATTGTACACCTGGATTAATCAAGAATATTATGAGATGTTGTTAATACTATGAGAGTGAGAGGATGGATGGATGGACATAAGATTTAATACAAGTATTCAAAGGCAGGAAAATTGAACTTTACTAGTATTTTTAAAAATTTTTATTTCTTGCACTGAATCATATCAATAACAACATTGACAAATGATCATCATCAATGTATACATAGTGACATTTCTTCTTTTCCCCCCTTTCATCCCTCTCCCCTTCCCCACCCCTCTTCAAATATCAATAAATAATAAAACACATAAAACAAAGAAACAACAAAAAGCAAAAAAGAAAAAAGTTGTATTGTCCACTTTCACATATTTAAATCTTATTGTGCTCATAATTATGTTGTTTTACGAGATGTAAGTTTGTGGTCGGCATTCTCAAACATTTTATGTCTGGCTCCCAAATTTGTTCGAATAATGTACACTTGTCTTTCAGATTGTATGTAATTTTTTCTAATGGAATACACTTGTTTATTTCTGTATACCACTGTTGTATTTTAAGGTTTGTTTCCATTTTCTAGGTTGTCATGATACATTTTTTGCCATTGCCAGTATTAATATAAATGGAATACAGGATATAATAAATAGAAAAATTATTAATGTATATGGGAAAAAAAAGTGGATGTAGCTTTTTTACAAGAAACTTATTTGACGGAGAAAGAGAATAAAAAGTTAAAAAGAGATTGGATTGGTATTGGCATCTTCATTTAGTTCAAAACCTTGAGGTTTAGCAATATTAATGCATTGTAGTGCTGGACACAGCCAAGAAAGACTCAGCCACCATATTGAACGTTAATGACTGTTTTTATTCAAATTCAGCATGTGCCCTTTTAAGGGCAGCATGAGCTCAGTCACCTCGTGGATTGTGACATCATAATCGCTGCCCCAGGCGCGCACTGGGCAGGAGACTTGAGGCAGGGAGAAAACCTTGACGGGCATCTTCCCATGGCTGCCCCGCCACGTGGCATTACACACAGGGCCGGTTCGCCATGAGAGAGTGTGCTGCCACAATATAAAATTTTACCAGTTAAAAATATTAGCTACAACTACAGATACAGCAGGAAGGTATGTAATGGTTAATTGTCAAATTTACTCAGAATATTGCACTCTAATGACTATGTATGCACCAAATATAGATGATGGAAAATTTATACAAGATATTATTTATGCAATTAACAAGTGCTAAAAGAAAAATATTAGTAGGAGGAGATTTTAATTTCATTCTTGATCCAAAACTAGATAGGTCAGATGGTAAAATTACAAAAAGTAAAGTAGCTAAGATTGAAATAAGTTTAATGAAAGATATGGGACTCGTAGCTATTTGGAGAAGAACCCATCAAAGTGATAGGGACTATTCCTTTTATTCTTTTAGACATAAAACATATTTATGTATAGATATGTTTATAATCACTGCACAGTTACAAGCTAGAGTTCAAAAGATTGAATATCAAGTGAGAGTTTTATCTGATCATTTGCCTTTAATTTTATCGATTGCATTGGAGGAAGAACACAATAAAGGTGAAAGATAAGGATTTAATACAATATTATTAGAGGAAAGACTTTTGCGATCTTTTTTTATTTTTTAAAATATGAAACATAAAATATTTTCTAGAAACTAATGGAAATTCAGTGACGAACAAATTTATAATGTGGAATTTTATGAAGGCATATTTAAGAGGTTAAATAAGAAGCTATACTTGTAAAATAAGGAAAGAACATATGAAAGAGGTAGACAAATTGGAAAAGGAAATATTAAACTTAGAGAAAGAAATACTTATTCAAAAAAATGATGAAAAAAAATTAAGATTTAATGCAATGTACACTCATAAAGTGGAAATGAACACACAGAAATACTATGAATTAGGTGAAAGTGCCCATAAAGTATTAGCGTGGAAATTAAAAGCTGAACAATTATCATGAACAATAATTGCAACAAAGAAAGAAACTGGTCAAGTCACCTACAGATGGAAGAAATAAATGATAATTTAAAGAATTTTTATAAAAAATTATATCAGTCAGAATCTCTGAAAGACGGAAAAAAAGAGGAATATATTACAAGTTAAATTACCTATTTAAATATAGATGAAAAATTAGAGTTATCTAATTCCTTTTCTGAGATAGAAGTGTATGAGATTCTCATGTCATTACAAAACAATAAAACCCTGGGGGAGAAGATGGTTTCCCTCTGGAGTTGCATTAATGGGAATATTAGAATAAATGAGTCACGTGACTTGCCAGAATCTTTTAAAACCGCATTAAGTTTTTCCAAAAAAAGGAAAAGATCCTTTACAACCTTCTTATAGACCTATAATCATTATTAAATGCAGATTATAAAATTGTTTCTAAACTATTAGCTAATAGATTAACCAAATATTTATCAAATTTAATAAATATGGATCAGACTAATTTATTAAAAATAGATCTGTAGATAATATAATTAAATTTCATAAGTTTAATAAGTGCACAGAAAGAAAATAAACCAGCAGTAGCAGTTGCATTAAATGTAGAAAAAGGATTTGATAGGTTAGAATGGGACTTTTTAAGTGTTAAATACATTTGGAATTCCAAATGCTTTTATAAATTATATAATCAACCAAAAGCTAAAGTGGTTACAAACAGACATATCAAAAACTTCCATTAGAAAGATCATCAAGACAAGGATGTCTGTTATAACCATTTTTATTTGCTTTTGCTATAGAACCTTTGCTGGAAACCATTAGAAGAGATAACGAGATGAAAGGTTTTGAGATAGATAATGAACATAAAATTAGTTTATTTGCGGATGATGTTATAGTTTAACAAAACCAGAAGTATCATTAAGTAAATTAAATTTAAGATTAGAAGTATATGGTTTAATATATGGTTATAAAGTTAATGTTGATAAAAGTGAAGTGATGCCTATGGTTGACATGGACTATACACAAAGTATATTAAAAAAATGACAAAATTCAAATGGCAAAAGGAAGCAATTAAATATTTAGGGATAAAAATTGATAGAAATTTAAATAATTTATTTAAATTGAACTATTTACTATTACTTTTAAAAAATTGAGGATGATTTAAAAAGATGGAAAGATCTACCAATAACTTTAATAGGATGGGTAAATTGTATTAAGATGAACATTTTTCCTAGAATACAGTATCTATTTCAATCGTTACCCATTTCTATACCAGAGAGGTTTTTCCAAGAATTAAATAAAAATGTAAAGGAATTTATTTGGAGAGGTAAAATGCCAAGAATAGCCCTGGAAAAACTGACTTGGAAAATTGAACAGGGAGGATTGATTACGAAGTTTTAAAAATTAAAAGCTCAGTTAATTCTTGTCCTGTTATCAAATTGGTGAAAAAACAGTGTGGGTCCAGATTGAAATGAATAAAATAGGAGAAATTAATCCAGAGTATTTTTTCTATAAATGGAATAATGATTTATTAAAAGGGGAAATAGAAGTATTGATTTTAAAGCATTTATTGAAGGTATGGAACGGAAACCATATGAAAAGAAGAATTAAAAATTATCAAATACCTACGATGATGTTAAAACAAAATCAATTTGTTCCTTTTACTCTGAATAATTCTTTATTTGATAATTGATATCGTAAAAGAATACAGAGGATAAAAGATTGTTTTATAGGTTCTTTATGATTTTTGAACAAATATGATATACAAAACAATACAATTTTTTCATGTTATCAACTTGTCATATTTAAAAGGGAAATTAGGAGTGAATTTAAAACTTCCACAACAAAGTCAATTTGAATACTTAATTAGATACATTTATTGAGAAATTTATTACTAATATGTATATAAAATTACAAGACACTATGGGGGGGGGGGGGTAGAGGAATTGTATAAATCCAAACAAAGATGGGAAAAAATACTTAAATGTATGAATTCAAGAAAAAGTATGGTCAAGACTGTGCCGAGAGTGTAACAAATACAATTAATGTTAGATGTCAAATGGTATAATAATTTTTTACATCAATTATACTATACTCCATATAAATTAAATGGGCTTAACCCAAATTATTCTGATAACATTTTTTTACATTTAGTTTGGTCCTGTGTAAAAGTTGGAAAGATTTGAGCATATTATTTGGGCAAAGATAAAAATACAATAAAGATCCAAGAATATTTTTACTTCGATATATATGAAGTAGATAAAAAAATTGAAGTTGGATAAATATCAAACAAAATTTTTGAGTATAGCAATAGCAAAAAAAAAATGTGTGGCAATAACATGGAAAACAATTATATAACAATGGATAGATGGAATACTGAAATACAAAATTGTATACCATTAGAAAGGATTACTTGTAGATTAAGGAATTAGAATGGGAACTTTTATAAGATTTGGGAACCATATGGATTTGGTTAGTAAAGTCCATCCACGTCATTCATATCACCCACTCCTCTCAATTATTATCTAGAAGATAAAATAATGATAGGAAAATATGAATAGTGATAAATGTACAGATTTAGGTTTATTTTTCTTTTGGGGGGGTAGGAGAGAAGGGGGTGGGGATAAAAAATTTTAAAACATTTTTTGTAACATTTTGTATTGAATATTACAAATGTATTATCCATATATAATTGAGTAATTGTTATTGATATGAGTGATAAAATTTAAAAATATTAAATTCTTCATAAATCATTGTCGCTTTTGCCCTCATTATTGTTCTTACTGATTTATTCAATATCAGATCCAAACAAAAATTAAAATCCCCCGCCCTTGACCAATAAATATACTTTGCTTTCCTTGTGCTTTTTTTTAAAAAGACATCCTTCATAAAGGCTCCATCGTCATAATTTGGTGTATAAATATTCATAAATGTCCAGAATAAATCTTGCATGTGTCATTACAAACCTTCCTGCTTGGTCATTTGATGTATCGGTACATTTTTATTAATTCAGATCTCTACCCCTCTTGCTTTTGAACGAAAAGAAGATGATATAACTTGTCCTCTTTTTAACTCTGCATATCCCAGTTTTTAGTAAGATGTGTTTCCTGCAGAAAAACCTCGTTTGCTTTTATTTTTTTTTAGTGTGCTGTGACATTTTGTTTTGTCACCATCCTGTTTAACCTGTTAATATTAAGACTAATAAACTTTAACGTTCTTTCCATACCAATTCTTAAACAAATGTTGTTCAGCAATAAAATCCTTTATGATTGTTCAAAAAATACTGTAGTCTTTCCCCTTTTTAAAAAAAAAAACACATGTAGTGCCCTGGCTCTGATGGTGATGTAAACAAGAAACCCCAGAAGCCTGCAGATTCTCTTGATGAAGGAGAACCCCTCCTTTTAGTGCCATCTTGTAAAAATGCTCCTCTCCTAGTACCATTACCCCCCCCCACCCCCCCTCTGCTGCACCCTCTACTTCTTTTGCCAAGTTCTCTCTCTTGAGCTCCAATAAGATTCACATTTAGTAATAATTAAAGGACAATTTTTAAAAAATACATATATAACTTTTACTTAGTCCAATTTTTTAACCTTCTCAATCTTCTTATCTAATGTTTTCAGTCTTCTCATAATCTTCAGAAATTTCTCCACATCTTTCTTAGACTGGAAAAACGTTGATTTCCCCCCACTACTTCAACCCTCAGTGTCGCAGGGTATACCATCAAATAGCTTTTTTTTTAACCACAATTGTCTCTTCACATCATTAAACTCTTTCCTTTGCTTGATCAAACTTGGACTAAAGTCTCAAAAGAATAGCACCTTCCAGCGATGATCTCAAGTTCGCCACTATGTTGTTTAGAATAATCAAATGCTGGTCCCAAAATCATTTCCCAATCCAGGTAACTCAAAGTCTTACCAGGTCTGGCCGTGGTAACTATTCCTCATGTCTTCTGGAACTGAGGGTCCAATGAGGCCTTTCTATATGTAACTTCTCATTAAATTTATTTTCTCCCAACACTTGTGGGATCCATGATTCAAAGAAACTCACTGGATCGTTCCCTTCACTCATCTCCTTCAATCCAATAGTTGGAACGTTAATGCATCTGCTAAAGTTTTCAAAGTGGTTGATCTTGTCCAGCAACATTTGCCTGTCCAAGTCCCACTTTTTTGTGACATCTTCTAAAGCTTTCAGTTTTTCTTGTGTGGCAACTAGGTCACTTCCACTTGGCCAATTCGATTAATTAAGTCATCAATTGCCTCAGAGTTCAGCCAACTTCTCTATTGCATTTTCCACACTTGTAAAACATGTACATAAGATCTCCAACTTCTCCAGGATTTTACTTAAATCTTGTGCCATCCCCACCCACTTCCAACACTGATGGGTTCAGCTGGTCACGAGGCAGCTCTCGTGCTGTTCCCTTTCAGGCTTTCACTTGATGATCCCAGTGGACTGGGTGCCTCTTCGGATATCGTTTTTTGCAGTCTTGGTTTCTCGCTAGTCATTTTGTATATCTGTAGCAGAAAAATTCTTGAATTTAAACTTTTAAATTGTCTTTTTATGACTCTTCATTGGGAGCTCATTCAAACATGTCTGCCTAGATCTTTCGCATGGCCTCTGTATGACAGTAACCTGTAGAAGTGATTTATTATGTGACTTAGATAGAAAGCCAGATAATTCAAACTGGGTTTTGATTATACATGTCATTTGATGTCATTGACCTAGATAGAGCTTCAAAAACGCAGCATGTGAATTCTATTTTTACACAGTACTGAATTGATTTCTTATTATGAGTTTTACTTCTATCTCCCTAGACCAACGATTTCAGTGCTCTCACTGTTCAAAGAGATTCGCCACTGAAAGGCTGCTCAGAGATCATATGCGGCATCATGGCAAGTCATGTTTCGTGCTCTTTCTAAGTTTTTTTCAACTGGGATCCTTTTCTATGACTATTTGTCCCTTTCTGTTAATATCATCTTTATAGGGATGGTGCTCCAACTTGCACCAACATTATTTGTATTTGTCAATCTCCCATTGGAAATTCTCAGTTGTGCAGATTTATAATAAAATATGCTCAATGTATTTTTCAGAAAAGAACAGAAGGCGGCCATTTGGCCCATCAATTCTGCTCCGCAAATCCACCCTGAGCTAAGCTGTTTCTCCCTTTTAGTTCCAATTTCCTGCCTTTCCCCATATCCTTTGATACCTTGATTAATTAGATACCTGTCAATCTCCCCTTTAAACTCCTCCAATGATCGAGCCTCCACAGCTGTATGTGACAACGAATTCCACATATCCATGACCCTTTAAAGAAATTTCTCATCTGTTTTAAATGGATACCTTCTAATTCTCAGACCTTGCCCTCTTGTCCTTCATTCACCCACCAAGGGAAACGTCCAATTCACATCTACTCTGTCCAATCCTTTCAGTATTCGATATGTTTCTGAGATCCCCTCTCATTCTTCTACATTCAAATGAATATAGTTCAAGAGCCTCTAAACCACATATAGCTATTACAGCACAGAAACAGGCCAATTCGACCCTTCTAGTCCATGCCAAACACCTTTTCCCACCTAGTCCCATTGACCAGCATCTGGCTTATAATCCTCCAGACCCCTCTCATCCATATAACTATCCAACTTTTCCTTAAATATTAAAATTGAATCAGCATCTATCACTTTGGCCTGAAGCTCATCTCACACTCCCAGCACCCTCTATATCCATAACCATATAACCGTTTACAGCACGGAAACAGCCATGTAGGCCCTTCAAGTCCGTACCGGTTCACTTGAACAACTCCACTAGCTCCTCCGCAAACTCCTGAGGAAGTAGAGGCTTTCTTCATGATGCCATTGGTGTGTCATAAAGATAAAAATAGGTGAAGAAATTCCCCCCTCATGTTTCCCCAAACTTTTTCCCCTTCAATCTTAATCCATGTCCTCGTGTTTGAATCTCACCCACCCTCAATGGAAAAAGCCTGTCCACGTTGACTCTATCTGTTCTCATAATTTTAAATACCTCTATCAAATTGTCCCTCAATCTTTCCTCATATGATACCAGCTCATTCCCGGAACCATCCTGGTAAATCTTCTCTGTAATCTCTCTAACATTATTACATCCCTTCTAGGATTATTACATCCCTTCTAGGATAAGGTTTTCATAACCTCTGTTACAGAGCTAAATGTCAGATGTTGATTCGGAGGAATGCCTGGTGCCGGCAACTGTGACATCACGTTAATTAAAATGGGAAGGAGAAAGCACTATATATGCTCCTGTTTTTAGAATTTTAGTAAGCTTAAGAATGTCAAATTTTCTAAATGGTTTTGGAAATTTTGAGATGACAGTGCATGGTTTTGTATAACGTAAAGGTAGCTACTTATTGCATTGAAATGCACACACCGACAAGCAACAAAATACAACTATTTCAAAGCATTTTAGTATTAATAAATATCTAAAATTTTCATGAAGTCGGAGAGGAATTCTGGAAAACAATGTCAATTTTGAGAACACCGACAGCATCTGATCACTTGGAATTACAAATGATCTGAAATGGTGAAGTTGTTATTTTGTCATTATTATAGCAACAGAATTTGGGCCATGAATACTACATTTTCCCTTAATTTCTCTCTTTCAATTTTCCCACTAATAAGAGGGAGCTTTTATTAGTTGCTGAAATGAAAGGGGAGAATTGAATGTATTATAACTTGGATGTTCCCTGTAAATTTGAGCCAAGTTAATTAAAGTGATATTCCAAGATGCTGATTATGCACTTCCTTATCTGCCTCTAGCAGTTAGGAGTGATAGTGTAGTGTTTGTTAGTAAATGGGTAGCAAGTCTCAGGACTATTTGAAACCATCATTTTAGTTTAGAAATGAAGAATACTATCAAGTCTACCCCCGCCCGGGGTGATTACTAAACAGTGGTTTGTCCTTTACATTGGTTTCAATGAATGCTTTCATTTTCTAGTGAATTACTACAAGTGCCCATTTTGTGATATGACCTGCCCAGCACCATCAGCTTTGCGGAACCATATCAAGTTCCGCCATAGTGACGAGAAACCATTCAGATGTGAATACTGTGAATACAGGTGTGTTTATTGTTAAAATGTTGACCTTTTTTGTCTACTTGCTACTATTTTTTTTTTAACCCATCATTCTCCTTCCCTGGGAGGTAATTTGTTCTAAATTTTCCCATTGAGTGAAACTAGCATTTATTAGGTAGAGATTTGTCCTCCGCTGCCATTTCACTAAGTAATGGAAACCCTTTATCACAGTTTGTCTCACTGGAATCCTTCACAACGTTTGCAGTTGTATTCTTTCACCCTTCAAGAAAAATGGGTCTGATCTGACCAAAAGATTGAAGTGCAGTTTATTCCCCACCCCACTGCATTGCTAAAGAATTCCAGTGGCAGAAAATGGCTAAGAAATTAATGGAACTCTGTCAATATGTTCAGAATTTTGTATTCTGCTTGGAAAATGCAGTTCCTGGTGTCTTTGTATTCTACTTGAAATAGTTACACTTGATGTGTTAGGGATCCCTTTCCCATTCTTGTTTCTAATTCATAATGCAAAAATCTAGTCTATCTCAGCCGCTTGGGCAACCCACTACAATAGATATCTATGCTGAATAAATATTTGGCCAACAGTTTCAACTCTTAATTGCTCTTCTGGTCTGTTGCCAAATTTGAAACAAGAATTTTTAATAAATTTGTTTTTTTTTGTGAAATTTATCCCATTTTGCCACCATGTCCTATTTTCAGAACATTTAGAACGTTATTCCTTTTATTCTGTAGCTTCCTTTGCGACCCTTGGATGAATAATTGATTACCTTAAGATTTGAGTATCTGGTTTATTCTGCAATCCCAATTTCCATGATCTCAGAATGAAGGCAAAATAATTCTACCATTTATTTTTAAATCATTTGCCTAAAAACTTAATCGATTTATTCATTACCCCAATGTTTCTCCATCCCCCTCCTCCCCTCCCCCTTGTCGTCTCACACTTGCCTTCTGTCTCTTTTACCTTACATTGAATCTCTGTACAGATTCTGTGTGTTAAACAAAACAAAAACCAATATTTCAAACAGCAACATTAAAAAGCCCCAAAATATTCCTTTCTCCAAAAAAACTAAAAAGGTTAAAACCAATAATCCTGAAATAACAAAAAAAAACACCTGAATTGTTGATTCTGTTTCTCTTTCCTCACTCCTGTAGTGTTTCCAGCATGTTCTGTTTTTGATATGCATTTTACTACTTTCTCATTTGGACTATCAATATTGAAAGTGATAACTACTTCCATTATAAAAAATCTTTCCTTTTAATTATCCTGATTTTGGTGATTCTCTTAAGCAGCAGTTGATATTCAGTGTTTTGTTTCTTTTCTGCTCTTCAGTTGTCTATGAAATAGTCCCAGTACCCAATCACTTTCTGATAAAACTCTTGAGCTGAATGACTTTCTTTCCTCTTTCTCCATTTTAAGATTAGTTTCTTGTAAAAACTCTTTAGAACAGAAGAAAGTGTGTTCCCCCCACCCCCCACACCCACTGTATAAGATTTCCTAAATTTTTATTTGAACATTATTATTGTGACTAGACTTCAGCCAACCTTTGAATAAAATTTCCACAGTTTTGAATGTATCCTTAAGGTGAATCATCAAATCTGTCTTAATTTTCCAATAGTTTTCAAATATTGTTGGGAAATGGACATGAACACTATAATTTTTGTCTCTCAGTTGCAAGAATTTGGTAGATTTAAGAAAACATTTGGACACCCACAGCGAGGATCCGACCTATCGCTGTGAATTTGCAGGTTGTACATTCAGTGCACGATCCCAATATTCTATCAAGACCCACTACAGAAAGGTACATGAGGTAAGTAGTGGAAAAGTACAACATTTAGACGTTGAGAATTTTCAACAATACTGTCAGTCCACCTGCAGGAAAATGGACTATGAATTCCATCATGAATGGATTTTTTAAAGACTTTTGTTCCCTAGAAATGGATCATTCAATTCAATAGATCTCTGCTAATTCTGTACATGTTTTCCCATTGGGCTGCATCCTCTTCCTGCTGGACCAGAGCCCTCTGAGAACTCTATTCCTTTCTACCACGTGTACAGTAAAACCCCTGATACCCAGCACTTATAGAGATGCTGGATAAGTTTATATACTGGTTGCTTGAGACTTGCTCTCTCAATGCTCCTGCATTAAGAATAAACATTAAGACAAAAGGTAAAAATACTACACTGCACAAAGTTCACTTGCATGAATATATAAACCTTAAAGCTTTTTACTTCAATTTTAGACACCTTCTTTGAAAACATTTAACCGCCGCTGCATCTCCAAGTTCCTCCCCTCCTCTGAGCCATCCAAAAGACGAACAATAATATTTTGTAATTCTTTATTTATCACACTATGAACCATATCAACCAAAATATTTAGATGTATCTCTTTAAATATGCACAGTGACATTTTCTCTTTTTTCCCCATCCCTCCCTTTCCACCCCCCTCCAAAACCAATAAATATTGAAGATATAAAATACAATAAAACAAAATCTTTATACAAAAGGAAAACAAACAAGACAAACAATAATATTACAGATAATTAACCCTCACCCCCTCCTGCAAGTTTATAGCTAAAGCCTCTGAATGGGGAAACTCTTACCAAGTGGGGATAAGGAGACACTTTAAGGGAGTCTCCCCAATGGCAAGCAGCATCAACTACTTCTTCATCCTGGGCAACACGATTGTTGTTTTGCACAACTTAACCTGCTATGAGCAAAGCACGACCTAGACACTCCGCTGGCTGAATATTTGCTCCTATCTTCATCAAAGGTTTATGTTTTACTTCAGAGTAAATTTACTTTTACAGTTTTAAACTTGCATTTTTTTTTACCTATTTTTTTTTTTTGCTGATTGCTTGAATTTGAATACCAGTGTTTTTACAGTACTTGTCTAGGTTCTCCCTTAAATGTTTCTGTTCTCTTCCTTTTAACTGATTGCTGTTGTTGAGAAAAGTAACTGCTCCCTCAATTAAAAAAAAAAGTTTTCCCTGAATTCATCATTGGGTTGATGAGTGACTCCTGGTTCTTTTCTTGCAAGATGAAACCTCTTCTTTAACCAGCACTTCATAATTTCAAGGGGACTCCATTAAAACCACACCTTCGTCTTTTTTTTCTAGAGTAAAGAACCTTAATCTTTTTCAATAGGGTAGGTAATCTATTTGATTTCTTTTAACCTTAAAATATGTTGAACCTTAAAATATGTTGGGTAATTATGTTTTGGGGCCTTTTTATAATGTTTGGTTGGTGCTGAAATAGCTGCAGGAAATTTAAAACGGGTGAGCTTGCAGTAGATCAGCAATATTCTTGGCATACATAAAAGACTATGAAATTTGATTATTTAATTGCTTGATGGCATGCTGTTCTTTGTGGATTATGAGTTGGAAAGCTTGATTGGTTTTTCAAGGTTTTGGTATTTTATATAACCAGCAGAATGGAATTTATGGGGTTCGTCACACTCATAGTTGAAATGACCAGAGAGCAATTAGCTCGTAAACTTGGCAAGCAAACGCTGGGGCTGATTACTGAATTATTTTTGAGACGACATTTTGCACACTGTTCATTAACATTGATTCATAGTTTCTCCAAGTTCCTCCCCTCCTCTGAGCCATCCAAAAGACGAACAATAATATTTTGTAATTCTTTATTTATCACACTATGAACCATATCAACCAAAATATTTAGATGTATCTCTTTAAATATGCACAGTGAATGAATGATTTCAAGCAATCTTGTTTTTATTCTAAAAGCCATTTCACAAGGTTGTCAGGTGCATTTGCAATCCATTAATCTTTTAAATATCCAAAAACCATTAATTTCTTAAGAATACTGGGAGTGCAAGCATTTTCTTGTATTGATACTTTGTCTTCAAGTTCAGCTGTGTCTAGCTGCAAATGAGTTTGATAACCAAAATTTATTATTAATGTAACTGTTACTTCGGCATTTTCAGGGAGATTTGGAACCCAGATACAAATGTCATGTTTGTGATAAATGTTTCACCAGAGGTAATAATCTGACAGTGCACCTCAGGAAAAAACATCAGTTTAAGTGGCCTTCCGGTCATCCCCGGTTCAGGTATGCTCACCCATCATTCATTTACCTTTTTATTCTCCCACTCCTTATTTTGTGTTTCTCTATTTGTAATTCCTTACCCATAATGTCTTCTCCTACAACAAACTAGATGTTTGGTGTGTTGAGGAGTAAGGGGTGTTTTTTGTCAGTGGTAAATTAAGAGATATGGTGTTTGTGCCATTGCCCATTTCATCATTTGAATTCAGAAGTAAATTTGCAACAAAGTAAGATCTATGGAATTGTTACTCTTCCCAACCCATATCATTCCATAATCTACAGATATTTGTTAGTTTGCCATAATCACTTGTAACAGGGGATATCTGAGTTATCCATGGGAAGCTTGCTCTCCACATAATTTCCTTTAGAGACACTAAGCACACTGCAGGTGCCAGGATCTGATGCTAAACACAATCTGCTGACATTTTGGGCCCAAACTCTTCATCAAGACAGAGAATGTGAAGAGGATAGAATGGGAGGGATAGGGCAGCCCATGTGTGATTGGTGAAGCATAATGAACGGAGGCAGTAGATTGGCAGAGGTCAGGTGAAGGAAGATTAGTCATGGTGGTGACTTGCCTCTCCCTTTATCTTGCAATCTGTTCCCTCTGTCTGTCATGCTGCCACCTGTCCCTGGTTCACCCCATATGGGCCCCATGTCCTCTACACTCGCTTCTCTTCTCCACATCCTCAGTTTTGATAAAGGGTTTCAGCCAGAAACATTGACCATTTTTCTCCTGCTGATGCTGCTTGATATACTGAGTTCCTCCATCAGTTTGTGTTTAGCATCTAATTTCTCTGTTTGGAGTGGGCACCAGCTGCAACTAAAGAGTTAGTAGAATAAATGAAGAGTGCCCCATTGTTTTAAAAGTGTCCCTTAGGGTATTGCAAATAATGCTTAGCTTTAAAGTGAGAAACCCAACCCAATCATCATTCAGTTCTAATTATTGAGCTGTGTGGGTATTGCTTTCTATCTTAGATACAAAGAGCATGAAGATGGCTACATGCGACTGCAGTTAGTACGTTATGAGAGTGTCGAACTGACTGAACAGCTCATGAAAGACCGGGAAAAGCAGGATGGTCATTCGGGCAACACGTCAGAGAGTTTGGTCTTGTCAGAAGCAAACCTACGAGGGATTATACTGGAGCCAGTGGAAGAATCAAACAGCATGGACCAAACAACAGAAAAATGCAGCCCTGATTCTCTGAACTGTTGTATAAATGAATGCCGAGAGCACTGCAGTTATGATGAAGGTGCTGACACAGAGAATGTACAACAATCGCCATTGGACTCCTGTGACTCCACGAAAAGCCCTATCATCCGAGTGGTCAATCGGACAAATGAACATGGGGAGAATGAAACCGTTTACTACGTTCTGACCAATGCAACGCATAGCATGGAGAACAATGAGGACACTAACATGGAGACTGGGGGAACCTCAACTGACAATATAGAAAAGACTGCAGAAGAATTGGGAATTGAAATAATTGGCTAGTAGCAATGAACTAAGTGCATCTCTGGTGCATTGACTGAATGGATGGTCTTGTCTTGATTTGTTGCTTTAATTTCTAGTTGCAAGCTCAATGTTGGTGGCTTAGCTGATACTGGCTAAATTTATAAACATCACGTTCCTTCTTACAGTAGCCCCTTTCTATACCAGTTTCAGTATGTTACATCTCTTGCATTGTCACGAGCAATACAGACCTTGCTCCAATTTGTTGGATCAAACATTCTAAATAAATTTGGACTGATTAAGTGCCTATTCAAATACAGTTTTCACCAGCAATGATTTTTTTTAAATTATGGAAAAGTCTACTGGTGTTTGATTTTTATAAAACTGCAATCTTCTAGTTAGCCCTTTTAGTTGCACACAATTTTAAAATGATCTCTCAGCTGCAGAAATTGCTCTGGGGAAACTTCAGCCCATTTTTGGTTTCTACAATGAAATATTGTAGGGGAAATGAATTCAGGGAGTCACTGAATTATTTTTGATAAAGCAGGTCCCATTTGCTTGGCCTCATGATTGTTTCCTTAATGTTCAGTTGAACTATGTGGAATTGTATTGCTACTTTCATGGTGAACTCTTTTTTTAATTATCCCCCATCTATCACATTCACCCAACTTTGTTTCTCTTATTTCCCCATCCCTCTTCCTTTTTCTCTAAGGACATATTCCAATTTCACTCCTCTTTTACCCACTGTGACCCTCTGGGTGGATTGCTTTTTCTATTTAAATGTTTTTGTCCTGCAACAACCCAAGCATAAAAGAGATCAAATACAGTTAAGAAAACCGAAATATGCCTAATGTGAGATACTGACATTTCTGTCCTATTTACTTGTTTCTCTCCCTCTCTCTCTCTCTCTCTCTCTCTTTCTTTCCCCACCCCCCGCCCCCCTCACCACATCTCCCTGCATATATCTCAATATTTTTGTTCTTTCCAGCCTCTTGTTTGTCTTCAGCCTGGAACATACATCCTCACAGGCCAATCTTGGATGAGCAATGTTATTTAGTCTTTGACTCCTTTGCTTGAGGTGTCATCCAGGCTGCCATAATTTCAAAATTTTGGCAGATGTTATTTGCATATTTTCAACTTCCGTTTGAGGATAGCATTCTTGGGGGGGGGGGGGAGGGGGGGAAATACAAAAGTTAAATGGTGTAATAGACTTGCACTTGTTGAGGCTTGTAATTAATTGTGTAAAAATAGTATGATAAGACCTAGAATATTCACAGCACGGTTTTTAAGATCTGGATTCGATTCTGACCTCTGGTTCTGTCTGTGTTCTCCCTGGGACTGGGTGGATTTCCTCAGTGATTTTTCTCTTGCATCCCAAAGGCATTGCATTGTGAAGTGAACTGATACTGAAAATTGCTCCCAGTGTGGTAAGAGCATGGAGATATTCTGCAGGAGAGTAGGTTTAAAGAGTGTAGGAAAATAGGATTATTCTCAGAGCCAGTTTGGACTAGATGAACAAAATGACCTTGCATGTAATATAAATATGCCTTGACTCTGGTGGTGTGGGTTCGGAACTGTCTGATGAGGCCACTGCAGGTGGGACAGGAAGTTGCCTGGTCAGCGTTTTGTGAACTCTTTCCACTGCTTCCACAGGATTATTTGAATGTTCCCATGACATGACTTCAAGTTTCTTAATGCGTATTCTGAATACTTCATTCTCAGTGGTCATGGGAATCTGAGAGGATGTGATATTTTAAGGAAATTGCCAGTATACTGTTGTGGAGTCAGTCACGTGGTGCATGTACAAGCTGCACATATTCAGTACCCAAAGTCAGGATTGAACCTGCCAGGTTGCCAACTCCACCAGATGCACTACTGCGCTCCTCTCAATCCCTGGCTTCTGTTTCTCATGGGTTTCACACATAGTAAAGGTATGTTACTGATGGTGGCATTAGCTCTGGACTTTTTGTGGAAGCACACAAGATGATTTTGAGGAACATGTTGCATTTTGAATGGTTTAATCAGTGTCACTTTTATTGTTAAATCAAATTAGAAAACCTCAAAAGGAGGGGAAAAAGGAGTTTGAAAACAAGGGTGTACAATTTTTAAAACTCCAAAGAAAAAAATGAATTCCACTTCTGAAGCTTGTGTTTCAGACTGCTGCAGTTAAGCCCAGCTCCAAGTAAATCACATTTTGAAGACCTGTGGGTTTCCTTTTGGCAGATTTGGGTGACATATTGGATCTTCAATTCAACATTGCAGAGGCCATGAGATAGAAGCATTTAAACTTTTAAGCCTTTCAGCTAAGCAGTGCTATATTAAGATCAATTATAAGATAGAACAAGCAAAGTGTGGGGGATGTAAGTATTCCCCAATCTAGAATAGCTTTGTTTCAATACCTTGTTAAAAGCTTTGCATGGCCTTGCTTGTACAAAGTAGGTGCCTTAATCTGTATTGCTGTAAGATGTTTTGAACGTAAATGCAGAGCTATTGGTGTGCATGATGTAAGTGGAAATAAGCTTGTGGACATTTTAAATCTAATGTAAGTGGGGGGGAAAGCCAAACTGGTGTATGGCAAATTCCAAACTTGGACTGATGTATTTCAGACAAAGTTAATTATGAAACTTGTATGTTTCTATTAATGTACTCTGAGATCCTTAAGGGTTTTTCCTAAGGGAATCCTTACTGTCTGTATGGGAATTGATTGTGATGTTTTTGTATTATTACTGCAGTCTCATTGTATAATAAACCCAGTATTCAAATTTCTTAGGAATAAGCCGGTAAGATTGTTTCTTAAAAAAAATCTTTTGCTTACCATATATCGTCAGTTGCTGTTTTTGTCTGAATCAATGGCACTTGGCCCTATGGCAGGCACAGTTCCTTTCTTCACATCTATCATCTTTGTGTCACATCTGTCAACCTTGCCTATTTGGTGTTAATTCTCTTACTACTTAGTAAAAATGTCTTCATGTAATCCAGCCTGATCTCACACTGCTATTCTTCAAGTGAGATGTTAAATCAATAGGCGTCTCTAATGGTTTCAAGAGTCCAGAAACAACTTGTTTCAGCAGGGGAATGACTTGCTCCATAATTTCATCATTGCCTACTCTAGTTCCAGACTTCCGAGATTGCCTGAAGCCATAGTGGAATACAAATGAAAATGTGTCAATTGCCATACAGACTGGAGAATGCAGATGTCTCAATCCTTCCCTTGTGCTACCAGTATTCTGGTGTGGATCCCAACCCACAGCTGCAAACTCAGCTTTGTTGGGGGTAAAATTAATGTTCCATTTTCAATGAAGGTGATTAGAATTGGATAATTAGGGCCTTGACCCTTTTTTGTGGGAGTGGTAAATAGTGTTGAGTTTCTCTTATCGCTTTGTAGAATATGGAAATTTTTACAGAAAAATCTTTCTAACACTCTAGGAAAGCGATGTTGTAGCACAGTGAGGTGCAGCACCAATCTGAGCATTAGAAACTGCGAACGAAAGGGAGTGGGCTGATTTGAATAAACGATGGAACGTGCACCAAAGTAGGACAGAGACACAGAGAAGTGGGTTTCAAAAAGGCTTGGGTCAAGGAGAAGAATTTGTCATGTTCCCTTTTTTTAAAAAAAAAACAATTATTTCCAAATATTTTGGAAGTCTAAAAATCCTGTGCTATTTTTTATTTAAAAGGCCAGTTGACAGAACATGACCATACAGGCAATTTGGTCCACAAGGTTGTGCCATCCTATGGAAACCGACTCCACAACAACCCTACTTCACACCCATAACTCTATTTTTTTCACATCCATGTTCATATCTAAGGGGTTTTTGAATATCCCTATTGTATCAGCCTCCACCACCACTCTGGCAATGCATTCCAGGCACTCATCACCTTGTAAATTTTTTTTAAATACTCTCCTCTGAAGTCTGCCCTAAACATTCTTCCACTTAAACAGATGTCCTTTGTATTTGTTATTATCACCAATGTTAAAAAATGCTGGCTGTTCGCCCTATTTATATCTATCAGAATCTCATCCTTTTGCCGCTCCCTACCTTTCTGTGTAAGGTTTGTTCTATAATCCAAGTAATGCCCTGGCTCCTCTGCACCCTCTCTAAAGCATCTACATCTTTTGACATTGATAAGCTTCTAAACTGAAGTGGGACAGATGATGAAAGGTGATTATGCTTTTCCTTTGGACCTTTGCAAGGCCAAAGGTATACAAGATTGAGAAGGGGTAAATAATTGTTCCCAGTGAGTGTGAGTCAAGGGCAAAAAAAAAAGTGATGCAGAGTGATTTTTAAATCAGTGTGTGGAAATGAGGATTTTGCACGAATTGTGGATAGACACCAGAAAGAAATAATGAACAGGGGACTGAGACTGTGGATTGAATGATTGGAAAGCAATTCTTTCAGTCCCTCTGCTAAAAATGAATGCTGTTCTGGGTGTTGAGCTGCCTCTACATCTGGGGAGAAGGTGCAAAGTTACAAGAGCAAACTACCCTGCACTCAGGGCGCTTTGTGTACAATGAAACTGTAATATTTCCATATTGCCATGTTTAGGATTTCCTGGCTGGACTGGTAGAGGACTTGCAGTTGTTTCTAATTGATGTACAATGTCATTTTAATCACCCATTTTCCTTTCTCTAAATTTTGGTGCATTCTTCTTTATCCCCAATGCCAGATCCTTCACAGCTGATAAGGTGAAGGTGCCAAACCTAATAAACACCCTGATGAACCTGTGCTTTATCTAAGTTTGTATCAACATTGTGAGTGGCAAATTAGTATGTTTGACACAAAAAAATCCTTGGGCAATCTGCAGATGTTTGTTGTAACTTAAGTACACATTAATTTGCAGCTCCTTTGAAGTTCTGTTCAAAGCATAATAATGTCTAGAATCACTCGTAATGAAATGTAATGAAACATTTTGAGTAATGTGTAAACAGACCCTTTCAAACTAAATGGGTTTCAGGGTTAGGTTTCCTCAAAGGTGAAAAGTGTATTAGTAAAAGTAAAGTATAACTTGTATAACGCTTGTAAACTAAAAACAAACTCGTATAATACATCACATTCTTAGGTGAACCAAGATGGGAATCTGACACAACCAGTGCTCGATGGACATGCTGGATTCTCTGGGGAGGATGTCATTATTTTTTATTTAAATTTTAAATTGATTTGCCGATTGCATTAATATTAATACTAATTTTAACCTTAAATGATAACCATTGTCAAGATTAATTTTGTCCCAGTTTTCTGTGAACTTTTGTGAATTCAGAATGTAGCTGAAGTGTGCAGACTTTGTGAGCTGGCTAGCTTTCCCCACTCTGGACACCCAGCAATGAACTTTATTTCTCTGAAGTGTTCTCAGCATAGCTCTTTGCTGTTCCCTTCAACAATAAGTATACAGTTTTGGATGCAGTTGAGGGGGGTTATCTACCGGAGACAAATTGTAGTGGTCATGTCTCTGGCTCAGACTGGCCCCATGACTCAGAAGGGAAGGTTGGGGCAGAGAACTATGGTGATTGGGGACTTGTTGGTTAGGCAAACAAATAGAAGGTTTTGTGAGCAAGATCGAGGCTCCTGGATGGTATGTTGCCTCCCTGGTGCCAGGGTCAGGGACGACTCTGATCAAGTCCACAGCATTCTCAGGTGGAATGGTGAGCAGCCAGATGTCGTGGGGACCAATGACATATGAGCATGAATGAGGTTCAAGGAGGGAATATAGGGAGTTAGGAAAGAACTTGAAAAGCAGGACCTCAAGAATGGTTATCTCAGGATTGCTGCTTGTGGCATGCGCCAGACATGTGGCAGATGAATGTGTGGCCAAAGAGTTGGTATGGGGGCACGGGTTCAGATTTGTGGATCATTGGGATCTCTTCTGGGGAAGGTATGACCTTTACAAAAAGGACAGGCTGCACCTGAACTGGAAAGGGACCAATATCCTGGCAGGGAAGTTAGCTAGAGCTGTTGGGGAGGGTTTAAACTAGTTTGGCAGGATGGTGGGAACCAGAATGTGAGTGCAGAGAATAGGACAGAAGGTCAAAAGTATGATTCTACGAGTTCTGAATTTGTGAAGAAGGACAGGCAGGACAAAACATATATGTAGTCATAGGATTTGAAATGTGTATATTTCAACACTAATATTAGGAATAAAGAGAATGAATTTGGAGCATGGAACTACAAAGATGTGGCCATTAAAGGAAGGGCAATTTGGCTGATGCAGGTATTGGGGTTTAGGTGTTTTAAAAGGAATAGGATGGGAGGTAAGGGAGGGGGTGGGGGTAGAGTCAGGGGTACTTTGATGGCTATAGAAGGGGAGGAGGACACTGCAGAGGGAGTGTCCAGTGAGACAGCATTGGTGGAAGCCAGAATGTGAAGGGAGCAATGTGTACTAGGAGTAGCCTATAGCAGCCCCCTGCCACAATAGCCTTGAGACACCAAGGAGCAGATAAGTAGGCAGATTTTGGAATGGTGCAGGAAATACAGGGTTGTATGGGAGACTTCAGCTTCCCTAATATTGACTGGCACTTCCTGACTGCAAGAGGGATAGATGGGGCAGTATTTATCAGGTGTGTTTAAGCAGGATTCTTGATACAGTATGTGGACCAGCCGATGAGAGGAGAGGCCACACTGGATCCAATTCTGAATAATGAACCTGGTCAGGTGGTAGACCTCTCGGTGGGAGAGCACTTTGTTGAGAGTGACCATAACTTCCTGAGCTTTACCATAGCTATGGATCAAGATGAAAGCAGACAAAATGGCAACGTGTTTAATTTGAAAAGTGCTCATTACAATGGGTTGAGGCAGAAACTAGGAAAAGTAAATTAGAAACCGATGTTCAAGGGTGAATGCACAGAATTAATGTGGAAGAAGTTTAGGTACCACATGCTGGGTTCAGGATAGGTTTGCCCCACTGGAACGGAAAAGGAAACAGTGGTTGACAAAACAGATGGGACCACTAGACAAGAGAAAGAAGGAAGATTACATTAGATACAAGATGCAGGTAATAGGAAGGGCTCATGAGAAGTCGATGATAGCCAGGAAGGAACTTAAAGGATTTAGGAAAGCTCAAAGGGGACTTGAGTAGCCCTTGGCATATAGGATTATGGCATTCTATGCTTATGCGAGGAACAGAAGGATGATGAGAATGAAAGGGCCGCTAAAGAGAAAAGGACCTTGATCAGACTGAAGTCGGAATAGGACAAGCCTATGTGCTGGGTGATGTTGAGATTAAGGAAGATCAAGTGTTTGATCTTCTTAAAACCATTAAAATTGATGTCCCTGGGGCCAGACACGATATACCCTAGATTGCTGTGGGAAGTGAGGGAAGAGGTAACTAGGGCAGTGGCTATGATCTTTGGCCACAGGAGGTGGTGGAGAATTGGAGAATGGCAAATGTGGTCCCTTTATTTAAAAAAAGGTAATAGGGAGCATCCTGGGAATTATAGACAGGTGAGCCTTACATCAGTGGTGTGCAAACAATTGGAGAGGATTCTTAAGGATAGGATCCATGAGCATTTGGAAAAATAGTCTACTCAAGGATAGTCAGCGTGATTTTGTAAAGCGAAGGTCATGCCTCACAAACCTAATTGAGTTTTTTGAGGAGGTAACAAAAGAAATGGATGAGGGTAAGGTGGTAGATGTAGTCTATATGGATTTTAGTAAGGCATTTGACATGTCCCCCATGAGATACTAATTCAGAAAGTCATGAGGCTTGTGATCCATGGAACCTTGGCTGTGTGGATTTTTAAAATTGGCTTGCATGTAGAAAGTGAAAGTATTCTGCCTGGAGGTCAGTAACTAGTGAAGTTTCACAAGGATCTGTTCTGGGACCCCTAATCTTTGTGGTTTTTTATTTTAATATATAAATGACCTAGCTGAAGAGGTGGAAGGAGGGTCAGTAGGTTTGCAGATGATTCGAAGGTTGGAGTTGTGGGTGGTGCTGAAGGTTGTCATGGGTGACAAAAGGAAGGATACAGAATTGGACAGAAAAGTGGCTGATGGAGTTCAATTCAGATCAGTATGAGGCAATGCATTTTGGAAAGACAAACCAGAAGGCTGAGTACAGGGTGTAGATTAACAGAGGAACCTTGGTGTGAAAGTTAAAACCTTGTGTTTTTGATCTTAGTTAATTTTATGACTATCCCTTTAACAAAAATTGTTGTTTGTAGTGTTACCATAGTTATTATGATGTCATGTTGTAATATCTCGGCATACGGGGGTGGTGGGGGGAGCTTGCTTTCATTCTTCAAAGACCATGGAGGAGGCATGAGCATTGAGATACTTTTTGAAATCATATCTATCTTAATCATCTATTAATCTTATTATCTTATTGTCTTATATCATTATGTCTTTAAATATAGCCAATTGCTTTGTTTATCCAATGTTATGAAAATTTCTGTGCGGTTCTGCAAAATGTTTAATCGTTATCAACGAATTAAAGCTACTTGCAGCTGCAATTACAAAGTTTGATTTATTGGATAAATAAGATAGTAATTCAGAATATTGTCACTTATGTTTCTGTGAAGGTGACATGTTTTGAAACTGGGAAATAGGAGAGATTGGAAAGTGTCATCTACACTTGGGGCCCAACACATATTTTCCTCAAGATCACTGTGCAGGTTGATAGGATAATTAAATAGGCCTATGGGATGTTGGGCTTCATAAATAGGGGCATTGAGTTCAAGAGTCAAGAGGTCATGTTTCAACTCTACAAATCTCTGATGAGACCACACAGAGTATTGTGCACCTTGTTGTAAGAAGGATGTGGAAGCTATGGAGAGGGTGCAGAGGATATTTACCAGGATGCTGGCTGAATTGGAAAATAAGTCTTATGAGGTGTGGTTAGCCCAGCTGAGACTTTTCTCTTTGGACTGTAGAAGGATGAGAGGAGACTTGCAAGATTATGAGAAGCATTGACAGGGTGGCCAGACAGTGCCTTTTTTCCCCAGGGCAGTAATAGCAAACACCAGAGGAAATGTGTACAAAGTGAAAGGAGGGAAATTTGGGGGCAATATCAGGGGTATGTTTTTTTTTAATGCAGAGAGTTGTGGATGCCTGCAATACCTTGCCAAGGTTGGTGGTGGTGGCTGAAACATTGGGGGCTTTTAAGAGGCTTTTGGACAGGCACAGAGATGGAAGAAGAATGGAGGGTTAATGGGGTAGGCAGAGTTTAGTACATTTGTTTAAGGAATATATGGGTTCACACAACATCGAGGGCTGAAGGTGTTGTAGTGTAGCCAATTTGCCAATAGTAAATTCCCGTAAACAGCAGAGCTTCATCAAGGGGAGATTGGGGATAAATAAGATAGAAATAGGAGAATAAGGAAAATGTTGGATGTTGTAGGAATGTTGTCTTATAAAGAGTTGAAAATAAGAAAACAGAAATGGAAAAGGAGGAAAGGTAATGATGGAAAAACGGAAAGAGAAGATAAACAAAATATAAAAGGGCTACGCTGAACTATATGTCTTTAAATATTAATGGAATACATAACCAAATTAAAAGAAAAAATAACATATAGGTTAAGAAATAATATTGAAATATTCAAACAAGTATAGGAGCCTTACATTAAATACAATAGCGAAAACCTACCGGGGACAAACATTACCTAAGTTGATGGAAGGAGAAGGAAAGAAAAGAATGGACTCAGTAGAATTTCTGGTGTATTTTTGTTGAATGACAACATTGTCTGACTGGCTTAATGCAACCTAGATTGTATACCTAAAATGGATGAGAGGGGGGGTGGGGGGTGGCTTGGGAGGAGGGGGGGGGGGAGAAAAAGTCACTGTATATGTGTGAAAAAGAAATAGTGTATATCATGGCTAATGTGATTTATGGTGTGAAAAATAAAAAATTTAAAAAAAAAACAAAAAAAAACAGCAGAGCTTCATCCTCTGATGTTGGATCTCACTGCTTTATCCCTTCCAACTCCTTATCCTTCTCTATACCTTCACACCTCTCCCTACTCTCCACTCCCCCATCTACTCCTTTGAGCTCTCCCTTTCTTTTCCCCTCTCTAGTCCTCAGAACTGCTCATCTCTCCAAATTTCCTCTGACCAGCTCTGCTTGCCACTTCTACCCTCTGATCTCCCTAACCCCCCCTCCCCCTCTGACTTCTCCAACCCTACATCCCCCTCTCTGATTCCCCCATTCAGAAAGCAATCACCTCTGCTTCTTTTAGTTGTGCCCTCCCACTCCTATCCACCTATGACATATAACCATATAACCACTTACAGCACAGAACAGGCCAGTTCAGCCCTACTAGTCCATGCCGTAGCAAATCCCCACCCTCTTAGTCCCACTGACCAGCACCCGGTCCATACCCCTCTAGTCCCCTCCTATCCATGTAACGATCCAGTCTTTCCTTAAATGTAACCAATGATCCCGCCTCGACCACGTCTGCCGGAAGCTCATTCCACATCCCCACCACCCTCTGCGTAAAGAAATTTCCCCTCATGTTCCCCTTATAATTTTCCCCCTTCAATCTTAAACCATGTCCTCTAGTTTGAATTTTTCCTGTTCTCTTGCCCCTTTGCCCACCATTTTATCCAGATGCTTGACTGCTTTTTGTTCATACCTTGAGGAAGGGCTCAGACCTGAAACATTGATCTTAGCTACTTGAAGAATGCGGAATGACTTTTTTTCTCCAGAATTTTTTTTACAAACTGAAATCCCATAAACAACAAATAAGTCTATACTTTTGAAGAGTGGGCAGAGGTTGCTAGGATGTGGTTAGAACACCTGAAATTCTGAGAGTATAATTGAAACCACCTGAAAAAGCCATGGCTAAACATTAAACCTATAAACAATGATGAACAGCCTTGGCCCTGCCTTATGCTAAATGATTATACTCCATGTGTATAATTTTTTTTTGGTTTGGTTAAAGTGATAGATAGAATTTACAATTTGTTGGAAGTAAAAGCTGTATGCCACAAGGATCAGAATTATTTTGCCCTGTAGGTGGTGCAGTGGGTTAGAAATTTTGTCCTTTCAACCAGGGTCAGTAGTTAATAGACGGAAGATCTTTTTACACTTGTGTCCCAGTAAATCGGCCATTCAGCATCCCAGTTAGAAATGGCAGAGAAAGAGCACTTATTGAGGGGTTGCTCTGCTGCACGGAATTCTGGGAGGGCAGGTCGCTTTTCCCCACTGTCTTTCTAATGCTACCAACTTTCCTACGCTATATATACATTGACGGCTATTGCTATTTATTGCTAACACTTCTCTCTTTTCTCCCCCCTGCCCCCCCCCTCACTGCTGTAACTTCCCCATCGCCGAGTTTATATCTTCATTTAAATCTTTTTCCTTCACATTCCTGCGCTCACACAAAACTTGCTACATTTTTGTCCTAGAATGCAATTCTCAGTTTCACACTTGGCTAATTGGAGCACCGGTATCTGCAGACATTGGGGATTGCAGTAGGGGTCAAGACAGTCTAGCATTTCACGCTGGCAGTCAGACTAATTTGGTTTCACACGTGACCCTGACACTGCCAATTGGCTGTTAATTTCTGGGATAAAATGCAAGTGTGAAAGGGGTTAATGTTTCATCTTTTCAGCCCAAATGGCTGTGTGGGGCCTAAGTATTTTTGGATTCATTTGCGTGCTTTAAAAAAAAATTATTCTTTGGTGCTATTGGGACTGAAAAAAAATCACTCAAAATATGCATTATTTTAAACGGCATCAGTAACAATAACAAATGATCTGGTTTTATAATTATTTTGACAATAATTTTTTTCCCACTTTAATCACAAGTGCATTTGTTTTGTTCTATTCTCAATGGTATTGTCACACTGGAGAGCTACCATTTTCACCACTGACCAGTGCAGCCCATAGGCTGACAGGATTGGTCACTTGTCTGTGTGCATCTTGAAATATTGTGAAGAATTCTTAAAACAAATGAGTTGAAAATGGAAATTGTGGATTATTACAGGCACTGAGATTTATGGGTGTAAAATAAAATTTTCCTGATTGGCTTTCAGAGTCAGAATTTATTACAGCAGCATTAATGATACAAATATTGCTATAATTTACTTTAAAAAAAAAAGATATATTAGTGCAGAAGAAGAGAAAGTGAGGTAGTGGCTGTAATCCATTCTATTCAGAAATCTGAATGCAGAGGGGAAGAAACTGTTGTATGGTCTTTAGGCTCCTGTTCCTTCCTTTCAGGGCCTGATTTCATTTATTACTGGTTAAAAATGAAAATTTCAAGCCTTCAGTTTAAATTGTGAAGCCAGAGTGGCAGTATTAGTATCACATTTTAACTGGCGCTTTAATGTCATCTTCCAATCAGAATTCCAGTCAAACCATCACTGCGCCAGGGTGATACTGTGTCCAGGCATTAACAGGTGGCAGCTCCATTGGACACTCAACCACAGGGGAGCAGCAGTCAGTGTTGCCTCAACTCTCAGACACTCAGTTTTGATCCTGATCTTGGGTGCTGACTGGGTAAAGTTCGTGTTCTGTCCGTGACTGAGTTTCCTCCAGGTGCTCCGGTTTCCTCATGCTTCCTAAAGGTGAGCTCGTAGCTTCATTGGCTACTGAAATTTGCCCCAAGCATAGGTTGGTAGCAGCAAAACCATGGGGCACTTGGTGGGTATGCGAGGGGAATAGGGAAAATGAGTGGGGGATTGGAACTAATGGGGGAGTGAGCAAAGATTCCTTGCGCTAAATGTTATAAGAAAACATGCTGAGCATAAATGTGAGAGGACATTGGGAGGGCAATATTTGGCCTCTGATTTCAAGCTTCACCATAAGACATAGGAGCAGGAATCTGAATGCAGAGGGGAAGAAACTGTTGTATGGTCTTTAGGCTCCTTCAGCCTATTGACTGCCCTGCCATTTAATCATGAGCTGATCCATTTTCCCACTTAGTGCTGCTGCCTGGCTTTCTCATAACCTTTGATACCCATGCTAAACAAGAACCTATCAATCTCTGCCTTAAACACACCCAATGATCTGGCCTCCATGACTGCCTGTGGCAACAAATTCCATAAATTTACCATCATCTGACTGAAGAAATTCCATGCATTTCTGTTCTCAGCAGAAGTTCTTCAATCCTGAAGTTGTGCCCTCTTGACCTCAACTCTCCAATCATGGGAAAGAATCTTTTCGCATCTACTCTGTCCATGCCTTTCAACATTAATTTGGCATCAATAGCAGAATGTGATACCAGCAAGAAAATAGAAGTTAGATAGGACCCAGGGTTTGCAGGGTCTCTCAGGCACTAGTTTCCAATGGGCCTGAAAGCTATGGTCAAGTGGATTACGCACATGTACTTAGATCAGGTGTTCAACCAAACTCTGAGTGAGTCTTTCATAGGTCTACTGGTAAACAGTTAGCCTCACAGAATTCATTCTATAAATAGTGCATGGCATTATGATCAAGAGAACTCTGAACAGGAAATATATCTTGCAGTGAAGCAAGCAAAGGTCAGGATGTCATTAATAGAGATACCAAAAAAAACAAACATATTGCAGAACATTAAGAGATGTATTTTTATCCCATGCCAGGAAGCCAACCGCAACCATGCTTTGGTCAAGAATTAGTGGGCACCTCGCTTGAGATGAGAGTAGTTAACAAAAGAAGCTGAGATTTTTAAAAAAATGGTTTCCCGCCGCTGCAGACAAGGAGACCACTTACCAGTCCTGTTGCTTTTTCCTTATACCAACTTTGTACTTCTCTCTGAATGAGACTTGCCTTGCCCCATTCTATTCTCTGCTCTATCTTGTTTCCTTGCTCCAGCAGTTAAGGTAAATAATATTTTGATGGCCAGCTTAGTGATCCCTTATCAGTATTTTCCATGTAGAAGAAATGATCTATGCAAGCCCTTGATCATTTTACAAACCTCTATTAAATTCAGTGGAACGGTGAGTCAACTGCTGCCTTACAGCCCGCTTGTGGGCCTCCTGTGGTTTCTAGGTGGAGGAGATTGCACTTTCTCCCCATAGCAGAGTGGGTTACCCCTGTGCACTCTGGTTTCCACCTACATCCTGAAAAGGTATGGTTTGGTAGGTGAATTGGTCACTGTAAATTGCTCCAAAAATGAATGATTGTATCTAGGGACTTTGGAAATGCAAGGAAACATCCTTGCCTTGAAATGCATAGTCAAGGAAAGTTAGATGGTGTGGGAATATACCCAATGGCTAAAATGGTCCATGTTGTAACAATTTTTTTTAACCAAAAATAGACTTTATTCACAATAAATATTTGCAAAGAGAAAACTGTTCAAACATTTCTTCCCACCCTTGGTTTTGTATCTAACTTTTCCATAACTGTTCATTATGAACTGAAAATATAATACAGCAAAAGTCCAAAAATCCAGATGCCAGAAATCTGGACCACCCAAGAACCTGGACTTCTCAAACCTTTTTTAAATTTTGCAGGCTTTTGTGTGCGTGCGTGCTTGAATGCCTAAGTGCCACAGATGTGTGGAAATAAATGAATAAATATTTTCAGGGTTTTATTTTGTACTTAGTTTGTATTTTATATGGAAAAAATATTTAATTAATAATCAAAATTTACCTGTTCATCTGTTCTTTATTCTCCTTAAATTTGAATTTTAAAAGTATTGCCTGAGAATCTGGAAAATACGAAATTCCAGACCAAGCCAATACCCGAGCAGTCTGGATTTCAGTACTTTTACAGAATATAGAATTTCCATCCTCTTTCCCACCCCACACACGCAGCTCCATTTTGTCACCCACCTCCACCTTTTCCATCACATTTCAGTGACATGGTTACTCTCACCTTTTGTTGCATCTGGTCCAATTTGCCCTTCCCCTCCCCTATCAGCTTCCATTAGCAGCTTTTCTACTGGAGTCCAGCCTTTGCTCCACTTATCATCCACCTTGAGCCACCACTTATCCCACCCTCAATGACTCGTCTTCCTCCATTTCCCCAGACCCTTTTTTTAATCTTTCTCCCTTTGGCACCTACCAGTTATCTGTCTCCACCTCCCCAAATGTGCGTGGTTCTTTATTTCTCTCTGCTCTACTGATCCAAGCTCTTCTCACCCTGTCCTGGTTAGACGGCCTATCTCTCGTGTAGCCTCTGCCTTGAGGAACAGTTCGGATCTGAAACACCAGCCTCAATGAAACTGCTCAGCCTGCTGAATTCCTCCAACTGATTGCTTTGCTTTTACCTGGAATAACACTTCAGACTGCACAGAAATGATTGGAAATGAATCACTGTTGGCCAAAGGGGTTTGGAGGACCTTAACTACAGGTTTAATTTGTGCAAAGCCCCCACCCCACTGACCCTTGTTGACCAGTGTGATGCATGAACAAGTCTGGTTGGCATCCGTTTCACTGAAAGGTTCCAGCACCTCATAATGAAAAGGGTAGAGGGGGCAGCACAGATCGATCTCAGCTCCCAAGGCCTCACCATTATGACAGACACAAAATGGTACATGTCAATCATAGGGAACAAGCCAACAGAAATCACCAATAATCTGAAATTCTAATGAAGCCAATAACCACAATATATCTCTGGATTGTATTATATAACTTAATTGGCCCCCTGTGAAATACTTTTTTGCAAAAGCTAGCTCTGTCCTGGGACATGAACTGCCTGCTGTAAATAATACTTCCCTGCCTTCCAAAAGAAATGCTGTTGCATCTATCCACTTTATATTTTGAAAACCTTTGATCCTTTCAGTGTACTAATATCTAGGTTTTGTAAAGTATGTGCATTGAGATAATCCTTACTCAAGACTTCAATGGTGGATCATGTGAATTTGCACCTGTCATCTATTGAATTCTCTGATTAGTTGAGGTTGGGCCACAGTTATTTAGAGCACCCATTCTTAGTGGGTGACACGGCACATTTATAATTAAAAATAATTAAAAACTTTTTATGATTAAAAAAGGTTAATCAGTATACAAGAAATTAACTAAAGAACAGCCTCACAGGGAAAGGGGCCATGGCCAAAAAAAGGTTAAGGATGGCTGATTTAGATAGAACTTCTCACAAGAACCATCAATGGCCGCTCTTCAAAATATCTCATAGGATACATAGTTCAATTTCACAATTCGTTTATCAACAGATCATGGCTGGTTGGTTATAAATCAGTAAATTGCAAAGGCACTCAAATAAAATGCAATGTGAGAAAATGAAACCAAACACCAGAGCAAAGCAAGAAACCCTCTCCAGAAATGTTGTTTCAATTTACTGTGATGACTGACAACAAACCCCAAAAAATTGTTATGCAAAGAATGTTGAGGTCACATTTGCAAAGATAATTTAAATGATAAATTTAGTGGATTTAAAATTTGATGAACTTGAAACCTTGTTTATTTGCTTTACTGCCCTATTGCCTCTCCTAATTTTCTCAATCTATAGCACCCGACTGCCCTTTTGAGCTTTCACAACCTCCCTCTCTCTCCCTTCTAAAGTTCCCTCCCTCTGTATTTTTCCTATTCCTCCATCTATACTTATTAATTTTTTTAAATTTAGAAGTACATCGCCCCTCTTCCCATTGCCCATCTATCCCTTTCCCCACACCCTCCATTGTCCCTTTCCCAGATTCTCCCTTGCTCCCTCCCTCCCATCTCCCCACCCACCCCATTGCCCCCTCCCTCCCATCTCCCCACCCACCCCATTGCCCCCTCCCATCTCCCCACCCACCCATTTCCCCTTCCCTCTCCCCATCCACCCCGTTGCCCCTTCCCTCTCCCCATCCACCCCGTTGCCCCTTCCCTCTCCCCATCCACCCCGTTGCCCCTTCCCTCTCCCCATCCACCCCGTTGCCCCTTCCCTCTCCCCAACCACCCCGTTGCCCCTTCCCTCTCCCCATCCACCCCGTTGCCCCTTCCCTCTCCCCATCCACCCCGTTGCCCCTTCCCTCTCCCCATCCACCCCGTTGCCCCTTCCCTCTCCCCATTCACCCCGTTGCCCCTTCCCTCTCCCCATCTACCCCGTAGCCCCTTCCCTCTCCCCATCCACCCCGTAGCCCCTTCCCTCTCCCCATCCACCCCGTTGCCCCTTCCCTCTCCCCATCCACCCCGTTGCCCCTAACCCCTCCCCAGTCTCCCCATCCACCCCGTTGCCCCTAACCCCTCCCCAGTCTCCCCATCACCCTCTCCTTCACCCCATCCACTTTTATCTCCCCACCAACTGTGTTGCCCCTCCCATCTCCCCACCCACCCTGTTGCCCACCCCATCTCCCCACCCACCCCGTGGCCCCTCCCCAGTCTCCCCACCCACCCACCCACCCCGTGGCCCCTCCCCAGTCTCCCCACCCACCCACCCACCCCGTGGCCCCTCCCCAGTCTCCCCACCCACCCACCCACCCCGCTGGCCCATCCCCAGTCTACCCACCCACCCACCCACCCCGCTGGCCCCTCCCCAGTCTCCCCACCCACCCACCCACCCCGCTGGCCCCTCCCCAGTCTCCCCACCCACCCACCCACCCCGCTGGCCCCTCCCCAGTCTCCCCACCCACCCACCCCGCTGGCCCCTCCCCAGTCTCCCCACCCACCCACCCACCCCGCTGGCCCCTCCCCAGTCTCCCCAGTCTCCCCACCCACCCACCCACCCCACTGGCCCCTCCCCAGTCTCCCCACCCACCTAACCCGCTGGCCCCTCCCCACCCACCCACCTAACCCGCTGGCCCCTCCCCACCCACCCACCCACCCCGTGGCCCCTCCCCACCCACCCACCCACCCCGTGGCCCCTCCCCACCCACCCACCCACCCCGTGGCCCCTCCCCACCCACCCACCCACCCCGTGGCCCCTCCCCACCCACCCACCCACCCCGCTGGCCCCTCCCCAGTCTCCCCACCCACCCACCCACCCCGCTGGCCCCTCCCCAGTCTCCCCACCCACCCACCCACCCCGCTGGCCCCTCCCCAGTCTCCCCACCCACCCACCCCGCTGGCCCCTCCCCAGTCTCCCCACCCACCCACCCACCCCGCTGGCCCCTCCCCAGTCTCCCCACCCACCTAACCCGCTGGCCCCTCCCCACCCACCCACCTAACCCGCTGGCCCCTCCCCACCCACCCACCCACCCCGTGGCCCCTCCCCACCCACCCACCCACCCCGTGGCCCCTCCCCACCCACCCACCCACCCCGTGGCCCCTCCCCACCCACCCACCCACCCCGTGGCCCCTCCCCACCCACCCACCCACCCCGTGGCCCCTCCCCACCCACCCACCCACCCCGTGGCCCCTCCCCACCCACCCACCCACCCCGTGGCCCCTCCCCACCCACCCACCCACCCCGTGGCCCCTCCCCACCCACCCACCCACCCACCCCGTGGCCCCTCCCCACCCACCCACCCACCCACCCCGTGGCCCCTCCCCACCCACCCACCCACCCACCCACCCACCCCGTGGCCCCTCCCCACCCACCCACCCACCCACCCACCCACCCCGTGGCCCCTCCCCACCCACCCACCCACCCACCCACCCACCCCGTGGCCCCTCCCCACCCACCCACCCACCCCGTGGCCCCTCCCCACCCACCCACCCACCCCGTGGCCCCTCCCCACCCACCCACCCACCCACCCCGTGGCCCCTCCCCACCCACCCACCCACCCACCCCGTGGCCCCTCCCCACCCACCCACCCACCCACCCACCCCGTGGCCCCTCCCCACCCACCCAACCACCCACCCCGTGGCCCCTCCCCACCCACCCAACCACCCACCCCGTGGCCCCTCCCCACCCACCCAACCACCCACCCCGTGGCCCCTCCCCACCCACCCAACCACCCACCCCGTGGCCCCTCCCCACCCACCCAACCACCCACCCCGTGGCCCCTCCCCACCCACCCACCCACCCCGTGGCCCCTCCCCACCCACCCACCCACCCCGTGGCCCCTCCCCACCCACCCACCCACCCCGTGGCCCCTCCCCACCCACCCACCCACCCCGTGGCCCCTCCCCACCCACCCACCCACCCCGTGGCCCCTCCCCACCCACCCACCCACCCCGTGGCCCCTCCCCACCCACCCACCCACCCCGTGGCCCCTCCCCACCCACCCACCCACCCCGTGGCCCCTCCTCAGTCTCCCCACCCCGCTGGCCCTACCCCATTTGCTTTCACGCTCCACCTCAGCCCGCTCCCTCCTGTCTCATGACCAATGATCGCGAAGGGCGTGTCGGCGCGTGCGCCGTGTGAGCGCCGCCTCGAAACTGGCCCCCCCTCTCTTCGCCCCTGCGCCGTGTGAGCGCCCGCCGAGGCTGCCGGCGTTCGGGGTCCGGGTGCTGGATCCAGCGGTATTCTGGTGGGGGCGCTGAGCCCAGACGAACCCTGGCGGCCCCTCCACGTCGCCCCTCGCTCTGATCTGCAACTGCAGGGTCGGGAAGGCTGTCGGCAAACGGAAACGGGGAGGGGAGTTGATAGGTTGACGCCCGCCCCAGCGAGGGACGGTGCGAGCATCGGAGGGAGGAAGTCAGCTGCCTGAAACTGACACGCCGCAGTCCAATTTCAGCTTCGAGCCATGGGCGGCTGAGGGATCGCCCGGCTGGGGAATGGATCGCTTCCTTCTGACAGCGGGTGCCACGGAGCCGGGCGCCTCGACCTGCAACACCCCCCCGTGACCCAATTTAATGTTGCCCTCTGTGTGATACAATGTAGCCAGCGAGGATCCGACCGACAGGGATCTCGGGGTCTGCATCTGCCCGCCGGGGACTGACGAGGAGAGTTTGCCGAATGCGCCAGAGTTATTTCTACGTTGGATTCGCTCGCTACGTTTTGGGCTCGGGGTGAGGTTCCTCGCCCTGTGTCCCCCACCAGGGGCTCGGATCGTCGCTTTATGTCTCCTCCCAGGGGCTCGGGGTGAGGCTCATCGCCCTGTGCCTGTCACCCGGGGTATCATGGCCTTTGGTCTCTTCGGCGGTGTCTCTGTCCCGTCTCTTTTCCACGACGCCGGCTGGCTGATCCTCTGGGTGCTGTTCGCGGCTTCCACCGTGACCGTGTTGACTTGGCTCGTGCAGTATTCCGTGGGGATTTTCCGTCGGGTCAGCCGGCCCGTCACCCGGCATCGGTCTGCAGACGCTCTGGGATTGTGGAGCTCCCTCCTGCAGCTGGGCTGCTCCCGGGAGATCAGCGCCTCCACCTCGGGACTCCGGCATCTCCTCGCCTCCCTCTCCTCCTTCAAGTCCTTCAGGGACAATTGGCAGAAAGCCTGGATCAAGGCACTGAACGACCAGGCTTGTCGCATTGGGGTATGTTATCATATGCAGTTTACTCCATGTCTCCTTAGGTCCCTCCCCCCACCACCGTCTGCTGGTATCAACACATACACACACCCTCTCACTCTCTGTCCGCCCCCCCCCCCCCCCCCAAGATCTTCTGCTGGTTTCAACATTATCAGCCCCTGACCTGTCTGCTGGTCAGCACCATTTCCTCCTTTCCCCCTCACCTGTTTGCTGGTCTCAGCATCATCTCCTCTCCCCCCCCCTTTGGTCCTTCTGATGGTATTGGTCCCCTCCACTGGGTTCCAGTATTGTGGCCCATCTCTCTCCACCCCCTCCCCCACTTCTGTCCCGTGGACATACTTCACATGCACTGCTATTTATTCTTCTGCATTCCCATGGGAATGTTTGACACTTGTGTTATTTCTAATGGGTAAAGATGATGTTTACCATGGCCGATGCCAGCTACATGTTGGACCTCTTTGAACTGAGAGAATTGCCGTAACTGTCAACTTCTGGTAATTAATGACGATGATGTTCAAACAGGCATATATTTTATCAGAAAATTCCAGAACATTCAGCAAGCCAGGCAGCACCTGCAGAAAGAGAAACATTCAATGTTGCAGGTCCAGATCCTTCATCCTTATCTCGATGTCCAGTTTTAAACAACTCAAAGCTCCAGATTTAAATCAACAGGAATAAAGCAAACTATAATTGAGAATTCTTCTTTATTCCTATTCCTCAAGATACCTCGATGAAGGGATCAAACCCAAAATGTCAGTTAATCGATTTTTACATTTGTTATGTAAAATACACTGTTTGACCTGCTGAGTTTCTCTGACATGGTGTTTTTACTTTAATCATGGTGTCTGCAGACTTTTGTGTTTTACTTTTTCCTATTCCCCGTGGGATGAAATTACCTCCAACCCTAATCTTTCACCAAGATTACCAGCTTTGTCAACTTTGAAGAATTCCTTCAACATATTAATGCACAAGGTTGTGAATGGCATAGGTCCAATTTGAAACCAAAGTGAGAGCATGCAGTAAAATACAAAAAATGCTGTGATTGAAGTTAAAACAATGCTGGAGAAACTCCAACAGTGTACTTTATAGAACAAAGTTAAAGAAACATAACCAATGTTTTGGTCTTGAGCCCTCCATCAAGGTGTGAGCAAAATGTAAGCGGGCACCTGAATGAAATGGTGGGAGTGGAAGGAGCAAAGTCTACAGGCAAGAGTTAAGAGATGGACGAGGGAGAGCATAACAGAAAATACAGGGAAGGGGAGATGGCTCAGTTAATGGAGAGGGAAAGGGATGGAGAGCTGGAGGAAAGATAGAGGGAGAGGGAAGTGGGCAAGCAGATCCTGGAGACGTGATGTTAACGCCATCCAGTTGGAGAGTGCCCTGATGGAATATTAGGTGTTGCTCCTCCAATATACCGATCTTGGTTTGGCAATTCATGAGGCCATGGGCAAACATGTCAGTGTGGGAGTGAGAAAGGCAGGTTGCTTGGTGTAAACAAACTGTAATTACAATTGGTTCAAGATTATCAGCTGTGATGGTACCACTTGCACTTGGCTGGTACGTGATGTTAGTGGTGCATCTGGCCAGTGTTTGCTTCATAGGGCCACCCAGTCTTTCTTTGCCGTGGTGTCTGTTAATTGGATCTCTCCCAACAATACTGGAGTCCGCCCATGGGGAATGAGTTCAATTTGCCACAGTAATGTGGGAAATTAGAGCATATGGAAGCTATTTCACACCTCAGTCCTGCTGCGTGGGCTATCAAGTCATGGTTTGACCTGAGATTATAGGGATAAATGGGCAGTTTAATTCTGGAGGGTGTCTTCTGTCAGTCCCTTCCCAGCCCCAGTGCCCACTTGAACTATTTCCCAACCAAAATTGATAATGAGGCAGAAAGTTCCTTGAGACTAATTATAGCTCCTTATTGCTGTCTTAATGTAGCAAAAATACACAATCGGTTCGATCCTCAGCCCTTTGTTAAGGTATGAGCCAAAAGCAAAGAAGTACCTGAAAAAAATGGTGGGGTGAGAGGAGCACAGGCATGAAGTCGTAGATGGATATGGGTGGAAGCGCAGAAGAAAAAGAGCTAGGAAGTGATTGTTGGGGGAGGTTGGTTAGCTCTCTGAATAGAGAGGGAAGGGGTGGGGAGCTCGAGGAAAGGAGACAGAGGGATATGGAAAGAGTGACCGAGATGGGGGGAGGGGCCTAAGGAAGCCAGAGAAGTCGATGTTAATGCCATCCATTTGGAGAGTGCCCAGACAGAATATTGGGTATTGTACTTCCAATTTGCAGCTGTCCTCGGATTGGCAGTCCATGAGGCCATGGACAGACATGTCGGCGTGTGAGTGGAGTGCAGAATTGAAATGGGTGGCCACGAGGAAGTCCCCACAATTGCAGCAAACAGAGTGAAAGTGCTCAACGAATCAATCTCTCAGTCTGTGTCCAGTCTCTCAGATGTTAGAAGAGGCCACAACAGGAGCACCGGATGCAGTAGATGAAACCCCACAGATTAGATCAGCTGTATATTAACATCTATTAGTTGCAGGGTTTTAATGATGGGTAGAAAGGATGGGCTTGCAATTATTAAGTTAATTTTTTTTTAAAGTGAATTTATTTACAGCACGGTTGAATACAACACCAGCCATTTAAATCTGCTGTCCAATTTCACTCAAATTAATTTGAAGGGTGGGAGGAAGCCGGAGCACCCGGGGAAAACCCACGCAGACACGGAGAAAACCTAGAAACTCCCTGCAGACAGCTCCAGATTCGAACCTAGGTTGCTGTACTGTAATAGCATTGCACTAAACCAACCTCCTGTTCGTAAATAGCACTTACCCTGCATGACAGGCATTCAATTTTCTGAATAAATTAGCAAATATTTCCATGACATAAATGATATATTAGTGTCTTCCTGATCCTTTGTAAATAAATTATATATATCCAGGATATGCTGTAGAATTTCATCTGGAGCCAAGTGACTCCCTATTCAGTGTTTATTTTGGGTCACCTTCATGACCACAGTAGTTCCTGGCATTGGCTTCATGCGGGGAAACATCCCAATCTTCCCCTCTTCTGGAGAGTTGCCATTGGATGTCTAGAGTGCTCTCAAGTTGATCCTGGCCACTTGACTTAAATAAATACTAATCCAAATGACTCAATGTATTGGAAATGCCCTTTATCTATTTGAATTATATTAAGACTGATTGATAAATAGTTGGTATAGTGGGAAGCCTTTTCCTAAAAATGAGAAACAAAATTGCAGATCTGCTCTTAAAAGAGATGCTATGCATAGTTGGAGTATAACCTTGGCTGTGGAAGGAGGAATTTCACATTCCTGCAGCATTATCTTCTGAATATGGGGTTAAAATGTGGTTCACTCTCCTCAATTGCTTCTAGAAGTCCTATAAACAATTCTTTGGTTTTGAGCTCATTGAGGGAGAGGTTATTGTCCTGGTATCAAGCCATGAGTCTCTCCGTCTCTCTTCTGTTCTCCACTTTGTCATGGTCAGAGATTCATCCCATGACTGTTAGTTGTGAAGCCACACTCTAGGTAGTTGCTGTTGGTGATATCAGTGGAAGATCACAATGCCTAAAACTGACATTTCCCCGTCCATTATTCCCATTTAGCTAAAATAAGCTCTGCATGCACAGCAAATTCGCTATTTGATTACTTCCTGTCACTTGAATAATTTCAGTGAGCAATACCACAGGACATCTACTAGTTTTGATTCAGTGGGTTACCAGTGTGAATGGAATCGGACAGAATATTTCAGTCAATTGCCGCACCATTGGCTGCTCTCCTTTCAGTTAGCAAGACAGTCCTACAGTGTGGAATTCCTGCTATAAACTACTCTCTATCCTCCCCTTTAAAGATGCCACTTAACAACTACATTATTGATCACTGTTGCTCAGCTGTCCTTACATTTTCTGGTGTGCTGAACACCAATTTTACTTCTGGAGTAGCGGGGGATCTCCAACGTCAAAGATGCTCTGTAAATGGAAATTGTTGTTGGCTACATGTGTTGGGCACCAGAATGAAGGTTGTTATTAAAAGAGCTGATTCACAAAAGTGGTGGAACTATGAACTAATGTACAAACCTTAAATGGGAATTCACGGTTGTGGAACGATTTGTGTTTGAAATCATTCTCAAACTTTTCTTTTGGCCATGGCCCCCTAAGGACTCTGCTCAATTTATGGGCCCCCTGCCCTGTGAAGCAGTCATTTTAGTTTCTTCCGTACTTCTACCGACTACATAAAAGACATTTGTTATGTGAGGTGAAAAAAAACAAGGCTTTTACTTAAATGTGCTCTGGCCACTGGGGTGTGGGGAGGGGTGGTGGTGTTGGGCCCCTGTTTTAAATGATCAGTGTTTTGACAGGGTAGCTGCACAACAGATCAGATGTGGGAACACAGAGCAGGCACACAAAATTTGAGCAAGATCAGACAGGAGTGAAATGCAGTTAAACACAGAAATGCCGGAGGAACTCAGCTGGTTTTTCAGCATCTATAGGAGGTAAAGAGATATAACTGATATTTCGGGAGTGAAATGTGGAAACAAGTTCTTGAATAAAGTGTAGATAAATCACTCCACAGGAGTGCATGTTTACTGATGGTCATTTGAAACTTTAAGGACACAAGGTGATAAAATCTGGATAGATTAGAATATAGAGGTGGTAAATAGCTCAGATCTATTTGAATGCCAGAACCAGCTTGAGAGACAGATTAGTTTGCATCTGATCTTCTGTTTCAATATATGTTTAAATAAGCATGCTAACCAGTTCATTAATGAAGCTATTTTAAAGATGATGTTCTATTGGGTATTGTGATTTGGTCACTTAGGATGCAAGCTCACATCTGCTGTGGCATTTAAAAATAAATTTTGCTTCAGGTGTTTGATTTTCTGTGTAGCAAAACCAAAGAACAACATTATTATTGGTGAATATTCATTCCATTCTGTATATGATGGGTTAATGCATGTTTAATGATGATATTGTTATGGGGTATATTATATATAAATATGTCTTTAAAAGAGATAGATTGTGGGGGTTTAATGTATAGGTCACTTCACAACGGAGTAACACATCACAAAAGACATCTCATTTAAAATCCAAGAGCTTTGCTGAAAGTGAGACATTGAGGCACCAGTGGCTTTGCAAAGACAATGAAACTACTTTGGAAGGAACTTCAAAAGCAGGTGCAAATAAACAGGCCAGGCTCAAAGTGCTGATGAAGATCTTTCAAGGATTGGTTTGGTCCTGCAAGAAGTTCTAATTTTTTTTGCAAACCGAGAGAGAGGAAAGAACAAACAGGATTCATTGGAATGAGAGAGAGAGAGAGAACTGAGTTCCACAGTTCTGCAGTGGCTTTTGGCAGGCTTGTTAAAACCCCATTTTGAAGATGGGTTGTGAGTTCTGAGTTCAGCCTGTTGAAAAACCCTTGTTGTCCTTACAAGAGGAAATTAGGGAAACAAGAGGAACTCGGTGGTGACCTGGAAGAGGTTATCACTTGGAAAACCCATGATGGGGCAAGTTTCTTCAGCAAGACACTGAAGTGACCGATCATGGGAGATCAGTTTGTGCATGTCCAACGAGCAACAAATCTCTCTCTAAAACCAACAAGAACCTTCCTGAGCAACAAATCTCTCTCTAAAACCAACAAGAACCTTCCTTTCAGCACTGGTGAAAATTCATAAATGTTAAATTCTGTGCATAGTATAAGAATTGCCTGATATCAGTGAACTTTGAGGAGTGAGAAGTGAGATTTGACTGTGAATCAAAGAACTTCCCTGAACATATACACATTACATACACATGCACTTAGAATTAGAAGGGGGTTAAGTTCATAGTAATAAGTTAAAGTTTGATCCTGTTTTTACGTTTAAAGAAAATTAAAAGCGACTTTTATTTAAGCAACCATTTGCCTTGGTGAATTTCTATTGCTGCTGGGTTTTGGGGTCCCCTGGACTTGTAACAGTACAATGGGGTCACTAGGCAGGGGAATCCCTTTAACAAGGCTTAGAAAAGGCAGGAGCCAAGTTGAAGGCTCATCAGGTGGCTGACGATATTTGAGGGATGACAAACACAGCTCACTTGCATACAAGAGCTGCGGTCCATGACACAGCAATTTTTCAAATCCGCCAACAAAGAAAAATGTGACAAGAAATCTGCTCCCCAAATGGAATTTGCCACATTTGCAACTGTGAAAACCCACTGAAAAGGTTTCTTGAGACTGAAATCCAAATGAGTCCCCTCTGACCATGTATTTGAATATGAGAATCATTCGCGACTGAAAACACATGACAAATTAGGGTGTCTGCGTTCTTCAGGGGTTGGAGGGAACCACTGAAATCTCTGCATCGGAATCAACATGAAATTGAACACTTGAGAGATGGTCTTTGAGGACAAGATGGTGGCTGATGTACCCATGGGCAGCAGTTGCCTGTACTGCCGGGCCTGGTCGTTTCCCAGCTACCATTTATTGACCACCACGTTTCCAACCAGGTCAACAGAAGGAAGTCTGTTGCATTGCCAAAGCCTGGACCTGCATAGTCAGTGATGAAAGGAACCTCTGTTTCCAAAAATTGTCTTTGACAGGGTCTGTTTCAGCTAGCCTGCATCACCTCCTCAACATCTCTGTCAGTTGCCTATTGCCTAGGTTGTTATCAGCTAATAATTGGGCAATATGAGTCTCCCTAGATGGTTGAGTATGCAGAAGAATAACCAGCTTAAGCATGTTGTATGGGAGGTGACCATCTTGATCAACCAAGGCATCCTCCAATTCACAGTCAATCTGCTCTGGAAGACACTCCACAAGTAAACGTACTTTGTTTTCTAACTTGTCACTCTGAGGGTAGAGAAGTGCGCCTCAAGAATCGTGAACCAACCAGGTGCATTATTAATAAAAAGGGGAGGGGGGAGTCTTCAGTTTGACCTCCCCAACTACTCCTGTACGGGGCTTGTCCTTGTCACTATCCATTTTAAATTAGAAGGTATTGTGAACTCACGGGCTCACCACTTGTAGCTGCACTGCTTTTTAACTGCTTTCAAACAAATAAAGAATACATTACTTATTTTTTCCAGCACACCATGAATATGACTTTCTTTTATTCCACTAGACACAACAATGAATTCTTCAATCCTCTAAAACACCACCCAGCCACACCTTTCTGACCTTCTCATTGGATCACTGCCACACGAGTGATTCCTGATGTAATCCTACTCCTGCAATGTGCAAGTATTTGAGCTAGGATTTGGGTTCCAGTCATCCATGGTGGGGTGGGAGGGGGTTGGATTATCCAGGGTGGAGTTTAGATTGGCCAAGAAGGTTGGGGGTTTGGGTCATCTTGGGTGGGGTTCAAATCGTCCTAGGATTGGGGTTGGATTGTCCAGAGTGGGGTTCAGATTGCTCTGGGGTGGAGGGGGGGGTCACATCACCCATGGAATGGTTCAGGTTATCTGGGGTGGGGTTTCGACCAACCAGGGAGGGATTCAGGATACCCTGGGTGGGATTCAGAATTTGAAAAGAGCACCATCTCAGACTGTGTTAACATTCCCTTCTCTTAGCCCCTCCCTCCACCGAGCCCCTCAATACACCACACAGGCTTCAGCCTGTCTGTAAAACTGCTGCCTTCATGGTGCTGCCCACTCTTTATATTCATAATGTTGCCGTGTCAATGCATTTATAGTGTCACCAAAGTTAACACGTTCTCTGTATAAATCACCACTGCCATTCATGTAGCCTCTTTGAACAACGTGCTCTTCAAGAGTTTGGGACTGTTTCACAGGTCCCAGCCCCTCAATGTCTCAGTCCCACCGATACTTGCCTCACAGCTATACCCTGACCTTCGGGATACAGTACATGTGCATCTTTCAGTGAGCATGGAGGCATGCAGAGCTGCGCACCCACACTGAGGTGAACCTGTACGTGGCATAGCGAGGAGGAAGGTTGATTCTAAAAAAATGCTGCTATTTGTCATTAGATCCTGGCATTTGTACAGATTAGTGCTGGAGAAAGGCTTTGAGAGTAATTTCCTTCTTCAGCACCTACGTAATAAATCTACATTGCAAATTAGTTGCCTCATTACAGAAACCATCTAAAGGCAGGACTAGCAGGCTTGAATCATGAGGGGCGTCAATAAGGTGAATGTGATCTTTTCCTCAGGATAGGGGCGTCTAAACCTAGAAGGCACATTTTTTAAAGTGAGAGGGGAAAGATTTTTGAAGGGGACCTGAGGGGGCAAATCTTTCACACAAGAGGGTGGTAGGTATAAATTTTTAATCTAGACATACCGCACGGTAACAGGCCATTTCAGCCCACAAGTTCGTGCTGCCCAATTTACACCCAATTAACCTATGCCCCCGGTACGTTTCGAACAGTGGGAGGAAACTGGAGCCCCCGGGGAAAACCAACACAGACTCTGAGAGAACATACCGACTTCTTACAGAAGACAGCGTGGATTCAAACCCTGGTCCCGATCGCTAGCGCTGTAAAGGTGTTGCACTAACCGGTACACCAACCATGCTACCCCATATTGGACAAGCTTCGAGAGGAAGCAGTTGAAATGGGTACAGTAACAATGTTTGAAAGACATTTGGACAGGTACATGGATAGGAAAGGTTTAGAAGGATATGGGGAAAAATTAATCCCATGGGGCTAACACAGGAAGGCACCTTTGGCAGTATGGATGAGTTAGGCTGAAGGACTGTTTCCATGGTCTCTAACTGACCCTATGACAATGGTTTTTTACTTGTGGGCAATCTGCCTCAATTGGTTTATCACCCTATTGTGAATAATGTTATCCACCCATACAACCCTCCACCCCTTCTCAAATAACGTAATGGAGATTTTGAGTACCAAACATGAGATCTTTGGATCTGGTCAAAAACAGAGAGAGAAAGGCCCTCATCACCCAGGCCATCCCCCTTTCTTACTGCTGCCATCACCTTTTCTCTTTTTTGCACTACTTATTTATTTTTTAAATCTTTTATTTAGAAAATTGTAGTTTAGTCATTTTCACCTTGTTCTGTACCATACTGTTGCCACAAAACTACAAATTTCACGACACGATGTTCAATGCAATAAACCTGATTCTGATGCTGTAAGGAGCATCTGCGAGGAGAGATGGAATTCCAGAGTCTGGCGATTAGTGGTGGAGTCCCAGATGGAGGAGAGCAGAGACCTGGAATTTTTTGCAGGTTCACCCTTTGTATACTCGGGTTCAATCTATTGCTGTAAACCCCATATCCAACAAAAGCAACTCTATTTGGCTTTTATTAATGTCACCCCACGTGGCAGGTGTACGAAAGGTGAAATGTTGAGATGTTATAATGCTGGTGCTCTGTTACGGCAATTGTTTGAAACAAAGGAAGCAATTCTGTTTGTTACTCCTACTGATACAAAGACGAGTGTGGTTGATTCTGTGGGAATCAGAGATTAAACAGCCTGCTACTTGGTCATGCTTTGTGCTGTCAGAAAGCACACCAATGGATGTTAGAAGCTCATACTCTCAATGAAAACAGTCTCAAATTCAGTCAGGGAAAGTCTCTACCTTAACCAAACTGAGCCAACATTTGGAACTTCATTGCTGCAAGTGAGCAATTATACATCTTGACCTCTGAAACGGATGGGTCTGTTTTATTGCAATGTCTTTCCCAAGCAGTGAATTAAATCTAAAGTTGGTGTGATTTTTGTATTTTGTTAAAATATGGCATGGTTAGCGCAAGGCTATTACAGTTCAAATCTGGCGCGGTCTGTAAGGAGTTTGTACGCTCTCCCTGTGTCTGCGTGGGTTTTGTCTGAATGCTCCAGTTTTCTCCCACCTTTTAAACATATATCTGGTTATAGGCCAATTGGGTGTAATTATGTGGCACGGGCTCGAGGGTCAAAAGGGCTCATCACCATGCTGTATGTCTAAATTTGAAAACAAAAATTAAAAATTAAATTTGCCTTTGTTTGTGTCGGCACGGTACTTCTGTTCCTGATGACTAGATCTGGGATTTCTGCAGTGCAGTTCCCAGGGTTGGTCACTGAGAGCAGGTGACCAGGCAAAATCTCCTGGAGAAACAAATGTTAGATTTGATGTGGTGCCTTCTACCTTTCTGGAAATGCGTCAAAACTTTTCAAGGAAAAGATTTGTTGCGGTTTCTGTGTTGGGATATGGAGAGGGACAAATGTTTGCACATTGCAAATTCCAGAAATAGGAAGTGAAGTAAATGGTTAATTTCATTTGAAATTTCTGGAGGAATGTTGGTCAGGACGTGAGTTATGTTTACCCAAAGTTGGACAGATTTTGCAAAGCAAAATATAGATGCTGGAACTGTAGGAAAAGAAGAGAAAATAATTGACAGTTCAGGCAGCATCTGGGGAAAAATAACAAGCTATCGTCCAAATAGTGCAGCCCTTCCAGTGGCAACCCATTTCAATTCACCGGCCCATTTCCATGCCCACATGTCTGTCCATGGTCTCGTGCTGCCCGACTGAGATCATCCGCAAATTGGAAGAACACCTCGTATTCCAACTAGGCACCTTCCAAATGGATGGCATTAACATTGACTACTCCAGTTTTCATATAAACCAACACCCCCCCCCCCAACCTATCCCTACTGAAAGGTGTTCACACTGCTGCAGCAGCTCCGTTTCTCTCTCCCCAGCTGCAGAGTACCTCTAGCATTCTTTTTGTCTTCAACAGAGCTTTGGTTTTACCTGAAACACAGCATTGAAATTCTTGGAACCTGGACTGTAATATGCAGCCTAGCTTCTCAATTCAGCTTACTAGCCTTGTGGCACAATTCTTTGATTTCCCACAGACTGAATGTTTAATCATTGGTAGTGCAAATGCAATACTTTGGAGAATTAGAGCTGGGAAACACTTTCAGTGTGACAGAACTCCTCTTGGGTTGTTGAGATGCTTCATCATTACTGCACCCAGCATAGTGTTGTTAGCAGTACTTTCTGTTGCTTGGTAACCTGCATCGACAAAGTACATGCAGGGTGCGTCAACAGTGTGGGGGATGGTGTGCTCCCATCTTGTAAAGTTTAATCTCTAATCATTTTATCATGTGTGCTGATAACACTCAATCTTTAAGGTTGGAGTTTCCAGACACTGGGTTCCCACACCCTAGTTAAATATTAGGCACCAGAGAGCAGCTTGAAAGCAGATATATTTGAAGGTAGTCTTACCAATGGTGTGTAGAACAAGCTCTGAATGTAATTAGACAGTTAGCAAGCACAGTCCTTCAGAATTGGAAGGTATTTGGCACTGGAGAAGGGATGAATTGGTAGAGTTGAAACGTTAAGAATGGAATTGGCCAGAAATGAAAGGTTTTTTTTTTGGAGCTTGTGGGGATACAAGTTAGCAGAACGCAGACCCAGACGCCCATTGTAACCTTGTGACATGTAAAGCCATCAGATTGGAAGGTGACAAAGGAATTACTAGCAACAAAATGAACTCTTTCCGCATTAAATGTACCATTTCTGCATCCAGATAAACTTAAAACCCTTGGTACTTTACATCAGTCATTCTCAACGGGAGCCAAAGCTCATTTATCTGGGGTCATGGTCTGAAATTATAAACTATTTTTTATGTTTGTTATGTGGTTGGAAGGAGAGAAGTGTGGAAGAAACTAACTAAAGTTGATTGATTCACATGGAAGCTCATAACCTGAGCAGAGTCTTCAGGGTGCCATAGCCAAAAAAGAGTTTGGGAATAGTTGCTTTAGATCAGTGGTTTTCAAATTTTAAACTAACATTCCACTTTAAGTAGTCCCTATGCCAAAAGTGCTCTGTGATTAGTAAGGGATTGCTTAAGGTAGTATGTGAGTGGAAAGAAAAAAGGTTTGAAAAACAATGTTTCAATCGTACCTAATTGACTCATTATGTGCACAGTTTTATAACTCCAAAGGAAATGGGCCAATGACAGTTTTTATCAAGCAAAATATTTCAGTAACAATTGGGTCTAGAGCAGTGGTTCTCAACCTTCCCTTCCCACTCACATCCCACCTTAAGAAATCCTTTACTAATCACAGAGCTTCAGAGCCACGGTACCTGAAGAAGACTCTTAGAAAATCTGGCTGTTGTACCCCAACTGAGGTCAGTTGAAAATGTGTGATATTTGCCATCTCTCTTGCCTTGGAAAGGTAAAAAAACTCCAGGTCAATAACAAATGACAATAGATTGCACAAAAGTTCATTTGTTCATGGTGTTGTTCCTGTGTCACTCAGTCCAGATCTCCACTTCCATCTCAGAAATTCTCCCCGCTACTCTCTTCCCTCTGTTCATTGTACAAGCAGAGTGCGGCACCAGCAAGTCTCTTCCTTCCACTGATATCCCATCCTCTTTTTCCTCTGGAGAACTGACCTCTACCAAAGGAATGCTTGAAGCTCTTTCTATAACACAGTGGATGCCACTATTTGGTGGATGTGGTCATCAAACCTTCTGGCAGGAAATTCTACAGACCTGTGAAAAAAAAACAGGATGTACAGGCTGTATTTCAAGTTCAAGTTTATTTAATCATCTGACTGTACACGTGCAACTCGACGAAACAGTGTTTCTCTGGACCATGGTGCACACACAATACACAGTGCATAATACATGCATACATAAAAGATATAATTTTAAATAAATGTAGATAAATATTTTGGGATGATTTATTCGGTTACAGGATACACTGTTCGTCAATCTCACATCTTGTGGGAAGAAGCTATTTCTCAGTGTGGCAGTCCTGAATTTGATGCTCTTGTACCTCCTTCCTGATGATAGTAGGTCAAAGATTCGATGTGCTGGGTCTTCCACAATTCTTTGAGCCCTATTTAAGCAACGCTCCCAGTAGATGAGATCAATAAAAGTCAGCGAGACCTTTGTAATCTTCTCATCTGTTTTGATGATCCCTTGTATTGACTTCCAGCCAGATGATTTGCACCTACCATACCAGACATTGATACAGCCAGGCAGGACACTCTCCCCATTCTCCCTCTCTTCCATATCCATCAGTCTTCTTTCCTCCAGCTCTCTACCCCTTCCCTCTCCATTCACAGAGCCATTCCCCCACCCCACTTTTAGGTGTGCCCTCCTTCCCATTATTCTCCTGCCTATGGGGCTGTGCACCTCCTCCTCCCCCCCCCCCCACCATTTTGTTCAAACGCCTGCCTACATTTTTCTCATAACTCTACGAAAGGCTCAAGCCCAAAACGTTAGTTATGTATCTTTATTTTTGCGATATAAAGTACACTGTTTGACCTGCAGTTTCCCCAGCGTTGTCCTTTTTTCACTTTCAATCGTGCTCTTTTAGAAAGTTGTCAAGATCGGGGCTGGTAGCTTTCCCTCCTTGGCCTTCCTTTGGAAGCATAGGCGGTGCTGTGCCTTCCTGACAAATGAGGAACTGTTGTGTGTCCAGGGTAGGTTGTCCCTTGTATGCATGCCAGGGAACCTTGCGCTGTTCACTCTCTCCACGATTTACATCACCTTTTATTCTTCCACATGTAGTAGTTTTGATTTCTCATAAACAAGAATAAAATTGTAAATGCTAGTGAGGGGTCAGAACATTGGAACTGTGTTTACACAATGGTGACCATTTCAGATGTGGAGAAAGGGCTAGAGCAATGGTTCTCAACCTTGTTCTTTCCACTCACCTACCACTTTAAGTATTCTCTATGCCATAGGTGCTCTGTGATTAGTAAAGGATTGCTTGAGGTGGTATGTGAGAAGAAAGAACAAGGTTGAGAACCACTGGGCTAGAGGTTTGGGGAAATTAAACTCAAAGTAAATGATAACATGGTTTATTTTACCACAAGACGTTGATAGCTGCATCACAGATGGAACACACCTGCGATGTATGGTTCTAATCTTCCCGCAGACGAAAATTAAATAATTGTCAAATTTTCAATGGCAAGCTGCCATGGTATCCTCTCCCCTCTTTTAAGTTCTAGCCTTCTCCGAGTCTTTGATCTTTCCCTTTAACATTTTCTCCAGTTCTGTATGAATTATGATGAGCATTGAGGTATTTTTTTTCTATTGCACGTGCTGTGTAAATGCAGGTTCCTGATGCAGTTCAAGTGTCTTAACCACCCAGCTGGCATGTACATTTGTTTGCGTGAGTTTCCTTTCTCTGCTGCTTGAACTATATCTTCTGCATTTCCAACCCTTGATTCTGTTATAATAAAAGTAGGAAGGTGTGGCAGTGTTAAGAGCCTGATACTCAGAAATGTTTAGCCCAACCCTTAGACGTTCTTTCAGCAAAAGGCACAAGAGCTAGAACAAAGCAGCACAGAACAGGCCCTTTGGCCCACGACGACTGCACTAAATAAGACTCTACAGATTTTGAACTTGGTATTGGAAAGAGATCTTAAATCTTGCCTGGGCAACCTCTACTGAAATCCAGCCTCCCTACCACACATGCACTTTTGAAATCATCTATGTAGCACATATTTCATATTGCCTTGCTGGTGATGTGGCTGGATGTGAAGATGATTTTTAACTGTCACTTTACTGGATGTGAAACAACACTGACTACTAATTTTAATGGTGGGTCTTGACTCAAATCGTTGACTCTTCCTCCTCCTCCCCCAGCCACTGGATGCTGCTTGACCCACTGAGTTCCTCCTTTAGATGGTTTTGTGTCCAGATTCCAGCGTCTGTAGTCATTTGTGTCTTCACCAGCATTTATTGGTTTTCCATAATTGTGCCTGAAGCGAGGGGCAGTTTGGAGCGCTGAGTGGAACACATCCCATTTCCTTATGAATTGCCAGACTGAGGCCACCTGCGAATTGCAGGAACAACACCTCAACTTCAGTCTGGGCACCCTACAAATGGATGGCATTAACATCAACCTCCTGTTTCCATTAACAACCCCTCCCCATTTCTTCTTCCCCTTGCCGCCTGTTCCCCAGCTCTGTCTCCCTCTCTCTTTTCCCTCTGTCTCCTAAAAAAAATCGATTAACATCTCTGCTCTTATCATATCCTTTTATTGATCTGTCTTCCTGTTCTTTGAGGAAGGGCTTAGGCTCGAAACATTGGTAATGTATCTTTACCTTCTGTGGATGCTGCATGACCGGCTGAGTTCCTCCAGCATCCCTGGGTGCTTTTACTGCAAAAGACTTTTGTTTTTCATTACATCCACAGGTGGGATTAGGTCAGGGGCAGCAGATCAATGTTCCTGGGCCTTGGGTTACTAATTGGGTAACTTAACTGTAGCACTCCTACCAAAGCTCCCCCATTAGTTCCCCACATGAGAATACTTTGCTTCTCTGATTTTAAGGCAGCTTGAGCATTTCACTCAGTTCAGTCCATCACCCTCATTTCTGTTTGAGTGAGTAGTGGGGAAGATTGTGGACAGGGATTGTGTAAACCTGTCCTATTTGCTAAATCATAGCAGTTACTGCATTTCGAAAGATCTGAGGGAGCTGCAAAGTTGTTAGATAATATCTTGAAGTTCTGAAATATTCTTTGTAAGTGTGGGTTTCCACTTCACTTGATGCAGTCTCCACCTTGCACAGTTGGTTTATGTGCCGTATGATATACAACAGAAAGATGGTGCTGAACCCGATCAGTAAGATCACAATTCACTTTCACTTTATTGGTACTCCTGGGCTGTACTTGTTTCAGAATCAGATTTAACATGTCACAAAATTCATGGTTTTGTGGCAGCATCACAGTGTAAACATTTAAGATTCAATATTCAATTCAACATCCATAGTAATAAAACAGTTTCATATTACATGGAATTTCTTTTTGCCTGCTGCAAGGCAGACAGATTTACAACTGGCATGAATTGCCTACAATTTGTATAAACCATATTACAAAATAAATAAAAATAGTGCAAGAAAAAGAGATGAAGTAAGATAGTGTCTATGGTTCAGTGTTCATTCAGAAATCTGATGGTAGAGGGGCAGAAGCTGTCCTTGTGCCGCTGAGTGCTCGTCTTCAGGCTCCTTTACCTTTTCCCAGATGGTAGCAGAGTGAAGAGGACATGGCCTGGGTGATGAGTGTTCTTGAGGATAGAGGCTGCTTTCTTAAGTCACAGTCTCTTATAGGTGTCCTCGATGGAGTGAAGACTGATGCCTGTAATGTCATAGGCCGAGTTAACAATGCTCTGGAGTGTCTTCTTGACCTGAGCATTGGCGTCTCCGTACCAAACAGTGAAGCAACCAGACAGAATGCATAATGGTACTCCTTGGGCACCATTTCCCTATCCTTGACCGTGAAAGAGCTGGGAATAGAGAGATCAAAAGCCACGAGGAGAAAGCTTAATTTGAATGAGCAATGAACCTCGTTCTGCTCTTGCTTTCTACATATTGTGTCATGAAAGCGGACTGTTTCACTGCAATAGAAAGCATTGAGAAATATCACTTTGACCAACTTCTTCATCCTACATAGCCCCTGGAGAATCGAAGTGAATCATGAAAATAAACAAGACACCTGCAGATGCTGGAGCACTGGAGCAAAAACAAGGTGCTGGAGGAACTCGGCAGGTCACACAGCATCCATGGAAAACAATAAGCAGTCGAAGTTCGGGAATGAATCCTTCTTGTGTTTTGTCACTTCAATCGTCCAGAATTGGGGAGTTTAAAAAAGTATAACTTAACAAATTAATTTTATGGGAGTGTATTTTGTACAAGGTATTTGAGTATCATGAGAACATCTTGATTGTATGTCAATAGCTTGAAATATTAGGAACCTGGATTGGTAAATTAGTGATATCACCATACAACATTAAACATATTTAAATTTAAACTTTAAATTTAAAATTTAAATTTAGACACACTGTATAGTAACAGGCCATTTCAGCCCACGAAACCATGCTGCCTAATAATACCCAATTAAACTCCAACCCTCGGTACATTTAGAACGGTAGGAGAAAACTGAAGCCCCTGGGGAAAGCCCACACAGACATGGGGAGAACATGCAAACTCCTTATAGAATGTACAAAGACCAGCGTCCCGATTGCTGGTGCTTAATCAGCATTGTGCTAACTCCTCCACCAACCATGCCACCCTTGCTATTGCCAACCATGCTGCCCTTGCTATGTCAACCATGCTGCCCTTCCACCCTGCCTGTGTGGTCCTTATTGATGTGCAATAGTAAACATCCATTGGCAGCACTGACTTTTCATGTAATAGAGATGTAATAAAAGCTAAATTTGCATCAGCTGTCTGTGTATATTGTGAGATTAGAATTCATTGGATAACCACTACTGTGGTTTCACTGAGCTTTTGTGGATCAGCTACCAGTCCACATTGACCTATTTCCTGATGGTGGCCAAAAGCAGAGTCCCTGGAGTGAAATAGTGCAGTGACATCTATTTCTATTGCAGAAGAAAGTTTCCTTTAATCTTTTCAATGTCTCTGCTGTGACTTAATCATCTCTGAGTCTCATGGTATTGAGTTAAGAGTTGCATTTTTGGATAATAATGGAATCAAGGGATATAATACAAAGATAAGTGGGTTAGAAAGTGGTTAAGAGCACAGACAAAAATCCTGGAGAGGGATATACTTTAGATTGGTTAAGTGAATTGGCAAGAAGCTAGAAATACAAGGTTTGGAAATGTGAGGTTACCCATTTTGGCAGTGATGAATAAGCAAATTGTTATTTAACTGGAATGAGCCACAAACTGATATGCAATAAATGGAACTAGGGTGAGAGGTCTAATGGAAGAAACACAGAAAGTTAGCATGTGGTATGAGGAAGGTTAATGGGCTGTTAACCTTCCTAACAGTATAAAGAATAAAACTGGGAAAGTTTTGAAGTACCTTTACTTTTGCATCTGGAACACTGTGCCCTCTGTACCTCAGGCTGCATATCCTTGTATTGGAGGCAGTGTATAGAAGGTTCCCCAGTTCTCTCAGATGTGGACTTGATGTGTGAAGAAGGATTGAGTTGACTGTGCAGTTATGGCACTTCTCAACACAAGTGCAGAGTAGGTGGCAGAATATAATTGATTAACCCTCTGTGAAACGCTGTGACAACTGTGTATACCTGAAAGGAGCTAATTGACCATATCTAGTTCACAGAGTGGGACAATTGAGTTTCCAGTCCGTTAGGATAGGCTCTGATTCGTCTTTAGCCCACTGGGAGAAAACCCAAGTAGCACAATGTATATAATATGTTATTGCCGAAGAAGGAGGAAACATGTCTGATGAAGAAGAGGGGACGGAACTGTTCAGGAGCCTTGGACAACAACTCTGGATGAATGGCCAATGCAGGCAGCATGAGGTCACTGCAAGGTTGATCTGTGGTGCTATTGATGATGGAGAATTGCGTGATGGGATTGATCGCCAATACGTGAAGCCTGCGTGGCTGGTGTGGAAGTTTTGATGCTGGAAGATGGCAACATTCAAGAGATGAGGCTCTCAAGTTTCCTGTCCTGAGTTAATTGTTGAGTCTCCCCACATTCTCATGCTTCAAAGTGGTACGGTGGTAATAAGCTGTCATGTGCATTAGAAGGAGGAGGGCTTTTCAATAATTGACAGAATGCTGGGGCTCTGGCTTGGCAAGCATTCATTGTCTATCTTCAGTGGTATTTGGTTGACAGGGGCTCTTCCAAGGGCATATAAGGGTCAACCACACTGCAATTTATAAGAAGTGCAATCGATCCTTCAGGGCGAGACCCTCCATTTCCTTGTCCAGTCTGGCGATGGATGTAAAGTCACATGTTAATCAGGCAGGTGATTTCCTTCCCTAAAGGTGTTTACCTTTCTTTGGTGTCTACTTTTTAAACCAGCTATCTGATAGCTACATGGTAGTTATACCTTTTAGCTATCTCTACTCATTGGTAGCAAGGTGGATTAGAAGGAGGGTTGGAGCAGGACAGTGGCAGGGAGGAAGAGAAGTTGGGAAATGAATTGTAGAGCATCTGATGATTTGTAGAGCATTTACCCCTTCCTGATTCGATATAGTGCCAAAATAGGCCAGAATCAGATGTTTGTAGTCCAATCAGCAAAATTGCAAAATGTGACTGAATGTGGTTGATGTTGGGGTGAGGAGTGGAATTGGTGTTCTGTCTGTGATGGGATGGAATCTGTCAGAAGGATAGAGAATATTAGAAGAGAGAGGGATAGGGCAATGGAAGGATTCCATCATAACTGAGGTTTTGATAATGCAGACTATAATCGGACTAAGTTCAGGTCCTATCGAGATGAAGTGCATCCAAGATGGGGACGATTGGATGGGAGAGTTGTCACTGAATCAAAGTTTGGATTGGCTGCAAGAGAAAAGGGTAGAAGAGAGAGAATTTGTTGTAGCGAGAGGGGTGTTTTGTTATTGGACCTTGGACGAGGAACTAATTGTGGCAGAGTATAGTACCAGTTGTTTTCATTACGGCTGTGAATTCTGCTCAGCTCTGGTTGCTCAGTCACCCGCCATTGACTGTTTTATCTCATCATAAGCGATGTTGTTGCTTTTGCTTAATGGCACGGAGGGACATGTGACATTGTTGGCAGATTGGTTCATTCTGGGTCTTTTCTCTGGAGGAGGCAAAAGCTTTGAAAACCCAATGCTTGGTGTGTGACAATAGGAGCAAAGACAACATTCTGACAAGATTGGGTAAAAGATGAGGATGAGACCATATTGTCAAAGCCAGGCCACCATGGGGAAATAGAACTTGCATTTGTATGAGCTGAAAGATGGTTTTTTTTGTAGTCTCCTGTAATGTAGAAAACACGCCAGGCCATTTGCTGACCTCACATGACAATAGAATAGAGACCAAATAATGTGTTTGCAGTGATGTTGCCTAGGAATGAATGTTGGTCAAGAGAAGTCCCCCTGCCCTTTTTTTAAAATATGGGAGCATGGGATATTTGGTCTAACAGATGAGGGCAGGTAGGAACCTAGTTTAATTATTAGTATGAAAGTTGGTAGCTTCTACTGTGCTGCACTCTCTGTGTCACACAGGAAGTTCAGCCAAAGAGTGTGTTACACCCATTAAGTACTTTATACTTGTCATCACTGTTGGAATATAAAGAATTGCAGTCAGATTTTACTCAGAATGTTCTGCACTAATACCACTAACATGGGGCTTAAGCTTTGATTTTTAAATCTCACGTCACCCTTTCCCTTTGAAAGAGCAATGTTCTAGAACAGAACAAATAGACGTCAGAAGGATAGCAAATATTTAATAATTATTTCAGCTATTATTCTGTAAACCTTTAAATGGCAAATAACGTATAACCATTAAATAAACTTTTGTGGTTAAATTGACAAATGAACTGCCATTCAGAACATGAACGATTCATGCTTAAGCACTGACCATATCCCCAGATGTGGGGGATATAGTCAGAGAGACAACAAAAGTATTGCAGCAAACCTTGGTATCCCCTTGGGTTGGGAAGGAGAAGGACTCCGCCTCCTTCGCTGTTGTATGTTATTTCAGTGGCAGCCCGAAGTGAACAAAACATTCAAAGGGATGAGATCAATCACAATCCTGCCTGAACACTGCTACCTGCTTTTGTTTCCAAAATGCTGATTAAAATAAAGGTTCTACTAATTGAGAATTGCCAGATGTGATGGCGATGGACTGTGAAGGAAGAAGTTGGCAACAATAAGATTTCCTGGTCAAACCTCACACAACATGGTTTTATGTTTCCTTATGGCTCTAATACATACATTTCCAGGTGGTCATTTGGCTCAATTAGTTTATGCTAGATCTTAGCAATTCCATCAAACCTATTCCCATTCCTTTACTTATCTCCTTAGAATCAATTTTATCTCACATTGCCTTTGACAAGCTTCTTGATTCTCTCAGCACTATCTAGGAGTAGTTTCTGTTGGCCAGTAACTTTCCAATGCGGGAGGAAAGCAGAGCTCCTAGTGGACACCTCTGTGAGTCTGGGGAAAAAACATAACCTGTATGCAGACTGTGGCCAAGGTCAGGATCAAGCCCCTGTCTCTGGCAGGAGCATTAGCCACTATGCCATCGTGCTCCTACCCTTCAATATCAAACTACCTTACCGACCACAACATCAACCATGACTGTAACAAAGGATGAGATAGGTGAAGGGCCATTCTAATTTCCTCAGTGATAGGAGTCTGGTGGGATCAGATTAGCCGTCTCATCCCATCTGAGTTGCCTTTCTGCTACCTATTACAGCTGGTCCTCATCGTTGCTGCGTCTACATCCTGGAACTCCCTAACCAAAAGCATTATGGGAGCACCTTTTCCAGAAGTACTGCAGGGCTCAACAAGGTGGCCTTGCCAGCGATCCTCAGACTAGAGGCTCACTGTGTGCGATTTCCTATGAATTATGCCCATTCTTCTCTGGGTGACATTGACGACTGTAAATAGTGCATTTGTGACACTCCACCCCTGCACCCCCCCCCCCCCACACCACATTGAGGGTGGAATTGGGTTTGATAACTGAGCAGGTTTCCTATAGCGACACATCTAGAACAAGGGGAATTGTCTCATGAAGTAGCGCCATCTGATCAAAAGATGTGGAGAAATTTCTTCTTTTTGCATTTCTATACCCCAATGGGATCCTGAGAATATTGAAGGCTGCGATGGGTTTTGGGCTGTTGAATTATGAAGGGTTGTGGGGATTGACCAGGGAATAGAGTTGATCAGATGAGACATGACCTTATTGAAGAGCAGAGAAGACTTGCGTGTGAACTATCCTTTATGATATAGGATATTTAAATTTAAAATGTTTAAATTTAGAGATACGGCACAGTAACAGACCCTCCTGGCCCATGAGCCCATGTTGCCTAACTACACTCACATGACCAATTAATCTACGAACCCCATATGTCTATCCAATGTGAGAGGAAACTTGAGCACCCGAAGGAAACCCATGAGGAGAAAGTAGAAACTCACTTCAGGCAGTGCCAGATTAGAATCTGGTTTGCTGGCACCGTAATTGTGTTGCTCTAACCGTGCCTCCCACTCTCATTTGTTTTGGTACTGTAATGGCAGGAGCATTAGAGGTTGAGAGACCGTGAGAGAAATTTGTGTTTTTTTTTAATAAGGCAAATGCAGCAAAAGACATAGAGCTAAGAAGGGGAGATGATGTCACAGAGCCACAAGGCAGTGCACTGGTGCTCAGTGGCCGATGTTGCTAGGCTCTATTGCTAAGGCCGAGAGTTAGCACAATATTTAGGAGGAAAATAGAGCTTTGTATTCAATGTCCCTGGAAGGGATTATAGTTTTCAAGAGCTGAGAAGCTTGGACTTTTTTCTCTGGAGTTTAAAAGGTCAAACCACGACTTGATGGATTATAATCAAATAAATAGCTGAATCATTGATTCTGCAGGTTGGCTAATCAGAAGAACAAAACAAAATGGATTGAAAAGAGGGTTAAACTGTTCATGACAAAAGTTGCTTGTGCAGAATGCCGAAGGATTTTTTTTACCCATTTCTGGAACTCCCCTCCCACTCTTTTGAAGGTGATTAGATGTTTGAAAGGGAAGAAATGTCAACAGGAAATTGACCAAATTAGATAAAATGGCTTATGCATTGATTTACCAGGCAGAACAGCCAGATTTAGATTGTCAGTGACAAGGTTGATCTAAAAAAAATCAAAACCCTCAGAGGTGGAACTTCCTGAAGTTAAGCTCCCTGATTAACATGTGAAAGTCGAGGGCCAATGTGGAAAGGCATTTGAGGGATGTCCGTAACCCACTTGAAAGTACTTGAATTAAACTTCAAACAGAAATTTGATCCAAGCCTGTTGTTGCCAAGAGAAATTTCAACTACAAATTCTGGATGTGTTTTGATTTGATGGATTGTGTTTACATGACAGCTTTGGAGCTGCCTTCAACAAAAACTGTAATTGGAACTGGCCTAGGGTTAAAGGATAAAGTCACAATTTCTTGGTAAAACGACATTGAATTAACAGTTGGAAGTGTGACTGTCCGGAATTGGGAATACCTGATTGACAGGCTGATGGTGAAGGCAGTTTGGAGGCTCAAGTCATTGGCACTGCTCCCAAACCACCGGGTTGCATAGTTTGTAAGTGGATCTGAGATAGAAGTGGTATATGTTACAAATGTTTTAATCTGTTGGATGAAGGTGCAGACAAGATTAAATATGCTGTGCCACTGATTTGATGAAATGCTCATTCGCCTCACAGCCTCAAATTAAAACGGAGCAAACCATTCCTTCATTCTTGCTGATCTGCAACTCCTTTCCCAAATACTTCACCATCTTTTTCCTTCTGTATCCATTTATGGGACTGACAAGGTTGACATTCATTACCCATCCCAACCGCCCTTGAACCATATGATTTACAAGGCCATTTCAGATGGCAGCTGAACCAAATACTTTGCTGTGGGGTTAGTTAGATGTAGTTCAGTGTGAATAAAGGCAGTACATTTCCTTCTTGGAACAATATTATACTTGAGCTACTTGGGCATCTTTACTGCTAATAAGTCATTCAAGGTCAAAACTGCCCTCCATAACATTTTAGACAAAGACATAGTTTTCCTTTATTTGTCCCCGTGCTCCTCAGTTTTAAATATGTAATCAAAAAATTCACATGTGATTAAAGTGCGCATTCAAGGTTATTTGTATACATTTTGGTTTGACCATGTAGAAATTATGGCACTTTTTATAAATAGTCCTCTTATTTCAGAGAACCATAACATTTGGGACATAGCAATGCTATGTATATTAAAGTAGTCTTATTTAGTCCTTTGTTGCATATCCCTTGCATGGAATGACTGCTTTAAAGTCTGTGACTCAAAGACATCACCAGGTGCTGAGTATCTTCTCTGGTGATGCTCTGCCAGGCCTTTACTGCAGCCATCTTCAGCTCCTGCTTGATTCAGGGACTTGTCCTCTTAATTTTTCTCTTCAGCATATGGAAGACATCCTCAATTGGATTTAGATCGGGCGACTGACTTGGCCATTCAAGAATTTTCCAGTTTTTAGCTTTGAAAAACTCCTTTGTTACTTCAGCGCTTTATGTGGGATCATTGTCTTGCTGTAGGATAAAGTACTGTCTAATGAGTTTGGAGGCATTTGCTTGAACTTGAACAGATAAGATTATTCATTTTGCTACTGCCACCAGCAGTTATATCATCAATGAAGTGCACCAGTACCTGTGGCAGCCATACATGCCCAGGCCATAACACCCCACCACCATGTTTCACAGATGAGGTGGTATGGTTCAGATCCGGGCAGTTCCTTTACGCATCCACAATTTGCTAATGCCATCACTCTGATATAGGTCAATATTGGTCTCATCTGCCCACAAGACCTTTTCCCAGAGTTCTGCAGGGACTTTTAAATACTTCTTGGCAAACTGTAATCTGGCCATCCTGTTTCTGTGGCTAACTAGTATTTTCATAGCCTCGTTTCTGTTCATGAAGCCTTCTGTGGACAGTAGTCATTGACACATCCACACCTGCCTCCTGAATAGTTTTTCTGATCTGTCGGGCAGGCTTTTGGGGATTTTTCTTCATTCTGATGAGAATTCTTCTGTCAACAGCAGTGGAGGTCTTCCTTGGCCTACCAGTCCCTTTGCAATTACTGAGCTCACTAGTGCACTCTTTCTTTTTAATGATGTTCCAGTTGATTTTGGTAATCCTAAAGTTTGGGCGACGCATTTTATTCTTGTTTTTCAGCCTCATAATGGGCCTTTTTGACTTTCATTGGCACAATTCTGATTCCTCATGTTGAAAAATGGCAACTACAGACTCCAAAGGTGATCAAAAGCTCAGAAGCATGCCTATCTCTCTTATACCTGTACCAATGAAGCAATTAATTTTTTTTAACCTATTTTTTTTTTACCAGTTGCTCGAATTCTGGATTACAGGGGTTTTACTGTGTTAAACAGAGATTATGGCAGGCCTACAATTTAATGCTCATCTCTAATTCTATCAAATTACCTTTTTGAACAGCAGCTTCGTAGTTGTGAAGGCACACCCAGGCAGCTGTTCCGTTTCTCCCAGGTGCTCCTTGCAATTAAAAATTCTTGAATACTCACAAACCTGTGAACCCAAACATTATGGTGCCCTGAAATGAGGGGACCACGTATATCAAAAAAGTGCTGTAATTTTTACATGGCCAAACCAAAAATATATACAAATAGCCTTGAATAAAATCTGGGATGCACACTTTAATCACGTGAAGTTTTCAATTATAAATTTAAAACTCTGGAGCACACGGCAAATAAATAAAAAAAAGATAGCATTTATCAAACCTTGATAACGTCGGTCATCAAGGACATCCTTGATGACATCCAGAGCCCATCACTGGTCTGTCGGTCATAAAGGACACTGTTTGACTGCTGAGTTTCTCCAGCATGGTGTTTTTACAAAGAAGAAAAAAGTGCCTTTTCCCAAACATTATGGAGGTCACTGTATGCATTTAAATGGATTTGAATCAAATCTGCTGAGGTGTGTCAAGATTGTAATGTAACCATATTGCTAGTGGTGGCTCCGACGTAGTATCTGGAGGGAAAGTGAGAATGGGAAATAAATATTGTGACCATTCCAGAGGATTCCTGTTTATTGTAAATGGTTTGATCAATAGCTACACACCCAGAATTCACAAGCGAGTCTGATAATAAGAGCTTGGTCCACCTCCTGTGTACTTCCAGCACTTTCTGCTTTTACTTCATTTAATCCCATGGCTGGTTAAGGGCCTTTGTTTTCCCATAATGACTGCTGTGTTTGCCAGTATAATAATACTACCCATATACTAAAATACCAGACATCACATGGAGCACATTAACCTATGGAAAAGCTAAATTCTCAGCAAGAATGGGCCATGCTGTGCAAATCAAGTCATATCCCTAATCACAGAGGCTTCCTATTGAATCCTGATCATGTACAGTCACATATAAAATCAATAATGAAAAAATATCAACTCATCGAACCTTGTCTCTCCCCTGATCTGGTCCAAAGGAAAGTGTCATCGCAATAGCAAGGATCTCCCAGTGGCTATTCCCTTGCCATCAAGACTGTCCATGCTCTCATGCACTGCCAGAATGGGACCACCCACAAATTGGAGGAACCGGAGAGCATTGACATTGATTTCTCTGGTTTCCCTGCCCCCACCATATCTCTTTTCCTGCAGCTCTGTCTCACTCTCTTCCTTTTTCTCTCCATCTCCTTTATCTCAGTTCTGCATTCACAGTGCCAAACCCCTCCCTCCCCCTATCAATTTTCACTTTTCCTCTCTCCTGGCATCTTCTCCAAATCCAATTATCATATTTTGCCTGCTAATTCTGCCCTGTTAATTCTTTTTTTCAAGTGCTACCTGCTTCTTCCCATAGCTTGAGGAAGGGCTCAGGCCGAAACGTCAGTTATATATCTTTACCTCTTATGGACAGTGCGAGTTCTCCAGCATTTCTTTAGAAGTGTCATAGCAAACCTTGTCATTAGAAACCATCTGATCATTTGGGGTTTCAACCCAAAATGTCCATAATTCTTTTCTTCCTGACAGATGCTGCTCGATCGAGCCTTAGAGCTCCTTCAGGAGAAGGTTTTTTCTTTGTGTTAGATTCCATTGCCTGCGGTTTCTGGTGTTTCCTGTGCTGTGTTGATGCTGGGTTTGGGTTTTGGTGGATGCCCATCTGTCAGGGTGGATATGACCTCGCCTCTGTAAAACGGCACACTGATCATCTTGGTGCGGCAGCAGAGCATTTTTCTTAAACCTCTCCACCATGGAATGAACTCAAAGTCTCCCAACTCAAGAAACAAGAATGATTCCAATTTATCCAGAGTGATGGGAAGGAGGTGGATTTTTCAGGCCAGTGACTGTTCTAGCAAATGCTCGCTGCTGTGAGACTGAAGCCCTATGGGAAGGCATGGAGAAGAGATGAGAAGATTTGAAACTTAAGGTTCTATCAGTACCATAATCTCACCCATCACCATTCTAAACATGTGGACCTCTAAGAGGCAATTTAACCAGGCATACTTTAATTTCTCGTCACCTGAACCCAATAGACTCAGTTCAAAAGGAGAAGCTCGGCCCGAGTTATTCTTCACGGGATGTTTGTCTCCTCAAAGAGTAGAGGGTTATTGAGACCATTAGGACCTATTACGAGCTGGGATTTAGTGGCAGGAATATTCTTGCCTGAGGATTGATGCCCACAGTGAGTGATGCTTCTGTGCAGGTTTCCACTGGAATTAAGATAGATGCTTACGGATGCAAAATAGAAATCAAATTGCAAATGCAAATGAACCACAGTAAGCTAAAGAATTTTTGGAACAACCACCTAGAAAGATAAAGCCCTCGTAAAATGACAAATGGTTTTAACTGGATTTGCAATGTTACAGGGAAAGCTTGGAGCGATTTTTTTTCATGCACGAAGATGAATTCCTGTAAGAAAGCTGCAAGTTTCCACAGGGGCTTGTTATACTTAGCAAGTCTGCATGAGTCAGCACTGAAACACTGGGGGATATATTGCAGAACTGTGGCAAATCTGACAGATGATTCATCTCCTCAGAGCTGAAATTCTCCTTCAAAATTAATGTTTGTCTTTGCAAAAGATTATGATCGGAGTAAGATGGTGAGCATTATTTAATTGAAGGGGAATGGAGGGGAGCAGAACATTTGGTCATCTTTGGGATTTGTGAGGAGGATGCTGGGCTCTGGAGAACAGTGGGGGGGCGAAGGAAGAACAGGGGAAGAATATTTTGCATTTATTTTCATTCTGATTTCCATGCATGTTGTGTTCAGAAATAGCAGCTTTAGTTATAAAGGGAGATAAAGACTCGCCGTTTCCACTGGGCCAGCCTTAACTGAACACAACACATACCCAGGGATCGATCGGAGTGTCCTACCTTCAACTGGAAACGGGTGACTTTCTGCTGTCCCTTTTCCATTGGTTGTATTAGCATGCAGCTTTGTAAGGTGAGCCTGGTGGGCAGCTCGCTTCTTTGCCAGCAGCTCCTGGATTTCCTGGCTGTTTTCGTCAAACCAGTCCTTGTTTTTCCTGGAGGAAAACCAACAAGGTCGGGTCAGATACAGCAATGAGCTCTCTGAACCCTTCTCCATTAACAATGGCGTGAAGCAAGGCTGTGTTCTCGCACCAACCCTCTTTTCAATCTTCTTCAGCATGATGCTGAACCAAGCCATGAAAGACCCCAACAATGAAGATGCTGTTTACATCCGGTACCGCACGGATGGCAGTCTCTTCAATCTGAGGCGCCTGCAAGCTCACACCAAGACACAAGAGAAACTTGTCCGTGAACTACTCTTTGCAGATGATGCCGCTTTAGTTGCCCATTCAGAGCCAGCTCTTCAGCGCTTGACGTCCTGCTTTGCGGAAACTGCCAAAATGTTTGGCCTGGAAGTCAGCCTGAAGAAAACTGAGGTCCTCCATCAGCCAGCTCCCCACCATGACTACCAGCCCCCCCACATCTCCATCGGGCACACAAAACTCAAAACGGTCAACCAGTTTACCTATCTCGGCTGCACCATTTCATCAGATGCAAGGATCGACAATGAGATAGACAACAGACTCGCCAAGGCAAATAGCGCCTTTGGAAGACTACACAAAAGAGTCTGGAAAAACAACCAACTGAAAAACCTCACAAAGATAAGCGTATACAGAGCCGTTGTCATACCCACACTCCTGTTCGGCTCCGAATCATGGGTCCTCTACCGGCACCACCTACGGCTCCTAGAACGCTTCCACCAGCGTTGTCTCCGCTCCATCCTCAACATCCATTGGAGCGCTCACACCCCTAACGTCGAGGTACTCGAGATGGCAGAGGTCGACAGCATCGAGTCCACGCTGCTGAAGATCCAGCTGCGCTGGATGGGTCACGTCTCCAGAATGGAGGACCATCGCCTTCCCAAGATCGTATTATATGGCGAGCTCTCCACTGGCCACCGTGACAGAGGTGCACCAAAGAAAAGGTACAAGGACTGCCTAAAGAAATCTCTTGGTGCCTGCCACATTGACCACCGCCAGTGGGCTGATAACGCCTCAAACCGTGCATCTTGGCGCCTCACAGTTTGGCGGGCAGCAGCCTCCTTTGAAGAAGACCGCAGAGCCCACCTCACTGACAAAAGGCAAAGGAGGAAAAACCCAACACCCAACCCCAACCAACCAATTTTCCCTTGCAACCGCTGCAATCGTGTCTGCCTGTCCCGCATCGGACTGGTCAGCCACAAACGAGCCTGCAGCTGACGTGGACTTTTTACCCCCTCCATAAATCTTCGTCCGCGAAGCCAAGCCAAAGAAAGATTAGCATGCAGCATCAACAAATGCCAGGGATATGAGTAGGAGTCGAGGCGATTAATCCCTGGTGTGAAATTATGTCATTTGACACCAGCGTTCAACAGTGTTCCTTTTCCACTGGACCCTGTCCCAGTAAATTCCCAGTTAATTTGGGACTGGGTGCTAGTGGAAAAGGGGGTATTGTCTCTGCCTTGTGAGGATAGAGTTCTGAGGATTGTACGGATTAAAGCAGGGAAACAAGCCATTCATCCTAACTGTGCCAGTTCTCTCACTCACACAAACATTCACATCCAAATAAAACACAACAGTGCTGGATGAGCTCAGTAGGTCACACAGCATCCATGGAAACAATAGGTAGTTGACATTTTGGTCCTGAACCCTTCATCAGGAATGCCAAAAAAATCAGGCAAATCTCTGAATAAGGGCTATGAAGGGGAAGGAGAAATGATCGCAGGCTTTTATAGGTGAAATATTGCATGAAAATTTGGCTTTTGTGCAGACAAAAGATCTGCCATCAGCAAAAATTGCCAAGTGCCCCTTACAGACAGAAAAAGAAAAAGAGTCTCTTCAGATTCAGTGAGAGTCCATGGATTCACCTCCTGCCGTCTCTGCAGTTACACAGACTTCAATGCCTGAGGCCGCTTGGGAACCCCTCCCACCCTGGCACCCCGGTCAGGCAGTCTCGAGCCAGTTTCCAGCAGTCCTTTAACCTGAAGTTACCTGCAGCCTGAGTGGGTTCCTCGTCTCAAGTCACCAACAGCCCACCGCCTGTGCATTCTTCAGCCCCAGAGCCCATCACTGGTCTGTCGCCGTGGCCACTATCCCGTAGGGTCATCTCCTCTGCTTCTCTTTCTCAAATGTTGGTAGTGTGGGGTGACGCTGTTCTCCCTGTCTTCTGCTTCCCCTGGAATCTGCAGGCGCTATCAGCACAGGTTCTGCTATATTGGACCCAGACCCTGCAGTCTCAGGATTTTAAAAAATCACTACAGGCTCCTTTAGCAAAGCTGTTTAAAAGTCTACACGGAGCAGTTGGTAGTTCGACTGGGCAGTAGGACCCTGCGGAGGAGCGAGGAGTCTCCTCTCCCTGGCTCCGCAGCAGCAGCAGCTCCGTCATGCTTTTCCCCTAATTTACATAGTGAGCTTCACCTTGGATGTAACTGTGCTTTTTTTTCCCTCAATCACCCCCTGTGGGCAGGAGTTCCAGATCCACATTTGATGCACCATATACTTCTCCTGAATTCCCTACTTCTTGATTAATGGCTGGTTAACATTTATTGATCTTTGATCTTCCTCACTGCAGGGGCAGATTAACCATTTGGCTGAGTAGGCTGAAGCCTAGGGGGCCAGAGGGTGAGGGGGCCTGAGCCCCTAGGCTTCAACCTACTCTGTAAAGGGTAGCCTGGTCTCGATTTATAATTTCACAGGTGAAGCCGGTGAGGGATGACTGTGGAGAGTGTGAGTCAGCGTCGTGTGATGGTTTCTGGGATCCTCTGCCTTCCCACCAAATTATTAGATTTTGAAAGTCCAATTAGGTCAGAAAGATGTTCAAAATCTAATAGTTTGGCGGGAAGACTGAGGATTGGGGGGGTGGGGGACACGATTAAGTCCTGCCTGTAATCTCCAGTATACTGGATAACATCATAACAAGGGAGAGTTTAGGAGCCCTACACAATAACCACAACACATCCCGGGCTGACACTCTGATTTAAGGTAATTGGCATCAGAATCGCAAAGGGCCGCTAAGGATTTTAGTTACCTCACGAATCACTGTGATCCACACTGCACTGCCTGAAAAAAAAAGGGGTTCTTGAGGAAGAGGCTGTATTTGAGTGTGCCAAGGGTATGTGGGGGAGGGGGAACAACCTATCTTCGTTCCCTGAACTTCACCACTATCTCAGCATATTTTTTGCCATGAAGACAGGGGTAATGCAAACTGCAGTCACCTCACTGTTTCCTGAGAGCCTCTCACATCCTGGCAATGTACTAAGTTAACATGCTTCATAAAAATAACTCTCCCAACCAAACAGAAATATATCTGTGCATTTTCAGTGTAGTGTTTATGATTTAATAAATTTGAATCGATCGAGTGAGAAGCTTTCAATCGTGTTGTCAAGACACGAGCAAAAGCGGACCCTGGACAGAGCATTCTCTTTTAATCAATATAATTAGAGGAAAGGCAAGGCCGGGGAACCGTGCGGAAATAGAAATATACATTTAATAATAGATTATATAAAAGTAGATTGCATCTTAGAAATTCGTCAATGCCTGATTTTTACTCAGCTGTTTTTTGTCTCCAGTTATTTCTCTGAACCCAAGCCAGAGGGCTCAGAAGATAACACGCCAACACAGCCAAACTGGTTTCACAGGCAGTCACCAGTGTCAGAACCGGGTGATGAGGTCCCCACTAGCGGACGGCACCAAGGCACCCCACTACTGGCCCAACTTCTCCCCTCCTCATGCACCCCTCTCCACCGGGCTATTGTCAAGTGGCCCATCAATTCTGTTCACAGCATACAAACAAAGAAAGGATATACACAGTCAATGATGGGGCACGGAGCAATGAGGTAGAACAGGGATCTGGGAATACAGATGCAGAATTCCCTGAAAGTGGCATCAAAGGTAGATAGAGCTTTTGGCATATTGGCCTTCAAAAATCGAGTATTAAGTATAGGAGTAGGGATGTTATGGTAAAGTTGTAAAAGACTTTGGTGAAGCCAAATTTGGAGTATTGTGTGCAGTTTTGGTCACCTAACGACAGGAAAGAAGATATCAATAAGATGGAAAGCGTGCAGAGAAGATTTACTAGGATGTTGCCTGGACTTCAAGAACTGAGTTATAGGGAAAGATTAAATAGGATAAAATTAAATAGAGTGTAGTAGAATGAAGGGAGATTTGATAGAGGAACAGAAAATTATTAGAGGTATGGACAGAGTAAATGCAGGTAGGTTTTTTCCACTGAGATTAGTGAGATACAAACCAGGAGATATGGGTTAAGGGTGAAAGGGGCAAAGTTTAGGGGGGACATTAGGGCTAACTACTTCACACAGAGAGTGGTGGGAGTGTGGAATGAGCTCTGCTAGTTGAAGTGGTGAATACGGGCTCCATTTTCACATAGGGGTATGGAGGGCAATGGACTGGGTATAGGTCAGTGGGACTAGGCAGAAAAAGAGTTCAGCAAAACATAAAATGCTGGAGGAACTCAGTCAGACTTTCAGCATCCTTAGGAGATCAAGATATATTGCCAACATTTCAGGCCTGAGCCTTTCTTCAAAGAATAGTTTGGTACAGACTAGAAGGGGCAAAGGGTCTAAACTAAATAATATCCTCCTGTTGCTTTAGCTAATGAGTCCAATCTCCTCACTGGCCACTCCCTACTCTCCACTCCATCTCAATGCACAAAAATGCTTCCTTTGTGTATATGTGCCCTGCAAATGCCCAATGAAGTATTAACCTTCAACACTACGTAGCTACTGGATAGGAAAGATGAACTTAAAAGCTATTGAGTGAAAATTCCACCTCTGTAAATGGGGTTCGAGAGTCTGCAGAGCATCTTTCATATCAGTCACCATAACGGTCCAGACACATTTGTTTTATAATAAATGGCCTGTGGCTTATAATTTAATCAGCTTTCCTGACTTGTGCAAACATGTACATTTTTTCTGAGCACAGTGAGCCATAAAGAAGCAAGCTGCACTCATGGATTGTGTCTGCTCAGCCAATATGGTGCATTCACTGAAACTAAACAGCTTGTAAAGAGTTTAATTTACATAGCTCCTTTTCAGGTCTCTCAGGGACATCTTCCCTCAACTAAGTACAGTCATTGTAATGCAACGGTTAACATGTGCATTGTGAGATCCAACAAAAGAGTAAGAATGCTATCTCAATCGTAATGCCAGAGTCTCTCAGGATGTTTCAATCTGCCTCTATTTATGAAGGTGGCTTGACTGGTTGAAGCAGTTAGTTGTGAAGAAAACTCCAGGACTGTATCCGACAGAGTTGAGAACCTTCTGTACTCCAGCAAGAGTCAAGTTTGGGGCGGGGGATGCGGGTTTGGGGGGTGGGGTGCAGGGTAAAGGTCAAGGGTAGGATTTGCTAGTAAAATTATTTACAATTTGTACTGACCCAAAGCAAAATGTAAACATCACAAAGCAGCTTGCAACCAATAGGTACTTTAATTGTATTCAATGTTGGAATGTAGGAAAGGTGATACCCAAGCTTTGCATGGCAAATTCCAAAAAAAAATGCCAAGTAACACTATAAGGGAATATCTAGTTACTCATGTTGATAGAAGGATAAATATTGGCAAGAATACCTGGGCTCAATTTTGTTTTCCTTTAAAACAATGCTATGGAAGCTTTTCAATGTGTTGAAGAGCAAAGGCTGAGTTTAATGTTTCAGCCCTGAAAGATATAATGGTACAGTGCTCTTTGGGCATCGAGTTGCCGAATCAGCCCACATAACTGGGATGAAAGTACTCAGACTTAATAGCTCTACAGCTAAGCCACACTGTGACACTGTCTGATGATACTTGTAGCTCTATTAATTATTAAAGCCAAAATAATTGTAGAATGGACTGGCCAACCACCTTATGGCTACTTGCATGCCCTTATTGCGAGGTGGTTACTTTGCTTGCCCAGAGGCCAAGTTGATACTTTCAAGGAAAAGAACAAAGTCAAGTTTATTGTGAATTGATTGTACAAGTACAGCCTGATGATACAGTGTTCTCTGGTCCTCAGTACAAACATACTGATACACAACCAGACATAACACAGATACAGACAAACAATACATATGCAGAATAATATTTGTTTAAATAAATACATTTTGCTTCGGAAATATGAGAATCTCGGATGGTTAGTGTAAGCAGTTCCTTTGGTCGTTCAGCCCTCTTGTTGCCTGTGGGAAGAACCTGTTTCTCAGCCCAGTGGTGCTGATTGATACTCCTGTATCTCCTTCCCAATGGCAGCTGAAGGATGCTGCGCACAGGGTGGAAGGGCTCCTCAATGGTTTTGCACGCTCTCAGCAGACAACAATCCCAGTAGTTCACGTCAACGGAGGGGAGGGAGACTCCACTTATCCTCTCATTGAAAAGAGGGAATTGGTCTCCAGCCCTTAGAAGTTATTCCTGAGGGAAGCTGCTTCCGAGCCAGGTTTCTCATGCCATTGTCGTGCTAGTACCCCTTCAGTTCAGGCTTGAATTTACTCAGCACCCACTGTTTTTGGGAATGGAAAATTCAGAGGTTCACAATCCTCTTCTTGGATCCCATTGGCTAATCTTTTTCTAGCATTTGACCCATTATGTAGTATTTCCCGGCAGAGAAAGTAGCTTTACTGCATCTGCTCTATCCAGACATAGTATCACCTTGACTGCTAGTAAAGACACACTGTTGGCTGGCATTTTACTGTACTAAGAACTAACTGGATCATTTTGTTGCATACAAATCACAAAAGTAGACTGGATAATGACAGGCAAAAGAGTTAATGCTTTCACGGGGGTTAGCCAGGATTCATGGTCAATGAGAGATGATTAATCCAAGACTTTAAAACTCCAGCTGTAGACATGATTGGCTAAAATTCCATTTCCTACCCTAAGGCATTTGCTGTTTCCATGGAGATTGTTCATTGCAGGAAGGGTCCAAAGTGCAAGAATTCCAACCGGAATTCAGGAGAAAATAATTAGTGAATGCAGAAATCACACATCTTTTCACTGCACTGCACAAGAGAGTGATGTGATTGCACATTGGTCTGCACAATAATTCTCATTTTAACATCTCTTGAGTTTCAATTTTCCCCTGTAATCACGTGGCTATCCTTGAGGTGCTCTGGTTTCCTTGTTCATCCCAAACATGCGCTGATCAGGAGATTAATTATACACTGTGAATTGTCCCCAGTGGTTGACCCCAGACGAGTCTTTTTCCCAGCTAGAAAGCACTGTGTCCAATTCTCTGGGCATTGTTCTATGAGAAGAGCTGAGTGGGGGGTGGTCAGAAATGAAGCACTAATAGGGTTGCAGGAATAAGTGACTTTTCAATCACAGATCAACTGGAATTGTTATTCTCAGAGGAGAAAGATGCTCAAGAAATTTATAGGAAGCGTCCAGTCAGAAAGAATCCAGGCAAGGTAGATGAAGGGAAACTGTGCCCACGAGAAGGATCGAGGACCAGAGGATATTAATATAAAGTAAATGGCAAAAGAACCAAGTGAGATGTGAGGAAATTCCATTTAAAACTCACCATGTGGAAGTGGGATAGGAGTAGATTCTGTCTTCTTTTAAGTTGTTAAAAGGAATTGAAGGGTGGGATGAAAGAGTTGGGGAAAAGCTTAACTGGATGCTTTTGCAAAAAGCTGGCTGCACCTCATGGCTCTGAGAATCCAGGTCTTGACACCTACCTACTCTACGGGTTGGATTTCCTGGATAGCACTCCACACAAAACTTTTGACTGCATTTTGGTACACATGACAATAAAACAATTCAGAAAGTCCACTGGTTTGAATCCATAGGCCAGGAATATTGCTTCTTTACAAGGAAAGAATTTTCGTTCCTGTGGGTGTCCGGCATTGTTGACATACTGAATTTTTTGGAGTCTGTTATTGAAATAAACATCTTCCTCCAGTCTGTAGGCTAAAGGCATCTGCTACAACCATTGTATTGGCAGGAGCTGCAGGATCGTGCAGGCACAGGATGTCATTTGTACCATTGTGATGAATGCCACTCTGGGCGGAGATGCAAAGAAAGTTAATAGAGTAAATTGTCAGAGATCAAAGAGTTAAATGCAGCTTCAATGCATTTAAAGGTTAGTAGCAAAATCTAGCTGTACAAGAGACCACAATCGCATCATAAGAATGCCTGTGGTGATTTGATGAGCCTGTGCAGAAACATGTAATTCCATTGAGGGTTAAATTCCTCCACTTTTGGAAGGGGCATATTTTCTCTCCACAGATGCTGCCTGTCCTTCTGAGCATTTTCCAGCATTTTCTGTTTTTATTGCTGATTTCCTGCATCTGCAGTTTTTGTATTAATTTCTGTTGATGATGAGCTAGGGTTTTCTCTCATAAATCTTTCTAAATCCATTTTAATCCTTGTCCTGTCTGTTCACTGTCCACTGTACGATGGGCTCCTGCCCCCATGCTTATCTCAGGGCTGCAACTGGGACGTTGAGCTTGATTGGTACCCAAACTGGGAAGTTGTGAGCTGAAATCTTTTTTCTTAGAGTTGTGGGTAGAAACAGATTTTTTTTGGATATTTTATTCATCATTTTAAATATATTTAATAATCAAAATTCAAAACATCAAGAGAACCCCTCCCTGCACCTATTAAACAGAGAAAAAAATCAAAAGAAAAATAATTTAAAAAAAGCATCCCATTGTCAGTGCTTACAGTAAAACATATGGAGAGATCATAATACCACAATGTTAAAATCTTTACAGAGCTCCACTGGTTAACCAGTAGCAACCGTAACCCTATACTGCTGCCAGTAAGGTACCTATATGTTCTAAATGAGGCTGTCAGATTTTTAGGAAGGTGTTATTTCCAGGATCGGTGCCAGAACGGATGTTAGAGGGGGGCATTAGTGTGTTGAGGGTGAGGGGCGGAGTAGAACAATCATAAATTTGTGCAGCGGAGACGGGGGGGGGGGGGGGGGGGGTGGGGTTGGGGGGGGGAAGAGAAGGATTGTTGGATGATGGGACCTACCTTTTGATGTGGGGGAGGGGGGTGCTATTTAATGACTGTTATGAGCCCAGATTAATCCAAAATCCAGCAGCAATAGAAATTCACCAAGACAAATGGTTACTTAAACCAAAGTTGCTTTTAATTTTCTTTAAACATAATAACAGGATGAATCTTAAACTTATTACTCTTAACCTAATTCTAAGCGGACGTGTATGTAATGTGTATATATTCAGGAAGATTCTTTGTTTCACAGTCCAGTCATTCACTTTTCACTCCTCCAAGTTCACCGGTATCAGGCAATTCTTATACTGTGCACAGAATTTAATATTTATGAATTTTCACCAAACTCTGGTGCTTAAAGTTAAATGGTTTCCGCTCAGGAAGGGGTGGAGCACAGCACCACATAGGGTGGGCAATGCCTGCGGATGCCGCCCCCCCTTGCCTCTGACCCTGGTTATTTCCCTTCCTGAGATTGTATGTGACCTTTTCAAATGGGATGCAGCTATTCATCTCTGAAGACCACCTATCCATGAGTAGAAACAGCTTGTTGTGTTGAGGGGCAGATGCACCATCTGAGTTGCTTTAGTTGCTGAAGACAAATGCCAACATTACAAAAGCAGCTTCTTTCCCTCCGTTGTCAGATTTATGCGTGGACAATGAACCACAGACATTACCACACGTTTGTGTCTTCTTTTGCACTCATTATTTATTTTTAAATAGTGTATTGAAGGAAATGTAATTTACAGCAATTTTTGCCTCTATAACACATTACTGCTGCCACAAAACAACAAATTAGTGACATATGTTCATGACTATAAACTTTATTCTGATTTTTCTGATAATGTAACACTGCCCCCACCCCAACGTGCTGAGATGCACTCTGAATATCATCCCATCATATTCAAGGGGAAGGAGACTGATCAGAATCCCTCCCTCAGAGCAGCATTGAGAAGCAAAAGATCTTGGCTGTTCATCACTGTTTCAGGGAAAAGAAATAATGCCAGCATCTGAAATCGCTTGAGAGGACCGTTTGATGAGATAAAGAGTGACTAAAATGCAAATGCTCCTGTTAAATTCAACTTGACGTGGTGAATTGCTATTGTTGGCACAAGATGTACAAGCATTAATGATTGCTCTTTGGGGATTAGCATAGATCAGCATTTTGAAAAGAAAGACTGTCCAATGCTACTGCCAATTTCATTTCACCCGTAGAACAAGAGGAGGTCATTTATTGAGCTGTTCAATTAGTTTCTGACTGATTTCTGCCTTTACTCGATTTTGTGGTTCAGCACCATCTTTCTCATTGCATTATCCAATGACCATTTCCCATCGTGAGGTTTCAAGTGGCTGGTGTCGAAAGGACATGGGTCTGATTTGCTACCTGTCTTAATATAGAATGTGCGCTTGCTGATCCCACACCAATTTCTCCAACTGGGCTTGTCTCCAGAGGTGAAAACAACCATCCCATACAACTCCCTACCACCGAAAGTTGTTGAGACTGGGTCATTAGATATATCCGGAAGGGAGCTGGATGTGTCCCTAGTGGCTAAAGTGTTGCAGGAGTATGGAGGGAAAGCAGGAGTGGTGTACTTGCATGATTAGTCCAGGATTTTATGAACAGGTGCATGCAGGGTTTCAATCTGAAACATCGACAATTCCTTTCCCCTCCACATTCATTGAATTCCTCCAGTAGTTTGTTCTTGGACACAATTAGTACAAATGGGTTAAGTTAGCAACTTTAACGAAGCAACCTGACTGGTCAGAAATTTAAGCTACTTTCAGTTGCAGAGTTATGCAGCATGGAAACAGCCTATGCCAGATATTAACCACCGATTTTCACTAATCCTACACTTCATTGAATGCCCCCCCACCCCCACGCACACACAATCCCATGTGCTACCTCAGGTTCAGAATCAGAATTTATTGTCATGAACAACTCACGACATTTGTTGTTTTGCGGTAGCATCATAGAGCAAAAATTCATATAAAACACATTACAACGATAAATAAAAATAGTGCACAAAAAGTGTTAGTAATGGTTGCATTGGTGGCTAATATTTTGTGTAGTGTAGGAATTAAAATAATTCTTTAGAAAGAGCAGGATTGAGGATCATTTTGCCTTAACGTCATGAATTGACATGGTGGTGAGCTCACGGCTGGACGCAGCTTCAATTCTGACCTTCAAAAGGAATAAGTTAAAAAAGTGAAAGGGGAAAAAACATACACCAAGGTGAGAATCAGTGATTCACGAACAAGTCAATACTTCTCCAGAATCCACCTCTGAGTCAGGTTTAAACCTCTTAAATTATAGCTGCTGGTGAGTTACAAACAAGATCAACATCCCCTGGATCATTGTGTTAATCTAAACCTGAGACCCTCTGAAGATTATCCCTTTCTACTTGATCCTCACCTCCCCATCTCTCCAACTCACCTCACTATTTCCTCAAAAGTTCATAAATTGCCAGTGACAGTTCAGATCCAGGGAGAGGGCACGCAATATTGGGATTAAAATGATCGCGTTATTGGAGGTTCAATCTTCATACATTTACACATCAGTGTTGCATTTAAAAACAGCACACTTCATTAGAATGGAAGCTGAAGTACTATTTATTTGGAAATTGTAAGTGCACTGTTGCCTTCAAATTACCATCACTGGGAGATTTTGCTCAGTCATTGAATTGAATGGAAGCTACTAATGCTAGACAATGTTTATTGCTGTCTTTTCACATCAGGAAAGAGATACAGGAGCCTGAAGACGAACACCCAATGTTACAAAAACAGTTTCTATCCCTTTGCAGTCGGATTTCTGAATGAACAACAAACCTATAGACACTAACTTATTTTTTTCTCTTTTTGCGCTAATTATTTTTAAATACTGTATTTACAGAATTGTAATTTGTAATAATTTTGCACCTGTAACACACTATACTGCCGCTGCAAAATAACAAATTTCATGACACATTGATGTCAGGATGATGAACGGGCCTCCTACATAGCTGTGGCCGAGATGAAGAGAACCCAATCCAAGGTGAACCCACACAAGGTGGCAGGACCAGACAACATTCCTGGTCGGGTACTGAAAGACTGTGCAGACCAATTGATGAGCGTCATCACGGATATCTTCAATACCTCACTGTAGCAGTCTATCATTCCCGTAGGGTTCAAGACATCATCCCAGTACTCAAGAGGGCGACAATAACAGGCTTCAATGACCACTGCCTTGTGGTACTGATCTCCACCATTATGAAATGCTTCAGGCTTCTGGTGATGGAACACATCAAAGATCACATCACCCAGAGATGCTGGATCCATTTCAACTTCCCTATAGAAGAAACTGTTCCACAGACAATGCTATAGCCTTGTCACTTCACTCCATCCTAACCTACCAGGAAAACAATGCTTCATATGCCAGGCTGCTGTTCATCAACTTCAACTTGGTGTTTAATACAATCATTCCCCACAGGCTAGTTGAGAAGCTATCCTCGCTGGGAATCAATACCCCTCTCCATAACTGGATCCTGGAGTTCCTAATGGAAAGACCACTATCTGTCTGGGTCGGTAGCAGAATATTGACCATCATCACACTGAGCACTGGCGCACTTCAGGGCTGCATGCTCAGCCCGCCTCTGTTCATGCTACTGACCCACGACTACATCGCCAGATCCAGCTCCAACAGCGTGATAAAGTTTGCAGATGACACAACAGTAGTCAGCCTCATCAGCAACAACGATGAGTCATACTACAGGGAAGAGGTGGAAAACCTCATGAAGTGGCGAGTCTGAGTCTCATCATGGACAAGCCGAAGGAGATGACCATGGACTTCAGGACCAGGAATGACCACCCTCCACTACACATCAACAACTCTGTGGTGGAGAGAGTGGAGAGGACCGAGTTCCTTGGAGTTCACTCAGTTAGTGACCTGTAGTGGGTACTCAACATCTCCTCACATTGTCAGGAATGTGCAACAGCGACTACACTTCCTGAGAAGACTGAAACAGGCAAGGCTACAGACCAGCATTATGTCAACCTTCTACAGAAGCTCTATCAAGAGCATCCTGGCTGGCTGCATCACAGTGTGGTATGATTGCTGCAAAGAAATGGATCAGAGGTTAATCCACAGGACCATAAGAGCGGCAAAGAAGATCACTGGAGTCTTCCTTCCTCATACTAAACATCCGAGAATCTCATTTATACAAAAGAATATTTATTTTTATAGATATAATGCTTGTCCTGCATATGCATTTGTTTGTCTATGTGTTATGTCTGGTTGTGTGTCTGTATGTTTTTGCATCGAGGACCAGAGAGCGTTGTCTCATTGGGTTGTACTTGTACATGACAATAAACTTGACTTGAAATTCTTCACAGTCTCAGCTGTAGGGAAAAAAACAAACTGATGATTGTTTAGTGCTTGAGTTTTTATCTGCGATTGCTCACGTTTCAGCCATCTGCCACCGAAGGAATTGATCTCTTTGTTTTATTGTGTGATTGAGCCAGTTGTTCAGAGGGTAACTCAATACTTTCTGAGGGTAGGGTTACCTCCAGGTGCAGCAGTGAGCCAGAGATGAGCAGTGTGCGAAGTTTCCGTGATTGGAAGCTTGCTGCTGAGTCCTTCTGTGTCTCACCAGTGCTCTCGTCACCCAATCCAAGGGCAAAAAAAACCTATCAGCCTGAAAGGATTCTATGTTCCTTGCCCCATGAATCTTGCTTCCAACATTTGCAGTCTTTTTTCTTTGCTAGGTTTGTCATGGTGAAATGTCAAGCTCCCCTGGGATGGGAAGATCTAAAGGATAACCTTTAGATGTTAGATACATGATCTATCTGAAGCACAAGGGCTGGAGTTATTTGGATGATCTAATTCTCTGCATTTGTTCACTTGGTGCCATGACCATTCTGAAATGTTTTAATGTTCTTAAGAATTTTGGCATTCTCTTGTGAACTTGGGTCAGGGGTCAATGGGTGATAATATTTAGTAGCATTGTTCACAATCATGAACTGATTTGTTGTATAAAAGCATGGAAATTATTTTTCTTTCTTTCTTCTCTCTTTGGCTTGGCTTCGCGGATGAAGATTTATGGAGGGGTAATGTCCACGTCAGCTGCAGGCTCGTTTGTGGCTGACAAGTCCGATGCAGGACAGGCAGACACAGTTGCAGCGGTTGCAAGGGAAAATTGGTTGGTTGGTGTTGGGTGTTGGGTTTTTCCTCCTTTGTCTTTTGTCAGTGAGGTGGGCTCTGCGGTCTTCTTCAAAGGAGGTTGCTGCCCGCCGAACTGTGAGGCGCCAAGATGCACGGTTTGAGGCGATATCAGCCTACTGGTGGTGGTCAATGTGGCAGGCACCAAGAGATTTCTTTAGGCAGTCCTTGTACCTCTTCTTTGGTGCACCTCTGTCTCGGTGGCCATTGGAGAGCTCGCCATATAACACGATCTTGGGAAGGCGATGGTCCTCCATTCTGGAGACGTGACCTACCCAGCGCAGTTGGATCTTCAGCAGCGTGGATTCAATGCTGTCGGGCTCTGCCATCTCGAGTACTTTGATGTTGGTGATGAAGTCGCTCCAATGAATGTTGAGGATGGAGCAGAGACAACGCTGGTGGAAGCGTTCTAGGAGCCGTAGGTGATGCCGGTAGAGGACCCATGATTTGGAGCCGAACAGGAGTGTGGGTATGACAACGGCTCTGTATACGCTTATCTTTGTGAGGTTTTTCAGTTGGTTGTTTTTCCAGACTCTTTTGTGTAGTCTTCCAAAGGCTCTATTTGCCTTGGCGAGTCTGTTGTCTATCTCGTCGATCCTTGTATCCGATGAAATGGTGCAGCCGAGATAGGTAAACTGGTTGACTGTTTTGAGTTTTGTGTGCCCGATGGAGATGTGGGGGGGCTGGTAGTCATGGTGGGGAGCTGACTGATGGAGGACCTCAGTTTTCTTCAGGCTGACTTCCAGGCCAAACATTTTGGCAGTTTCCGCAAAACAGGACATCAAGCGCTGAAGAGCTGGCTCTCAATGGGCAACTAAAGCGGCATCGTCTGCAAAGAGCAGTTCATGGATGAGTTGCTCTTGTGTTGGGCTGTCTTTTCAATCTGAGGCGCCTTTTAATGGTATAGACTTCTTAAACTGATAAAACAGATTTAAGTTGACCAGCAAAAAGAAATGCTTGTGGTGAGGAGAATTACTTTCATGCGATGAGTTGTTTTGATATGGAATGCAATGAAATATGTTCACCTTCAATGGTAGTTTCGAAAGAAGTCCCCTAATAATAGTGAATGCACTCCCAAAGTAATTCATTGAAGAATCAATAACTTTGAGATGATCTTGGGGTATAATAAATTCTTTCACAAATGCTGGGGCTGTCTATTGAATTTTTTACAGCAAACATGCAGTATGTAGCATAAAGACATTTGCCAGTTGGAAATTGCAGGAAATAATGTGCTGCAACTTTTGCCGAAACATACAAATTTTTGACCTAATATGTCAACGCTCATACATAGATCCACTGCCCAATAATGATATCTTTTCACAGGCTTCCCTGTCATTGTTGACACACTGATACTCATAGACCCCTGAACAACACTGCTAAACTCGCAGACTATTGACATGTACCATCTTTTGCACACAAATCCTTGTATATAATTGGAACACAGAAGTGCACAAAAAACACACACACACACTCACAAGGGCAGCACAATTGGTGTAGCAGTTAGTGCAACACAATTACAGCGCCACTGATTAGGACTAGGGTTCACACACACACACACACACACACACACACACACACACACACACACACACACACACACACACACACACACACACACACACACACACACACACACACACACCTTTTTGTACAATGGTTTGTTTGAAATGTAGACCTTACTGTGTTGAGAGTTAGTGTAAGAAGATAACTCAAGTTGGGGTATGATGAAAGTTGCAAGGCTAATAAGCTGCACTGTGAAATTTTCAAGGCCATGGTCATTGTTACTTTAACAGCTTGCTAGCATGAGCCATACATGAAACCAATACTATTGAATGAAAATCTAAAAGGAGCAATGCTATTTAAATATTAAGCTTCCTATTGTAGTCCATGACAGGTGCCTCCATACGCAACACACGCGCAAGGGAAAAATATTGCTCTCCAAGGTTATGGAAATTTCTGGATATCTGAGATGTTTCAAGATTTTATTCTCTCATTTTATGGAATGTACAAGGCTTCTGAACATAAGAAATAGGAGGAGCAGTAAGCCATCCGACCCGTTGAGCCTGTTCTGCTATTCAATAAGATTGTGGCTTACATACCTGTTCCCCATAACTCTTAATTCCCCTATTCTACAAAAATCTATTTGTCTTTAATACAATTAATGAGTAGCACATGTACGTTTGGGCAGCTGTTAGTATCGTGGTTTTTTTTTTTCCATTCTTTGGCTTGGCTTCGCGGACGAAGATTTATGGAGGGGGTAAAAAAGTCCACGTCAGCTGCAGGCTCGTTTGTGGCTGACCAGTCCGATGCGGGACAGGCAGACACGATTGCAGCGGTTGCAAGGGAAAATTGGTTGGTTGGGGTTGGGTGTTGGGTTTTTCCTCCTTTGCCTTTTGTCAGTGAGGTGGGCTCTGCGGTCTTCTTCAAAGGAGGCTGCTGCCCGCCAAACTGTGAGGCGCCAAGATGCACGGTTTGAGGCGTTATCAGCCCACTGGCGGTGGTCAATGTGGCAGGCACCAAGAGATTTCTTTAGGCAGTCCTTGTACCTTTTCTTTGGTGCACCTCTGTCACGGTGGCCAGTGGAGAGCTCGCCATATAATACGATCTTGGGAAGGCGATGGTCCTCCATTCTGGAGACGTGACCCATCCAGCTCAGCTGGATCTTCAGCAGCGTGGACTCGATGCTGTCGACCTCTGCCATCTCGAGTACTTCGATGTTAGGAATGTAAGCGCTCCAATGGATGTTGAGGATGGAGCGGAGACAACGCTGGTGGAAGCATTCTAGGAGCCGTAGGTGGTGCCGGTAGAGGACCCATGATTCGGAGCCGAACAGGAGTGTGGGTATGACAACGGCTCTGTATACGCTTATCTTTGTGAGGTTTTTCAGTTGGTTGTTTTTCCAGACTCTTTTGTGTAGTCTTCCAAAGGCGCTATTTGCCTTGGCGAGTCTGTTGTCTATCTCATTGTCGATCCTTGCATCTGATGAAATGGTGCAGCTGAGATAGTATCGTGGTTAGTGCAATGCTAACAGCAGTAGCGACTCGTGTTCGAATCCGACGCTGTCTGTAAGAAGATTGCATTTCTCCCTGTATCTGCATGGGTTTCTTCTGGGTGTTCCATTTCTCCCCATGTTCCAAAGATGTACAGGGTTAGCAGCTTAATTGGTCACATGGGTGTATTTAGGCTGTGCAGGCTCGTGGGCCGGAAGGGCCTGTTGCCATGCTGTATCCCTAATCAAAAAAAATAATGAGGGTATCATTACTGCTTCCTTGGGCAGAGAATTCTGTTAGATTGTTCCTTGAAAGAAAGCACATACTGTATAATGAGGTTGAGATTTCCTCAACTTATAAATAGCAGAGCTTGATTTCATAATATCTCCAAATTTTCCAACACGTTAATGCAAGTGTGTGTTTCTGAGTCCCCAGAGTGTTGTCTTGTTGCATTAAAAGATGCCTGACCTGTGATCCTCTGTCTTTCATTTGGAGGTGAGTGTGCACAGATGTATGGTCGTCAGCACTGGCTTCAGCACTCAGGGCTGAATTCATTCTCAGTCGAGGCCAATGTGACGTCAGGTTTAGAGTGACACACACAGAATAATCACCAGCTCTGTTCTCAGATGCAATCTTACAAAACATTGCTTTCTCCCTCAACTTCATCTGTCTGAATATTCCTCCATCCCTTGCAGCAGTAGAGGAGACCATTCCCCCATCTAGTCTATGTTGGCTCCTTGAACAGAAACCCAGTGCTCTTTCCCCACTATCTTGTAAACGAGGCCATCTCCTGCTGTATGTCCAATTAAAATTTAAAATAATGTTTACAATTCAAATTTAAAATAATTTTTTTTCCACCAGCTCAATGCAGCATTAACAGGCAAGAAAATAGCAGGAGTAGGTCACCTGACCCCTCAAACCTGATCCTGGCTGATTTGATACAGACTTCAGCTGCTTTATGCCAAATCCCCACATACTTCAATTCCCTGAACTTTCAAAAATGTATCTACCTTCTTTAAATACTTTAAGTGACCCAGCTTCCACACACTCCAGGGGAGACAATTCCAGAGATTCCCAAGCTCTGAAAGAACGAATTCCAATGTCTTGATTTTAATGATTGCCCCATTGTAACATTAGAGAACCAATAGATTCCTTCACCAAACTCCTTTCTTTCAGGCAGCTTCTCTCCTCTTTACCATTGCTTTTCTTTTTCTTTGCCCTGTACCACATTTCTCCCCACACTTTAACCCCCCCCCCCATTCTCTGTTCCACTAAATATCTGACCACTACCCAAGATTCCAACTCAACCTCTAAACTTGCCCAACCTGATCTCCCCATCTCACTTAAGACGTTCCTCTCTCCCCAAGTACGTTAAAGAAAATTTGTGAGAGGCTTTGAGCCTGGGATGACACTCAACTTCACTCCTGTTGCCCATTGGTGGTACAAATGATCATCTCCCAACTCAGTCAACTTTGACCCCACTATCTATTTGTGCAAACTAGAGAGATCCTTACTGTCTTTTACAGTTACATAACACTGTACATATATATACATATGTGTATAAATCAGCCAAACGAATTCTAACATGAACAAAAATATTCTCTAATGTATTTCATTCACGAATGCGATCTAAGTTTTGAAAATGATAAATGTCATTGATGTTCTGACATCCAGAGGCTCTCCAGCTCCTGCAGTATTCCCCACAGGCAGTCTTCATCCTCCTACATATTTCATATGCGTGACCTTCTCTCACTCACCACTGGAGTTACAGCAGCTCAGTGTAGTTCTGAATATGTTCGTGTTAGAAACTGATGGTGAGTGTCAATCACAGCCAGTTATCTTATTGTAATTAGGCTGTGGGCAGCCTTTACATGTTACTAAGTGCTGTGCGCTCAGCTTGTGCCAAGAGAGATTTATCTTTCCTCGTGGATCTGAATGTGTGACAATATGCAACCCAGGATGCGGAGCAAGGGCACCCAGGGTTTGTAGTTCCTGTGGCAGGATGGTACAGTAAAACAGATCATCTGAATCATTGGGAAATCCTGATGGTTCAGCATCTGGCTCACTAATTAGTCCAGAATGCAAGCATTGTGTGCAGCAGGAACTTTGGTCCAGAGTGTGGACAGCATCAGGGTTGGGCTCTGCAACCCCAAGGATCAGGAATGTGGGTGGGTTCCTCGTTGGAGTCAAGATCTGGGAGGTTGCATATTTCCTACTCTCATTAAGATCACTGGGCTCACTGAAAAAATACTGCCCAATGAGTTTCAAAAAATGTGAAATAAAAGTTTGTTTGAGTATTAATAGGAGTAATGACCAATAGTCCAGGAAATGTGTTGGTCTTGTGTTGCCAAAATCTTGAGGGTGCCAGATTACCAGACTTTTTCTCTAGTGTTTCCTCCTGTAGTGCAAAGCATGTTCAGGGGGAATTAAATCTCAATGTTAGAGATGATGTGAATCATAAAAGCTGCATATGCTGGACATTTGAATTAAAACATAAAATGTACGTCAGGCAGCATTTGTGGAGAGGTAAATAAATAATGCTTTAGGCCTGGGGACCCTTCTTCAGAACTTACCATGAATGTTCCCCACCTCACTGAGGGTTTCCAGCATTATCTGAGTATATCTGCCAGCGGAGGTGGTGGATGAGGGCTCGATCTTGACATTTAAGAGAAGAGTGGATAGATACATGGATAGGAAGGGTATAGAGGCCTAAGGTCCAAATGCAGGTCGGTGGGACTAAATAGGCGGAGTAAATAGCATATATATACACGTGTATATATATATATATATATATATATATATATATATAGTCGACCTTTTTCCCTCTTTTTGGGCCAAAAACCAGGTGTTTTTGTATGACACGTAAAAGTCGACCTCCCTCCCCCCATATTTTTGGAATCGACCCATCTGTGTTCCTGATGTCCTGACAAAAACTATTGCCCTGGCCACCTGTGCTCCAGAGCCCCGAAAGCCCTGGTTGCCCGCCCATTCGAACTCCCGACTGTGGATCCTCACTTTGGCTGCTCGCCCATCTGAACTCGCGGCACCCCGGCCACCACTCATCCAAACTCCCAACTGTGGATCCTCGCCCTGGCCACCCGCCCATCCGAGCTCCCTATGCCCTGACTGTGGACTTATTACCCACTCCCAGCCATCCAAGCTCCTGATGCATTGAATGACTCAGGTACTTACAGAGTCAAAAATTTGAGTCATGTAATAATCGGCCACCCCCCCCCACATTTGGCCCAAAAAAATGGTGCAAAAAATTTGACGATACACCAGTCTGGAAAGGACTAGATGGGCCAAAGGGGCTGTTTCTGTCCTGTAGTGTTCCACTGTTCAAAGAGTCAAGAGATTATGATGGCAAGAAGGGCAATAATTAAGAATGACATAACTTTATTATGCAAGCAATTCAGGAGGATTCCTCACTGGATTTAGTAAGTAACTGGATGACCGCTGAATGTGCAAGACATAAGATTGCAACCTGGGAAATATCATTAGATTAACTAGCTTTTGGTCAGCCTGTGAAGTTACAGTAGACTCAATGACTGTACTCTGTATACAATTCTACAAATCACTGCTGAACTACAGGGTAGTGTGCATAAGTGCTCAGAAGGAAAGAGGATCAGCCTTACCTTTGTAACAGCTTGGTGTCAATGGTCGCTTGGGAACTTTTAGAAAAACTGGTATGTGTTTAACATTATCCTCCGAGGTGAGAATCATGTGTTGGTCACGTTTCCAGTGTGTAGTTTTGGAGTTCCACTTGTGCATATGGAGAAGCTTTCTCAGTTGTTTAATGACTAGAATTATTTAAATACTTCCTCAATTTACAATGGCGTGGTTGAGGGAGGGGGGGGGGGTAGTGCGGTGTTTAACCTATCAGTTGATAGTTCTGTTTTATGATCATTATCCCACTCTCCCATTAAATGGGAGTTACTTGACCAGTGATCCAGAACTAATCTGAATTAAAATTCCATCATGGCAGCTGTGATTATCAGCATACTTCAAGAATCTTTGATTGTAAAAGATCAGAAAATGCAATATTATACAAAATTTCTTTTAATCTACCGTAATCCAAGCAAAGATTTGCTATCAGCAGAAATTGCTCAGTGCCCTTTACAGTGAGAGAAGGGAAGCCTAGTATGAGTCCCTTGACTGCAGATGCCAGCAGCCCACAGCTTCACCTCAAGTCACCAACAACCTGCTGCCTGTGTGTTCCTTCGCCTCAGAGTGAGCCTCTTGCTGATCCATGAACTGTATGGAATGAAGCATGCTTCCCTTTTCTGTCTCATCCCACTCTTTTCTGAAATGGATTATTAAACCTTGCAGCCTTTTAAATGTTAAATTTAGACTTACAGCACAGTAACAGGCCCTTCTGGCCCACAACCATGCCGACCAATACCCCAATTAACCTGCAATCCCCGTGCCTTTTGAAAGGTTGGAGGAAACTAGGGCACCCGGAGGAAACACATACAGACACGGGGAGAACATACTAACTCCTTACAGACTGCATAGGTTTCAAACCTGGGTTGCTGGCACTGTAATAGCATTGCATTAACCGCTAAGATAACCATGCCGGCCAGTGTAATTAGGGATGATTCTTACTCCTTGCTACTTGTGATAGCCATCTCTCTTGAATAAATAAAATGAACGTTTTTAATTCATTGCTTTTTAATAGAGATATTTCCAGGTAATTCCCGTTTAAGTAGCCGTGTTGTGCAGTGACATGTATTAAAAGGGGAGGGCATTTTTTTTGTAATTATTTATTGCACTATGAACCATATCAACCAATATATTTACAGATGCATCTCTAAATATTCACAGTGACATTTTCTCTTTATTTTTTCCTCTCATCCTCCCTTCCCCCTTCCCACGCCCCTCCAAAAACAGTAAATATTAAACATATAAACATATAAAATACAATAAAACAATAACTTATACAAAAGGAATACAAACAAAAAAGATATATCATCTACTTATACACATTAAATCTGATCGTGTTTATCTTCTTATCATGTATGTTCCATATATGGTTCCCAGGTTTTTTCAAACATTGTAACTTTGTCTTTTAAATTATATGTGATTTTATTTTCCAATGGGACACACTTCAACTTGGTTATATATTCCGTTAATGTTTATAGTCATATAGTCCAACGTGGCCATCTTATATCTTTATTTTCACTTCTTTTCTGCCTCTTCACCACTTCCATCCCCTTTTTTTTCCATTACTGTTTTTTAAGTTTTCCTTTTTAATCTCAATATATGACAACACACTTAAGACATGAAATACCCCAACAATCCCCACAAGCAATAACCCTTTAACCCCAAATGAACCTCCCCTCCTTGGATTGCCCCTTGTCCCTTGACGACAACCACAACTCCCCTTTTCATTCGGTTTGCGAACTTACTCGCAAGCGTCAACCAATTTCGCAGTGACCGCTATTCTCCCCCAACCCCCCCCAGAGAACACTATTTTCCTATACATATAACAAAACTCTTTTTTTTTCGCCTTCTATCCCTTCTCTTATCCATCTTTAAATCTTTATATATACATTATCTTTATTTTATATTTTTACATATTTTTGTATATTTTCTTGCCAGTCATCCTTCTTGTCACTCCTCCTCCTCTCTTCTGTCCTGCAAATGTTCATCAAATTCTTGGGCTTTCTTTGGGTCCGAGAACAGTCTATTCTGTTCCCCAGGAATAAATACTTTTGAGTACTGCTAGATGTCTTAATATAAAGTTATAACCTTTCTTCCATAAGATTGTTTTCGCCGTGTTGAATTACTTCCTCTTCTTTAAAAGTTCAAAGCATGTCTGGGTAAACATAAAATATATTCCAACGGCTTATTGTCTTCTCTAACTTAAATTCTAATGATAGTCATTCTTTTAATGACCTCATTTGTTCTTCAAAAAAGGTTTAATCTAAACTTTGTCCTTCTATTTTACCTTCTTCTTTCCTTTGAAATTCTTGGTCTTCTTCTGTGTCTGTATCTATGTCTGTGTCATCTTCTTCTCTGTATCTGTGTATCTTCATCCTTCTCTGGTGAGCTGCTTCTGTATCCTTGCTGGGCCTCCAGCTGCTGTGTCTCCTGCTGTTAAGCCTCCTGCTGCAGGTCAACACGTTGTTGGGCCTCCTGCTGCAAGTCGTCCCCCTGCCAGTCACCCTGTTGCTGCTCAACCTCTTCCAGTCCTTCATTCTCTTTCTCACCACTCTTCTTCTTTCTTGCTTACTTCCCCCAGCCAAACGCCCTGATACTGGCGTCTCTCCGTAGCTGGCTGCTCCGCAGCTGGCCACTCCACAGCTGAGTCCCCCCTCCCGCTGGCGTTAACGTTTTCTTTTACTTGCGCATTGCGCACGCGTAACTCTTCATGCATGCACAGTTGCGCACCTCTTCTTGGCTCTGAGAGCCATTTTTGAAGTCTGCCGGTCAGGAGGACACTGCTCCTCTGGGGACTCACCAACATTGGAGATCGGCTGCTCCTCTCCACGGTGGCTCTCAGCTCCGACATGCAGGTAAGGCCTTCTTCTTTCTTCTTCAGTGATTTTCCTTCTTCCTTTTTCTCTGTTATTCTTACTTTTTCTCTTTTGGGTGCCATCTTCTGTCTCTTCTCTGTAACTTTATCTTTGTCTTTCTGTATTTTATGTTTATTGAGCTCTGTTTTTTAAAACTTTTTTTCTTTTCTCTGGAGAGGGCTGGTTCCATTCAACCAGTCAATACTCCATCATGTGACTCCCCCCAAGGGGAGGGCATTTTTTTTAATCTTTAATTTTTCACACTATGAACCATATTAACCAAAATACACACAAATATTTCCCTCTTGAATATACACAGTGTCATTTTCTCCCCTTTTCCCCCCCTCCCTTCCCTCCCTCCTTCCCAACCCCCTCCCCACCCACTAAACATTCAACTTATACAATACATTAAACCCATTAAACAATGTCATCACACAATGAAAATAAACAAGAAAATTGTGTCATCTACTTTTACACACTGGGTCAGTTCACTTCGTCTTCTTCTCATTCTGTCATTTTAGGGGGTGGAGGTCCACGGTAGGCCCTCTCTGTTGTGTTCCATGTACGGTTCTCAAATTTGTTCGAATACTGTGATGTTATTTCTTAAATTATATTATTTTTTCCACCGGAATAAATTTATTCATTTCTATGTACCATTGCTGTACTCTCAGGCTCTCTTCTGATTTGCAGGTTGACATTATACATTTTTTTGCAACAGCTAAGGCTATCATAATAAATCTTTTTTTGTGCTTCATCCAAATCAAGGCCTAGTTCTTTACTTATATTACTTTGAAGAAAGATCTCTGGATTTTTTGGTATGTTGCTTTTTGTGATTTTGTTTAATACCTGATTTAGATCTTCCCAAAACTTTTCCACTTTCTCACATGCCCAGATTGCATGTACTGTTGTTCCCGTTTCCTTCTTACAGTGAAAACATCTATCTGATACTGTTGGGTCCCATTTATTTAACTTTTGGGGTGTGGTGTATAGCCTGTGTAACGAATTATATTGTGTCATGCGTAACCTCGTGTTTATTGTATTTCTCATAGTTCCGGAGCATAGCTTTTCCCATTTTTCATTTTTTATCTTTGTTTAGATCTTGTTCCCACTTTTGTTTGGGTTTACAGCTTGTTTCCTCGTTCTCTTTCTCTTGCAGTTTGATGTACATGTTTGTTATAAATCTTTTAATTACATATTCAAAGCTGCTTCCTTCTGGCCTTCCCAATTTGTCCTTCAAGAAGGTTTTCAGTTGGTGGTATGCAAACATTTGTACTTCATTTGTTCAAAAGATAATAAATTATTTCCCAAAAAACAATTTTCTATTCTTTTGATCCCTTTTCTCTCCCATTCTCTAAAGGAAAGGTTATCTATTGTGAAAGGGATTAGTTGATTTTGCTTCAATAATAATTTTGGTAGTTGGTAATTTGTTTTTTTCCTTTCTACGTGAATCTAAGGGGAGGGCATCTTGAAGGAGAATTAAATAATCGACCAAGGGACTTGGGCAAGATTTCATTGTTGGTGACACAATCAAACACTTATTAGCTGGTGACATAAATAGAAAAAAAAAACTTAATGGAACTCCTTTTTGCATTGGCCGTTCCTGTGCTTCAGGTTTCTGGGTTTTGTGTCCAAAGGCCTCCAAATCTCTATGTTTGCAGCTTTGTCTTCATTCTCCATTTAAACATTCTCTTTTCCTTCTAGAATGAACAACTTCACATTTTCCCACGTTACAATCCATTTGCTTTTTTTTTCCTCAGTGTCAATCACTGTAAACTGTTTATATCCAAGGTTCAAGATTCTTTTTATTGTCATGTAATAATATAAAAAAATGTTAAAGTTGATATTCTTCAACTTTTGCCTGCTGTAAGGCAAAGAGTTGCCATGAGCATTGCCTGATGCCTCTGACAATGAGAGAAAGAGAAGCAAAAGGAAGTCCCTTCAGTCACTGAGGGACCTTGGATTTGTATCCAGTGCTCGCACAGTCTCTGCAGCCTCAGACTCCTCTTCCATTCATTGGCAGCCCGAGCTCCAGATCCAAACCTAAATATGATCAGGCAGCCTTCGATCGCTGAGGCCCTTCAGAACCCTTCTTCCCTTCAGAGCCCTCTTGAAGCCCAGTTTCCATGAGGTAGAATCCAGCAGCCCGCAACATATGCAGGTTCTTTGTCCGCAAATCGCCCGCAGCCTGTGTGCGCCGCTGAGCCCCTCACTGGTCCGTTGCTGCATCACCTTCCCCGTAGAGCCATCTCCCAGGCTTCTCCTTCTCAATGGGAGGAATTCCGCCCTTTCTTATATCCACCTTACAACCTGCCTACCCACGTATTTTTGAGTCTGCAAATTCAGCGGCCAAGTCATGAAAATGTGGCTTGTTTTTATTGCATTCTACTGTTGCATTACATAAACTTGCTGTCAATTGGGAAATGCTGCAACAATATTTAACCTTTAATTTGTTGAGGAATGTGATACTGAGATAGTCTACAAACTGGTTGGTATTGATTCATTCAATCCTATTGTACCACTAGCAAACAACTTGAACAAAGCAGATGCTTGCAACTGTAGAATGTCTTGGGTAAAACAGACAATAAAAAAAAAAATTGGCACTTGTATTGGAAAATAGTTATCTCGACTTGCTGTACATTATTTTATTGATGTATCCAAATATTTGATCATCAATAATGAGTTTATTGTTGTATACATTGTACAATGTACATATGCACGAACAGACTTAATTGCTGCAGCCAAACAGGTACTACTACATTTAAAAAAAACAATTACACATTAAATTGTAAAATACAAAAGATAGATAATAAATATTCACAGTTACCACAGTGAAAGAACATTTGAGTTGTGTTATTAGAGTGCAGACAAACCTTTTATGTGGTGTTGTAGTTTATGATTCAAATAGTGAGCCAGACAGCAGTTGGAAACTGACTATTCTTGAACTTAGAGGTGCTGATCATCTATACCTCTTTCCCAAAGCTAACAGTGAGAAGAGGTTGTCTCCAGGGTGATGGAGGTCTTTTATGGTATTGGCTGCCTTCTCGTATAGAGCTCTAAGATTGGTAATGTTATCTTGATGAATCTGTCCATCTTTGTTTCAGAGCTCTGTGCAGATCAGCTTTGAAGAAGGTCCCCAGCTGCCGTCAACAGCATGCATCAGTCATGTGACATGTATAGCTCAGTCGGAACAGACCATGGTAAGTTGAATGATGTAGAAGGATCATCAGTAGTCTGGGTGCTGAACAGATGTGTTCCAGGGAAGAACAGATTGAGCAAAATTATGTTCATGGGTGTGTCATGTGAGGAAAACTTACCAGTCAGGTTTATCCTTCCTGACGTTTGGTGGCCTCATTGAAACAACACTTTTGGGTCTTGACAAGATAGATGCAGATTTGACATTTCCCATGGTCTGTATATCCAGTCCCAGTGATAACAGTCTCATAACAGGGCCAATCGAAGACAGAGATGAGAATAAGTTTCTTCAGCCCCCAAAGCATGGTGTGTCTTTGCAAATTATCAACCCAGGAAGGATGGAGGTTCAGTCATTGAATACGTTCAAGCAAAAGAAATTACAGTTATGAAGGGAATCAAGTGGTTTAGTAGTGAAGTGGTGCCGAAGTAAACAATTGGCTGTAATCTTTTTAATGGTAAAGACAAGGGGCTGAATGGCATACTTCTGTTATTTATATTCTTAGGCAGTGCAATAATAATATCAGGTAAGGAAAAGGAACTCTTTATGCAGTGACCTTTACAATCTCACAAGATGCTACACATCAAACTCTGCAGTGTAGAACGATTTAATAGTACATAGAACATTACAGCACTATACAAGACCTCCTTCGGCCTTCTACGTTGTGCTGACCCATATATACCTAAAAAAAAACTCAACCCTCCCTACATTACCCTCTATTTTTCTTTCATCTATATGCCTAAGAGTCTCTTAAATGTCCCTATTGTTCCAGCCTCCACAATGAATTCCAGGCACCCACAACATTGTGTATTTAAAAACCACTGAAGTCTCCCCTAAACTTTCCTCCCTTAGTACAGATGTCATCTGGTGTTTGCTAATCCTGCCTTGGGAAATAAAGGTGCTGATTGTTTACCTTCTCTATGTCTCGCACCATCTTGTAGATCTCTATTAAGTCACCACTCATTCTTCTTCAGTCAAAAGAGAAAAGTCTTAGCTCTGCTAACCATTTTAAAAATATTTTATTTATAATTTTCCAGACTTGGACTCAGAGCTTTCAACAATATCATTGCCAGTGAGTACAATCAACATCGACTACAACTTATCCAAATTCATTCTATACCGACTCCTCTATTGAGTTCAAATTCATCCCCTTCCCTACCGTCCCCTCCCCCCTCCCCCCCCCCCCCCCGTGACACATAACATTTAACGCTTAACTAATCAAAAAAGAAAACACACAGGACAATAAAAAGCACTCACAATAAAGGAACAAATCATACATCAGAGTGTTATAGGTTTGTCGTGGCATGGCGGCCCTGGTCCAGGCCGATTTCCTGACTTTACTCAGCTGGAATGAGACAGGCCCCGCCCCCTCAAAAGCTGAGGAGGAAGCATGAAAGGCAGAGCGGCGAGGCGCTGCAGTACTCCCTACAACCCTGCTCCTATAAATTTTAAGTATGGTTGCCAAATCTTAAGTTATACGTGACTTTCTCCAGGGGAACACAGCCTTGCATCTCCTTGCTCCACTGTGCAATGCTCAAACAAGATTCAGACTTCCAGGTAACCGCTATGCACTTCCTGGCCACTGCCAATGCGATCATTACAAATTGAATTTGGATAGCTTCATTTTAAGTCTTATATCCATTATATTACCCAACAGGAATAGCTCTGCATCCTGTGGGAATTCCTTACCTATAATTTTCCCTAGGACTTCACCTAGTTCCGTCCAAAAGGGCCTCACTTTGGTACATGTCCAGGTCGTGTGCACAAAGGTCCCTGTCTCAATACCACATCTAAAACATTGATCTAATAATTCTGGCTTAGATCTATTACTCTTTTACGGCGTAAGGTATAGATGGTGTAAAAAACTGTATTGCACCAGCCTATACTGTGCATTGATGATTGCAGTCATGCTGGTCTGACACAGGCCGATTGCTCATCAATCATTATTCCTAGGTCCGACTCCCATTTCTGCCTTGATTTATGAAGGCTTCGTTTAGGTCCTTCTGCTTGGAGGAGGAAATACATTGCCGAAATGAATTTCATGTGTTCTCCTTTCAAATCATGGTCTCTATGTCATGGCACTTTGGTAGGGCCAAGGTTAGACTTAATTTGTCCTGGAGAAAAGATCTTATCTGAAGGTAGCAATTTGATAAATCATATTTCTGTCTAAGTTGTTCAAATGTCATTATCTGCCCCTGCTCGTAACAGTCCTCTATACACCTCATGCCGTTCCAGTGCCAGATGTCCAGGGTTTTGTTACCTACTTTCAAAGGTATTCATTGATTTGGATTCAGGAGCATTTTTGGGGATAGCCCCACTTTTATTCCTAAATATTGGTTAATGTTATTCCAAAAGCGAATAATTTGTTTCAAAATGGGGCTGTCAGTTTTTTCCGGAAAGCAATTTGGCATCCCATTTATAAACAAAATCCTTTGCCACCTTCTCGCCCACCAAGTGCAGACCAATTTGTACCCAGGATGGCACTTCCCCTCCCTCAAAGAGTGAGGAGATGTATCTTGACTGGGCTGCCCAATAATACTTTTTGAAGACCAGCATCCGTGAACCGCCCAGACTGTAATCCCAGGTCATTTTCTCCATAGAGACCCTAGCTACTTTCCTGTTCCATAAAATGTTCGTAACCATGAAAGGTTCTAGAAAAGAAAATCCCAGAGCAATGCTAGAGGCAGTGTCTGGAAGAGATACTGAAGTCTTGGCTGCAACATTCATTTTAATACAGTTGACCCTGCCCACTAGCATTATGAGCAGGGACATCCACCTGTTCAGGTCCTCCTCGATTTTTCCCAGCAAGGGAGTGTAATTTAACTTGTACAAATTTTTAAATTATTATCTATTCTAACTCCTAGATATTTGATCCTATTTAGTGGCCACCTTAAGTAACAATCCTCTTGACATTGACTATAGTTCACTCCTGTGAGTGGTATAATTTCACTCTTGTTCCAATTGACCTTATACCCAGAAACCTTCCCATAGTCCTCCAGGGTAGATCGCAGTTTGGACAGCGATTTCATTGGGTCTGTAAAATATACCAATGCATCATCAGCAAATAGATTGATCTTGTGTTCTTCCTGGGCTGCTTTATAGCACTTAATGTCTGGATTCTGACGAATGGCCTTGGCCTACGGTTCCATAGCCAGTATGAACAGAGTTGGAGATAATGGACACCCCTGTCTACTAGACCTTGTCACTGGGAAGGCTTAGGAAATTTGTCCATGGGTCACAACTTTCGCCTTGGATGCGTGATATAGCGACCATAGCCAATAAATAAAAGTTGGCCCTAACCCCAATTTCTCCAGCACTTAAAATAAAAAGTCCCACTCCTGTCTGTCAAATGCCTTCTCTGCATCCAGGGCCATGGTAAGACCTCTCTCATTTCTAGTTTGTGCCAGGTGTAATACTCTCAACAGTCTACCGATGTTATCTGCTACCTGTCTTTTTGGTACAAAGCCTGCTTGATCTATATTTACTGGCTTTGGCAAATACTTTGCCAATCTATTTGCCAGGGCTTTGGCTATTATCTTATAGTCCGTGTTTAATAACAAAATTGGCCTATAAGAAGATTTCAACAATGGACCTTTGTCTTTCTTTAGGATTGTCATAATAATTGCTGTCGGAAAAGAATCTGGGAGCATATGGGCCTCCATTGCCTGACCTATCACCTCCATATAAAGAGGCATCAGTAAATCTTTGAATTCCTTATAGAACTCAGATGGAAACCCATCCCCCCCCGGAGATTTGTTAGTTTGTAACGAGTTCAATGCTTCCTCTATCTTGTCTTCTGTGAAGGGACCATTTAAGTCTTCCTGCTCTTCTAAGTCCAAATTTGGCAGCTCTATTTTGGACAAGAATTCACCAATTTTGTCTGACCTCCCCATCAATTCTGATTTATATAAGCCTTCATAATATTCTCGGAAGGTATCATTAATTTCCTTTGGTTTATAGCAGACCCTGTCTTTCCCAGCTTGCACCGCACTGATTATTCTCGAGGCCTGCTCCATCCTCAACTGCCATGCAAGGACTGTGTGGGCTCTCTCCCCCAATTTGCAATATTTTTGTTTTGATCGCAGTATGGCCTTTTCCATACTGACCATTTGTCACCATCCCTCGTGTGCCCCACACTCATATTCCTCCCCTCATCTCCCCCTGAGCACCCCAGATCTCATTTTTTTCCCTTATTCCCCTTCGCATTTCATGTATTTACTTTTTTCCTTTCCCCCTTCCGTTTCCATAAACCCAATAATAACATGTAATTGCACCAAAATACTGTTACTATTTACAACAGCATCTTAGCTTTCCATAGTTTATTCCCCATTCTTACCATTACCTTTCTTCCCCCCCCCCCCCCCCCCACCCAAGGACCAGTAACTCCTTGGCAAATTGTCAAGCCTTCAGATAAAATCTTTCTGTCCGTCCCCCCCGGCATTACTATTTTGAGGGTGGCTGGGTACCGCAACACACATTGATAACTATTTTGCTTTACTAACCTTTTGACCGGTTCAAACTCTTTCCTTGACTTTAAAAGTGTTGGACTAATATCAGGATTAAAGAAAGACTTTATTTCCCTCCGCCCCCCCCCCCCCCCCCCCCCCCACCATTTTCCATCGGGCTCCCCATCTTTTTTGCACTGGTTGCCGACACTTTTAAAATCTTCTCTGTCTTAGTAATGCAGGAACTTTACTAAAATTGAAGTGGGTATCCATCCAGGATTTGGATTTTGGAAGGTGGGATCAGTGGGCCCTCTCTACCTCTACTTTTTCAGACAGCACCTCCCTGCGCAGTATTTCATGGATCCAGACCTGGAAAAAAAAACAACTGGATTTCTCCCTTCAATATCCTCTTTTAACCCCACTACCTTTATGTTGTTTCTATGGCTAAATCTTTCCAGGGTGTCTGACTTGGTCCAGATGCGCTCCCTCTCTCTCATCAGGATGTATAATTTCTTCTCTATTCAATTTATTTTGTCTTCATTAGCACCCACTCTCATTCATTCTTCAGCCTCATTCATTCTTCCCATTAGATCAGAGAGGGCATCTTGTACTTTATCTTTTTTTCCCATAGCCTGGGCTCTATTGTCCATTACCTTAAATAACCTATCTTCCATTAGGCCCAATGCCTCCATTACATCCTGCAGAGAGAGCTCCGAGCCCCCTCCTCTCCTCTTTGTGTCCCAGGTGAGTCTCTTCCAGGCTTCCTGCCCTCACGGAGTTTTCTTTGGCTATTATTGCTACTACCACATTGCCCTCATTGCCCTTCTCGACGTCATCACTCAAACTCAATGCGTCATCCAACCCAACACCATGGTCCTCTGCTCTTGCCAGGCCCTGACCTCGCTTTTTAGCAGTGCATTCCAGCCCCTTTGCCTCACGACTGCCAACCCACTGTTTATGGCTTGAGAGTCGTGCCCACCGCAAACTCTCTGGGCCTGGTGATCCTGTTCCTCCGCTTCTCGATCACTGTTCTTGTCATCCATGGCTTGGAGGTCACACACAGTGCAAACTTTCCCAGCGCAGCAAACTCGCTCCTCTGCTACGCGACCACTGTTCTCGCCGCGTGAGCACCCCTGGCCTGGCGATTCTGCTCCTCCGCTATGCATCCGTTGCTCGTATCGTCGGTGGCCTGATAGTTGTGCACAGTGCGGACTCTCCCGACCAGGCGGTCCCACTGTGGGAGAGGGGGCCTCAAGCCTCTCCAGAATCTCTCACTGGGCTCCCGCCGACCGGAAGATGCTTCAAAACCATGTCGTTTCGGAGGAGTCACGTGATGGAGTAGTGGCCGGACGGTGAACTCCAGCCCTCTCCAGAAAAGTCGGGAAAAACAAGAGAAAATACAAAGGCACAGAAATACAAGTTAAAGAAAAGTGAGTATAAAGGTGGAAAGAAGATGGAGACAAAAGGAGAAAAATCAAAATCAACGGAAAGAAGAGAGGAAGAGAAGACAACGGAGGAAAAAGGTGAAGGCCTTACCTGTCCGAAGAGGCCCGCTGTGGAGAGAGGACCCCACTACCTCAGGTCGGTAGAAAGAGAACTACAACAATGGCTCACAGAGCCGAGTAAAAGTGCGCAACCGCGCATGCGCGACTCCTCGCGCATGCGCAATGCGCATGAAAAAAAACACACCGACGGGAGGGGGGACCAGCTGGGGAGTCGATCTCCACAGCCGGCAACGACAGCTGCAGAACACCTGCAGCAAGAAGAGACCACAGAAGACAATGGAAACAAGAAAGAAGAGGAGGAAAGGGCAGCAAAGAAACAACAGATGGTCAACCCAGAGGAAGAAGAAGAGGAAGAATACAGTGAAATAGATAAAGGGAAAGGCAAGGTAAAGGATATACTTGCTCTTGTTAGAGGATACATGGAGTCATTTAAAGAATGGCAAACACAGGAATTCAATGATTTAAGAAGAATAAACAACACAGAAAAGAAAATAAATAAAATGGATATGACCTTAACAGAAATGGGGAAAAAAATGGACAAGATGGAAGAACGGGCAATAGCAGCAGAAATGGAGGTAGAAGACTTAAAAAAGAAATTGGAGGAATCTAATAAAAAAACTAAAGAGACACAAGAATTACTAGCCCAAAAAATAGATATAATGGAAAATTATAACAGAAGAAATAACATAAAGATAGTGGGCCTTAAGGAAGATGTAGAAGGCAAGAATATGAGGGAGTTTATAAAAGAATGGATCCCTAAGGCCCTAGGATGTCCAGAACTACAGCAAGAAATGGAAATAGAAAGGGCACATAGAGCATTGGCCCCTAAACCACAACCACAACAAAAACCAAGATCTATTGTAGTAAAATTCCTAAGATATACTACAAGAGAAAAGGTACTGGAGAAGACAATGGAAAAAGTAAGAGTGGGCAACAAACCACTGGAGTATAAAGGGCAAAAAATCTTCATTTATCCAGATATAAGCTTTGAACTCCTAAAGAAGAGAAAAGAGTTCAATGCAGCAAAAGCGATTTTATGGAAGAAAGGATATAAATTTACATTGAAGCATCCTGCGGTATTGAAAATATTTATTCCAGGACAACAAAACAGACTATTCTCGGATCCAGAAGAAGCACGAAAATTTGCAGAACAATTACAAAAATAGACTGAGGGATGAAGACGGGTAATGAGAGCAAAAATCATCACGATTGATATGTATGTGGGTAAAGACAAAAATAGACTGAGGGATGAAGACGGGTAAGGAGGGTAAAAATGACCACGATTGATATGTATGCGGGTAAAGAGGTATAAGAGTGAATAGAGACAATGGGCATATGTGAAAGTATCTGTAATTAGAGGAAAACATAGAGAGTATAGACAAGAATTAATAAGGGAAGGTAATGGAATAGAGAGAATAAGGAGGGAATTAAAAGAGTGACCTTTGTGACATATAAAAAGCGAAATCTTTTCTGGGGGGGGCTGGGTGGGGGAAAAGAGCGGTCACTGCAAAATCAGTTGACGCTTGCGAGTGGATTCGCAAATCCAAATGGAGAGGGGAGATGTGGTTGTCCGACAAGGGATAAAGGGCAACTCAGGAGGGGAAGGGGAGATTGGGGATAAAGAAGATAGAAATAGGAGAATAAGGAAAATGTTGGATGTTGTAGGAATGTTGTCTGGTAAAGAGTTGAAAATAAGAAAACAGAAATGGAAAAGGAGGAAAGGTAATGATGGAAAAACAGAAAGAGAAGATAAACAAAATATAAAATGGCTACGCTGAACTATATGACTCTAAATATTAATGGAATACATAACCAAATTAAAAGGAAGAAACTACTAAATTTACTGAAAAAGGAAAAAATAGATATAGCATTTGTCCAAGAAACACACTTAACTGAATTGGAGCACAAGAAATTAAAGAGAGATTGGGTAGGACATGTAACAGCAGCATCGTATAATTCAAAAGCAAGAGGAGTGGCTATATTAATTAGCAAAAATGTGCCATTTAAAATAGAAGAGGAAATAATAGATCCAGCAGGGAGATATGTTATGATAAAATGTCAGATATATTCAGAGCTTTGGAATCTACTTAATATATATTCACCTAACGAAGAAGATCAAAAGTTTATGCAAGATATCTTTTTGAAGGTAGCTAATACGCAAGGGAACATACTAATAGGAGGGGATTTCAATCTGAATTTGGATCCAAATATGGATAAAACGGGGAAAAAAATTAACAGGAAGAACAAAGTAACCAAATTTATAATTAAATCAATGCAAGAAATGAAACTTGTGGACATATGGAGGAAACAAAACCCAAAAGAAAAGGAATACTCATACTACTCGACTAGACATAAAACATACTCAAGGATAGACCTATTCCTGTTATCAGCCCACATTCAAGAGAGAGTTAGGAAAACGGAATATAAAGCTAGACTATTATCGGACCACTCACCCCTGTTATTGGCAATAGAGCTAGAGGACATCCCTCCAAGAATGTATAGATGGAGATTAAACCCCATGCTACTTAAAAGACAGGATTTTAGAGAATTTATTGAAAAACAATTAAAAATGTACTTTGAAGTAAATACGGAATCAGTGGAAGATAAGTTTATACTATGGGACGCAATGAAAGCATTCATTAGAGGGCAAATAATAAGTTATGCAACCAAGATGAAGAAGGACTATAATCAGGAAACAGAGCAGTTGGAAAGGGAAATAATAAACATAGAAAAAAAATTAGCAATAAAGGAAGATACAACCAAAAGAAGAGAATTGGCGGATAAAAAAATAAAATATGAAACATTACAAACATATAAGGTGGAGAAGAATATAATGAAGACAAAACAGAAATATTATGAACTAGGGGAAAAAACACACAAAATCCTAGCATGGCAGCTTAAGACAGAGCAAACTAAGAAAATGGTATTGGCAACAAGGAAAAAAGACAAACAAATTACATATAATCCAAAAGAAATTAAGGAAAACTTCAGAGAATTCTATGAACAATTATACCGAACCGAAAACGAAGGGAAAGAAGGGAAAATAGATGAATTTTTGACTAAAATTGAACTACCAAAACTACAAATAGAGGAACAAAATAAATTAACAGAACCATTTGGAACAGTAGAAATACAAGAGATAATAAAAAATTTACCAAATAATAAGACACCAGGAGAGGATGGACTCCCAATAGAATTCTACAAAACATTTAAAGACCTAATAATACCGCCCCTCCTGGATGTAATCAACCAGATTGATGAGACACAAAACTTACCAGATTCATGTAAAACAGCAATAATTACAGTGATACTAAAACAAGGGAAAGATCCACTCTCACCAGCGTCATATAGACCAATATCTCTGCTAAACACAGATTATAAGATAATAGCTAAACTATTAGCGAACAGATTAGCAGAACAGGTACCGAAAATGGTAAATTTAGACCAAACTGGATTTATCAAAAAAAGACGCACAACAGACAATATTTGTAAATTTATTAACTTAATTCATGCAGTAGAAGGAAATAAAGCACCGGCAGTAGCAGTTGCTTTAGACGCAGAGAAGGCCTTCGACAGAGTAGAATGGAATTACTTGTTCAAAGTATTGCAAAAATTCAGTTTACCGGAGAAGTATATTAATTGGATTAAAGCATTATATAAGGGACCGTTAGCGAAAGTGACAGTAAATGGACATGTATCAAAGCAATTTAACTTAAGCAGGTCAACGCGGCAGGGATGCCCACTATCACCATTATTGTTTGCGCTAGCTATAGAATCACTAGCAGAATCGATAAGAAGAGATAATAATATAAAAGGAATAAAAATAAAAGACAGGGAATATAAAATCAGTCTGTTTGCGGATGATGTGATAGTGTACTTAACAGAACCAGAACTATCAATAAAAGAACTATATAAGAAATTGAAGGAATATGGAGAAGTGTCGGGATACAAGATAAACGTAAATAAAAGTGAAGCAATGCCTATGAATAACGCGGATTTCTCAAAATTTAAGGAGGAATCCCCATTCAGATGGCAAACGCAGGCAATAAGATACCTAGGTGTGCAAATAAACAAAAATCTAGGCCAATTATATAAACTCAATTACAATCCACTAATGAAAAAATTACAGGACGATTTAGAGCATTGGAAAGAGCTACCACTAACACTGATAGGAAGGATAAACTGTATTAAAATGAACATTTTTCCAAGGATACTATACTTATTTCAGGCATTGCCAATACAACTGACAGAAAAATTCTTCAAAGAGTTAAAGAAAATAATAAGGAGATTTTTATGGAGAGGGGGGAAACCGAGGATAGCACTAGATAAATTAACAGAATGGTATAAACAAGGAGGCTTACAATTGCCAAACTTCAAAAATTATTATAGAGCCGCACAATTAAGGTACCTATCAGATTTTTATCAAACAAGGGAAAAACCAGACTGGACGAGACTAGAATTAGATAAAATAGGGGAAAAGATACCTGAACACATATTATATAAATGGGACGAAAAATTGGTACAACATAGAACTTCTCCAGTATTACACCATCTCCTCAATATATGGAAGAAGATTCATGTAGAAAGAAATAAAATAAATTACCAAATACCAAAACTAATATTGACGCAAAATAAGCTACTCCCTTTTACAATAGACAACCTTGCCTTTAGAAAATGGGAAAAAAAAGGGATTAAAAGAATAGAAAATTGTTTTTCAGGAAGTAGATTCTTATCCTTTGAACAAATGAGAGATAAGTACAATATAACTGGAGATACAGCGCTGGCATATTACCAACTGAGATCCTACTTGAAAGATAAATTAGGAAGCAACTTGAGTTTACCAGAGGGAAGTAACCTTGAATATGTGATTACAGATACAATGTTAATCAAAAGATTTATAAAAAATATGTATATTAAACTGCAAGAAAAGGAAAATGAGGAAACAAATGGTAAAACTAAACAAAAATGGGAACAAGATTTAAATATAAAGATAAAAAAGGAAACATGGGAGAAGTTATGCTCTGGAACGATGAGAAATACAATAAATACGAGGCTGCGTATGATACAATATAATTGGTTACACAGACTATACATTACACCGCAAAAGTTAAATAAATGGGACCCAACAGTATCTGATAGATGTTTTCGATGTAAAAAAGAAAGGGGAACAACAATTCATGCAATCTGGACATGTGAGAGAGTAGAAAAATTTTGGGATGATCTCAATCAGATATTAAATAAAATAACAGAAAACAATATACCAAAGAATCCAGAGATCTTTCTCCTAAGTAACATAAAAAATAAAGAATTTGGAATTGACTTGGAAGATGCACAAAAAAGATTTGTCAAGATAGCCCTAGCCGTAGCAAAAAAATGTATTATGTCAACCTGGAAATTGGAAGATAATTTGAAAATACAACAATGGTATATAGAAATGAATAAATGTATTCCATTAGAAAAAATAACATATAGTTTAAGAAATAATATTGAAATATTCGAACAAGTATGGGAGCCTTACATTAAATACAATAGCGAAAACCTACCGGGAACAAACATTACCTAAGTTGATGGAAGGAGAAGAAAAGAAAAGAATGGACTCAGTAGAATTTCTGGTGTATTTTTGTTGAATGACAACATTGTCTAACTGAATTAATGCAACCTAGATTGTATACCTAAAATGGATGAGAGGGGGGGGGGGTGGGGGGGTGGCTTGGGAGGAGGGAGGGGGGAGGGAGAAAAAGTCACTGTAAATGTGTGGAAAAGAAAAAGTGTATATCATGGCTATTGTGATTTATGGTGTGAAAAATAAAAAATTTAAAAAAAAATAAAAAATTTAAAAAAAAAGGCAATTCATGTAGACTTAATTTGAGTAAAATTAAATGATTTTTTAAATGAAAAAAAAAAAAAACCATGTTGTTTCCTTGGCCATTGCTCTCCTGTCGGGCAGGCTGCTCCAGCAGAGACGGCTTCACTGGCGGGCCTCGGGGCGGCCCCGCCATTTTCATCACCTTGAGGCACCTCGACTTGCTCTGGGGATCTCGGGGCTGGCTCTTTACCATTTCTGTCTGTTGATTTTGTTTCTTTGTTATTATTGCTGATCCTGGTATTTTCCCACACCACTTGTAAGTATTTTGGCTATCTTTAAATTCTTTTGTTATAGTTTATCTTCGTATAGATCTGTGAGCTCCGGGGGCTCACTTCTGCCTACTCTCCCTGCATCACGCGACCCCACCCCACACCAGCTCTGCTAACCTTACCTCATAAGACATTTTTCCATCCACGCAACATTTTGGTAAATCTCCTCTGTACCCTATCCACATCTTTCCTGTACGAGGAGACCAGAACTGAACACAATATTCTAAGTGTGGTCACCAGAGAGTTATGAGAGCTGCAACATTACCTCTCAACTCCTGAATTCAATCCCCCAATTAATGAAGCCCAACATACCACAAGCCTTCTTAGCTATCCCATCAACCTGTGTAGCTCTTTACAGCTGTGTGGATTCTTTAATAAAGATATCCAATTCATTGCATTTCCAAAACCCTGTACATTCATGTCATTTTCAGTGATTATTAGTGCAATATAGGAGGCACAGCAGGAAACTTGCACACAACAAGTTCATGGATGCAGTGTTCACCAATTCATAGTTGATTACTTAACTTGCTAATTGAGGGACAAATGCTGACCAAGACTCCCGAGAGAACTCTACTGCATGTCATTGAAATAATGCCTTAGGATCTCTTGCAAGTGCTCAGAATGCAGGCTAAGTTTTTGTTTAATGTTGCAATTGAAAGCCAGCATCTCCAACAGCACTCCTTCAGGTCTGCGATGAAGTCGCTCTAGATTTTTGCACTGGGGTGCTGGAGCAGAGCTTAAACCTAGAATCTTCTGATTCAGAGGCGACAAGTTTGACTGTTGAGCTGCTTTTGATACTGAATGAAGCACTTTTTTGGAGGAATGTTACCATTGTTACAAATGGGAAATGCCTTCAGACTTGAGTCAAACTGGTGTGAGGCACTTTTTATTGATATAAGGAAACATCCATCAATGTACTTCCAGCCTCAGTCGTATTTCCCATGTTCAATGTGTTTTACCAGCTTGATGAGCGGCACCACTTGGCTGCAAAATTAAACAAATGGTCGGAATGATAAATGACAGCCTGTGGAATATTCAGGACAAGGATAATGAGGACATAATTATTTTTATTTGGTTTAAAGAATTGAATTGTTAACCATTTGTTTGCTGCAGGTACTTTGCTGCAATTTAGCAGTGGATACAATTCAGTTTCCTGTGTCTGTTACTCAGCAGTCTCCAGCTGCAGTGTCCATGGATTCCTACCAAGTCACTCTGGCTCCACTTCAGATCCAGGTAATCACCGTGTATCTCATTATCAAGTCAAACAGCAGGGAAGCAAGCCCCTTGGCCTATCATGGTCACACAAACCATGTTTATCCCATTTCAATTCTCCTGCATCCTTGTCAATTCTACCAGCTTCCCTAATGAATTCCACAACCTGCCACCTATATTCGAAGCAACTTACTGGGTACATATAAAGCCTACCATAGAGCATGACTTTAGGATGTGGGAGGACTCTGGAGCAGCAAGGGTAATCCCACATGGTCACAGGGAGAATGAGCAAACTCCCCATTGTTGGTGCTGGAGGTAAGGATTGAACTTGGGTCTCTGGAGCTGTGAGGTAGCAGTGCTATCTGCTGTACCTCTGTGATGACCACATTGGGAGGAAAGGATCTATCATTACTGTAAGTGGAAAAACACGGGTGTCCTGTCAACTGTGAAAGCATTAAATAGGAATCTTGATGGGTATTAATGATGGGAAAAGCTGATAATATCTTGAGGTTTGGAATTATTGATCCAGTCTGGAAAATTCATGTTGGTTTATGAAGAATTTTTTTTTCAATCCTGAATTTCATCTCGATCAGCAATATTCCATGAATATTCAAGTCCCAGATTTTGGAAAAACTGAACATTTGCAGCTATAACTTTATATGCTATCAACTCTCCGATTATAGAAGCTTCATTCCCCAAAATCACATTGTATTACAGTATATTGTTTGCATTTATTGTCACAAAATATAAAGCCAAAACTTTGTTTTGAGTGCTATCCAGCAAGTCAATCCATTCTTAAGTACAACAGGTAGGTCAAAAGTAAAACAAAAATGCAAATTATAATGTTACAGAGAAAAGTTCAGTTAAAACAGTGGTGGGGCGTTAAATCAAGAGATTTTTTTAAATGACTGTTAGGACCTTTCAAGAGTCCAACAACAGAAAGAAACTATCAATGTAGCTGGAAAGCAGCCAATAAAATTAAAGGACCCACCCCACCCAGTCACACTTTCTACTCCTTTCTCCTATCGAGCAGAAGGAACACGAGTTGGAAAACACACACCACCATATTCAGACAGTCTCTTCCTTGCTATTATCAGAGTATTGAACAGAAAATGATATTCCTTATTCTTAACTGAATTTTTATTTTCCATGTCACTATAATCTGCACGTTTGTTTTATTTGCATTATCTACTGTAGTCAAGGAGAGCACAATTTTCTTATTAGATTTCACATTAAACAACTGACTGTCTTAATCCTAAAATTAAAGCTAAATGTTAGGGAGCATATAGTACTTGAAATTTACAATCTCATCAAAACACAATGAATGTTATCCTGTGGTGGACTTCAAGAGCAAGATCAAGAGATGTTTGGGAAGAAAAGTTTTGATGAATATGCAGTAATGGAGAAAATGGAAATAAGGGCTGCTATTCGGCAAGCCAAGCTGGTGGACCCAACTGGAGTAGCTTCCTTCTGCTCCTGCTATTCTCTGTAACAACTTTTCTTTGCAATGCCCCCCCCCCCCCCCACTCCCCTTCGCTATGAAGCAGTCAGATTTTGGTTTCTTCTGTACTTCTCTCCTATTAACTACATTAAAAAAAAACCTTAAGAATATTTATGTTATGTGAGGTAAAAAGAGAGCAAGGCTTTTATTTAAATGTGCATTGGGCCCCTGTTGAGAATGGTTGGATGCCCTAAAAATATAATTAACAAAGGAGCTCTGTTTCTTCTTGTCTTGCCTGCTATTTGCAGCATGCCAGCAATTATAATTTCTGCCTTAAACTGAAACTTCGCAGCAGTACTTCCGTGTTAACCTATTCTACGTTCTTGCCTTGTTACAAGCACATGGAGCAGGATTAGACCTGTTGCCCTTAGGTCTGTTTGGCAACCCAATTAGATCATGGGTTACCTTCAATCTCCACAGCCAATTTACAGCCATTTTCTTTAAGCTTCAATATAGCCAATGACTCAGCATCGGAACTGTGCAGTGGAGAATTCTAAAGATTAGCTCGCTGTTGAGGAAAGATATCATTTGCCATCTCAGTCTGAAATGACATCCTGACACTATTGTTGACTCCTCCCCCACCCCTGGGAGCATATCTAAAAGGGGGTTGACAAATATGCTTAAGAATTAAGTAAATTTCCATGAGATTGGTTCTTATTCTTCTGAATTCCATGCAATGGGGTCAATTTTATTATTTTTTTTCTTCATGGGACAACTCTCTCCTTCTATAAGTTATATACTTAGACCAGTAACTTGCCTACCCCTCTGTCCCTGAAAAGGTGAGTTGCTCTGTTGATCCATTACAAACTTTCCATCGAAGATGCACCCATCAAGGTGTTCAGTAGGGGAAATCAGTAAGCAAAGAACATAGCTTTAGTCGGGGTGGGGGGGGGAAGAGATGAATCGGGAACCTGATGGGTAACCTTTTTACACAGAGGGTGGTAGGTGTTTGGAATGGGCTGCTGGAGGAGGTGGTTGATGCAGGTGCTATTACAATGTGACATAACACACATTCACACAAATAATAGATATGCAGGGCAAGTATTATATCTATAAAAATAAATACCAGTAAGTGTTGTTTTGTACAAATGAGTGTCTCAGATGTTCAATGTGAGCAGTTCCTTTGGTCGTTCATCATTTCCAAAGCTGTTCCTCATCCTGGTGGTGCTGGCTCTGATCCTCCTGTATCTCTTCCCCGATGGGAGCAGCTGAATGACGGTGTGTGCAAGGTGGAAGGGGTCCTCAATGATTTGGCATGCCCTCTTCTGACAACATTGATGGTGGGGGGGGGGGTCAGGGAGGGAGATTTCAGTGATCCCCACTCTTATGGTCCTGTGGTTTGACCTCCGATCCATTTCTCTGCAACAACCTTTCCACACTATGATGCAGCTGGCCAGAATGCTCTCGATAGAGCTCCTATAGAAGGCTGACATAATGGTGACTGGTAGCCTTGCCCGCTTAAAACTTCTCAGGAAGTGCAGTTGCTGTTGTGCTTTCCTGTCAAGTGAGGACTTGTTGAGTGTCCACAGTAAGTCACTAGTGAACTCGAAGGGCCTTGGTACTCTCCACTCTCCCTACTACAGAGTTGTTGATTATGTAGTGGAGGGTGGTCATTCTTGGTCCACCTGAAGTCCACAATCATCTCCTTCATCTTGTCCATGTCTTGTTAGGTTGTTACTCTTACACCATTTCATGACATTTCCACCTCTTCTCTGTAGTGCGACTCATTATTGTTGCTGTTGAGGCCAATACTGTTGTGACATCTGCAAACTTGATTACACTGTTGGAGCTAGATCTGGCGATGTATTCATGGATTAGAGATGCGAACAGGAACATGCTGAGCACACAGCCCTAAAGTGCGATGGTGCTCAATATTCTGCTACCGATCTCAACAATCTGTGGTCTTTCTGCTATGAAGTCCAGGATCCAGTTACAGAGAGAGTTCTCAGCAAGAACAGCTTTTCTACCAACCTCTGTGAAATGAATGTATTAAATACTGAGCTGAAGTCAAGAAACAGCAGCCTGGTATATGAGAAAGAAATTGAATTGATACATGGATAGGATGGATTTAGAGGGATATAGGCCAAACCAGGTAGATGGATGGGACATTTTGGTTGGTGTGCAGACAAGTTTGGCCGAATAGCTTGATTCCCTGTTCTATGACTGTGCTTCCAAATAAAGCTGGCGTGCGGCTTGAAGGAGAACCATCAGGTCCATATTATTATGGATATGTTGCCCATGTCCAATCTAGAGATATCATGGGTTTTGGAGGCACAGTATGAGTGGCCTATTTTGTGCTGGTACGCTGATGGAATGCTTTGGTTGGGAATCATTAAAGTGATTAGAATTGGTCAATTAGTAGACTCCATGGAGGAAGGAGCCTAATGAAAGCCTCTCCCCATCTCATTGCTCCTTTACAAATCCAGAGAAAACTGACATTCAGTTAATTTTCCCATCCCTTATTTATTAGATGATTTCAATTGAGAAAGAAATGAAGAACAAAAAAGAGGATACTGCTGTGCTTCATTGTCTGGCTCCACCTGCCTTCCAGCTGGTTTCAGGCAAGCAAGCAGAATCTCACATCAAGGAATTTGCCAAAAAAAACACTTAGGTGCTTTGAAACTGATTGATAGCAAGAAGCTTTAATAGCCAAGGGCAACCAGTTAATATGAATTTATTGCGAAGATGGTGTGGATTTGTTGTAATGCTTCTCTAATTTTTCTTGTCTATATATCTTTCAGTTTTTCAGTCAATGACATGAGATTATTAATCTGCAGTGAAGAAGGAAAATGTGGGGCTTATTGTAAAGGCATTCATCATAAATTAGACTGCAACTGTAGGCATTTACCTTGGCAATCTGCCATCTGGTTTCACAATTTGATTTATGAAATATAATACATGGTGGAAATTAAGGTGTATTTTAATTTTTCTATTTGCCACTTGCCAACTGCAAATAGCTATTGGTTCAAGATAAAACAACCATTTAAGGAGGTGTTGTCTGCTAAGTTCATTGTTCACATACCTGAAAGATGCCAGGTTCAATGTACACTGCGAAATAAAAACAGAAAACTCTGAACACACTTGGCAGGTCAAACAATAACAATGGAGATTGGGAGGTGTGATGAACAGAATAAATGTTCTACAAAATGGCCTTCAACGGAACATATATTCTGGAGATAATCTAGGTTTTACAATGTAGGGTAGGGGAGGGATGGGGAGAATGGGGAAGGTCTGTGTTGGGATGGAAGGCTGGAAAAATGGAATGATTGAAATGGTGGTGCAGATGAAAGGAGATAGTAATGGGTCGAGAAAAGGTGTAATCCAAAAGTAAAATGGTGCAGATGATGGAAACCTTAAACAAAAACAGGGAATGCTGACAATACTCAGTAGGTCAGGCTGCATCTATGGAGAAACTTAATGTTTCAGGTTGATTATTTTTCATCAGAACTTGGAAAAGTTAGATCCGGTTTCATGCTGCCCAGAAATGGGGGAGGCAATGAGAACAGAAAGGAGTATGGTAGTCTGGAGATTGGAAGAGACTGAATGAGAATGCTGCCCTTGATGGCAGCAACCACATGAGAAAAGAATGAGCCATTTGGGACTGAAACAAGGAGAAATATCTGAAAAGTGGCAGGTACAGGTATTTGCAACATTCTACTGTAGAAGGGTAGTTATGGGTTGGGATCTCTTGCTTTCTGAATATTAAAGGAATCAGAGAACTGAAAAATAGCCTTAAGCTAGATGATGATCCATAATAGGGCAGGCTTGAGGAACCTAAAAGCTAATATCTGCTCCTATTGCTTATGTTTTGTCGTAAAGAAGCTAAGGAGGTGCTTGCTTGACAGTTTTTACAAAGTTCAGGACCTTCAGTGTTCAAACCAACCTATTGAATTGACACAAGATTACAAAATATGGAGATGCATACAGTTTAGGTGCAGGGAGTACCACTTAGAGCAAGAGGTGAGTATGGAATAGACAGTAAGCCGTGGGGAAATGTGAAGAACCATTATAACTCAACACTGGGTTTGCAGCTCGATCTGATGCTCCTTCCAACATGTATGTCAGGATTTTGCATTTGACCTGTATGCGTGTAATTATATGTTGGCAAGAATCAAGGGAGTCTTAAATTAATATTTATTGCAAACACTTCATTAAAATTTCACTGTAGAGATCACAGCAGCAATAGTAGGTACTGCCTATCAATGTGAATGCCTTGGGCTATGGGGCCATCTAGAGGAAAACAATGTATGATCTCAGCGCAACATTGAGAAAAATTTGTTAACTGATTTCTTTTGTTACTACAGATGGAGATCTGCTTGGAAGAAGCAGAAGTCAAAGGCCTATTGGTCACCTGGTCATTCAAGGAGCCTCCTGCCCTGTCTCTCACAGTTACTCCAAAACTACAAAGAGAAGTACGAGAAATACAAATATTTTAAGAATTTAATATTTGCTTGATAGAGAATTGTAATCAATGTATAAATGGGGCAATGAAAGATTCAAAGGCAATTCCATTTGATACTTTGCTGACCATCTATCCTTGTAAGGAAATTAAACAATTTTTGCTGCTTATTGCTAGTGTTGGTTCTCAGCAACCTCAATAGTGTTCCATGGAACAATGCCAACATGTTAGGGAAAGTGTGTATTTCTGAACAAAGGTCCTGAGGAATGTATTAAATTGATTGAATTACAAATGCAGGAAACATTCTGTGCTCATTTGGAGATGGTTCCAGGCCAATTGTACTTTCCTGAATTTTTGAAAGTGAATCTCCAGACAGTCTGGGTTTTCCTTTTAGAAAACATCTCCCCTTCCCTCTGCAACTGTATATTACTGCACGAACAATTGATTGCTAATAACAGCGACTGGTGAATGCTTTCCTGTTCATTGAATCACAACAGAAGTGTGTTTTAAAAATCACAGCATAGAATAATATTAACCAGAACATTCAGGTCAGAATGTCATTGCTCCAAGTGCAAAGAAACTTTTGATATTTTATCATATAAATGTGGTTTCAATGCTGTGATTTTTAAAACACACTTCTGTTGGGGGTACCTTCTGCATTTTTAAAGCATTACCATCAATGGAATTAATCTTCCATATTTTATGCTTTGAAAAACAAGGCACTGCAGTGAAACATGTATCGCATTCATAACATCTGTACTCAGTGTGATGTGATGCTGTTGTTAATACTTCAGAATATCTGCTTCATTAACTGGGTCCACGTCTCCTTCTTTTCCTTTGCCAAACTGGGATCAAACTTCTCCTCGGCAAATGTCTCAAATTAAACAAACAATATGTGAAGGATACGACTAATGTTACTTCTGTAGGCATACTGTGTTGGGAGTGGTTTTGTTCTGTATTCTGCCAGCAGATCAAAATTCTCCAACACAGCACAAAGGGGAAATGCTGCATTTATTCACTTGCATTTGTATCTTTACAGGGGAATGATGGGAAAGTAGACATCTCCACTATCAAAGAACTGATTGAGGATACAATTGTCAGCACCAGTCCAGCAATGCTGATCAATCTGAAGGCACACATATCTAACACAACGGTAAGTAGCATCTGTGTGACTTGTATGTTTCAGTGCTGCTAGAAAAGGTTCCAAAATGACTGACTGTAACCATTCTAGTTCAAGTTTATTTCAAGTACATTATTCTGATGTAGATATGGCTTGTGACAAAGAATTTCATAAACCATGTAAATGGTTCAATTCCCTTTTGAGAGTTTATTGCTTCCTTTCTAACTATTCCACTTTTCTGAGAGGATAAAGCTAAGGAAGGATCATTTGCATTTGCTGGCCATTATAGAGGTAATATATACTGTTCAAGTCACTGATGTTGAATATTGCAACGGGCAAAACTGGAAATCAACAGGAGACTGAATATTTAGAATCCCTGCATATACACAAATTTCCCATCCCTATCGTCTCTTTGTAATGTTCATTTGCTACTGATGGAACCAGTATATCCAGTAAAAACTGATAGACCACTGTGTAGTCTGCAGAAAACTTGCAGTTTAGTTTCTCTTGGTTTCCTTGCATAGTTTTCCCATGTTGGCAGTACGTCACGAATGTTGAGGGCCTTGCTCTACCACTGCTTGCTCATTGATGGTTGTGCAGCAGATAAGATGTATTGTGGATACAACAGCATGTCACTGGAGATTCAGAGATCAGGACTAATAGCCAGAGGGGTGTCCCTCAGCCACCAAAGTTGGGATCTGTAATGGGAACCATGAAGCTTCAGGATAGTAACGATGGAATTCAATTTGTCTTAGTAAAAATTTTTCTCCTTGTTTTTAGGTGCCAGGGGAAAAGGCTGGGAAGACTTCAGCTCCTCCATCAAAGGTCTCCCTGAATGCTGGGGGTAAGCTGGTGGTCAGACAGCTGAAGGCAAATGTTAGCAGAGTGGAAGTAGGTAAGGCTTTTGGTTTACATGAAACAATTCATTTGATCCTTTCTTAGAGTGCTACTCTGTTAGTGACAGAGAGAAATAGATCAGTTGGTGCTCCTGGATTGGATTTTGAGATCCAACCCATAAATCTGTGCCAATATATATGTCTATTCTCAGTCCCACTATTAATATTCAGTAGCTTTAAACAACAATATAATTTTCTTTCAAAAGAATCGAAGCATTCTGGTTTAGCAATGGTTTGTGACAAAGAATTCTATGAGCTAATTCCCTTTTGAGATTGTTTTTGCTGTTGTCAAGGAACAAAACACAATAAAAATAATATAGGGCTATTTATCTATTGTCGTTCTTTAGTGTTCAGTAGACCTCTATTACATTACATTCTAACCTGCAGGAAAAGACTTCTTATGCTCCTTTTTGTTACAGATAATATCCTATATTTTCTGTGCAAGAATATGCTACACATATGCAGCCAAGGTAGTCACAGATGGCTCAATAACTTTTTAAAACTAGGTGTAAAAGCTGACAACTTAAGTGATGCTTTTTGCAAGACATCTGGTGCCCATGGAGGCAAAAGTGGGAAGAAAATTATATCAAGGAGAGAAATATTGGGAGGAGTCACGTGATGGAGTAGTGGCCGGACGGTGAACTCCAGCCCTCTCCAGAAAAGTCGGGAAAAACGAGAGAAAATACAAAGGCACAGAAATACAAGTTAAAGAAAAGTGAATATAAAGGTGGAAAGAAGATGGAGACAAAAGGAGAAAAATCAAAATCAACGGAAAGAAGAGAGGAAGAGAAGACAACGGAGGAAAAAGGTGAAGGCCTTACCTGTCCGAAGAGGCCCGCTGTGGAGAGAAGACCCCACTACCTCAGGTCGGTAGAAAAAGAACTACAACAATGGCTCACAGAGCCGAGTAAAAGTGCGCAACCGCGCATGCGCGACTCCTCGCGCATGCGCGATGCGCATACAAAAAAACACACCGACGGGAGGGGGGACCAGCTGGGGAGTCGATCTCCACAGCCGGCATCGACAGCTGCAGAACACCTGCAGCAAGAAGACACCACAGAAGACAATGGAAACAAGAAAGAAGAGGAGGAAAGGGCAGCAAAGAAACAACAGATGGTCAACCTAGAGGAAGAAGAAGAGGAAGAGGAAGAGTACAGGGAAATAGAAGAAGAAAAGATAGGCAAGGTAAAGGAGGTACTTGCTCTTGTTAGAGGATACATGGAGTCATTTAAAGAATGGCAAACACAGGAATTCAATGATTTAAGAAGAAGAATAAACAACACAGAAAAGAAAATAAATAAAATGGATATGACCTTAACAGAAATGGGGAAAAAAATGGACAAGATGGAAGAACGGGCAATAGCAGCAGAAATGGAGGTAGAAGACTTAAAAAAGAAATTGGAGGAATCTAATAAAAAAACTAAAGAGACACAAGAATTACTAGCCCAAAAAATAGATATAATGGAAAATTATAACAGAAGAAATAACATAAAGATAGTGGGCCTTAAGGAAGATGTAGAAGGCAAGAATATGAGGGAGTTTATAAAAGAATGGATCCCTAAGGCCCTAGGATGTCCAGAACTACAGCAAGAAATGGAAATAGAAAGGGCACATAGAGCATTGGCCCCTAAACCACAACCACAACAAAAACCAAGATCTATTGTAGTAAAATTCCTAAGATATACTACAAGAGAAAAGGTGCTGGAGAAGACAATGGAAAAAGTAAGAGAGGGCAACAAACCACTGGAGTATAAAGGGCAAAAAATCTTCATTTATCCAGATATAAGCTTTGAACTCCTAAAGAAGAGAAAAGAGTTCAATGCAGCAAAAGCGATTTTATGGAAGAAAGGATATAAATTTACACTGAAGCATCCTGCGGTATTGAAAATATTTATTCCAGGACAACAAAACAGACTATTCTCGGATCCAGAAGAAGCACGAAAATTTGCAGAACAATTACAAAAATAGACTGAGGGATGAAGACGGGTAATGAGAGCAAAAATTATCACGATTGATATGTATGTGGGTAAAGACAAAAATAGACTGAGGGATGAAGACGGGTAAGGAGGGTAAAAATGACCACGATTGATATGTATGCGGGTAAAGAGGTATAAGAGTGAATAGAGACAACGGGCATATGTGAAAGTATCTGTAATTAGAGGAAAACATAGAAAGTATAGACAAGAATTAATAAGGGAAGGTAATGGAATAGAGAGAATAAGGAGGGAACTAAAAGAGTGACCTTTGTGACATATAAAAAACGAAATCTTTTCTGGGGGGGGCTGGGTGGGGGGAAAAGAGCGGTCACTGCAAAATCAGTTGACGCTTGCGAGTGGATTCGCAAATCCGAATGGAGAGGGGAGATGTGGTTGTCCGACAAGGGATAAAGGGCAACTCAGGAGGGGAAGGGGAGATTGGGGATAAAGAAGATAGAAATAGGAGAATAAGGAAAATGTTGGATGTTGTAGGAATGTTGTCTGGTAAAGAGTTGAAAATAAGAAAACAGAAATGGAAAAGGAGGAAAGGTAATGATGGAAAAACGGAAAGAGAAGATAAACAAAATATAAAATGGCTACGCTGAACTATATGACTCTAAATATTAATGGAATACATAACCAAATTAAAAGGAAGAAACTACTAAATTTACTGAAAAAGGAAAAAATAGATATAGCATTTGTCCAAGAAACACATTTAACTGAATTGGAGCACAAGAAATTAAAGAGAGATTGGGTAGGACATGTAACAGCAGCATCGTATAATTCAAAAGCAAGAGGAGTGGCTATATTAATTAGCAAAAATGTGCCATTTAAAATAGAAGAGGAAATAATAGATCCAGCAGGGAGATATGTTATGATAAAATGTCAGATATATTCAGAGCTTTGGAATCTACTTAATATATATTCACCTAACGAAGAAGATCAAAAGTTTATGCAAGATATCTTTTTGAAGGTAGCTAATACGCAAGGGAACATACTAATAGGAGGGGATTTCAATCTGAATTTGGATCCAAATATGGATAAAACGGGGAAAAAAATTAACAGGAAGAACAAAGTAACCAAATTTATAATTAAATCAATGCAAGAAATGAAACTTGTGGACATATGGAGGAAACAAAACCCAAAAGAAAAGGAATACTCATACTACTCGACTAGACATAAAACATACTCAAGGATAGACCTATTCCTGTTATCAGCCCACATACAAGGGAGAGTTAGGAAAACGGAATATAAAGCTAGACTATTATCGGACCACTCACCCCTGTTATTGGCAATAGAGCTAGAAGACATCCCTCCAAGAATGTATAGATGGAGATTAAACCCCATGCTACTTAAAAGACAGGATTTTAGAGAATTTATTGAAAAACAATTAAAAATGTACTTTGAAGTAAATACGGAATCAGTGGAAGATAAGTTTATACTATGGGACGCAATGAAAGCATTCATTAGAGGGCAAATAATAAGTTATGCAACCAAGATGAAGAAGGACTATAATCAGGAAACAGAGCAGTTGGAAAGGGAAATAATAAACATAGAAAAAAAATTAGCAATAAAGGAAGATACAACCAAAAGAAGAGAATTGGCGGATAAAAAAATAAAATATGAAACATTACAAACATATAAGGTGGAGAAGAATATAATGAAGACAAAACAGAAATATTATGAACTAGGGGAAAAAACACACAAAATCCTAGCATGGCAGCTTAAGACAGAGCAAACTAAGAAAACGGTATTGGCAACAAGGAAAAAAGACAAACAAATTACATATAATCCAAAAGAAATTAAGGAAAACTTCAGAGAATTCTATGAACAATTATACCGAACCGAAAACGAAGGGAAAGAAGGGAAAATAGATGAATTTTTGACTAAAATTGAACTACCAAAACTACAAATAGAGGAACAAAATAAATTAACAGAACCATTTGGAACAGTAGAAATACAAGAGATAATAAAAAATTTACCAAATAATAAGACACCAGGAGAGGATGGACTCCCAATAGAATTCTACAAAACATTTAAAGACCTAATAATACCGCCCCTCCTGGATGTAATCAACCAGATTGATGAGACACAAAACTTACCAGATTCATGTAAAACAGCAATAATTACAGTGATACTAAAACAAGGGAAAGATCCACTCTCACCAGCGTCATATAGACCAATATCTTTGCTAAACACAGATTATAAGATAATAGCTAAACTATTAGCGAACAGATTAGCAGAACAGGTACCGAAAATGGTAAATTTAGACCAAACTGGATTTATCAAAAAAAGACGCACAACAGACAATATTTGTAAATTTATTAACTTAATTCATGCAGTAGAAGGAAATAAAGCACCGGCAGTAGCAGTTGCTTTAGACGCAGAGAAGGCCTTCGACAGAGTAGAATGGAATTACTTGTTCAAAGTATTGCAAAAATTCAGTTTACCGGAGAAGTATATTAATTGGATTAAAGCATTATATAAGGGACCGTTAGCGAAAGTGACAGTAAATGGACATGTATCAAAGCAATTTAACTTAAGCAGGTCAACGCGGCAGGGATGCCCACTATCACCATTATTGTTTGCGCTAGCTATAGAACCACTAGCAGAATCGATAAGAAGAGATAATAATATAAAAGGAATAAAAATAAAAGACAGGGAATATAAAATCAGTCTGTTTGCGGATGATGTGATAGTGTACTTAACAGAACCAGAACTATCAATAAAAGAACTATATAAGAAATTGAAGGAATATGGAGAAGTGTCGGGATACAAGATAAACGTAAATAAAAGTGAAGCAATGCCTATGAATAACGTGGATTTCTCAAAATTTAAGGAGGAATCCCCATTCAGATGGCAAACGCAGGCAATAAGATACCTAGGTGTGCAAATAAACAAAAATCTAGGCCAATTATATAAACTCAATTACAATCCACTAATGAAAAAACTACAGGACGATTTAGAGCATTGGAAAGAGCTACCACTAACACTGATAGGAAGGATAAACTGTATTAAAATGAACATTTTTCCAAGGATACTATACTTATTTCAGGCATTGCCAATACAACTGACAGAAAAATTCTTCAAAGAGTTAAAGAAAATAATAAGGAGATTTTTATGGAGAGGGGGGAAACCGAGGATAGCACTAGACAAATTAACAGAATGGTATAAACAAGGAGGCTTACAATTGCCAAACTTCAAAAATTATTATAGAGCCGCACAATTAAGGTACCTATCAGATTTTTATCAAACAAGGGAAAAACCAGACTGGACGAGACTAGAATTAGATAAAATAGGGGAAAAGATACCTGAACACATATTATATAAATGGGACGAAAAATTGGTACAACATAGAACTTCTCCAGTATTACACCATCTCCTCAATATATGGAAGAAGATACATGTAGAAAGAAATAAAATAAATTACCAAATACCAAAACTAATATTGACGCAAAATAAGCTACTCCCTTTTACAATAGACAACCTTGCCTTTAGAAAATGGGAAAAAAAAGGGATTAAAAGAATAGAAAATTGTTTTTCAGGAAGTAGATTCTTATCCTTTGAACAAATGAGAGATAAGTACAATATAACGGGAGATACAGCGCTGGCATATTACCAACTGAGATCCTACTTGAAAGATAAATTAGGAAGCAACTTGAGTTTACCAGAGGGAAGTAACCTTGAATATGTGATTACAGATACAATGTTAATCAAAAGATTTATAAAAAATATGTATATTAAACTGCAAGAAAAGGAAAATGAGGAAACAAATGGTAAAACTAAACAAAAATGGGAACAAGATTTAAATATAAAGATAAAAAAGGAAACATGGGAGAAGTTATGCTCTGGAACGATGAGAAATACAATAAATACGAGGCTGCGTATGATACAATATAATTGGTTACACAGACTATACATTACACCGCAAAAGTTAAATAAATGGGACCCAACAGTATCTGATAGATGTTTTCGATGTAAAAAAGAAAGGGGAACAACAATTCATGCAATCTGGACATGTGAGAGAGTAGAAAAATTTTGGGATGATCTCAATCAGATATTAAATAAAATAACAGAAAACAATATACCAAAGAATCCAGAGATCTTTCTCCTAAGTAACATAAAAAATAAAGAATTTGGAATTGACTTGGAGGATGCACAAAAAAGATTTGTTAAGATAGCCCTAGCTGTAGCAAAAAAATGTATTATGTCAACCTGGAAATTGGAAGATAATTTGAAAATACAAAAATGGTATATAGAAATGAATAAATGTATTCCATTAGAAAAAATAACATATAGTTTAAGAAATAATATTGAAATATTCGAACAAGTATGGGAGCCTTACATTAAATACAATAGCGAAAACCTACCGGGAACAAACATTACCTAAGTTGATGGAAGGAGAAGAGAAGAAAAAAATGGACTCAGTAGAATTTCTGGTGTATTTTTGTTGAATGACAACATTGTCTAACTGAATTAATGCAACCTAGATTGTATAACTAAAATGGATGAGAGGGGGGAGGGATGGGGGGGTGGCTTGGGAGGAGGGAGGGGGGAGGGAGAAAAAGTCACTGTAAATGTGTGGAAAAGAAAAAGTGTATATCATGGCTATTGTGATTTATGGTGTGAAAATTTAAAAAAAAAAAAAAAAAAAAAAAAGGAGAGAAATATTAGTGAAAAGTGCCTCCCGAGAGCTGGTGGAGGCACACTGTGTTCATTACCTATTTTATCTTTATTAATGTCTCTGCCATTTGATCCAATGTAACAAGTAAAAGAACAGGAAAATTGACAAGAGATTGTTCATGGGTTCCTGTTGATTGTTGGTTGTGGAGAGGTAGAAGAGGAAAATAAGATGGGACTCTGTTATAAACATTAAATCCACAAAATTAGAAAATTAAAGAAATAATTTATATTAACAATTGTCTTTCACATCCTTACTATAGACCAAATTGCTTCACACCCAGCCATATACTTCTGAATGCAACCAATTAGCTATTTTTTGCAGACTTATTTAGAGATAAATGTTTGACCCTGGGTAAAATTTCTTTAATACAATACAATTCTTCCAGAAGAATTAATCGAAAGGCACAATATCCAACATTGCTGCATCCCCTCCGTTGTACACCTACATATCATCATAGTTTATGTCGACATTCTGAACTGGGACTTGAACCAACAATTTTCTACCTCAATAGGAGAGCAATGTCAAATATCTTAACTGCAGTTAGAATTTCACTGCAGTCCTAGATTGTGGCTGTACAATTTTGCTGCATGACCTGATGTCTTATCTCATAACTTGCAGGTGGTGGAGAGGTCTGCTGTGTGCTGGAGCTCGATAGTCCTGCTCAGCTGAAAAGAACAAGATCTGTGATACCCAAGTCCCTGAACCCAAACTCTGATCTGAAGTGGAATGATGAAATAACCTTGTAAGTGACTTTCACTCAGGTAGATGGTGTGGTGAAGAAGGCATTTGGAATGTTAACCTTCATAAATCGGAGTATTGAATTCAAGAGTAGGGAGGTTATGATGAAATTGTACAAGGCATTGGTGAGGCCAAATTTGGAGTACTGTGTACAGTTTTGGTCACCAAATTATAGGAAAGATATAAACAAAATAGAGAGAGTGCAGAGAAGGTTCACAAGAATGTTGACAGGATTTCAGGGTCTGAGTTACAGGGAAAGGTTGTGCAGACTGGGGCCTTTTTCTCTGGAGCGTAGAAGATTGAGAGGGGACTTGATAGAGGTGTTTAAGATTTTAAAAGGGACAGACAGAGTAAATGTGGATAGGCTTTTTCAATTAAGAAAGGGGGAGATTCAAACTAGAGGGCATGGTTTAAGATTGAAGGGGGAAAATTATAAGGGGAACATGAGGGGAAATTTCTTTACGCAGAGGGTGGTGGGGATGTGGAATGAGCTTCCGGCAGATGTGGTCGAGGCGGGATCATTGGTTACATTTAAGGAAAGACTGGATCGTTACATGGATAGGAGGGGACTAGAGGGGTATGGACCGGGTGCTGGTCAGTGGGACTAGGAGGGTGGGGATTTGCTACGGCATGGACTAGTAGGGCCGAACTGGCCTGTTCTGTGCTGTAAGTGGTTATATGGTTATATAATCTATATCTTGCAGCAAGACAAGGAAGTTCAAGAGCAAATAAGAAATTTCCAAAATGTTACAAATGAAGATAGTCATAGGAGAGAGGGAATTTTAAGTTTTCACAACGAACTTGCACACATCAACTACAGGATTTGTTGATAATCTAAAAAAAAATTTGTGTTTTACTCTATTAAATAATCCACTGTGGCATCTTGAGTTATGTGACTTTCCTGATGTATTTTGTGTTATTTGCTAGTGAGTTGGGAGTAGGAAGCAAGGAGATGAAAGTGAAAGTCCTGGAAAAGTCAGAGCAAAATGAGGGTAAGTATCCATTTGAAGCTAGAAGGTCATCATTAACAATGTAAAAACAATATTTTGGATAACTGAGTATTTTGGTTAAGTAGTTTTCAGATAATCAGAAATGTGCTGCACCATTTACTGAACTAAGAGCGAAAACTTCAATTGACCAAGGTCAATTCAGACCACCTAAGTCAAGGAAGTACTTTCTAATGTTATAAATGTACCAGCCGAATTTATATTTTTATATATTTACCATATATTTTTCTATTATCTGTCCCTTTATATTATATTTAACTTGGAACAGTGCCAGACAGGGACAGGCTCTTTGGCTCTCATATCTATGCTGAACTCAGAGTCCAAATAGCTGAAAAGACCAGCTGAGATCCTCCAGAATTTTTTGTGTTTTTAGAAGCTTAGAACATTACAGCACAGCACACAAAATATATAGTTCAGCCCTTCTAGTCTGAACTATATATTTGCCTAGTCTCACTGACGTGAATCCAGTCCATAGCACCCCCCCATACCTCTCCCATCCATGTATCTGTCTAATTTTTTCACAATTGTGAAAAATTTCACTTCTTCCACTACTTTCTGCCTGAAGAAGTTCCCTCTAAACATTTCCCCTTTCACCCTTAACCATAGTCCTCTCATTGTCTGTGCAAGAGGCCTTGTGTCTTCCTAAAATCAGTACAAATTGAAAACATCTCCTCCTCATTGACTGTCAGTGCAGGCTTGTTTTAATCTCACCTAACCTTAGTGGAAAAAGCCTATTTGCACTTATTCTGTCTTAACCCCTCGAAATTTGACGTGCCTCTACAAATCGCCCCTCATTCTTCTACGCTCCTAATGTGTTTAACCTTTCCCTGTAACTCAGGTCCTGATGTTACAGAAACATCCTAGTAAATCTTCTCTGTACTCTTTCAATCTATTGATATCTTTTCTGTAGCAAGATGACCCAAATTGCACAAAATACTCCAAATTTGGCCTCACTAATTATGCACCTTTACCATAACATCCCAACTTTTATACTCACTACTTTGATTCATGAAGGTCAATATGCCAAAAGCTTTTATGGCCCTATCTACCTGTAATACCACTTTCAGGGAATTACAGTACAGCTCTGATCATATAAAATCGGATTCTCTGAAATCCTTATTTATCCAAAATTTTTTTTTAAATTCAAATAAATGAGGATATCCGAAACAAATCAGAAATCATAATTTATCCAAATCTTTTTTTGGAGCTGAACTGACCTCAGAGGTTGAAAAAAAATTCACTTGACATGAAATTAGATCAACAATTGTCCTAGTTTTAGGTAACTTCCTCCCCTCTCTCTTTCCACTTCTTCTTTACCTTCCCCTTTTGACATTTCTCTCCAATTCTCCCTCTCAAACTGCATAGTGCTGTCTCCCAGCTGCATGCAGTCAGAAAAATCCCTTGTCCTGGTGTCATCAAAGAGAGCGGCCACCCGGGCAGGAGCAGGACCTCAGGCTCAGTGGCATTCTCTCCCCTTCTGCACCCCTTTCCTCCCATCTCTTCTCTTACCTTCCCTCCCTCCCTCCTCAGCACAACGAAGCTCCTAATGCCAAACCATCCCCTTGGCCTACTACTGCACATGTACACCGAACTCCCATGTGTGTGTGTGTGTGTGTGTGTGTGTGTGTGTGCAAGTGTGCGCACACACGAGCGATAGAATTTGGAGAGGATTCAGAGTTGGGACTCGAGAGTCAGGAGCTCCAATGACTGGGGAGACAGGAGCCTGCCCACTTGCTAGTGAGTGTTCCACTGGCCCGGGAAGCTTCCCCGGGAATCGGCGGCAGCGGTTGATTGGTCTTGGTGATTGGCGGCGGCCAGCATTTTTTTGGTGAGAATAAAACATTTTTATGCTTAAAAAGCCTTCTCTTGTTGTTTGTTGCTATTTAAACATTAATACAAGTGATTTGCTGTTATTACTGGGCTGTTTTTTTTTAAATGACCAATCTCAAAAAAAACTGTTTATCTGACATAGAGATGGTCCTGACCATTTCAGATAATCAGCGTTGTACTATATGCATCTGTATTCCCAGATCCTTCTGTTCTTCCGTACTCCTCAGTGCCCTACCATATATTGTGTATGTCCTACCCCTTGGTTTGTCTTTCCAAAATGCAGCAACTCACACATGTCTGCATTAAATTCCATCTGCCATTTTTAGCCCATTTATCCAGCTGATTCAGATCCCTCTGCAAGCTTTGAAAGCCTTCCTTGCCATCCGCCATGTCTCCAATCTTTGTGTCATATGCAAACTTGCTGATCTAATTTACCACATTATCAACCAGATCATTGATATTCTGTAGATGACAAACAACAATGGTCCAGCACTGATCCCTGAGGCACACCACTAGTCATAGGCCTCCAGTCTGAGAAGCAATCATCCAATACCACTCTCTGGCTTCTCCTGTATAGCCAATATCGAATCCAGTTTACTACCTCACCTCACCAAGCATCTGAACCTTCCTGACTAACCTCGTCAAATACCATACTGAAGTCCATGTAGACAATTTCCATACCTTTTCCTTCATCAACTTTCTTGGTAACCTCCTCGAAAAAATTCTGTAATATTGGTTAAACATGACCTACTATGCACAAAGCCATGTTGACTATTCCTAATCAGTCCCTGGCTAGCTAAATTCCTGTATATTCGATCTCTTAGAACACTTTAGAATAATTTACCCAATACTGATGTCAGGCCTATAATTTCCTGGATTACTTTTGGAGCTTCATGAAACAATATGAACTACCCTTCATTCCTTCAGTACCACACCCGTAGCTAAGAACAAATCAAACTAAAAACCTGCTATTTATTATCTCTCTTTCTGACTCATGGCATATTGTGGTAATTTATACTATTGCAGTTGGTGCATTTTATGGACCTGTGTGGCTGCAGCAAATAAGACATTTGGTGCATCTGTACATTGTTTTGTTTGTGACAGTAAACCCTCGTATACAAATTGTGGCAGATGATATAACCAGAATGCTAAAGATACCCCCTCTGTCATTCCTTAGACTCTTTTTCATGTGCCTGAAAGATCAGTATTGACATGTACTCTCTCTGATCCCTGCTGAAAAAGAAATTCCAGATATGAGGATGGTTGTATCTGTCAGATGGTATCCTTCTCAGTAAGAGTCACAGGATTGCCACCAAAATGATCAGGTGATAGAGTTGATTGATCTAGTAACATAAAAGGTCAATAAGCTGTGCCATGTGTGATGGGAGAAAAAAGTGTGAATTTGTTTAGGTCCTTGAAGGCAGATCACAACCATCTGTTAGGAATGAAGAACTTTGTGGGGTTCCTGACATGTCTGGGTGGCTGTAATACGTCATAAGCAACAGTTAAAGTGTATGTTCACTCTTTTCCAGATGTCTTACTGGGACAGAGTGTGATCCCACTGGATTTATCTCAGAGGTCACCTTCTGGATGCCAGAGTTTTCCATTAGTAGCCTCTCCAGAAACGTCGAACGCTTCTGCTGGATCAGTCTCACTGGAGGTAGTCAAACTTTCCTGTCTTTCATTATTGCTATTTGCTTTCATTTTCATCCTTTCTGGTCTTGCTTCTTCCTCCTTTTCTAAGGCGACTTGGGTATGCTCTGGAGGACCCAATTCTTCCATTTCATTTCATTTTTAGCATTAATTTACAAACAGTTGCAACAGCATATGGACCACAAACATCTTCCCGCTGCCTTCTCCTTTCAGCAGTGAAAAAGAACGAAACTGAAAACTATAATATTGAAAAGCTTGAAGTAGAAAATGATTCCAGGTTATTTGTGCCAATTGCTGTCTGCTAAACTCAGCTTCTGGAATTAGATTTCCTTTGACTTCACCTCTGTTACTATTTGGTGAATTTAGTACAAAGAGGTCAAGGATAAATGTCTGCCACTCTGAGTTCAACTAGTTAAGACTTGGCACCTGAGAACCTGACATGTTTTACATTAAAAACCAGTGTCTGCAGATATTAAAGAAGGATTGGGCTGGAAATCTCTAATACAGACAATAAATGTTGGAAATACATTGTGTAGATGGAGATTAGTCTTTACTCCATTAAGGATATTTTAAGAGGCAGTGCCTCAAGAAAGCATTCTCTATCATCAAGGACCATCAACCCCACCCCCCTTCCCCTCCCCCTCTCCCACCCCAGACCATGCTCTCTTTACACTGCTACCATCAGGAAAGAGATACAGGAGCCTGAAGACAAACACCCAATGTTTCAAAAACAGTTTCTACCCCTTTGCGGTCAGATTTCTGAACGGACAATGAATCTGTAGACACAAATTTAATTATTTCTCCTTTTGCACTAATTATTTTTAAATGTTGTATTTACAGAATTATAATTTCCAGTAATTTTGCACCTGTAACACACTATACTGCCGCTGCAAAATAACAAATTTCATGACACATTCATGTCAGGATGATACCAAAGAAAGCTCCATGTCCCCCTGATGAACGGGGCCCCCACATAACTGTGGCTGAGGTGAGGAGAACCCTATCCAAGGCGAATCCTATCTAAGATGAACCCACACAAGGTGGCAGGACCAGACAACACCTCGTTGGGTACCGAAGGTCTGCGCAGACCAATTGATGGAGGTCATCACAGACATCTTCATCACCTCACTACAGCAGTCCTTCATACTCGTAGGGTTCAAGACATCATCCCGGTACCCAAGAGGGCAACAATAACAGGCCTCATTGACCACTGCCCTGTGACACCGATCTCCAACATTATGAAATACTTTGAGCGCCGAGTGATGAAGCACATCAAAGCACACCTCCCAGAGATGCTAGATCCATTTCAATTTGCTTATAGAAGAAACTATTCCACAGACAATGCTATAGCCTTGTCACTTCACTCCATCCTGGTCTACCTGGAGAATGATGCTTCATATGCCAGGCTGCTGTTCAATGACTTCAGCTTGGTGTTTAATACAATCATTCCCCAGAGGCTGATTCCCTTCCTGGGAATCAACACCCCTCTCTAACTGGATCCTGGACTTCCTAACGAAAAGACCACAGTCTGTCTGGGTCAGTAGCAGAATATATAGCACTGTCACACAGAGCACTAGTGCACCTCAGAGCTGTGCGCTCAGCCCGCACCTGTTCACACTACTGACCTACGATTACATCACCAGATCCAGTTTCAACAGTGTGATCAAGTTTGCAGATGACACAACAGTAGTTGGCCTCATCCAGAATGATGAGTCGCACTACAGAGAAGAGGTGTAAAATCTTGTGAAATGGTGCAAGTGAAACAAGCTGAGTCTCAATGTGGACTTCAGGGGGACCAGGAAAGACCACCCTCCACTACACATCAACAACTTTGTAGTAGAGAGATGGAGAGCACCAAGTTCCTTGAAGTTCACTTAGCTAGTGACCTATCATGGACATTCAACATCTCCTCACTTGTCAGGAAAGCACAACAGCAAAGACTGAAGCAGGCAAAGCTACTGGCCACAATTATGACAACCTTCTATAGGAACTCAATTAAGAATGTCCTGGCCAGCTGCATCACAGAGTTGGACAGTTGTTGCAGAGAAATGGATCGGAGGTCAATCCACAGGACCGTAAGAGTAGCGGAGAGGATCACTGGAGTTTCCCTCTCCCCGTTGACATGATCTAATGGGATCATTGTCTGAAGAGAGCACACAAGTCATTGAGGACCCCTTCCCCTGCACACAGCATCTTTTGGGGAAGAGAGACCGTATTATCAGAGCCAACACTACCTGGCTGAGAAACCACTTCTTCCCACAGGCAGTGAAAATGCTGAATGACCAAAGGAACTGCTCACACCAACTATCCGAGACTCTCATTTCCACAAAGCAATATTTATTAATTTTTTTAGATATAATACTTGACCTGCATATGCATTATTTGTTTGAATGTGTGTCTGCATATTTTTGTACAGAACTGGAGAACACTGTTTCATCAGATTGTACTTGTATAATTAGATAACAATAAATTTGACTTGACAATAACTTGATTCTGAGTGAGAAAGTTAATGTTTCAAGTTGATGACATTCTCTAAGGAATGATGGCATCTCAGTTGTAATGGAGCATATTGATTTTGTGTAAAGCATGTCTTTTAAGCAGACTGCATCATTTTAATACCAACCATGCAAACGTTATTCATTTACTACCTTTGAGAAAATTGAAGGATGGAATGGAGATGAATTATTGGTGATTAAATATTCATTGTTTTTAAACAGTTGATTTACATGGAGCCAATAGATCCCAAGGCAGCCCAGTCTCTGGTCCCTCTGCGAACAACTGTCACCCCTACAAAAAAGATTGAAATGGATCGAACGATAATGCCTGACGGAACTATAGTTACCACAGTAACAACTATCCAATCCCGACCTAAATTAGACAGCAAAATGGGTAAGGCTCCTCTTTACAATGGGTCCTGATGCTGTGAAAAATAATCATCTCATCTATTTATGATTTAGCTAATCCAGCTCTGAAGAATGAATGTGTATTTTTTTTTTGTGGTTTCCATTAACTTTTGTATAAAGGAGTCAAGTTATTTTTATTAATGTTATAAAAATAGATTGAAACTTTGGTAGTCATTTCTTACTTGTGCTCAAACACAGCTGGAGCTATATATTTGTCGCATTTCAACAAAACATCTATGTCTGTTCCCTTTAGATTCTCCCACAAGGTCACCTGCCAAGGTGGAAGTTACAGAGAAGAGATCCATCAAGCTGGATGAGAGCCCCATCAGCCATTCTCCAAACAATGGTAAAAGTATGTTGCTCAGCGAATGTGCTGATTTCAGGGATGACACTACTTTTAAAAGCCTTTGGGACTATAGCCCCTTTTAAAAAACAGGGTATCATCTAACTATGGCAAAACAAGCCATTGTAGCGGCAGCTCCTCTGCTCCTGCAATAACACACACAACTAGACGGCTTGAGCTCAGTGAGCAGACTGGTTTATTGCAGGCTGCTGGACTGTACTTATACTCCCAGTCTGAACCAAGCTGAGAACCGCGCTGGAGGGCGCTGACGTCACCCGGGTGTCACGCGGTCCCCCAGCGCGGGCTTTTGAACCCCATGCTGGGAGGAAGGGACCCCCCCCCCCCCAATGGTGCCATTTTGGCTGGCTGCCCCGCCGCATGGCTTACAAGCGGGGCCGGTTCGCCTGCCTCGTGGTGAGCCGCCACATAGCCCCCTCCAGAACCAGCGCCAATGTCCTTTTTTGCTGGGTGGCCTCGCTTCTTGGGCTGGGCTCAGTGGGATCGAGGTACGCTGGCTTCAGCCTGTCCACGGTAAACAGGTCCCGCCTGCTGCCGATATCCAGCGTGAACGTGGAGCTGAAATGCTGTACAACCCTGTACAGACCCTCGTACGGTCGCTGCAGAGGTGCTGCTGTCGGGCCCCGCCGAACGAAAACATACTCCGTGGAAAGCAGTGCTCTGGGAACGTGAGGCGGGCGGGTGCCACGCCTGGGCAGCGGTGGGGGTTCGAACGAGTCCAAGTTTGCCCTGAGGTGAGGAAGTAGTTCGTGTGGCGACAGCTGGGGATTGTGAGGTGGTTGACAAACTCACCAGGTAGTGCCAGCGGTGTACCATAGACCAGCTCAACAGATGATGCCTTGGGAGTGAGTGGAGCAGATGCCCAGGAGCACCCAAGGCAGTTCATCCGCCCAGTCGGGACCGGTGAGGCGGGCCATGAGTGCCGACTTAAGGTGACGGTGCAGACGTTCGACCAGTCCACTGGCCTGCGGGTGGTAGGCCGTGGTGCTGTGCGGCTGGATCCCCAACCTGTGGGTGAGCTGTGCCCAGAACACAGATGTGAACTGGGCGCCCTGATTGCTGGTGAGGTGACCCGGGACAACGAACCAGGCGACCCAACCATGCAACAGTGCTCGAGAGCAGGAGTCGGTGGAGGCGTCTGGCATCGGGATTGCCTCAGGCCAGCAAGTGGTGTGGTTCACCATCGTAAACAGGTAACGGTTGCCCCGGGAAACGGGTAAGGGCCCAACCATGTCCACGTGAATGTGGCTGAACCGTTCCCGGTCGTGCTTGAACTCCTGTACGGGCGCCCTGGTGTGCCTGTGTACCTTGGACGTCTGGCAATGGGTGCATGTTCTGGCCCAGCCCGAGATCGGCTTCCACAGCCCATGCCATACGAACCGTTCTGCCACCATCCGGACCGTGGACCTGATGGACGGAAGTGAAAGGTCGTGGATGTGAAGGAAGACCTGCCTGCGCCACTGATGGGGAACCACTGGTCGTGGGGTGCCCATGGAGATATCACACAGGATGGTGCCTTCGCCGCTCGGAGTCAGGAGGTCTCAGAACCGCAGGCCCGTGATGGCGGTCTTGAAGGCCCTCGTCTCCTGATCAGACTTTTGGTCCCGAGCGAGCTGGTCGGTCGAGGCTGGGAGTCAGCGCGCAGATGGCAGGTTAAGAGAGTGCATCGGCAACCACACTGTCCTTCCCCGCCTTGTGCCGAATATCGGTGGTAAACTCTGACACGAAGGAGAGGTGACGCTGCTGGCGGACCGACCAGGGATCCTTTGCCATCGCGAGTGCCTGGGTGAGGGGTTTGTGGTCGGCGAAGATGGTAAAAGTCCTCACCTCCAAAAAATAGTGGAAATGCCACATCGCAAGGTACATGCCCAGTAACTCGCGGTCGAAGGCACTATACTTGCGTTCCAGCGGGCGGAGCAGGCGGCTGAAGAATGCCAACGACTTCCAATGTCCATTCACCTGCTGCTCCAGGACGGTACTGGCGACTGTGGCAGAGGCATCGACAGAGAGTGCCATATGCAGGTCAGTGTGCGGATGGGCGAGCATGGTGGCCTTCGCAAGGGTGTCCTTCATGGCCTCAAATGCGGTGCAGGCTTCTGGGTTCCAAGCGAGCGTTTTGTGCTTGGCTGCGATGAGGGCGAATAGCGGCTGCATGATGTGTGCAGCTCCCGGGATGAAGTTTACCATACCCGCGAACTTCTGCAGACCCTTGAGGCTGTCCGGGCGTGGAAACTCCCTGATAGCGGCAACCTTTGCAGCGGTGGGCGTGGCTCCTTTGGCTGTGATGGTATGGCCCAGGAACTGCATGGATTCTTTCCCAAACTGGCACTTGGCCGGGTTGATGGTAAGGTCGAAATCGGCCAGCCGGTTGTGTTGCGCCTGGTCCTTGCTGGCGACGAGGATGTCATCCACATAAATAAAGATGAAATCCAAGACCCAGCCCACAGAGTCCATGAGGCGCTGTAAGGTCTGAGCAGTATTTTTGAGCCCAAACGGCATGCGCAGGAATTCGAACAAGCCAAAGGGGGTGATGATGGCCGTCTTGGCTATGTCCTCAGGGTGCACCGGGATCTGGTGATATCCGCACACCAGGTCAACCTTGGAGAAAACCCTCGCACTGTGCAGGTTGGCCATCAAGTCTTGGAAGTGAGGGATGGGGTAACGGTCAGGAACTGTTGCCTCGTTGAGCCGTTGATAGTCTCCACAGGGACGCCAGCCGCTGGAGCCTTTTGGGACCAGGTGGAGTGGCAAGGCCCATGGACTGTTGGACCACTGAACGATCCCCAGTTCCAACAGGTGCGAAAACTCCTCCTTCGCCACCTGGAGCTTGTCAGGCGGGACCCGGCGTGCCGTGGCGTGAACCGGTGGACCCTGGGTGGGGATGTGGTGGAACACCCTGTGGCGCGGCAAGGCAGCGGAGAACTGTGGCTTGAGGAGTGTCAGGAACTCGTCCAGGATTCACTGGAACTCGACTCTGGGCATGCTGATCATGGCCATCTGCGGTTGCTCCGAGCGGGAGGCGTCGAGGCTAACAGCCTGGAAGGTGCGGACGTCCACCAGAAGCCCATGTGCGAGAGGAAGTCTGCACCCAAGATGGCAGTCGGGAGGGACGAGACGGTGAACCTCCATGCGAAATTTCATTGGCTGATCTGGAAGTGGACTGTCTTGTCTCCATACGTCCGGATTTCTGTTGTGTTGGTCGCACGGAGGGGAGGTCCACGAGGTCGGTTCCTGGACTCGACAGCCGTGGCCGGGATGACGCTGATCTGGCCTCCAGTGTCAATGAGGAACCGCTGGCCGCTAACTGAGTCCCGCAGGTAGAGGAGGCTGTGTCCTTGGCCAGCCGCCACACCCATTAATAGCAGCCGGCCTGGTCGTTTCCCTGGAACGAGGAGGGCTGACGACACTTCCGAGCCCTGGCTCACCAGCACTGGTAGTAGAAGCATAGGCCTGGGGCAGATGCTGTGGCCTTGGTTATGCTCTTGGGGGCCCCTGCAGGGGCCGGATGCTCTACCGCAGCACTAGGGGTGGGCTTGGTGTGGTCGAGCCCATGCCTTGTGACCTGCTGGACCGCTGAGCTTTCCGGGAATCGTGCGAGCCATAGCTCTTGGGCCTTCTGGGCGACCTTCCTTGGGTCGGTGAAGCTCTTCTGGACCAGCAGCAGACAGGTGTTCCCGGGCATATGGTCGAGGAAAATGCGCTCGAAGAGTGGGCAGTTGGTGTGCTCACCCATGAGCGCCAACATCTCGTCCATCAGTTCCATCAGGGACCTGTCCCCCAGGGCGTCGAGGTGTAGCATCCAAGTGGCACGCTAGTGTCTGGATAGTATGAGGGATCCAGTAAGCACTCGCTTGATGGTCTCATATTTGTCTTCGGCAGGTGGGTGCTGAATGGGGTGCAGCACGCGTCTGGCGGTGGCCTGGTCCAGGGCAGCGACCACATGGTAGAATTTGGTCGTGCTGGATTAAATCTGGCGGAGATGAAACTGAGCCTCCGCATGGCCGAACCAGGTCTCCGGGTCCTGAACCCAGAATTCAGGCAGTTTCACAGCTATAGCCCTGATCCCAGGCTCGCTCACGATGGGTTCAAAGACGTTAGGACAAATCGGGGTCACCAATTGTAGCAGCAGCTCCACTGCTCCTGCAATAACACACGCAACCAGACGGGTTGAGCTCAGTGAGCAGACTGGTTTATTGCAGGCTGCTGGGCTGTACTTATACTCCCAGCCTGGACCTGGCTGAGAACCGCGCTGGAAGGCGCTGACGTCACCCGGGCGTCACGTGGTCCTCCAGCACAGGCTTCTGAGCCCCGTGCTGGGAGGAAGGGAACACCCCCGACGGCACCATTTTGGGTGGCTGCCCCGTCATGTGGCTTACAAGCGGGGCCGGTTCGCCTGCCTAGTGGTGAGCCGCCACACCAGATTGGATATACCACCTAAAACAAGTGTGATTGACAGCAAATCCAATGTTGTTCTCGGACAAAGTACCAAAAATACTATGGATGCTGTAAAACTGAAATAAAAAGAAAAAATGCTGCAGTCTCAACACATCAGGTGGCATCTTCAGAGGGTTTTATCAAATCAATAAGCTTTCATCAACTTAAAACTGTGACTGTCTCTCCAAAAATGCTTTTGATCTGCTGAGTCTTTCCAGCATTTTTTTTTTCCTTTTGTTTTAAATGTTTAAATCATCCTTTGTTATTTTCTTTCTTAAGTGTTCTGGGTCACAATGCTGTTAAATAAGTTCAAGTTTATTATGATCTGATCGTACATACACAACCTGATGAAACAATGTCTCTCGAGACTGTGGTGCCCGCACAAAAACACACAATACACAGTTCATAATGATCACATATGTATAAATATTTGGGATGATTTACATACTTTCCATCAGTCTCACAGCCTGCGGGAAGAAGTTATCCCCCAGCCTGGCAATCCTGATTTTGAGAAGTAAGATTAGATTAGATGGGTAATTGAGGGCCAGTATGAATATTGAACCAAAGGATGTATTTCTAAGCTCTTTGATTCTCTAACATTCCCAGCTGAGAGAACAGGGAACTAATCTCTCCCCTGAATGTTGTCAGAATCAACCAGCTTGTATCATCGGCTTGGTGAATCTACCTGTGGTAGGCCTCTGACCTAAAGGCAGGAATTTTTCCATGTTTGGACCCAAATCTGTGTTAATCTCGTGTGCTGGGTTAGGGAAGCAACTCTCAGTGAAAACATACACTGTAAGGAGAGAAGATGCTCATCAGTGAACCAGGTAGCTGCTGTTTACTGGCAAACCTTACACATCAGTAATGGAGCAGTTCCCAATGAACTCTATTCCTGCGGAGAGTCTACACCTTCAGTGTGATGGGTATTTAAAAGCGATCTCACTCAATAAAATCAATCTCCCCTTCCTCTTTGTGTGTGCGTGCGCATCCATGTCTTTTTCCCTTAGTCAAATGGTCCCTTCTGTTCTTTTCCCTGTCCATCTTCCTTCCTTCTTCCACTGTGTGTCTCCTTACAGCCAGCTTTCCACTCTCCAACTCACTATCACATCCCAGCCACCACCCCGTCCCATTTGTCTTGCTCTCAAACACTTTGAAACTAATAATAAAATGGTATGTTTGGAAAACAGCGGACAACCACCACCTTGCTAATGGTTTGGATCCAGTTATACAGACAGCAATTCGACAGCTGACGGAATCGGCGAACAAGCCCTGTAAAAAGACACCTACCAAACGCAGCACGCTGATTATATCAGGAGTTTCAAAGGTAACCTTCCTTGCTAATGAGCAATTTGGACTGGTTTCAGGAGCTCGTAGGGTTGCTAATTTAACCTTTCTCCTTTATCTGCCAGTTTTTACGAAGTAGTAAGGCAATCAGCAACTTTGAAATAAAACATTAAAACTTAAAAGGCTATATCAATGATATACACAAGCTGTATTGCTGATCAGTGATGTGCCCTATGGAGTCATGTAACTGTTCATGGGTAAAGGGACAATTAAAAGTTCTTGTAGCTTGGATATGTTGGATTGATAGGTTCATTAAAAGTTTTGAGACACAAGTTCATATTTCCTGGAGGAGGAAAGGTTTGTAGTTGATGGCAGGACATAGGAGCTAATCATAAACTGTAATCACAAGCTATTGATTTGTTCGATTATGATATATTCTTCAAGAAGGGACTGGATGATTGCTCTTGCATCTACTGGTGATGAAAGCCAGTGGATAGAAAGTATGAATTATTCTGCTTGGTTAAGACTTTGCCTTAATTTTAAGGAGGTCTTATTTTTTTAGTGAATCTTTTCCATTAAAACGATCATTAAAAACGTATTTTTGACCAATCCTTATCTGTCATAATATTTCCCTGTGTGGCTTGGTGCCAAAGTTTATCTGGTACTGAATTTGTAACATTAATGATCTATATAAGTGCAAGTCATTTGTCCTTGAGATGTTCCTAATATTTTATTCTGGCACCCTTATGTCATTTGCACAGCATATGATTCAGGGTACACAGAAGTACACATTAAATGTCAATGTCCACATTAATTTATTAGCACTGCAAAATGTCCAATATGATTCTTGGAGAGTGATCATGCAAAATATGGCATTACCGAACCAAATAAGTAACTTTAAGGAATGCCTTGAAGAAGTAAATGGAGAACCAGAGAGATTTAAAGTTCAAAGTTATGATTTATTGTCAGAGTACAGTATATACGTGACATCATATACACCTTGAGATTCTTTTCCCTGTGAGCCAGGCAGAATTTCAAGAAAATATACATATGCAAAAAAGAGAAATGTAAACAAAGAAAGAATTGTCAACAAACTGCAATACAGAAAATAAATATTTAATAACAAATAATGTGCAAAGTAAGGATCCTTAAATGTGTCTCTAATTGAGTTTGGTGTTTAGGATACTGATAGTGGAGGGGTAGAAACTATTCATGAACCTGGTGGTACAAGTCCTGTGGCATCTATACTTCTTTCCTGATAGTAGCAGCAAGAATAGAGCATGTCCTGGGTGGTGTGGATCCTTGATGATTGCTGCTGCTCTCTGACGGTAGTGTTCTATGTAGATTTTCTTGATGATGGGGAAAGTTTTGCCTGTGGTGTACTGGGCTATGTCCACTACCTTTTGCAGGGCTTTCCACTCAGAGGTATTGATGCCCCTATACCAGGCTGTGCTTTCTTCAGAATTCCATTAGTGTATTGGGTCCAGGAAGGGTTAGTTAATATTGGGATTCCACAATCAGCTAGAATTGGAAGAACAGATATCATAAAGCTTTAGGACTGAAGGAAGTTGAGAGAAGGGGAGAGTTGACACTACAGATGGAAAGAAAAGTGAGTGGAATTGTCTGCCTCCATATACAAGCTGACGTCTTCTCTTTCTCTCCGACCCAGTCCCCTATTGATCAGGACGAAATGGCTCTCTCTGTGGGCTACGCAGCTGCTATGGATGCCTCTCTGCAGTCTGAGACAGGGTTGCCTGCCCTGCCCCACTCCAGTGCTCAGACTGTACTGGAGTCACCCAGGTCTACTGATTCTCAGCGGCAGCCAGTCACCCAGGACTTGGACGAGGCTGTTGCGTCTGATATTTCAGAACGACCGTCGGTAGATGATGTCGAATCTGAAACAGGGTCAACGGGAGCTCTTGAAACAAGAAGCTTAAAGGATCACAAAGGTAAACAGGAGACTTAATCATGACATTCTTTAATATCTCTCCCTCTCATCTCCCAATATATTGCGTTACTATGTAAATCTTCTATACACAGCACTGTATACAAGTTAAATAATTGTTTATTGATATGTATCGAGATATAGTAAAAAGCTTCGTCTTGCTATTTATCCATCAACTCAATTTATATAGCAAGTAATAAGTACTGAAGGGAGTAATGGTTCAAAAAGTCAAATAGTACAGGATGTAGAGAAAAGTACAAAGAACAGTGCAGGTATGGAGAAAAGTATGTTAAAAACAGTGCAATGGCACACTTTTTAAATAATGCTTTATGTCATCGGGAGAGGAAATGGTGGACTCTGAGCATTGGTCCCTCAATCTGAATGAAGGGTCTCAACCCTGACCTGAAACAATGACCATTTCTACCCATGCATGTTGGTAGACTTTCTGATATCCTCCAGCAGCTCACAGATTGCTTGGGATTCCACTGATGGCAGGTTTTGTGTTCCTTCAATCTTTTCTATGTCCAGATGATACCAGTTGTTGCCAGCAGTGCAGTGCCCTACTTTACCAAAGTGCTTCTTCAGATATTAAGGTCAAGGGATAGCAATGGATTGATGATATAAAAATCAATGTATTGAAAGAAAGGTGTCACTGGAAGATAGGTGGGAAAACTCCGATATATCTTAAATGGATTTTCCCCTCCCGCAAAGGCAGTGAGCCCAATTGAAGTTTCCCATTGGCTCACCTGATGGATATGTGCTAATACACAGGAAACCCAATTCTGGGATTTTCCTGGTCTCTAGTTCAATACCACACCTGGAGGTACATGCATATTCAGAGCCAGATGTCCCATTAGGAACGTGGAATCTGTTCAACTGCATTCAACATTCAATCCTAGCCTTCAGTAGTTCTGATGAAACCATGTCAACAGATACAATTCCCTGTCCCTTTTGTCAACTGCAGGTGTACCTTTTCATGGGCAATACATATGTTGTCTTGAGGCCAGATGAGATATGTAGTAATAATATCACCGTTCAGTAAAATGCGGGGTTGCAAGAGTCCTTGCAATAGAAATGCTACTCCTAAGTCTTTAGTGCCCTGATTGGTATCTTCAGATATTAAGAAATTAGTATGATTTATTGTAGACTTCATAGGGAATAAAACTATTTAGATATATTAAAAAATCCCAAATCTTTAATCTACTCACAAACGTTCACATGCAATATCACCAACTAAAAATCAAAATAAAATACACAGATGCTGCAAATTTTAAATAAAATCCAGAGCATCTGTGCAGCAAATGGCAAAGTAAATTCTCAAGCTGGTTCTGAACTGTTGGAGCACTATCCACTTGAATGTTCTTTATATTTATATAGTTATGTCCACTTGAATGTTCTTTATATTTATATAGTAATGTATCATTTTTGGCCATTGCTGGTCCTGCCCAGGTTATTCTGTTTTCTCTTACCCTTCCCTGCAGTTGGCTTTCTCCGAAGTGGAACAAAGCTTTTGTTCAGGAAGAAACACAAGCAGAAGGAGCCAGGCTTTAGTCACTCCCACGATGACCTATCCAACGTTAGTGACAGCCCTTCAACTACAAGGAAGAAATCAGGAAGCTTCTCCCGGAAGCTTATCAAACGTTTCTCCTTCAAGTCCAAGTCCAAGTCAAAGGCCAGCACCAATGGAAATACTGGGGCAACTGGGAACTGAATGTACTGGGATGTCCAGATACCTGGAGGCACAACAGCCTGGGCACAGAACAACAGAAGGCAAAGGACAAGGCGCCCTTACGAGACTGTTGCGGTAACCTCTGCCCTGGGTTTCTTTTTAGTGACTTACTATGGAATGATCAGAGTGCTGCCATCATTAATCTGCAATCATATATGCAGTAATGATCTTCTGAGTCTGATGTTGTGTTAATGGAAAAAAGATGGACATTTCAACACTCTAAAGCCAAGGAAGTCTTTCAGTCAAGGACTAAGACACAAAGGCATTTGTTTGGTGACACTAGCTTTGAATGTCAACTTTCTATAAACCTGACTAACCTTTTCCCTATTTTATTTATTGAAAGTCTACAACTTGCCAGGTTTTGGAAGCTGTACAAAATGTTTTCGTAGAAATCCTGTTGTAATGTTTTGATTGGGAAGAATGAATTGTCCTTGATTGCTGCCTGGTCCTGCATTTATTGATTTGTATCTCTTTGACATTTTCAAAATATAAATGAAGAGACAACTGTTAATTCCTTCTCTATTTGAAAGGAAATGAAAACCACCTTGAATTGATGTCGCTGCACTCCTTAGATCTGGAAAGATACCCAAACAAGGGCATAGCAAGATGGGTTATTTACATGGGGAAGTGTGCTTTCTGAGGGAAATGGAGATGATATTAGTCAGTTGCAATCTTTGCACTTTTTGCATTCATTGGTCATATTGGCAGATCACATCCAGTTTTCCTTGTAAGTTGTGATTTTGAATCTAATGCTGGACAAAGCCAAGTGAATGAACAGAGAAAATCTGTAAGGCTAGTAACAGGGATATAGATCTTCAGTTGCAAGGTGAGACAAGATAAACTGAGCAGATATATAGTGAAAGATTAAGAGTCGTCTTAAATGTTGAACACATTTCGTAAAGGGGTAAACAATTTCCAATTGGAGAAGTTTTTGGAATTGATGTCAGGTGGGCTTTTTTTTGTGATGCAGAGAATTATTTGATGTTAAATGCTCCATCTAAAAGGAGATGAATAATAATAGATTCAATATGTCAAAGTGGAAATGAATAAATACTTGAAGGGGATAAATAATGTATAGGTACAGGCAAAGAGGTACTACTTTGATAGCTCTTTCAAAGAGCTGCATAGGCACAATGGGCTATAAGGTCTTCCGTTATGTATTGTTCTTTAATTCTATAAATGTTCCATCAGCCCAATGGGATAGAGTGACTTTGTGTTTAACTTAAATGTGTCATCAGCAAATGCTGAAAATCCCTCCAATGGACAGGAAACATTGGTGGAGAAACAGAGTTAGTATTTCAGGTTGATAAATTTGAGATCATTATAATCAGTTCTGATGAAATATCCTTGCTCTGTGACATTAACTGTTAGCCTCTCCAACACTGCTTCCTGACCTGCAGAGTGTTTTTCATCAATTTTCAGATTTTTAGATTACTGGCAATCATCAATATTTTTGTGTTTGTCAAACAAAAATTATGTACAGGACAGAATTTTGGGTGGTGGGCTGGAATTTAAGAAGTTAAGTTATTTCACTTGAGGTAAATATTATGAGAGACCTGCCCATTTATTGTAACCATTATCGCAATATCCAATGGGCACCTAGACTTTGGCATAGCCACAAGCCCAGAATGATAAAGTTAATATGATGCCTAAGGCATGTTCATGATGCACATTGTATATAGATAGATTTATAACAGTGCAAGGTCTAACATGAAGAACTTGGTGAGACTACCTTTTTCAAATATTTTGTGTCCAGTTCTTGAAGCACGCTGGCTTTATGGAATGGATCCTCGTCCATTCTTTTTTTTGTTTTAGACTTTGTTCTATGGGCAATTACTGAGGCATCTCAATTACCAAGCTTAAGATTGATGACCGATCTAAGATACCCTACAGGTAGTTCCTCGTGAGATACGCATGTAAAAAGCATTGTACACATTTTGAGGCCAAGGGAAGGGTAGTGAATGGATATAATTATGATGTCTCATTGTCTTGGCCCCTACAGTCATTTGGTGGTGCAGATAATGCTTTGGAAATTACTGTCACCCATTTGGCTTCCAGTTCTTGTAGATGGTGGGAGTGGGATGCACACTGTTCTGAAATTAGTTTTTGTTGAGAGTGAAAAATATATAAAAAACCTTAAAAACCTCAATAATTAATCCTCATAGAGATGTGAAATGATAAAGTAATCATGTGAAACAAAGTCTGCAGATGCAATAATTGTAGTAAATACACACACAAAAGTGGTGGAGAAACTTAGCAGGTCCCATAGCATTCATAGCAGGCAAAGATATTTAGGAGATCTGAGCCCTTTGTAAAGATATGAGCAAGAAGCAGGCCAACAGCTAAGAGAACATAGGTGGATATAGATAGGACACCTCTGCCCTTCTTCCCTCTTAACCCACCTTTTTATTCAGAAGACTCTCTGTTTTTTGCTCAAACCTTGACAAAGGGCTTAGGTCTGAAACATTGGCTCTTTTGCCTTCTAGGGATACGGTGGGACCTGCTGAGTTTCTCCAGCACTTTTGTTAATTTAAAATAAGTGGGTGTCTTAATTATCTCAAGAACAACCAGTTTGCTGGCTCAAAACATAAACAGCCCAGAAAATGCAGATGGAGATTTGTGGTAGGTCTGAAAGATGACCAGTCATTATTTTCCGCTACTGGTTTGCAGAGTGGTACAAGCTATTGCAATGGATGGGTTAAATCCAAGGAAACAACATCATTTAAAGAGGGGTCTGTAGGTACTTTCCCATAGATTACTATGGGCTGCACTGTCCTGAATGCTACTTTAAACCCAAACTCAAAAACCTATACATATTTCCTTAACTTCCTTGGAAATAAATATTGATTTAAAAAGTGTACTGTTCACACTGGCAACTGCATGTTTTAATAAAGATTTTGATTTTTTTTTTAATGTGCATATTTACTATTTGCAAAAAGATTAGCTTTGTTATGGATAAAACAACTTCCCCAACTGATATTCCATGCACCATCCCCCTGCGCTCCATGGCTGTGGTGTAACATCTTAGCAAGGTCTTTCCTATTGACTTTAAATGGTTTTCCTTTTTGTAAATAATTTATTGTGAATAAAGTCTATTTTTGGGAAAAAAAAATAACAGTACATAGCAGAACATGCTATTTGACCCCTCTTATCTGCTCAGTTTTCAATAATATTGTGGCTGACTTGATGAAATGTTAATCTTGCCAATGATCCCTACCTTTGGGTTATGAATAAAAGTTATAAATAGCTGCTCGCTTGGGCTTCATACATCAATAATGAGTTTGGCACAGTTCTACCTGAGAGGCACTTCAGGTCAAAGAGTTTATTTCTACTTCCCTAACATTAAGTGCCCAATAACTTAACTGATCATCAATGAACAAAACACTTGCTGTTCTTCTGGCTCCTTCAAGATCCTGACAAACAGCTTCGGATTTAAACGAGGAACTATTTATTCAACCGACAAAGTAGAAGGCTGGATACAAGCAAAATATGGTGAAAGCAATATTTTGGTTAGGGTAAATATATGTGGCTTAGTTCTGTGAAAGGTTGTCAGTTTGGTGGATTTCATGCCCAAATTGGGCTAGTTTTGGAGATTGGACATGGGAAATCTTGGGCATCCTTGGGGGAGCTGTGGGATTTTGGGCTACTTTTAAGGGTGTGTGGAGTCTTTTGGGCGGTACTCCATGATGAAACTGCCTTCACTGAGTCGCTGACAAATCATTTGAGTCAATAAAAGTGTACAGTGCAATTGCAAATTTTATGAAATGTTAATTGTTAATTAAACAAATTTTGGCGATCTTGAATGCCAATATCTATTATAACACAAAGCTTGTATTCCGTTTTGGTATGTTTGAAAATATTGTCAGGTTATCCATAAAGTAATTTATCACCCATTAGTCATTTATAAAACGCATTCATTCAAAATACAGTAAAGCACCCTCCCGTTACCCTGTCTCCTTTTGTCATTATTTGGCCGTACCTTCCCCATCCCTGCTGTCTTTTGCACGCATAGGCTATGACAAAATCCATCAGTCGTTTATTTAGGGCCATAGCTAAATGTAGGCTATAACCCTATTTAACAGTGTAATTTTTGAGTTTCAAATTATCTATCCACTCTCGTTAGTTAACCTTAGCTATTTATTCCTTTAGCTGGGTGTACCCCTCATGGGTAAGTGGAAAATACAAGAAGCAAATTTTAAGAATTGATCCACAAAGTGTCAGGCGATGTTACAAAAGTGTTCTGCTGATGGCAAATTTGTGCCTATAGGGCGACTTGATATCACATAACTCAACTGAAAACCACTGCCGCAATGCAGCACCATTTTTCCATCATCAGAAATCTTTTTGATTTGGGTTGTCATCAAAAAATAGTTTATAATAGCATTAAAACTTAACTGAAATAAGCTGCATACGTTGCTTGCCATTCAAGTATATCAACAGTGTATCACCTGATGGAATTAGTTCGAGGTATATCCGGAAAAGACTTAGCAGTCCATTGTACAAAATGCATTGATTAAAACATGTTCTCAGTCCATCAATTCAGGAAGTTTTATGGCAGGATTTAAATGATGCACCATACTCGCTTATTATTGACAAAACAGAAAAACAAAACTGCATCATGGTTCATTTCTAGAGTTCTAGGATGTGTAAAGTTATGTCAATTTTTCTAGATATGATTTTGGTAGCGGCTGCAACAGCCGTGGCTATTTTTACTGCATTAATGAAATTCCTGATAATGATAAGAAATTGTCAAATGCTAAGTGCATAGGTCTTGGGTGTAATACAATATCCAGTAATACAAGTTCAATCATAACAAAGTTCTGAGATATAAATCCAACAGTTATTCATATCAAATGTATTTGCTATTCTATACATCAGATATGTTCATCACTTGCTCTTAAAGTTATGCCTTGCAATGTAGAAACATACAACTGGTTCTCTCATAGGACTGTTCGCCAAAAGTATAGAAGTATCTATTCATGCATAAATGTTGGCGAAGAGCAAAGATTTTGAAATCATCTGATACAAGCTGGCTTTCAATTGCACCATGCGTTCATTGCATTTTGGATCAGTATGAAGAACTAAAACTTCACTTTCAACTAGTAAAAGATACAGAAAGGAAATACAAAACAGAGTTGCTATTTCAGATATACTGTACACTAAAAAACAAGCGCTATCATGTATTTCTCCAGCCTATATTAAACCAACTGCCCAGAGTGAACAAACTGAGCTTGAAAAAGATAGTTCAATTAAAGTGGTTGAAGAACTTATAGGCTTGTATCGCGTCACTAAGGAGCAGGTGATGCAACCAGCTACTGTTAATACATGGACAATGGCACGAGCTTATAATATCAATCAAGCTAATCATCTTCCAATTGGTGCAGTTAATTTTGGGATCGAATCTCACATTACGCAAGCAGACATGAATATGGAATGCTCTCCCAGTAGCAAAGGATATTAAGATGCCGAATGATCTCATTGAGTTATTGAACCAGATGGAGAAAAGACTTCTATCAAATGTCAAGTTGTTGGGATCTTTAGCTGATTTGAACCCAGCCATCATTCTCAGTTCGAAAACACCACCTTTATCTAAGCTCTTGTTTTTGTCATTGTTTACTAGAAAAGAAAACCTTGAGCTGTCAGAACAACAGTGGAACAATCTTTAATGTCATGGTCAAACAGATGACTTGAATGTTGAACAATTCTGGATCGATGTCATCAACCATATGGATGCAGCAGGTGAACATGATTTATATGAAATAGGTAATTTTGCATTATCACCCTTTCAGCATTGTGACCATTGAAAGAACTTTCTCTTAGATGAACCTTATCAAAATAAAACTGAAAAACAATGCAACAAAAACTGCTGGAAACAATATTAAACATTTGTGCGTATATGCCCAGAAACAATTTCTGTTGTAACAGAGCCAACCCCATCTATGCTGAGTCGATTTATTTTATTTATTTAGCACATTTAACAACTCATGTTGACCAAAGTGCTGTGGAGATCATAAATTACATCTTAACTTAAGCAGCTATTTAAACTGCAGTATAAAACGGGTCTGCAAAGAGTAGTTCACGGACAAGTTTCTCTTGTGTCTTGGTGTGAGCTTGCAGGCGCCTCAGATTGAAGAGACTGCCATCCGTGCGGTACCGGATGTAAACAGCGTCTTCATTGTTGGGGTCTTTCATGGCTTGGTTCAGCATCATGCTGAAGAAGATTGAAAAGAGGGTTGGTGCGAGAACACAGCCTTGCTTCACGCCAATGTTAATGGAGAAGGGTTCAGAGAGCTCATTGCTGTATCTGACCCGACCTTGTTTGTTTTCGTGCAGTTGGATAATCATGTTGAGGAACTTTGGGGGACATCCGATGCGCTCTAGTATTTGCCAAAGCCCTTTCCTGCTCACGGTGTCGAAGGCTTTGGTGAGGTCAACAAAGGTGATGTAGAGTCCTCTGTTTTGTTCTCTGCACTTTTCTTGGAGCTGTCTGAGGGCAAAGACCATGTCAGTAGTTCCTCTGTTTGCGCGAAAGCCGCACTGTGATTCTGGGAGAATATTCTCGGCGACACTAGGTATTATTCTATTTAGTAGAATCCTAGCGAAGATTTTGCCTGCAATGGAGAGCAACGTGATTCCCCTGTAGTTTGAGCAGTCTGATTTCTCGCCTTTGTTTTTGTACAGGGTGATGATGGTGGCATCACGAAGATCCTGAGGCAGTTTTCCTTGGTCCCAACAAAGCTTGAAAAACTCATGGAGTTTGGCATGCAGAGTTTTGCCGCCAGCCTTCCAGACCTCTGGGGGGATTCCATCCATACCTGCTGCTTTGCCACTTTTCAGTTGTTCGATTGCCTTATATGTCTCATCCAGGGTGAGAACCTCATCCAGCTCTAGCCTTAGGGGCTGTTGAGGGAGCTGGAGCAGGGCGGAATCTTGGACTGAACGGTTGGCACTGAAAAGAGATTGGAAGTGTTCTGACCATCGGTTGAGGATGGAGATCTTGTCGCTGAGGAGGACTTTGCCGTCTGAGCTGCGCAGTGGGCTTTGGACTTGGGGTGAAGGGCCGTACACAGCCTTTAGAGCCTCTTTGCAGACGATGCCGCTTTAGTTGCCCATTCAGAGCCAGCTCTTCAGCGCTTGACGTCCTGCTTTGCGGAAACTGCCAAAATGTTTGGCCTGGAAGTCAGCCTGAAGAAAACTGAGGTCCTCCATCAGCCAGCTCCCCACCATGACTACCAGCCCCCCCACATCTCCATCGGGCACACAAAACTCAAAACGGTCAACCAGTTTACCTATCTCGGCTGCACCATTTCATCAGATGCAAGGATCGACAACGAGATAGACAACAGACTCGCCAAGGCAAATAGCGCCTTTGGAAGACTACACAAAAGAGTCTGGAAAAACAACCAACTGAAAAACCTCACAAAGATAAGCGTATACAGAGCCGTTGTCATACCCACACTCCTGTTCGGCTCCGAATCATGGGTCCTCTACCGGCATCACCTACGGCTCCTAGAACGCTTCCACCAGCGTTGTCTCCGCTCCATCCTCAACATCCATTGGAGCGCTTTCGTCCCTAACGTCGAAGTACTCGAGATGGCAGAGGTCGACAGCATCGAGTCCACGCTGCTGAAGATCCAGCTGCGCTGGATGGGTCACGTCTCCAGAATGGAGGACCATCGCCTTCCCAAGATCCTGTTATATGGCGAGCTCTCCACTGGCCACCGTGACAGAGGTGCACCAAAGAAAAGGTACAAGGACTGCCTAAAGAAATCTCTTGGTGCCTGCCACATTGACCACCGCCAGTGGGCTGATAACGCCTCAAAACGTGCATCTTGGCGCCTCACAGTTTGGCGGGCAGCAACCTCCTTTGAAGAAGACCGCAGAGCCCACCTCACTGACAAAAGGCAAAGGAGGAAAAATCCAACACCCAACCCCAACCAACCAATTTTCCCCTGCAGCCGCTGCAACCGTGTCTGCCTGTCCCGCATCGGACTTGTCAGCCACAAACGAGCCTGCAGCTGACGTGGACTTTTACCCCCTCCATAAATCTTCGTCCGCGAAGCAAAGCCAAAGAAAAAGATAAAACGGGTACTGGAGGTTCAGAATTGTACATAGAACATGGTAACAATCGACAATCACCTCAAAACGCTTTTAACCTGGATTTTAAAAAAGTTAAAGGAAGGAGCTGATTTGACGGAGGGAGGACTGCTCCATAGTTTGGGGGCTGCAAGTGGGAAGGCGCGATTTGAGGGGTCTTGAAGTGAAGTAGGGCATTAGGAGATTGGTGATGTAGGAGGGGGCTAGTCCATTAATGTCTTTGTAAACAAACTGGAGAAAATTAAAATCTATTCTGAACCTTTCTGGCAGCCAGTGAAGGGAGGCCAGAATAGGGGTGATTTGGTCTCTCCTCTTGGTTCCTGACTGGAGCCTTGCTGCAGGATTCTGCACAAGTTGCAGACGGGATAAAGTCAACTACATAGAGAGTTAGAGAGAAAATGAGGGCATGATTAACTTCCTCGAGGTCTTTCAGTGACAGGAATGATTTGATTTTGGCAATAGTCCAGAGCTGGAAAAAGATAGCTTTTACTACTGCAATGACTTGTTTGTCAAACTTGAAGGTGGAATCAAAAGGTTTTACATCATATGTACAAATGTTAGGACAATAATGAACACGACAAGTTAAGATTTATAGATTTTTCTAGCCTTGTTTGAGTTTATTTATATCCATAGTTATTGTCAAGTTGCATATAATGCAGGACTTTATAGAGAATCTTCCCTAATTAATTGATCCTTGAAATTTCGATTTTGGGCTAGATTTCGTGAACGGCCTGTGCAATAAAAAATTCGGACATTTGGCAGACAGAGAGGAAGAAAAAGATTGGCAGGTGGAAACATTTCTGATAAAAGAAGAATGAATGTGTTATCTAAAGACCAACCGCACCCGCCGACCCTCCTCACGAAACCCTCACACTGATATGGGGGGAGGGGGGTGAAAATGACGCCTGGCGCCCCCGTATTAAACAAAAAGAAAGCCTGCCAACTCACTCCATACAACTTTCCAACATCTTTTCAAAACTTTGTTGCAGTGAGGGCCGCGTGCACTCTGTGGGTGTCATCCTTGCAGCACCACACTTCAATCAAATGGAGCTAGCGTCTAAACTTTCAATATGTTCAAAGGCCAACCGTGGAAGACTTTATAGACATAAATGACACTTTTTTGGGGTCAAAGTTTTTTTTTAAATCTTTAATTAAACAGTTTGGTTATCAAACGGAAACAGTTAACTAACTCGATCAGGTCTGTGCATGGCCGCGGGTCTGCAACCTCCATGCCTAAGCGCTCTGATATAAACTCCCGAGCCAGACTCGACTTTCACTCATCACCATTATTCAGGATGCGAACGCGTCCCGCTTTGATCCACGCGCCTTTTTCCATTGTAGAAATCAAATCCTCGTTCTGTCGAGGGAACGTTAACCATTGGTCTAAAGCCAGCTGACTTGTCCAATCACGGCTCGGAGCGCGAAGGAACGAGCAAATCCCCGCCGGCCCCGAGTTTATTGTGATTGATGTGGGGAACCACCAATAGGAGAGCGGGATGGTGGTCCCGTTGGCCAATGGACAGCCAGTTCGGGGGCGGACCCTGACGTTCGGGGGCGGGATGACTATAAAGGGGGCGAGCCGCCAAACTGCCAGCGCCATTTTCCAGGTGACTGAAACGAAGCTGAAAATGTCCGGGAGAGGTAAAAGCAGCAGCGGGAAAGTGCGGGCGAAGGCCAAGACGCGCTCGTCCCGCGCTGGTCTGCAGTTTCCGGTCGGCCGAGTGCACCGTCTGCTCCGCAAGGGGAACTACGCGGACCGGGTGGGGGCTGGAGCCCCCGTTTACCTGGCGGCCGTACTGGAGTACCTGACGGCCGAGATCCTGGAGCTGGCGGGCAACGCGGCCCGCGATAACAAGAAGTCGCGCATCATCCCGCGCCATCTCCAACTGGCCATCCGGAACGACGAGGAGCTCAACAAGCTATTGGGAGGAGTCACCATCGCGCAGGGAGGCGTCTTACCCAACATCCAGGCCGTCTTGTTGCCCAAAAAGTCGGGCTCGGGGCCGGCCTCCGGCGGGGGCAGCGGCGGCAGCAAGTCCGGCGGCAAGAAGAGCTCGCAGCAGTCGCAGGACTTCTAGAGCGCCCCATGGCGTCCGGGAGGGTGGCGAGCAGCAGCGGGAGGACTCGTCCCAAAGCCGTAAGAAAAATCATACAATGGACCTTAAAGACTAAACTTGAACCTCAAGGCCCTTCTCGGGACCTCTCACATGGACACGAGGGGCTGAGGCTTCTGGCTTTTCCTGTGTCTGCTTTTGTTTGTTACCGGACTTTATGTTCCACTTTTTAATTTTAAAAAAATCTTCAAAAGTTTCTGATTTCTTGACTTTTTTTTGAGCAAACTTGAAATGGGTCTACATTTTCCCATTGTAAGGGAATGAAATTGTTCATGTTTCTGTTAGATTGGGTTTGGGTTAGTGAGAGTATCAAAACTTGCCACGTAAACAGCTGGAGTTGCATTTCTGCTTGACTCTCATTGAAATTCCCCCCACCCACTCAATTGTCTCCGACAGCATTTAATTGGGGCGCGAAAGTTTTAAGTTGCCATGTTAACTTGTTCGGGTTATTGGCTTGTTCAAGTTGCATCTTCAGTCTATTAACTTGTATAAGTAATTCCTCAACAGTGCCTTCAGGATATTGTGCAGAAGCCTGTAACAATTTACACGTGGCTGTTTGATATATTTTCGCTACTGCAATTTTGAGAAACGGGTTGTGTGCCCTTAATTTACTGAAACGTCAAGTATTAACTGTAATGCTTGCTTTGTCACATGTCTGGCTACTCTGCAATTAAGCTTGTAACAATGTCAAGATGGATAATGTGAGATGGATACAGAGGCAAGAACTGTTTAACTTTTGAAGACCCAGTAAGTTGCCTTTAGTAAGTGTACACTGCTGGTTCAGAATAAAGATTTTTCCTATTTACTTAAAACAGAATTTGTATTGATATTCTGTTATCATTTTCACTCTGTCCTGTCAAATCTTATGTTACACCTGGCAAAGCCATGTCGAGCTTCATCCTGTAGTTAAAAATACAGCTCACTGACTCCTGAATTCATTCCTTGATCTTGTTCAGCATTTGGTGAAACGATCCTCAGAACCAGGGTTTAGCTCACAACCCTGTTAGGCAGCTCTTGGAAATGGTGGAACCCTAATCTTCATGGACAGTTGGCTCCCTTGTTACAATTGTGTGAAATACCCCTGTAAATAATGATAGATGAAAGAATTTTCCTTATGTTCAAACAAAGGTTGAAACAAGTGTGATTTGGGAATTAATCTTTTTACTTTTAAATTTAAATAATGCATGTGAAAATATACAAGTTTTGAAAAAGTTTTTTTTTAAACTTTAATTAAACATGCATTATTTAAATTTAAAGTAAAAAGATTAATTCCCAAATCACCGGAGCCTCTGTGGGAAAACCCAAGCAGACACAGAACTTACAAAGACAACATGCGTTTAAAGTCCCAATCGCTGGCACTAAAGGTGTTGCGCTGACTGCTATGCAGAGAACACACAACATGGGATTCAAACCCTGTTCCTGATTGCTGGTGCCATAAAGGTGTTGCACTAACCGTGCTGTCTTTTGCAATACCTGGTATATTGAAAAAATAAATAAACTTGCCATTCTCCAAGTTGATATTGTTGCTATCACAGAACTTAATATGGCCAGCTCCTTTCCTGGCTTCGTGCCAGAAGAATTGGGATTCTTGTCAAAAATGATGTCAAGCATCGTGATGCTTTTTTGTGGGTGGAGTATATAGTTTGCTGCTGCCCCAGAAATAAATTTAATTGCAAGTAGAAGAAATAAAGTAAATTATAGAAAAACAGGTACGTTACATGTCACTTCTCCACAGAACCCCTATTGTAAACGATGCTAAAGTACCACACCTTGAGGTGTGTGCACAAAATGACATGGTCTTGCGCTGATTATTCTGGTTTGCTTAAATTTTAAACTTGTACAAAAGCTGCAAATGGAGAATGGAGAATAAAATAAATGTTTTCACATCAGAAATGTGATTTTTGATTGAATGCTAAATTAGACAATTTGAACCAGTGACTAGATTTGGTTGTACAATTAGAATCTAAAGCTGATCAAATTTGTCAGGTGGGTGATGGAAAGTAATAACTTGCAGTTGTCAAACATTAATGGGATGAAAAACATTTAACTATATAACTATTTACGGAGCGGAAACAGGCCATGTTGGCCTTTCGAGTCCGCACCGGTTCACTAGAACAACTCCACTAGCTCAAACCTCCCGCTCACCGCCAATAGTTGAGACAATTCAACTCCTGTGATGGAATTAGCAAAGGCAGAGTGTTGTTGCTCAATTCCTTGACCTTCCTTTCCTTCATCTTGACACTCTGCAGTCTGGCTTTCAGCAAAACTGCACTGAAGGAAGTGAAGTTTTGAAAGCAGGAGTTGGGTGAGAGTTGAAGGACTCCACACCTCACTGCTCTTTCAGAGGGAGTCCCAACTTGCACACAATGACTCAAGGCACGTTTGTTCTGGATCAGGGCACATTTTGCTCTCTATTGTTTCTTGCATTCATTTACTGAGTTGAGGTTATGGAAAAAGATTATGATGACCAGTAACATTTGGTGGTGTCTTTTATATATATATATATATATATATATATATATATATATATATTACTTTACTTTGGCTTGGCTTCGCGGACGAAGATTTATGGAGGGGGTAAAAAGTCCACGTCAGCTGCAGGCTCGTTTGTGGCTCACAAGTCCGATGCGGGACAGGCAGACACGATTGCAGCGGTTGCAAGGGAAAATTGGTTGGTTGGGGTTGGGTGTTGGGTTTTTCCTCCTTTGCCTTTTGTCAGTGAGGTGGGCTCTGCGGTCTTCTTCAAAGGAGGTTGCTGCCCGCCAAACTGTGAGGCGCCAAGATGCACGGTTTGAGGCGTTATCAGCCCACTGGCGGTGGTCAATGTGGCAGGCACCAAGAGATTTCTTTAGGCAGTCCTTGTACCTTTTCTTTGGTGCACCTCTGTCACGGTGGTATATATAAATAAAAAAAGTTGCTCACCTGATTTTGCTTGACCTGCTGAGTGCTTTGAACACTTTGTTCCATTCACAGTGTATTTTGTAGTGTTTACTAAATTATTTATAAGTCATTAGGTTTGCTTATTGCAGAAATAGTTCCTGGTTTACTGCTTATAAATTAGCCTTGCTGTCTAAAAGGTGTTCAATCCCAATGGGGGAATTGGGTGAATGTTGATGTATTCACCAGTGGGAGAGTTCTAAATGCACAAATATAACAAAAGGACCTACCTGAGTCTTGGCAATGTAGAAATTTCTTGCTGTAAAATCCCATTTTATCACCAGAGTGGTTATGATTAGTGGCAAAACTGGTCCCTCCCTCTAGTTGTGGCCTATCTCATTTGCTCGAACAGCTCTCTTAACATGTACCAATTTAGGATCCTACTGAATCTTAGCCTCATGCAGGTGTCTTTGAAAGTGTGGACTATTCCAGATCTCTTTTTAAAAATTGCATCATGACTCATTCCTTGGTGCTGATGCAGGGGACGTGGAAAATTTATTTGCTCCACTCAGACAAATCCATCAATTGTAGGCTCAGGCTTTTCTCTCAACTTCTCAATGTTTACATTTCTAATCTGCCTACTGTGATAAGATCTATTTATAACTAATCTTTTGTCCATAGTGGGTAATTGCCCTGGTTCAACATATTCCAACATAGATTGCTCTATCTATCTAGTTATTCATACCATAGGATGATAATGGTTCCTTTCACTCACTTTGGGGTTTGATGTGTGCACATTGGAATGACTGTACAGGCCTATCTTTGATAGACACTGCTTGCCACATACTTGGCACGTGGGACATAGTGGGCAGAAGTTCTGTGGTGGTGCTACCTGTGCCTTTCCTCTTGCCTCTGAGCTTATTCTCAACAATGTTCACAACTTTTCTGATGGTATCCCTCGAATGTGAGTGATCTTGAGCCAGATCCTTCCATGTTGATGGAGCACTCTGCTTTCTTAAGGGTCCTGTGCAGAACATCTTCGTTTTTGGATACACTGGACAGTTGGCCATACAATGTGTCCTTGGACAGTCTTCCATCAGGCATTCTAGCAACGTGTCCTGCCCAGCGCAGTTAGGCTGACATCAAGGTTGAAATTGCTGGCATTCCAGCTCAAGAAAGGACCTTGGTATTAGCGAACTTGTCTTGCCAGGTGATCTTTATCGGAGAATGTAGGTGATGCTACTGCAGTTGGTCAAGCTGACATAAATGGGTGATTATGGGCACCATATCTTGCATCCATCTAGCAAGGCTGATGTGACAATGGCCCTGTATGTACAACTTGTACTTGCTGGCCAATCTGATCTTTCAGCTGACCAAAGGCAAAGCAGCCCTTTCTGATTCTTGTCTCAATCTCTACAACTAGAGAAGATGAGGATGTTGTGCTGCCCAGGGAGCAAAACTTGTTGATAACATTGAGACAAGTGTCACCAATGAGGACAGTTGGTTCTTCGTAGCTTGAGCCAGGGACCAGTTGATACAAAACTTGTCTGATTGTCAATCTGAAGCTCTTGGCAGCACTGGTAAAGCGACAAGTCTATGAGAGAGTGGGAACCAGTGCAATCATCCGCAAACTGTGACTCACGTGCCACATTGTCCCTGACTTGTTTTTGCTCAGTCTTGCAGTTGAGGAGACCGCCATCAGCCTTTGTAGGAAAACCCTAACTTCAGGTCTGTGGCATTCTGAAGGACATCAGTGAAGAATAGTCCCAACCGAGTAGGAGCCAAAACACATTCCAGTTTTACGCCATTGCTAATGGGGAATGGATCTGACAACTATTGATGCGGGCATCCATACCTTTGTGGAACTGACAGATGATGGTTAGGTGTAGGGGGACTGAATTTTGGTAAGAGCTTCCATAGGCCATCTCTACCAACAGTGTCAAATGCTTTGGTTAGATCAAATATGACATAGACATCATCTGCCAACTGTGCTCAGATCTGATTATAACTAGATTGTGCACAATGGATAATTGTCCTAGTTCAATATATTTCACCATCGAATTAGTGCACAGTACAGGCCCTTTGGCTTACAGGGCTGTGTTGATGTTACGGTTTGTATTACCAGCTGCTTAGAATTTCCCTACTCCCTAACCATCCATTTTTCTCTGGTACGTTTACATGTAAATAGCAGCTCTACAGCTGCTGTATAAAGAGATGAGACCAAACTGGGATGATGCTTCTAGAATTCTTTGAAGCTGTGCAAGTTAGTATTTGACACCTGAAGATTGATAGCCGCTCAATTCTGATGGGAGAATGACTCAACTAAAATCTATCCTTTGACTGGTAACTCCTTCTTTGTACCTTTTAGTACAGATTCTTTAATACTGATTTAGGGAAGGGAAAGAATAACTTGTTCATGAAAATTATGTCCAAATGAAAACTATTCTTGACCATGTAGATCTTTCATATTTAAGGTTAAGTATTGAATATGAACAAGTGAGTTAACCCATTTTGCCTTGACTCAGTGACCACATTTATGCAATTTGGAAGGAGGATTAGTGGTTAATAAAAGAAGGAATTGATTTCTTGCCTGCTGTAGAGGTTTACCAACTATAATTGCCTACTGCGATTGAAGCTGAAATCAAATTGAGAAATGAACAGAAAATGAAGATCCTTATTTTGACGTCTCTTTTAAATTCCAGCCGCCTTGCAAGAAGGGTCTAACTAGGAATCATAATATTCTGCATCTTAAATCTAATTATGCTTTCAACCTGTGTATTCTGGGCTCAATTCTTTGATTATTAATACTTTTGTTTCCTTCAGCTGTTTTCAAGATGTGGAATTAGAGCATAGTAACAGACCTTCCCGCCCATGAGTCAGTGCTGCCAAAAATACACCTAATCAATCTACAACCCCCACCCCCCTCACCTTGAGTTTGAAGGGTGGGAGGAAACTGGAGCCCACCTGGAGGAAACCCAAGGGCAGAACATACAAACTCCTTACAGACAGAAAAAGATTTTAACCTAGAGCACTGATGGTGTAATAGTTTAGTGCAAACTGTACTCTGCCCAGCAACTGGATGTCATTCATCAAAACTGTTTACTATTTTGAGCATATCTGATAAGATCATTACAGCATATTTTTCTTTCATCCCTGTCTAAATCAGTTAAGTACCTAATGTTTCAATTTCACCACCATCCCAAGCAAGGGATTCCAGGCACCTACAACTTTTTTATTTAAAAAAAAACTTACTCCTGGTGTCTCCCCTAAACTTTCCTTTCCACCTTGTATGTACTTTGTCTTGTGTTTGCTATTCCTGCCTTTGGTGGGGGTGGGGGGTGGAGGAAGAAGGTGCTGATAAGTTGCTCCTAACCTTATGGCAGCTAATTCTGGTTTTGCCTACAAGTTTTTACTTTTCTGGACCTACTCCATTAAAGCTGCCTATCTAATGATCTCTAATTGCTCACCCCTTGGCCTAGAAGAGAAATCTGTCTGATGATCTTTACGAGTAATTAATCAGTTCTGATTTACTTCTGGTGTTCATATTCAGAGAACTAGGTGTCAGTGAGAAGGCCAGCATTTAATGCTCATTTCTAATGCCTCAGCCATTGTAATGAACAAAGGGGCTCTCAGCGTTCCAGTATGAAGTTATTGCACTTGTGTTCCGATGCATCTGTTAACTCCAGTCTTGAATACTAAGGCTAACAAAGATGCTGTTGACAAGTTTCTTCAGTGCTTTTTATAGATGTACTGCAATGTGCTGGAGGTGTTGGGTGGGAATATTTAAGTCAGCTGAAATATCAATGAAGCAGGTTGTTTTGCCAAGAGTAGTGACAGGCTCTGTGATTTCTTTATTTCAAAGTCTTTCTCGTGTCATAAACACAACATATTTCACATAGACACCAATGAAACAACTTTATCTGTACGCATTCATAGTGTCAGCACCATTCAAGAAACAGATTTGTTAAAACTTGGAGTATGCTGGTAATATACAGTGAATAAGAGCAACTGGTAATAAGCTCCAGTTTTAGGAATTGCAATTTGCATCAATTATGATTTTTAGACAAATAGAGGAAAATTCTGGGGGGAAAAATGCATGCTTACTTTCAGAGTGGTCGTTTACACAGCACTTTTACACTGCTTTCCTGTGTTGCAGAGTTTGTCAATGTCATATTTATTAGCCCAGTTTCTTATGGAGTGCCTGTGGTCAATTTACACTGCAGTCGCTGTAAAAATGTGTAGTAGTATTAGTGGAAAAATTGCATAATGGAATTTAGGAAATAAATTTGGTTGTATGTTTTGACACTGCCAACAGAGCAGAAAATAGCATTTGAATCTCTGCTATAAAACTGGATGGATGTCTCCCTCAAGTGGTGTAAGTATTTTATTGCAACCACAAGGTTTTTTTTGTGAGGAGGTCCAAATTGACAAAAGTGAAACATCTAAGGATTACATATGTGTAGAAATTCCTAAGGTAATTTCAGCTAATCTCCATACCACGAGTCCACTGGTTGAGAGTAAGCCTGCAGTTTCTTGAGTTAGATTTGTCTGGTAGTGGTTAAACCCTGTGCTGACTTCATTCATTTCAAGAGCAAGAATCAGCTGAAGCAGTAAGTTTTGGATAAATTGTTCAATAGAATCAACTTGGATGTGTTTTAATTGTTTTTTATATATTTTATAATTTTCAAACATGTATTAGTATCCCAATACAGAAAAGTCAATCAAATATTCAAATTAAATTATATATGCTACAAATTATACCCCAGTAAACCCCACCAACCTCCTCCCCTCAAATAATAATCCCCAAAATAAGAAAAAAATACGTGGTCCCTCATCGATCTTTCTCTTCCCCCCGCCAAGGGAGGGGGGGGAAGTAAGGCTGGACAGGGGTGCACTAGATAGGGTGGTCAGACATCCAGTTTTAGGCCAGACAGTCTGACTTTTGAGCCGTCTATCCTCCATCCGGTGCCACCTTGAGCCAGTCATTAATTTGCCCTCCATTTGGGGGTGTAGGCCCTACATCCCCAAATGGAGTATAAATTAAGGGGCAGAAAGTGCGCTTAGCAAATTAAATGCACCATCCCAGGGACTGCAGCTGTGCATTGCCGGCTGGCACATGCACGATGAGGGGAAATGTGATGGCGAGGCATGGTTCATGCCAAGTATGTCTCCCCACCCCATGCTGGGGGGGTGGTGGTGGCTGTGATGAAACAGGTGAGGGAAGCACTATTTTATGTTAACCCCCCCATGTTATTGACCCCTTATCTACCCTCTGGCATTTGAGGAGACCCCTAGTCTAGATCATGTATTTTAATTGTTAAGATGCATTTAAACCTGAACTGTTTTAAGTGTTTTGTTCTAATGTGTTACAAACCAGTACCAACTCGATACAATTTTTTTTCAGTTATTTTTTATTTGACTGTCAAAGATAACTAGATGAAAACTAAACACCTCCATAAAGAAGGGAAGAACTATATACTGACTGAAGAATTTGTAACCATTCTTTACAAAATGGTAAAGGATCAGGTGAGAGAAATTTCTCTTCACTTTGCATGATTTTTCTAACTTCCTTCAATCTAGAAATCCTCCATGAACTCTGCAGTCTACTAACTGTTCCGTGAATTCCAACTGCTGAAGCGAGCTGCACTGATTCACAAGCAAACCGGGTCACGGAGATGCAGGCTTGCGTTGGTTTAATATCGCAATGGATGGGAGTGATGCTGAGAGAGTTCCAGTAAAGATGGTTGGTTCAACTCACTCACAGCTTCTGTGTGTTTTTTTTTGGTTTGCTGCACAACACACTGACCACATTGCCAACAATTTTTCTTTCCTGATGATAGACTGAAATTGCCTCTCTCTCCAGGCCTCACTACTTTGACCACACTTTGAGTCAGTGTTGCTAATATCAGCTTATTCAGCATTGCTTTTTTTGGTTTGATTTTTTTTTAGGAATTCTAGTGTGAAAATAGCATTTTTATTTAAAAATCATTTGAATATTTTTACTCAAGGAAGATCATTGTTAATTAGCAAGAGATTTGTATGTACATAAAAGACTGATTCACAGACATTTAAATATTGAGTGGAGTTTGTTATGATTTTTCAGCTGTAACCACATTTTTCTGTACTACTTTTGACAGTTTGGCACTATGTGCTTTCATTTCCAATTGGAAGGCTATGTTGACCCCTTTTGAAAAGTCAAGTTTTGATTAAAGTCCAAATCTATTGAATTTTCTTTGGAACAGACAGATTTCCATTCTCAATTCAAAAAAGGTGAGCTTAAGATCAAAACTCAAAACATTAATGAATATATACAGATGTGGCATGAAGTTTAGGGCATTTTGGCTGTTAATGTTGATCTAATATTAAGTAAATGGGCCCCACAACCCAACTTGCCCATACTGACCATAATGTCCTGTCCATACCCCTTTTAACCTATCCTGTCCATGTGTCTTTCCTAATTTTGTCTTGCATGTTGCAGTTCACTGCCTCAACCACCTCTGGCAGCCGGTTCCATGCACTAATCCCCTCTTTTTTTTTAAAAAAAAGTTATCCTCTGGTTGCCTAGCTGCATAAAGGATACACAAATAGACAATTCACCATAATGCTGCGAAAACTAGAGTTTGAGTTGTAGTGAAAGCTGTGCTCGGGTGGGTCTTTATTCTCTCCTCATTTGAGGCTGAGGTGGGACCTTTTTTAAAAAGAGGTCCATAAAATCATGCGGGGCATGGATAAAATTAATGTCCAGTCTTTTTCCCAGGGTAGATAATTCCAGGGTTACAGGGTGTAGGTTTAAGATGAGAGGGAAGAGTTTTAAGAGAGAGCTGAAGAGCAACTTTTTCCACTTGTCAAGGTCCATATCTGGAATTAGCTGCCAGAGGAGGCAGGGCATGATTTTGACACTCACAAGGGATTGGGACAGATATATGGATAGGAGCTCAGCAGCACATGGACCTAAAGTGGGCAAATGAGAGAATGCCATCTTGGTTGATATGGACGAGTTGAGCTGAGGGGCCTGTTTCATGCTGGATGATTGACTAAATATTTTGCAGTAAGTATAATAAAGAACGGAATTTACAAGATTAAATATTTAAAAAGACGCTAAAATAATTGTCAAAGGTTAAGCATAGAATTGTGAAATTGGGAGCTGAAGAAATGATGGTCCACAGAAAATTATTGGTTCAAAGTTAAGTCATTAAATAGTAATTATAGCTTAATTTCTCACAACTTGCTCAACGATGTAACATATTGAGGACATTTTACCACACGAATAGTTTGTAAACATTTGGAAATCTATCAGTTCATTGATTACACTGTAAAACGTAACAACAAAACTTCCTTGATGAGCACAGAGCTTCCTCGTTCCTCTCGATGAACATTTTCGGCTTGTTTTTCATTTTGTTTTGCATATGAATAGAAGACCCCACTCCAAAAGCAAATGAGAATTGTCTCTGGTGTTGCGGCAGTCTGCGGCGGCGATTGAGCCAACGCTGCGGGTAGCAAGCGCAACCAAAGGCCAGCAGCCCGAGCGGCGGCACTGGCCCAAAACAGCAAACGGTGGGTGAAGAGCAAGGGCAGCTTCAAGGCCAGTGACCCCAAAATGGTGCAGCCAACAGACAGGGACAGCGTGCAGGGAAGAAAGGCACGGTTATGCAGGAAAGTACCTGCGTGCGAGAAACCAGCTTTTGTTAGGCAGGTTGTGACATCAGCCAAGGGAGGCCACGGCGGGAACAATGCAAGTATAAAAGTCGGGCCTGAGCCCTAATAAAACTCAGAACTTAACCTGGCTACACTGTGTGTGTGTCTTTCAAGTAGCACACGGCTACAGTATCTTGATTAATCTGCTTTTATCCTCAATAAATCAAATTATTTGGTCATCAGCACTTTGTGGAAAATGGCTGCGATGTTTCATAACTAATTTACTACAAAATATCGCTACATTTTTAAGATTGAGGAAGGTATTTATAGATGTAAGGCAAAATCTGAAATGCAAGTTTCTTTAAATTACATTATCTTTCTTTGGCTTGGCTTCGCGGACGAAGATTTATGGAGGTGATAGGAAACTAAATCATGTTAAATTTATCACTTTAGCTTGTACGTGATGTACATGATTATGAAATGAAGTGTACATTTTAACTGGTCATTGCTCTTGCCTATTTATGAAAGCAAACAATATAATGCTTGTTGACCAACCCAAATATAGCATTTGAAATCCTGAGATTGCCTGAATGTTTATACTAATGTAAAATAATCTGAATGTTTATCTCACTGTTAAAGCATACAGGTATTTCCAACAATTAAGTATAATTATAATGGTAACCTGCAGCAAGTAAAACTTTAATTCCATCTATCTGTTATGTCTATTGCAATAGACTTGATTAGTTTATTCATTCATGTGAATAGGAGTGTAAACTTTATGCATATCTGAATAATACTGTGAATGCTGTTTGAATGATTAATTTGAGGTCACTGGGGAGATTGCTGTACATAATTAATTGGGGAGCACAAACTGGGCCTTGGTGTAGCATCTCATGCATTGGACAGATTTCCACAGGAGCCATAGACTTGCAAGTGCTGTCTACTGCATTATGGATGAGTCAGTACCACAATGGAAAACTGTTGTCCTGAGGAATATTTCTAAGTGCCATATTTTCTGGCTTAAAAATTTCAGTGTGCAAGTTGAGTCAGGAAAACCAAAAAAAAACTCAAGAAATGGGCGTTGACATTTGCCAGATATATTTTTGAAGCCTTAAATTCAGCTCAAAATCCAATCTATTTTGATCTGGCATACAAGTCAACTCTTGAAAAACTTTAAAAAAAAAAGATTGTGACATATTTTTGTGGAGATTTTTATTGAAAACATCACAGTTGGTACCCTTCAAAATCACTATCATTGTCTGAAAACAACACATTTAAATCCTTTCGGAATCATTCTCGCTATCGTCTGAAGCAAGCACATCCATACGTTCACTGTTTAAACAGTCGTCATATGGGTCCCAGTCTGTATCTGATGAGGCGGTTTCAGCTTCGTCATCAATGTCCCACAATAAATCATTTTCTGTGCCATTGATTGCACAAGAGATGTACTTTTTAAAAAAAAAAGATTTTATCACAGTCCCTACTTTAACTTTGTCCCATCTCCTGAGCACAGTTCCACAGCATATCAAGTGATGCAGGACTCATTGTCTCACTTTTGTAAATGACTTTTTCTGTACTTGAAATCCATGTATTCCAATATTTGCACATGATCTTTGAATGGCTTGTTCAAGCAGACGTCGAGAGGTTGCAATATCGACATCAAACCACCAGGGATAACTGCCATGTAAGTATTATGTGTTTTAGAGTTCTGTTAAGTGGCTGTGAAACATAGCCAAGACCAGCGAACTCCATTCTTCGTGTAAATTGCCTGGCTACCTGTTCCATACATTGTTTATCCATCCTTTTTCATGAAAATGTACAAAAATAATACCTGCAGGGAATTTCATTTTCGGTTTAACTTTGCATTTGAAGATTATCATGGGTCTTTGTCCTGTTGGCAATGCATGATCACACCACAATAAACCTGGTCCTTTCGTGGCCTGTACTAGTTTGCACAGTTTTAACACCTTTCCATTCAATTGTTCTATTGCCTATCATGTCGAAATTCATGAGGGTTTCGTCCATGTTTCGGCTATTTGACAATGCAAACTGGTGTTTTTGACAGTTCTGTATAATAAACTGGTGAAAACCTACAACTTTATGATCAAGAGCTTTTGGTATTTCATGTGCAATTTTTATTTGTTTTAGACAATAGACAATAGGAGCTGGAGTAGGCCCTTCGGCCTGTCGAGCCAGCACCACCATTTTACAGATCATGGCTGATCACTACCATCAGTACCCCTTTCCAGCCTTATCCCCATAACCCTTAACTCCATAATACCAGATTTTTCTTGATCATGAAACAATTGTACCAGCCGACTGTAGCCTCAAAATCTGGGTGTGACTTGGCCCACTGCAGTGCAAATGTTCTTATTTCGGGTGACTATGCAGCAATCTTGCCTCTGTTCACGTACCCATTCTTCAATGTAATTTTCAAACTCTGGCCAACAAGGGATTCCTTTTCTCAAAGAACATTGCTGTTTTGGTATCTTTCTTAAAGTCTCTTCTTTCTTCCTCCATTCTTTAACCAACTTCTCATCCACGTCCAATTTTCTCGCAGCAGCCCAGTTGTTGGTTTTCTTGGCCATTTCTATCACTTTCAACTTAAAGCTTGCTTCATATTTTCGTTGCCTGCTGCATTGTGTCGATGGACCTTCCATGATAGCAGATAAATCTGCGCGATTTATTGGGGGGGGGGGGTCGACATATATACCGGGCAACAGCCCATCTCAGGCATTGAGAGCTTTGGGGATCAACTTGTATGCTGGTCAATGGGGCACCTTAGGCAGCCAGAAAATTGGGGTCGACGTGTATGTTGGATATACCTAATGAGGCTGAAAAAAGGGGGTTGACTTGTTTGCCAAAATATATGGTAATTTAAATAATTTGATTGCAAAAAATATTTGGATGTGTTGTCAGATTCAGGGTTGGAAATCAGATCTGATGTGGAAATATCCATCTGGATAATTAAATACAGTGTGTTGACATCACTTCCTAAATCTTCAATGTACAAATCTCTAGATAAAGATGAAACCAATTTTCATCTGAATAAAATGTTCACTTCTGATTGATCACTTGCATTGCCTCATCACCTAGGGAAAGAAAATTGCAGTAATTCAAAGCTTCTGGGGTGTGAATAAAATGAAATCTATTGTTTTATGCCTTGACAATTGGCTGAATATCATCTTCAAACAACCCTCCTGATTGAAAGGCTTGCAATTGCTGAAGACTGTAGCAAAGCTTATATAAAAAAAAGCAAAGTGCATCTGACAATACATAAGGGACATTACACAGCTGCCTCAAAAATCTTCCTGCTTTATAGCTTTGGCTCTACTACATCTTATTTCTCACAACTCTGATTTCACCCTTATTTGTCCTGGGGAGACTAAGACAGACTTCTCTAGATTTCTCCCTCCACCATACCAGTCTCTATTTTTAACTGACCATCCTTCACAATTTTTTAACCAGCTCCCACAAGTCTACCACCAGATGCACGTGTTCTATTTCAGCAGTTGAAGGAATTTCTCCACTGTTCTATCCCCACCTAGCATTTTCCATTTTATCACTTTACAATGCCAATGCAGACAACATAATACTGCCCTTTCACCTCTTCCCTTCCAACCCTGAAGGGATCTACCCATCTGGGTGAAGCCTTGTCTCTGTAGAAGAAACTAAACACTGATTAGGAGATAGCTTTGCAGAACATTGGCCTTCAGTATGCAGGAGTGAATCTGAGTTTCAGGTTGCTTGTCATTTTAATTCATCATCCCACTCTGACCTTTCTGTATGGCCTGCTGCACCTATTACAGTTACTGTGAGGCCCAACACTGTATCTTCCATCTTGGCATTTGCAGCTAAATCACCCTTTCTGTATTTGAACTGTCATTTTCTGCTCAATTTTTCTAATTTTAATTGTACAGTTTGGCCTGCTGGTTTTGTTCCTTAGTATTAGAGCCACAGGTCACCTATCAAGCATAATCTGATTCTACATTTATTAATTTAGTCTTGCCTTGTCAAAAATATTCAATTTGTTCTCTCCATTCCTGCCTCAACACCTATCTTATCTCGGACCTAAAACTAACTGTTTTCTCTCTTTCCCATTTCTGACATAGGTTCCTGACCTGAAATATTAACTTTCTTTCTCTCCCCACTAATACTACTAGACCTGCTGGATTTTTAAAATCTAATATTTGCATCTTTTTCAGGTAATCTTAGTATCCTCTCTGAAGTTTCCCTTCAGAAGATGAGCAATCATTTTCTTGCAAGTCCGAAAACTTGGCTCCGCATATCCATCTTGAATTTGAAGGCTCTCCATTGTTTGGATTCAGTGTCCCAAAGGTTAACATCTGAACACTGAACCAGCTCCTGCAACAGGCGTTCAAACCAAAATCCTTCTGTGGATGCTGCCTGACCCACCGTGTTCCTCCAGCAGTTTGCCTTTTGCTCCACAAAAGTTCTATCTTTCACTAGATGGCACTACATTCTGATGAAATCTAAAGTTACCACTATCCCAATCAACACTAGGTGGCAATTCACTCAAAAGGTTGAAGCACATTCTATATCAACTGAAATCACAATTAAAGAATTTTCAATACTGAAGAGAAAGCCTAAAATATTTATGTTTTATTCTAATTATCATCCATAAAAGTAATTTTAATCTAACGTTTGGGTTTTCTGCTGGTTACAACCGAATTCTGTTCCAGGGAAATGCTTGTGACCTGAAGTGTTTGTAAGTCAGAAATAAATAAGTGTGTGTAGAAGTAAATCACAGAAACAGCTGTGATGGGAGAGTGATCAGATGTGGGAAGAGATTCCCCCCCCCCACCCCTTATTTTTTATTGTGTGCCATTACAGGTTCCATCATCAGCTGACTGGGCTTGGGCCCCGCAATCCATTTCAGTTGTTTTATCCCAGGAGTAATAAAAGATTGGCACCAAGCATTATTGCGAATGATATCTCAACTCATGAATGGCCAAGTTATAAAAAAAGGCCACATAAGTCTGCATAGTTTCATGTCTAGGTACATTCTACGACAGGGTGGTGGAGGCAGATCACATTTTGCCTTTTGAAAGTTGGCATAGTGATTAGCCCAACATCTTTACAGCGCCAGCGATTGGGACTTGACTGGAGTTCCAATCCCGCACTGTCTGTAAAGAGCTTATATTCTCCCTATGTCTGCGTGGGTTTTCTCCACGGGGCTCCAGTTCAAAACGTACCAGGGGATGTAAATTGGGTAGCATGGACTCGTGGGCCGAAATGGCCTGTTCCTGTGCTGTATGTCTAATATTTTTTTTATTTAAAAAGAGCAATGCTAAATTTCATTTCCTCCAGAACCTGTACACAGTTAAGATGCTGCACAATGCCAGCTGCTCACCTGGGTTACTCCAGCGCCACTTGCAAGTACATCCTCTACCTTCCAGAAAGATCACCATCAAATTCTCATTTCGGAATGCATTAAGCAAGTGTTAAGGTCAGTGTTAAATGGTTTGAGATAAGTTTTTAAGAAATGAGAAAGGAGAGGGGTGATGGTTGAATGAGTGTAGAACAGATTATTCAGGTCTATGGTAACAAAAGGATGCATGAAGGTTTCAGCAGGTTGTGAGCTAAGATGGGTCAAAGTTGAGTGACATTGCAAAGAAAGAATCTTGGTGATCCAGTGGTATTGTGCTCCACTCTGTAAGCTATGTTGACTTTTTAAGACCTATTTCCTTCTTTCATAATCATGTAATGAATGAATAGCTGCTCACTGCCTTTGAACATGCTTCAGATTGATTCAGGCACCGAGTTGTTTGTAATAACACTAACCAAGGGTGATTGCAAGGGCACTCACTGACAGATAGTTAAAGATTACGCAGAGACTCTAAATCTGGCCAAGTAAGCTCATTAGTGGTCTTAAGGCAGTCCTGCTGAGCTTTGTCAGATCGTGCCATCCACTCCAGGAAGCACTCAGCTGAGTGAAAGATAGTAAGACCATTTTAGAAGAAAACATAATTACAGAGAAAGGGTAGAAAATGCTGGGAACCTTAATGATGATGGTGTTACTCATCACCAGAGCTGTTGGGCAGGTGAGTCTGACTGAGATTCTTTTTGAAATATTTTTATTGATATTTTACAGTATAATCAATTAAACAGTACAATTATGCAATGTGCTACAAGATTTCTAATAAATTACAAATAATTCTCATGATAAGGACATTCAGAGCACAAGTAAAAGGAAAGAAAAAAACCCTCTTCTAAGCAAGGTTGAAAGTTTGCATGTATGAATTAGTGACACCAACTTGGAGAGGGACAACATGATGCCAACATTCTAGGAAAAACACTAATTCTTAAGATTATTTTAATAGTCCATAAATGGGCCCCATATCTTTTGAAACTTAATATTTGAATTCTTGATAGAGTTAAATAAGACATAATATCCCTTAGCCATTGTGTATGTGTAGGTGGAGTGTTGTCTTTCAATTTAATTGAAATTGCACATCTGGTTATCAATGGTGTAAAAGATAAAATATGGCTTTGAATTGAAGTCAATAATACATCAACATCTTGAGGTGATCAAAAAAAAAATTAGAGTGCAACGTTCCAATTTAACTTAAGAATTATCGATAATATTTGAAAGACATCTTTCCAAAAATCTAGACTAGGGCAGGTCCAGAACATATGAACTAAAGAAGCATCACCTATTTTACATTAGTCACTTAAAGCATTAATGTCAGAATAAAAACAAGACAATATAACTTTAGACATATGTGCTCTATGGACCACTTTGAATTGCAGCAAACAATGCTGAGTATAAAAGGAAGTATGTAGTGTAATCAAATTAAAAAATGGAGTCCCAAACCTCATTTGACAATGAAAGATTCAAGTCCTGTTCCCAAGCGTTCTTGATTTTAACTGGGTAGGGGGGGGGGGGGGTAAGTCTTAGATTAGCCAAATTATTATAAATAAGAGATATTAAGCCTTTATGGGAAGATTATAGCTTAAAAAATATCCTCAGGGATTCTAGGAAAATCAGGGATCTGACATTGAACAATGTGTCTAATTTGTGAATATCTAAAAAAAATTACATTTTACCATCAATTGTTCGGAAGATGCAAAATTGTTGCCAATAAAAAGTTCTGAAACATTTAATACCCAATCTCTGACATTTATTGAAGGCAGTGTCTTGTAAAGAAGGTGGAAAAAGGTGATTGGATGTAATTGGGCTGGCAAAAGAAAAATTGAAATCCAAAAACCTTCTAAACTGTGCTCATATCTTAGACTGTGTTTAATTATTGGGTTATCAGTTAGTTTATATAGAGAAGAGGATAAAGAAGACCCTAGAATTGCCAACATGGAAATATTCTAAACAAAATTTAATTTCATTGCTACACATGTAGCAAAATAATGAAGTTACAGTAGCGAGTGGTGCAATGAATTTAGCCCAAAAGAAGTTGTCTGTGCGCTGAAATAACAGAACTGTTTAATGGAATCTTTGCAGGAGTTTAAATAATTACAGTTGGCGCATTATCACAGTCACCCAATCTCTGAAGTCACACACCTCCCAGAGTTCTTTGTGGCCCACTCCACACCCCCTGCCCCCCAGCCACTGGGAACTCCTGACTACGGACGCCGGTTTGATAATGGAGTGGCACAATTTGCCACATAACCCCCAACCCACCCCCCAGAACCGGAGGTGATGCCACAATCTCACCTATATGGCTAGAAGGACCAGCAGATGCCCCCTGCACTGGGGGCATGCCACCCATACCAGTTGATCTAGGTCCATGTGTGCCGGCTTAAGGCGATCTAAAACTGTTTCTTGCCTATTGCCGATGCCTATAACAAACATGGAGCTGTAATTCCATGCCATCATGAAAGGATATGGCAGTTGGAACAGCATCCTATGCGCATCCCTGATCAGGAATACATAAAGGCGGTCCTTGAGTTCAGGCTGAATGTATGAAGTTGTAGACTCATGGCAGGTAGCTGGGATAGGTGCCAGTGTACCCATCTTCTCTCTTAAGTGTGTGAGTACCGGTGTGAGATTCCTGCTGCCCATGTGCTGCTAGAATGAAATCCCCTGGGACTGTTAGGGGAATCTGTAAACCAATTCGGTGGAGGATGTAGCTCGATCTTCCTTCAGTGTGGTACAGATATTTAAAAGTACCCAAGGCAGTTCATCTATCCCATCTGATCCCTTAAGGCATGCCATCAGGACTGTTTTCATATGACGGTGAAAGTGTACCACTAAGCCATTGGACTGGGATTGATAGGCCGTCGACTGATGCAGATGTGTGGCCATCAACTCGGTGATTGGTAATTCAGATTTCTTCTCAGATGAGCCTTGTGGGTTACACCGAGCGTGAGCGGTGTCCCAAAGTTGGCTTGGGAGCTAAGGACCGATGAGCTCTGGCTTAGTAGAAAAAAAACTTTCTTCGAAAAATCTCCATGAGTAAATTTGAAGTTAGTCAACTGACCATTTTTCGTGTCCTCTTTTAAGCCCAAGATGCGTATATTTTGAAGTCTGCTTCTATTTTTCAAATCAACCACTTTCAAAGGTAAATTGAAGTTATTAGCAGACATTTCAGAAGGAAGTGTTTCTAGATTGTCATCACATTCATTGATTGACTCCAAACCAACCTCTACAATTGTCAATTGTTGATATCATATGTAAAACCTTTTCAAGTATAGATTTGATTTCCCGTTAGCTTTCTTTTACCATTGCAGTTATTTCCCGTGTATGTTTGTTCAGCATGTCGGAAATGGAGTCTGCTATCAAGGTAGCTGTCTCTTCCTCCTTTTTGCCATCTTTGCCATTTTTTGCTCATTTACCACTTCATGTAGCAGCCATTTTGAAATACAACAATATTAATTAAGGAAGGGGCAAAATATAAAACACTTTGGTCAAAAATTAAAGGTGCATGAATGGGAAAAGTTTTTAAATGAACAGGAGCACCTAACTACTGCTGTTATGCAATGTAGTAGCTAGCTGGAAGTCCCTGAAGGACATTCTGTTAATTGTCCTGATCATTACATCAATGTGACCTGTTTGCAGTTAAACCTGTATTTCCCTTCTTTTTTCCCTTATTGCCCCCAATCCAATCAAATGAACTGCAATGTTGAGCCATACTGATTTTAATGTCTTGGCTTCTTCCCGCCTGGACCAATTCTGAATAAAGCAATCACAGCCAAGTTAGCATCAGTTCCTAAAGACATTGGGGTTAATTAAATGAGTATTTTTCACACTCTGTGACTTGTTAAAAACAAGGACATCAAACAAGATGGGATTGTGCATAGACACAATGGTGTTTCAGTGAGGATCTATGGAAAGTAGCAAGATCTTTCTGTTTAATTCACACTATATGCAACACCTGCAAGTCCCTAAACCCCTTCCGTACCAAGTCAGAGAGTCAAGAGCTGACGCAAATAAGCCTCTGATAAATGTATGGGACCAATGACTGATGAAAGAGCTGGGGGGTCACACCTTTTGCCCTGTTCACTGCTCAAGATTGTCTGGCACACAGTTCTAAATCTTACATTGACTAACTTGTAAGTGTTGTATTGTATGCAAAAAAACAAAACAATATTTTGATGGATGATCAAAGAAAGAGAAAAAATTCCTGTCACACCAACAAATAATTGATATGTGGTTGTTGACAAATCAGAATAATCAATCCCCTTTTATTAATTTATAGTACATTGACATAGTGGAGAAAGCTTGCATACCATGGAACCACATAGGTTCAGTCATCTATTCCTCACCAGCATGCCATACTTATCATTTGCCAAGTTCAAATTACCTACACAGTCGTAAAACATTATTTGATGCATTGTCGTTGAACCAGAAAGTTTGCAGATGCTGTGATGGTAGATTACACAAAAATGCTGGAGAAACTCAGCAAATCACACAGTGTTCTTTATGTAGCAAAGATAATGAATCACAACCAAGGTTTTGGACCTGATCTCTTCAAGGTATGAAAAAAGAGCAGGCAGGTTTCTGAATAAAATGGTGGGGGTGGGGGGGAGGGGCGAAACATAAGCCCACAGGGAAGAGGTAGATATGAGAAAAAAGTTGAGGTGATAGGGGAAGGGGATAGGTCTGAATGGATAAGAAAGGGGCTGGACAGCTGGAGGAAAGGAGGCAGAGGGATAGGGAGAGAAGGAGATAGGGGTGTGTCCTAACGAAAACTGGAGAAGTTGATGGCAATACTTGACAGATGGAGAATGCCCAGATGGAATATTAGGTGATGCCCCTCCATTTTGAAGATTACCTCAATTTGGCAATTCATGAGGCCATGGACAGACGTGTTGGTATGGGAATGAGGCACAGAATTGAAATGCCCACTGGGAGGCCCCTGCCATTGCAAAGGTGATCAGTGAAACGATCTCCCAGTCAGCATGCAGTCTCGCCAATGTAGAGAAGGTCATAACTAGAGCAGAGGATGTGTTAGATGACCCTCGTAGATTCACACGTGAAGTGTTTCATTTCGAAGGACTGTTTGGGGCCATGAATGGTGGTGAGGGAGAAGGTGTGGGCACTGATGCACAATCAATTACTTGAAAGACTATTATAAAGAAACCAATAGGCTTTTATTCACTTAAGAACACAAGCACATCCATACATTTGGTTGTCCTGCACTGAGCTGCAAGGGACTGTGGAACAGTCACCTTTATACAGGAACCTGTGGAGAGGAGCCACAGGTACAACGACCAATAGGTGTGTCTGACCAGACAATTAAACATAACAATGGTTTACCACAGGCACAAGTGTAGCACTTCCTGCAGTCACAGGGTTAGGTACCAAGGGGGCAATTAGGGAAAAGAGATGATGGGCGAGGGAGGAGTCCCTGCAGAAGATGGAAAGGGGAGGAATGGGGAATATGTGTTTAGTAGTTCATTGTTAATTGGCCTAAATTTTTGGCAAATTTTCAGACAATTTTATCTTGAGATTCAGGTGGTGTTTCTGTGTGTGTGTGTGTGTGAGGCACAAAAATTGACATTATTACTGATACTACGATTTTAATATGTACTATTTCTCTCTCCTCTTTCCACTTCATTCTTCAACATTTTCCAATCATGCTTGTGTCCTATTTCAAAGTTTGGAACAGGAATACTCTGGCAACAACCTCTGCCCTATCAAGTGTACCAGCCACTGCCCTGGAAAGTGCAGAGTGTCAGTCGTGTGGACAAGGTAAAAAGCCACTTGTTCTTTTTGGATTATAGATTGATCGCTGCAACCATTTTTATACATAATTTTTTTTTAAAGTATTTATTATACATAAATTATAACAACTGTAAAACTTTGATCAATGCGATTTCAGAGTTTGTTCTGCTTGTGTAAGTGCTCTATCACCTCCATATCCTGAGTATTTTTGGAGGTTAGTGGCAGTATGCTTAATTTAAATCTCTCTGCAGAGACTTGGACACAATGATTTGGAATCCAGCCATGCTCAACAGTGGTCACAGCGCATTTAAGGGTAGGGGGCAAAGATTGAAATCATGAATATTTTTTTGTTAGTCAGTAGGAGAGAAGTATGGAAGAAACCAACTAAACTTGACTGCTTCACAGGGAGGGGACCCATAAACTTTGAGCAGAATCTTATGGAGGGCATAGCCATTAAAAGGCTGAGAATTAGCTGGGTTAGACTGATGCACCTGTGTTCTTCTGGGAGAATATTGTGAATTGAGGTCATGAGTCATAGAGTTTGGCCAATCTACCCATGCTGACCAAACTACTTCACTCACACTAGTCCCACCTGCCCCCATTTGGCCAATATCTCTCTAAACTGGTCCCTGTATTTGTCTAAATTGCCCTTAAACTTTGCAATAGCATCTGGCTCAACTACCTCCTCTGGTAGCTTGTTCCATATACCCACATCCTTTGTTTATTTTCTAACAGGATCAGTGGCACTTCAAAAGAGGTACCATATTGGTCTTTGTATGAACTGATTATACTGTCATCCTTCCTCTATTACTTAATAGTAAAGTTCATGCTTGGGTCTCAAGAGCTGTGGGGAAAGGTGAAAGCGCACAGAAAGAGGCACTACCGGGTCAGTACCAACCATGTGTAACTCATTTGCACTAAACCTCCACCATGATGCCACTCCAAACTAGTTTCATGTGCCTCACATCCCTTTAATCCCTTCCAGATTCTAGCATTTGCCTGCGCACATGGGCCAATAACCTAATAATTAGGGCCTATTTAGGATATGGGAGGAAACTAAACCACCCAGAGGGAGAATATGCAATGCTTCACATAGACAGCACCAGAGGTGAGGCTTGAACCTGTGTCCCCGGCATTGTAAGGCAATGGCTCTATCAGCTAAGCTGTGGGATTTTGAAAGGTAAAAACCTAAATGTTTGTCTGGACTGTCTTGCTCTGACTGACTCACCATTGGAATACCGAGAGAGTGGTGAAATATTTAACTCCATTAAAGGATGGAATTCTAATATTCCCAGCATTTTGTTTGAAAATAACCCTTTTCTATTCATATCCTCACAGCCAGAATTGAAAATAACCCTCGAGAATCCAAATGTCATAATTTGGAACTTTGTGAACACATCGGGATCATTCTGATCCTGGGTCACACACTAGTTATTGTTACAAACAGCAGTGTCCAATTAAATGTATTATTGATATACTGTATAAAAGGTGAAGGATCCAGGATAAATAAAGGCTTGCAGATTCCCTGTTTATTCGGACACATAGTGAGAAAAACCATGTCCCATTGTCACACAATTCATTGCTGTCAATAATTCAGTCCTCTAGTGTATTCATTCACAGATTGTGGGCAGTTGCAAGGCACGTAATCACTTTTGGGAAGACCAATAAGGGCAGCAGCTTGCCTTTCATGAAGCAAATCTAATTTTTATGACAATTTAATAAGCTTGCAGTCACCATTATTAATGCTAGCTTTTTAATCACAGATTTTCTTAGTTCATTGAATTAAAAAAATCCCCACAGGTGCCATGCTGGGATTTGAACTCAAATCTTCAGAATTTTAATCCAATGACATAACCAAAATTGTACCGCACCCACCTGAATTAAATGCTTCTGTTTTATTTAAAGTCATCCCTTTGGCAAAATCAGTGATTGGGTGAAATTGAAGTACAGTAAAAATCGCCAGTATCTGGCACCAATGGGGACTGGTAGATGCCAGATTAATGAATTTGTGTGTTGAGTAGATTGGCAAACTGACTGCTAGGGGGGGTCAATTTTAAACTTTTGTATTTTTTACCATAGGCACTTCTCAGTTATATGATGGGGTTACGTTCCGGTGAACCCATCGAAAGTCAAAATAGAATACCACGCCCACCATTTTTTATAATTAAAAATTGAATACCTTTATTTCACACTGAAAAACACCATTAATGTACACACTTGAAGGCACACTGGGCATGAAGAATGTTTGAAGCTTTGAGACTGCGAGTGTGGTTGAGCCAGCATCGCGAGAGAGAATGCTGTATGATACTTTCAGGTGATGCTGCCTTTGCTCAGCATCGCAAGAGAGTAGCGTACCACCTATCGCAAGTGTAGGAACAGATTGGAATTTAAATTGAAACCACTGATTCAAATCATGATAACTTTGAAAAATTGTAAATCAGACCATCGTAAGTAGGAGAGCACCTATATTTATTTTCCATGATTTTGTTTTTGCCGGTTGCTTGAGGCTATTGTTTGCTTGAATTCCAGATAACGGGGATTTTACTGTATTCCTATGCAAGTAAGCAGGGGAAAAGAGGAAATGGAATGTTCTGATAGTACATTGGAATTAATTAAAAATGACTTTCATTAAAAACAAAGTTCTCCTTGCTGCTTAAGCAACCTCTCCATGTCTGCACCTGCTCCAGGTTTTAAAGCACTGACCAGAGTGATTAAGGCGTTTTGGATGCACTGCAAATAAAACACAGGGAACAAGGAAGTCATCTTGTTGATATTCCAACAATATGATCTCCATTGATGAAAGAAACACCAGAGTAACAAAATAGATGCTTCTCCCAGGCTGATAAACAATTGAACAAGGCCCAGTATGCTGTGTGAGCTTGTTGCATGACTGATGCTGTTTGCAGCCAGCGTTGACATTTTTATAATTCTATAATCCCTGCTGTGATTTCCACCATCTGTGCATCTCCAGCAGAAGGAATGTGACCTTCCAGTGCTCAGGGAAAACAGCAGAGTCAAGGGAAAAGGAAGGCAAGAATTTTGCTGGGCTCATAAAAAATGTTGCCAAGTCAAAACTTGACAGTTGAATCGAAATCCAGACCATCAGTTCTGAGAGAGAGTGAACTCCTTTCCTGAGAAACAAAATCAATTACATCATTTGTTTTTCAAAGGACAAACCTTTTCTTGCTAACATATCCAATGAAAGTTCAGATATATTAATTATGTTTTTCCACAAAATGTTTTTCTTTAATATTGAAATCTTTCAGAAGAGAATGAGATGATTCTTATGGAAAGGTAAACAGTGAAGTTAGTAGGCCACACAGCCCAATGAGGAAAGAACATTTTTTGTTTGAAATATGTCGTTTCTTTTCTATAAATGTATATACAGTATTCATATACGTTGGCATCATTGACTAGGCCAGCACGTCCATCTTGGGCCTTTGGGCATCAAGAAATGTTTGGGGACTTAAGGAGGCCAGTGAGCCCATTAAATATGTGCTGATCCTTCAGAGAGCAAGACTGTTAGTCCCCTTTCCCTGCTCATTCCTGTAGCCTTGTCAATTGTTCTCTTTCAAGTGCTTGTCCAATTCCCTTTTCAAAGCAGTAATTGGAAAGGATCAACGAGGTCAGGGGTAAAATTAATTTCTTCACATGAGCAACATTTGGAGTGGTTTGGAGTCAGTGGTTGGAAACCTTTGATTTATTCAGTGAGCACCAAGATGATGTTCATTCTCCTTTTTGATGCCATGTGCTGAACCAGAAGGCTGGGCTCCTTCATCTAAGAACATCCAAAGAACATCATGGTTGTGAAGTTTGAGTACGTCTCAGTAGTTTAAAGCCGGTATCTCTTGATGAAGATCTGGGAACTAGACCAGAGGAAGACATTCCTTCAGGAAATCTTCATCTACTACTCCCTTCAACCATCGATAAGCTCAATATAATCCTGATGTACCTTTCTGGGCCTCCCATGTAAACTGCAACAATGATCATTAAGAAGTTGACAGTTGATGGTTGTTTGAGAGCAAACATAAATTTGATTGATAATAGTTTGTGTTGTACTATTAATTTACACAATCAAACCGCATGGATTACTTATATCCTTTTGTAATCAAGACTTAAGAAGTGAGATGGAGGAGGATAAAAGACATGCGAGGACTCCATGTATAGTCAGAAATCATAGGTTTGTATGTGATAGAAATTTTTTCAGGTGTATTTACTTTAATTTAAGAAGTATTGTTAGAAAGGCAGATGAGTTTAGGACATGGATTGACATGTTGGATTATGATATTATTGCTATTAGTGAGACTTGTTTGCAGGATGGGCAAGACTGGCATCTTAATGTTCCAGGGTACCGTTGCTTCAGACGTGATATAGGAGGAGGAATGAAGGGGGAGGAGTGGCATTGCTAGTCAGGGAAAATATATCAGTCGTGCGGTCAGGACAGCCAGGAAGACTTGACTAGAGAGGCCATATGGGTGCAGCTGAAAAATGGGAAAGGTGTGACCACACTGATAGGGTTGTATTATAGACTGCCCAATTGACAGAGAAAATTGAAGGAGGAAATCTGTAGCGAGATAGCAGACCGATGTAAGAAACAGAACATTGTGATAGTAGGAGATTTTAACTTCCCAAATATTGATTGGAACTCCCATACTGAAAAAGGGCTGGATGGCTTGGGGTTTGTAAAATGTGTCTAGGAAATTTTTCTAAACCAATACATAGTACATAGAGGTACCAACGAGAGAGAATACAATGCTTTATCTCCTATTAGGGAACAAGACAGGTCAGAAGATTAATGTATGTGTAGGTGAATATTTTGGATCCATTGATCATAATGTCATTAGCTTCAAGTTATGTATAGAGAAGGATAAGTCTGGTCCTCATGTTGGGGTTTTAAATTGGAGGAAAGCAAATTTTGTGGAAATAGAAAAGATCTAGGAAGAGTGGATTTGAATAAGTTGTGTTATGGCAAGGGTGTGTTAGGTAAGTTGAAGGCCTTCAAGGGTGAAATCTTGAGAGTGCAAAGTTTTCATGTTCCTGTTAGGATTAAAGGGAAAGTTACCAGGCATAGGTATCCTTGGTTTTCTATGGATATTAGACATCTTGTTAAGAAAAAGAGGGAGGTGTATAGCAAGTATAGGCAACAAGGAGCTAATGAGGTACTTGAAGAGTTCAAGAAAATCAAGAAAGAAATCAGGAAGGCAAAAAGAAGACACGAGGCTACTCTGGGAGATTATATGAAGGAAAATCTTAAGGGTTTCTATAAGTATATGAGTAAAAGGGTAGTAAGGGACAAAATTTGTCCCCTAGAGGATCAGAGTGGTCAATTATGTGAGGGGGAAGATCTTAAACAGGTTTTTTTTCCATCAGTATTTACTCAGGAAATCAGCATTATGCATATGGAAGGAGGGGAAAAAAAACGGAAGAGTCATGGAACAGATGGAGATTAAGGAAGAAGAGGTGCTTGCTGCCTTACAGCGAATAAAGATAGATAAATCACCTGGACCAGATATTCCCTCCGACATTGAGGGAGACTAGTGTAGAAATTTGTTGATATATTCTAAATGTCCTTGGCCACAGGTGAGATGCCAGAGGATTGGAGGGTAGCTCATGCTGTCTGTTTGTTTAAAAAAGGCTCCAAAAATAAACCAGGTAATTATAGGCTGGGTGAGCCTGATATCAGTAATGGGTAACTTATTGGAAGAAGTTCTGGGAAACAGGATAGTCCTGGGCTGATTAAGGATATTCAGCACAGCTTTGTGTGTGGTAGGTCATGTTTAATGAATCTTGTAGAGTTTTTTGAAGAGGTTATCAAGAAGGGTGTTCAAGGAAAGGCAGTGGATATTGTCTACAAGGACTTTATTAAAGCTTTTGACATTATCTCACATGGGAAGTTAGTTCAGAAGGTTATGACACGAGGTATTTAAGGAGAAGTAAACTGGATTTGAAATTGGCAATGTGGGAGAAAACAGAGGGTGGTAGTGATGGTTGCTTCTCAGACTGGAGGCCTATGACTAGTGGTGTGCCTCAAGGATTCATGTTGGGACCATTGTTGTTTGTTGTCTGTATCAGTCATCTGGATGATAATGTGGAGAATTGGATCAGCAATTTTGCTGATGACACAAAGATAGGGGGCATTATGAACAGCGAGGAAAATTTTCAAAGCTTGCAGAAGGATCTGGACTAACTGGGAGAATGGGCCAGTAAATGGCAGATGGAGTTTGATGCATTTTGGAAGAGGAAAGCAAGGTAGGAGATATATAGTGAATGATAGGGCACTGAGGAGGGCGGAGGAGCAGAAATCTGGGAATACAATTACATTATTTCCTGAAGGTGGCATCACATGTGGACAGGGTTGTAAAGAAAGATTTTAGTATCTTAGCCTTCATAAATCAAAGTATTGAGTATAGGAGTTGGGATGTTATGTTGAAGTTTTTTAAGACATCGGTGAGGCCAAATTTGGAATATTGTGTGTAGTTCTGGTCGCCTAACTACAGGAAGGATATCAATAAGATTGAAAGAGTGCAGGATGTTGCCGGGTCTTCAGGAGTTGAGTTACAGGGAAAGATTAAATAGATTAGAACTTTATTCCTTGGAGTGAAGAAGAATGAGGGGAGACTTGATAGAAACTTACAAGATTATGAGAGGCATAGACAGAATGGATGCGAATAGGCTCTTTCCACTTACATTGGGGGAGATAAATACAAGAGGTCATCATTTTAAGATGAAGGGGGAAAGGTTTAGGGGAAATTCTTCACTTAGAATGTGGAATGAGCTGCCATCAGATGTGGTGAATGCAGGCTCAATAGTGTGTTTTAAGAATAAATTGGTTAAGTACATGGATGGGAGAGGCCTGGAAGGTTATGGAATGGGAACAAATCACTGGGACTAGGGGGATGATGGTTGGCATAGACTAGAGGGGCAAAATGGCCTGTTTTCTGTGCTGTAGCATTCTAATGTTCTATTTGTAAGCAAAGAGAAGCTGGAGGGACTCAGCAGATCAGGCAGTATACATGGATAGAAATGATTAAGCAACATTTTAAGTTGGGACCCTTTATTCAAAACTCTAATCAGTCTCAATAAAGGGTTCTGAAAGAAACATTGAATTTTTATTTCCACAGATGCTGCCTGATCTGCGGAGTCCTCCAGCTTCCCTTTGTTTTCTCAAAATTCCAGCCACTGCAGTTTTTGTGTTTCTTAAATACTTTCCTCTGACATTCTCATTTAAGTAAGAACTAGATCAGAAATCCATAATTTCTCAGCAGAAAGCATTCATCTAATGGGATCTCAACCACATCTACAAGTGTCCAGAACATGGAAACTCGTATATGTCAGATTATAAAATGTAAATCTTGCTGGCTGGATCTATTAGTCTTGATCTACAGAACAGTTCTTCAACTGTTAATAATTCAGAAGGTCATAGACTTCCACAGAAATTCTGAATATGAACCTCTGGATTCACCAAGTGGTTGACATGTCTGTGCTTCACGTGGAGTATAATTGTTGGATTGCCCTACTTTATAATAGGTCAGACCAGGCATAGGATTGAAAGTCTCCATTCAGGAGGCAAGACATCAGTATTTTTAAAGTTCAGTTGTGTTTTTGTTGCTTCTAAATATTTTTACATTTTTGGTACATTGTAATAGTCAGGGGGCACTTAAACTGTTAAAATACCTTACTGGTTTGACAGAGGTTGTCAGTTTTGACTTCTGTGAAAGCTTGTCAGGGTTCTGCGAGCATGCATTCTGCTCTAAACTGCCTGAAGTCTAACAGGCTGACTCAAAGGTGCGGAGGCCCCGTGAGATCACAAGCTGATTGCACGTGTGCTAGGACTGTAGGCAGTGGGCTGGAGGATCCAACCCATTGTTTCTTTCTTCTTTGGCTTGGCTTCGCAGACGAAGATTTATGGAGGGGGTAAAAGTCCACGTCGGCTGCAGGCTCGATTGTGGCTGACAAGTCCGATGCGGGACAGGCAACCCATTGTATTTACTCCTCTATTATAGCTATACAGACACTATAAAGTCAACAGGAGCATAGAGAGGTAAGAGCGACAAGGTGATTACTGTTATAGTCAAATATAAACTGTAACACATGACATCATGCATCGTATGCTGCAGCTGAATATACTCAAGTCCAAAGTATTACATTGTCTAAAAGGAAGACGAAACATTTCCGTTGGATGTAATTGTTATGGAGATCCCATTTCACCACACCATCACAATTATGCTGATTTGACAAAGCTGAATCTTGAACAAGTATTTTGGCTGTGCAGTTTGCTGAAATGGGTGATTCGTAAAGAATTATGTCTTAGCAGAAATTCCCCAATTCAAGTTACATTATTTAGAAATTAGTGTATAATTTCTTTCTTTAAAATAAAGATTTTTTTAGCTGAAATGCATAAAATCATGTTCCAGATTTATTTTATCTCGCATATTTAAAGGACTTTACCACTAGGAAGCACTGGCCTTGATTTTAAAGACAACAATCCCATGGTAATAAGATGCGCCTATTCAAGTTGATTCTTGCTTAAGATAGCCATTAGATCAGCACAATTTACAATGACCATTCACACAGATTCTTGTGCTCTTTCATAAGGACAGAGGATTTCAACGAAGCAGCAGCGTTAACAGCTCAAAGGGTCACTCCACAAGAGGTAGGTTTTCAATTTCCACATGGCAACCATTCAGAATTCGAATTGCAACCATCTGGTGTTTCTGAGTCTTTTCTCCAGGTGTCCACACGACTGTTCAGGCAGGCCATGAGAGCTAAAGAAAGAAAAATAAGGAGAGGCCTGTATTGATATACCACCTTGTATGCCCCATTTAGAACACCCCAAAAGTATGGCAGACAAAAGTTGAAGTATATCATGTATGTTATATTTTTAATGTGTTATTATGTGATAATAAAAGGAATCTTGAAGTATTTTGGACCCTAGGTCAATGATTGAGCATAGGAAATGCAGCAGACTACAGGTAGTCCCCGACTTATGACCTATGTGACTTACGACCATCCTCACATAAGACTGAATTTTAAAAAAGTATATTAAAAGACATAAAACGTACACAGTTTATTTTGTATCTCACAAGCAATAACAGGGATACAGGTCATATAAGAGCCAAAATGTGCATACTTACCTTGTTAGTTTGCACCCTGGGGCTGGGTGCAGCCTTCTTCATTCCTGTACGAATGTGCATGCACTGTGGTTTTGTGTATTGGAATTTGGTTGGCGCATGCGCGAGAGTTAAGGAGGTGAATTCAATATTGTCAGTGCGCCTAACTCTCGCGCATGTGCCAACCAAACTCCAATATGCGAACCTGCCATGCATGTGTATTGAAGTTTGGTTGGCACATGCGCGAGAGTTATCCACACTGACAATATTGAATTCGTACATGCGTGAGATTTAAGGATGCAATTCTGTAATTGTTATATGGTCATATGATTTCAATATCGTCACACCTGCGCCAATCAAACTCCAACACGTGAACCCACCGAAGGCTTGTGTATGTGCACAGGATTCAAGATGGCCGTGCCCAGCCCCGGGACCCCAGAACGCCAACTAACAAGAATGTGGAAAGATTCACCAAGGTTGATTGAAAAATTCAGGAAGCTTCGTTATTGTCAAATGTACAATGAAAAAAAAAATTAATCAAAAAGTTTGATTTAAGTCTTCGGTACTCCACACACGTGGGCACAATTCTGACTTGCATTCATTCCAAGGTACGACCAATTCTTTGGTCCCCATTATGGTTGAAAGTCAGTGTTTTTGCACACAGTATTGCTCACGCCAACAGCAATTTAACAATGATTATTTTACTAACATTGTAACAAGGTAACAAACAAAACAAATAACAATTGTAACAATGACTGTTTTACTAACATTGATTTGAGCAGACCGAGTTGGTATAACCTGATGCCTTGAAATCAATGCCACTAGGATGTGTCGCCCAATTCTGGTGATTTGTCTCTATTGGTGAAAGAAAAATGAAAGAGAAGTATTGTCAGCTGCAGGATTACATTTTCCATGATGCATAATAATGTGAAAAATTACCAGTAGAGGGAGTGCTCAGTCAATTAAAGGAAGATGGGATAGAATTTCCAATGTGTTCCCCATGATTGGTTGGAGACTTGATGCAAAGCTCACCAGAAATGAAGTAAGTTGTGTTTCTCTTTGAGTACAAGTTCAGGTATGGTCTTGAACAGGTGCAAGAGCAATGCAAGAACAACATTGTTCATGTAGCTGAAAGTTAATGGAATGGTTCGTATGTGGAGTGAGAAAAATGAAATTTGAGAGAGGCTCATCATGACTTATAGATTCTAGAGAAGGAAAGAGTTATGAAAAAAAAAACAGCAGGGAAAGGCTATTACTGTGGTTTATTCAAGATTCTTTAGGCTGCACACAATGACTTTACATAGTTATGATGCATATGTGTACATACAATATAATTTAGTATACTGTGACCAGGGTGATGGGGTCCTTTATGATGTTGGCCACCTTCTTGAAAGGCAGAGCCTCACGTCGATGCCCGCAATGCATGAGAGTTGGAGCTTGTGATGGACCTGGCTAGGTTTGCTACTGTCTGCAGTTCTGCATTCCTGGATACTTGAATTACCAAACCAGGCCATGATCCAGACAGTCAGTGTACTTTCTTCAGTATACCTGTTGAAGTTTGATGGAATTTTTAAGACATTTGTGCAGAATACAGAAAATAAGTACTTTTGCAAAGACTAAACTATCGACTTCGAATCTCTCTCAACAGATTCTTTGACATCTGAGTCTTTCTAGCATTTTCTATTTATGTTCCTGGTTAGAATATGTTGTTCTTGCTGTATATTTTTAGGATGTTGAAAGAGTGCAAGCATCTTAAAAAAGTGTATAATATTACAAAAGGAAGAGTGTTAAAGGAAAGCAGAAAGATTAGACTATATTAATCTTTTTGGAATTGTCTCTCTGAATATGCAAACAAGTTGACATCCCATCAATAGAGATAAAATTGGCACTTAACAGGGTTTCAACAGTGTCATTACACCCAGCTCCCTGATATTGCAAGGCCTGAGATAAAATTGGCACTTAACATGGTTTCAAAGGTGTCATTACATCCAGCTCCCTGATATTGCAAGGCCCGAGATTAAATTGGCACTTAACATGGTTTCAATGGTGTCATTACACCCAGCTCCCTGATATTGCAAGGCCCGAAACTCTGGCAATTTTTCATTTCACACTAAATGCAAATTATAATGCACTTTCAAAAAAAAAATCAGAAAGATATATTTGTTTTTAAATTATGAAATTATTGTGATTCTTTTGACTACTAGATGCAAGAAATGGCATTGGTTCTGGACATTAAATCATTTTGATGTGATAAAACAGTAATAGACATCCCAGGGTTCAGAATCCATGGTTACAAAAGGCAATGCAAGATAACCTGACTTGCTAAATGATAGAATTAGCTCATTATTGTAAAAAAAATGAGTTTTGAAAACACAATTCCACCTCAGGGGCCAATATCATATTATTTTATGGCAAGCAAAGGATTTTGGAAAATTAGCACTCATGGTACTGAGAAGAAGCACACAGATCAGGCATTATGGAAGGATTGTTTGATAGTGATTTGTAAGCTATTCTGAGAACACACATTTGGCTGAGTGATTCTGAAACTCCCATTGTTGTGGCAGAAATACATAATTTTTCTTCAACACAAGTTCTAACATCTAACAGTCTCTATACCTGTAGGGCACCCCACTGTGCAATAGATTTCCTTCTCATCTTAAACCTATGCCCTCTGATTATAGATTCCTCTACCTTGGGGAAAACACCGACTACTTACCTCATCTGTGCCCCTCATTATCTTTGAAACTTCTACAAGGTCTCCTCTCAGCCTCTGACACTCCCAGCCTGTTCTTGTACCTCAATCCAGCCTGACCCAATATTACTTTAACCTTTATTGCTTTCAATTCAGATCTCCAACATTTTGCATTTGGACACAAGTTAAAAATTAAACTGCGGCACAGTTAAAAGACTTGAGTGACAAAATAATTGTCATATAAAGTTAATTTATATTTTTGCAGTGTCTGTACATATTGATCATTCAGAAGAACCCAGCCTGGAGAGAGCAGCTGTAACCATCCAGAAGCAGTAGAGGAGGTACCAGCAATACAAGAAGATCAACAGCAACCCACAAGGGGTGTGATATGCCAGGAGGTCTTTACTGTCGTACCAAAGTCCTTGCTGTTTAACAGTAGTGATCGTTTATTAGATACCAGGTCCAGCACATAAAAGTAGATGATTGTTCATTTTCCTGCCTATGATTTGTTGAACTGTATATTTCTATGGTATTTAATAAAGATTAGAAGACATGAGGAGTTTGTCCATTCTCCCCATGACTGCATGGGTTTCCTCCGGATGCTCCGGTTTCCTAACAAATTCCAAAGTCGGTTAATTGGTCACATGGGTGTATTTGGGTGGCACGGGCTCATGGGCAGGAAGGCCCAGTTACCTGTATCTCTAAATTAATTTTTTTTTAAATTATGAACCAAATGTTGATTGTGGACTGGAGGCCCAGTGGAAGGTACACTTAGAATCATGGTCATGCCTTCATTTAATTCCAAACAGAAGGATTCAAACTTCTTCTATCAATGCCCTTAAGTGTATTTTCTAAAATAAATTCAGTGAGTCTAAACTCATTCTCGCTGTGTCAGATTGGCTCTCTGAGGAACACTTGTATCTCTGTGCTGCAGTAACAGAGTGGCTGGAACCTCTTCACACATTCTGAAGAGTAAAATGACGTAGTGTTGTGAAAAATCCATTTTGTCTGGAATGGAGCAATTTTCCACACTTTTCTGGGTGTCTTGGTGCCCATCTTAGCCAAACATTGCAGGATAAGTAATCTAGCTCATGCCGTATCTCTCTGAGACACCATGGTGATTGAAATGGAAAGGAACAGAGGAGATTGATCAGAAATTGTCAGGACTGGAAAATTGAGGAGGAGCTTGTGCAAGCTTTAGTCATTTTCATCTGAACAGTGTAAATGTCGAGAGGGCATGATGAAAAAGATTTAACATTTATGAAGGATCTGCATGAAGAAAATGGGAAGTTTCAAGTTTTATTAGTTGAGGGATCAAAAAACTAGATTTACTTCCTATTGACTCTGTGTGGCCTGCTGAGTTTCTCCAGTAATTTTGTGAAATTACACTGAACATCAGCATATGCAGATTTACTTGTTAGTACTTGGGAACACATTAAGAGGAGAGCAAAGAAAATGTGGTACAGGTCTGGTACTCGTTGGCTGAATGAGCCCAAAATCTCATTACTCGATGACCTTTGACTCACAAGACTCTAGGTGCAGTACTGAGGGATGAAGTTAAGTTGGCTTGTTCATCTATGACTGATACAAACCCAATGGACTCAATGGCCTTCTTCTGAGACATAACATTTCCTTGATTTTCTGATCCTGCCACTTGATTCTATTTTATTTTTTTGATGAGATTTTCATTCTCTCTAGCACCTTCTTTCCAGTGGAAATTTCCCCCAATGAGGGTTCAGTTGTGTATCAATATCCACCATGGAGAAGGACAAGGGCAAACACAAGATCAGTGTAGGGTTGCTCTAATAATCTCAGGGACGTTGATCTCAAGAACAAAGAGATGTCAGATTTATTTATACCACAAACAGCAGAGGTCCCAGGACTGATCCCTATGGAACACCAGTAGTGATAGACCTCCACTAGCAGTGAGGGTAGAATGAGGGAACATAGACTCAAGATTTGGGGGAGTAAACAAAACACAGAAGGAACTTCTTTCCCCAGAGAGATGTGAAAATGTGGAATTTGACTAAGGAAGCAGTGGGGGTGCCTCATTAAATATATATGACATAATTAGATTTTTACACAGTAGGAGGTTTGGAAAAAAGGAGTTGAGTCCAAGGCCATGATATTGTTGAATGGTGGAGCAGTCTCGATGGCCTCCTGCCCGTGTTTCTTATGTTCTTGTGACTGGATAACTTTTGATTCTAAAATTCCCTTTCTCCACCTCCCATGTCTAATAACTTAATGGCTAAATGTATCAGGGTGTCCAAAGAAAGTTAATTAAAAAACAATGTTTTAATGCTGTTTTTCGCTCAGACATTGCAGAGCCCTGGAGCAGTGGCTTTTAAATCCAGGAGAATGCAGGGTAGTCTAGGACAGTTGTCAACCCATCAAAAGGCAAAGGGTCATCCTGCTCTGAACTGGTTGAACTGCCTTGCAATGCCCTGACTACATGACTGCCACATTCCAGAGCACCTATTTAAAAAACGAATGCCAGGGGAAGGGTGATAGTGACCAACTGAAGCACAATGACAAATGCAATTGGAGCCGTCTCTCACTCAGTAGCCTGAAGAGACTCATGAATGTTTTGCAGGGTGTCTCTGTTATCTGCTGAAATATTCCACACATAATACTCAATATTCAAAACAACAATGGTTGTAGAAATCACCTTGCAAGACACCTGAAGCCCCAAGCCACCTCGCAAAGCAATTAGCAAAGAATAACTCAAGCAGCTTTTGTTTCTTGTGTTGAGTAATAGGTGGTGAAAAGCTGAGGGTTAATAACTATTTGAACCTGAATATCAGCCAGTCGGAGGAGGATCAGGCGGAGAGAGTTCCCAGTCACATGAAGCTGGTGCACAGCAACAGAATGATAGTAAGTACGGCCCTAAACCCAGATGGTTTGTATTCCAATTACATAGCTGTTGAAGAAACACAAGCAGTTCTAAGGAGTATGAAGAGACAGTGGAAAAGGCCACATATGCTGCAGTATCATTCAGTTTAGGCTTGTGATCATTAGGAAGTAGAGACTCTCATTATTCTCCTACTCTACTTAGGATAGAAATATCAACGACAGCACTAGTAAGGACCACAAGCCTGTTACCGTGCTGTATGACTTAAAAAATCTCTGAATCCGTGTTAACAGACATGTTCCAGTGCCCTGAAGCTGACCTGTTTGCTTGATTAATTGCCCAATCCTAGACTCCAGAGGCCTCCAGGTGAGCTTGGGGCTTAATTCAAATATCTACCAACATCATTGTTTTTGATTAACCCTTCACCCCCCCCTGGATCTTATGTCAATTTGAGGAATGCAATTCACTTTTCAGTGTTGTGATCTTCATAGACTATCCCATGCTTCAGTGCCTAAATTTTGTATGCTTCCTAGAGCACAAGAGTTTGCTTTCTTTCAAGGTAGAGGGGAATAGTAGGAGCTTTTTATTTCATTCAGAGGCTGGTGGAAGTTTGGCAAGCACTGCCTGAGACAATGGTGAGACAGGGACTCTCAATGTTTAAAGAGAATCTGGACAAGCACTTGAATTGCTCGGGCACAGCAGATAATGGCTTGGTAAATAGGTTTGGTAGAGGTTGGTACTCGATGGTCAGCATGGATGGGTGGGCTATGTTTCTATAACAAAATATGCTGGCAATCTAAACTGTCAACCAATAGATCAGGAGAATGGGGTTGAGAGGAAAAATACATCAGCCCTGATTTGAATGGTGGAGCACACTCGATGGGCTGAATGACATAATTCTGCTCCTGTGGCTTATGCCTTTTGGATGTGGGTGGAAATTAGAGCACCTGGTGAACCCCATGTGTTCACTTGGAGATTGTGAAAACAGACAGCACAGGAAGTCAGAATTGAACCCAGTTCACTGGAGCAGTGAGCAGCTTTAAAATGGAAAGAAGCATCTTCTCCCCTTCTGGTGGTTGCAGTGAGTACTGAGAACAAGGGTTCAAGTCTGAGGCACAATGTTTGAGGCATAAGGTTTTAGACACTATCTTTTGCTCAAGTTACTGTTTACGGTGCGAGCCCTGCTCTTGAGGAATCATCTGTGCCAAGGCTCAATGATAGGTAGGGATGGGCAATAAGTGCTGGTCATGCATTAAAAACTCGAAAGACTTTAAACCTTTTGTTAAGAATGATGATCCAATTCATTCATTGGTTTCTTTCAGTCTCCATATGTCAGCTTGGTTTCACATTCTTAGCCTAAGGTGTGTAAGTTGAAAAGATAATAGAATTTTATATTAAGGGAACAGGCACAACCCTAAAGAATCTCAGCTGTTGATAATATCTGTTTTATTTAGCTTTACAATGCTAATATTATGCCAGATTCTATGTGATTCACAGCATTCCTAACATATGGCAGGCCAGTTTATAGGAGATTCTTAGTGCCTGCCTTCAAGAATCATCTGCAGAAAAACACCCATGGAGGTGATAATCAGAACTTAAGAACACTAGAAAATAGGAAGAGGCCACTTGGCCTTTCAAGCCTACCCCAAGTGTCAATGTGATGATAGCTGATCTGGCCAAGCCTCAACTCTCTTTCAGTGCCAGTTCCCCACAGCCCTCAAATCCCAGATCTATCAACCTCCTGCCTCTTGAAATATCTGGGCTCCACAATCCTCTGGGTTGGAGAATTCTTGAAGTTAGATTCTTGTGTACCTCAGTTTTAAATGACTACCTTGTACCCTTGTCACGGTGTCACCTGGTTTGAGATTCTCCCACTATTGGAAACATTTTAATATTTACCTTGTTATAAGATTTTCAAATTCAATATTCCCTTAAAATTTAAGAGATGCCAAGCAGATCACAGAAAAAAAGTCAACAATGTTTCTAACATCCTAAAGAGATTAACAGAGAGCAGGCCTTGTCTTGATGAGATATCGCTCAGGATTGTATACAATTTTCACCCGTGCCAACATCAAATGTCATACAGATAAGCTCTCTTCTATTCTTTACCAATAATTTTCCCTAAACAAACTTATAACCATATAACAATTACTGTACGGAAACAGGCCATCTCAGCCCCTCTAGTCCGCACCGATTTAAGCGAACTCCACTAGTTCCACCTACTCGCTACCTGTCCATAACCCTCCAATCCCCTCCCATCCATGCACTCATCCAACCTTCTCTTAAATGACAAAATTGACCCTGCTGCAACCACCTCTTCTGGAAGGTCATTCCTCTCAGCCACCACTCACTGACTGAAGAAATTTCCCTTCATGTTACTTATAAACTTTTGCCCCCTAACATTTAACTTATGATCCCTTGTTTCAATCTCACCTATCCTCAACTATTCACATCTACTCTATCTATCCCCCTCATAATTTTAAATACCTCTATCAAATCCCCCCTCAACCTTCTACACTCCAATGAATAAAGACCCAGTCTACTCAATCTTTCTTTGTATTCTAGATACTGCAATCGAGGCAACATTTTAGTAAATCTGCACCCGCCCCACCTTATTGATATCCTTCCTATAATTTGGAGACCAGAACTGCACACAGTATTCCAAATTGGCCTCACCAATGCCTTGAACATTCTCAACATCACCTCCCAGCTCCTATATGCTATGCTTTGATTTATACCAGACAAAGGTGATACTTCTATACAAAAGAAACATTCTGCTAATACTGGGGATCTGACATAAAAGTATAAATTGGTAGAATTATCAGGTAGCGAAATTGGAGAAAGAAACAGCCAATGTTTCAGGTTAATGAACATAATATATAGGAGCAGAAATAAACTATTCAACCTATAAAGTCTGCCCTGCCATTCAACCATGAGTTGATTCATTTTCCCACTCAGCCCCACTGCCCGGCCTTCTGCCCATAAGCTTTGATGCCCTGGCTAATCGAGAACATATCAATCTCTGCCTTAAATACACCCAACAACTTGGCCTCCACAACCACCTGTGATGACAAATTCCGATTCACCACCCTCTGATGAAAGAAATTCCTCAGCATCTTTGTTCTAAGTGGATACCTTTCAATCCTGAAGTTGTTCCCTCTTGTCCTAGCACAACTTTTGGATGCCATAAGTACACTGTGACTTGTAAGGGTTTACTTAAGGTGGAATGTGAGTGGGAGAAAAAGGTTGAGAAACACTGTTCTAGAGTCACCCTCCATGGGAAACAACCTTTCTGCAGCTGTTCATGCCTTTCAACATTCACACTTTTTCAGAGATCCTTCTTCATCCTCCTAAGTTCCAATGAATACAGGCCAAAAGTTGTCAAATGCTCCTAATATGATAACCCCTTCATTCCTGGAATCATGCTTGGGAACTTCTTCTGAACCCTCTCCAACTTTTCTTAAATGGGGAGCCCAAACCTGTTCACAATACTCCAAGTGAATTCAGAATTCTAACTCACCATCAATTGTGGAAAATCTCAGATTGTGTGCAGGACTGATACAAGATAAAGATTCTGTGGCCAGATTGCAACAAATGATCTACAAGATTAGAGGCACTTAACCTGCACTCTGTCTAGTTTTAAAGGGAGAAAAGGGAAAGACTTTTCCTTCAGAGTGCATATTCCACATCATACAGCATTACAATTATATAATTTCCTTGAGGTTTCATGTAGGGTACATAGTCATTTGTTTTCCTAGATTACCAAAGGATATGTTTTTGTTTAGCAACGTTGTGTGAATGGTAAAGACTGGGTACATCTGCACAGCACGTTGCTGTATAATGATTAGTACTGTATTTGTTACAGCTAAAAATAACAAAAGCACATGTCCAAAAGAGTCAATGCACCAAAGCAACAATTAGTAAATCGAAAGTTTGCAAATTGAGAAATTTGCACCACAATTAACAATGTGATAGTAGTCAAATCATCTGTTCTGGTGATGCTCAGTGATAAACACCAGGGAGAGTGCCCCTACTCCTCCAGTAATTGTTCCTTGTGATGCTTCTTATTCAGCCAAGAGGGTAGGCGGCTCTTTGTTTCAGTGCTTCAAACTCCCAAAAACCTCACCTTCAACAGTACCACAGTTCTCTTCTTGGAGATAGGTCTTGAACACACCACCTTCCAACTTAAGAACAAAAGTGTGACATGGTTATCTTGAAAAGAACTGTATGTTTGTGACATTTTGGATGAGGTGATCTCCATATTTTTATCTTAAAACTTGACTACAACCCAGTGTCTTTTATAAGAGTTTACTGGGTCATTTAGCTCATTCAATCTTTATAAAATAGCTTCAGGAAGTCTTGATGTAATGAAATTGGAAAGGGCCACTTCATAAATTGATAATCCAATATATCAGGAGAGAGCTGGGACAGGTAACTGACAGGATAACGATGAAAACATTTCATCGGTAGTGAAAACAACATTAAGTGTGCTTGTCGTCATAGCCAGAGGTATTGAGTATTAGAGTTGGGCATCACGTTGCCACTCTACAAGGCATTGGCGACATCACACTTGGAACATTGTTTTCAGTTGTAGTCACCACACCATAGGAAGCCTGTGGTACTAGAAAGAATTCTATTTATTTATTTTTAATTTTGACATACAGCACAGTATCAGGCCATTTCGGCCCATGAGTCTTTGCCGCCCAATTCACCCGTCATTAACCTATTAACGTATAGGTTTTGAAAGGTGGGAGGAAACTGGAGCCCCTGGAGAAAGCCCACACAGTCATGAGGAGAATGTACAAGCTTCTTACAGACAGTGCGAGATTCAAACCTAGGTCCGGTCCCAATTGCTGGCACTGTAAAGGCGTTGCACTAACTGCTACACCAACTGTGATGCAGAAGTGGTTTACCAGAACGTTCCCTGAACAGAGGGCTTCAGTTACAAAGAGACTGCTTTGTTCTCATGGAGTGCAGGGTACACAGGGCATGGATAGCAGAGATAGTCAAAGGTTTAAGATAAAATGGGAAATATGTAAAAAGAGATCTGTGAAGCAACTTGTTTTATAGAGGGAAGTAGTTATAAGGAATAACCTACCAGAGGAGGTAGTCGAGGTAGGTACAATCACAGTATTTAAAAAGCATCTGGACAGGACCATGGATGTGAAGGGAATAAAGGGATATTGGGCAAATACAGCAAAATGGTGTTAGCAGTTGGCAGGTTGGGCCAAAGGGCCTGATTCCATGCTGTATGACTGCATGGTCCAATGTCCCTAAATCAAACACAGTTTTGCTACTGGGATGGGTGTCCACCAGAGGATGGAGGTTAGAGAGGATGCTAAGTTGATCCACAAGGATGTTGCCTGGGTTAGAGGGTTTCAGTTATATGGAGAGACAAGATAAGATGGCTTTGCTTCCCCTGGAGTGGAAGAAGCTGAGTGAGGGCTACAAATTTACAAGGAATGTCAGAAACAAAAGGGCATAGGTATGTAGAGGTTTAGAAAGGATCTGAGGGAGAATATTTCCACCCCAAGAGGAGGGAAGAGAATGAGGAGCATCCAGACATGCGTAGAATTGCCGGAAGGCTTTGGATATGTGGGCGCAGCTTAGTTAAGTGCAATATGTGTCATTGATGTAGTGGGCCCAAGGGTCTCTTTCTATTCTGTATGATTCGATGACTCTAGTTCTTTGTATCTAATCATGTTCAGCCATTTTATTCATACTTGATAATGAATGTGTGAATGGGAACATTGCCACCTGCTCGTTTGACTCCAAGCCGCACACCGTCCTGATTTGGAAATATATTGTTTTTCCTCAACATAGCTGGATCCAAGTCCTCAACAAGCAGCACTCAGAGAATATTTTCACAAGGAGAGCGATGAGTCATGGAGTCTTTAGCCCAACTTGTCTATTACAGCCAAGTTAGCACTTGTCTACATTCTTCTCATTTCTTTTGACTTATTATTGTCCCACTTCTTTCACTTCCTCTGGCAACTCATTCTTCTGAATGCAAAGTTGTTCCTCAGGCCCTTCTTAAATCTCTCCCCTCTCAACTTAAACCCATGCTTTTGAGTAGAATGGTCTACTCAGGACAAAAGGGCTATGCGCATTCACTTTATCCATACATCTCGCAGTTCATCACCCCTTTCTCATGAGCTCCAGAGATGGGCAATGAATGCCGACCTCGTCAATGACATTTGCATAAATGAATAAATTAACTACATGCTACGCATGTTGTATCGCTCACTTCTGACACTCATTAATGGTGGCTGCGAGAACTCAGATCCTCAAACAGAGGTGGTGCTAGTGATACAAACCGGACCAAGACAGGTGGATGAAATTTGGCTACAGATTAATGGAAGGGGCTCAAGGGATTGGTGGTTGTCCTTCTGATCATCCATGCTGGGCTCCACCCATTGAATCAGCCAAATCAGTAAACAACCTTATATAAACAAATGTTTTATTGCACACGGCATTTGGAATTTTCTTCTCATAGAAAAAAGGTATTAACACAAGCATTTGCAAATAGAAGCAGATTCTTTATGAGTTATCTTTTTAAACAGTAAAATAGTCCGCATGCATGCTTCAGGGAACTTGCTTTGAAACAATCCACAAGATCAGAAAAAAAAACTTCATTTGTGTCCTCCGTTCAAAACAATGTGCACTTATTTTTTTTGTTTTTCTTTTTTAAATAACATCACATTTTGATTTTTTTGTGCCCTGCAGAAGAAGAAAATAGTATTATTTATACAAAAAGAGTTCTTTATGTACAAGAAATATCTTTATTACAAATTAACAAAGCCAAGAGTATTTAAGGGGCTTATTAGGGCCTACACCAGGGTATAGGACTTTGAATAGGCTCCTGCTCCCTGTTTCTGTGACCTGCCCAGTCCGGCTGCACTCATCTCTAGTAGCGAGTCTCTAGAGCCGCTGATTTTGGTGTGGGCAGACAGTCGTGGTTCAGAAGGGGCGCTGGCTCCTGCAGCGGTGGTGCTGGTAGCCGTGGTGTTGGTGGTAGTCGTAGCGGTGGGGGCTGTGGAACCTGGCACGGTGAGAGTCCTCTGAGGTAAGGTGGTCGTGGCATGCGGGTGAATGGGTGGCTTGCTGTTGGGGTCGAGGGTCACGTGCCGGCCTTGGGACTGGTATGCTCTGGCCACGTTCCGGATAGAGGCTTCCCTTGGTGGCACCACGGGGCAAGGGTCGCGAGCATCCGGTTTGCGGAAGAACGCATCTGATTTGACGTAGAGAGGAAGATTGCAATAATCGCCTGCAAAATAAATAAACATAAAGATTAAAACAAATGCAAAAATCCATGAAATAATGCCAACACCATTGCATATTCTCATGTAATTCACTCCAGATTTTGTTCGATTCCAAACTTGCTATTGAGCCTATTAGTGATATCCAATGTGATTCTTACATCAACCTCTCATCAGTAAATATCATGTCCTTCGCTGTTTAACTGCACTTTTCTCTGTACCCTGCACTTTGTAGCTCCACACATACTCTTTGGCTTAATGTAACACTAATGTAATAATAGCACTTTTGTTCTATTAACGCTCTACTTGTTCCATTGAAGTATGGGTTGATTTGTCTGATGGCACACAAAACAAAGTTTTGGTTCACACAACTATATTTGCTAGAAGTGTAGATTTCTGGCTTGGACTATGTTGTCCTTGGCTTCTGCCTGTCATTTTCCCAAACCTTTGCCTCAAAGACCCTCAGATTCCAAATCGTACAGGCAAGCTGGAATGCGACAACAGCCACAACAAACTCAGATGATCAGCTCTGGTTGAACTTTGCACAGCCCTTATCCTGCAGGCAGATTCCTTCTGAAAGCCGGTTCAAGACAGAAATCTTTGAGCCGTAGGACCACGCCTTCTGAAAGGACAATGTCCTATCCCTCTGTCTCATAATTTCTCCAGACTCTGCTGCTTCAAAACTATGATGGATGTGTTGTATAATAGTTACGTTATTGATCAGTGATCCATTGACATGGATTAGCAATGGGGAGCCATGAGTTTAATCCCAGGAAGGCTCCCAATTGAGGAAATCTCAAATCAAAACATGACCACATTCATGAAGCTTGCCAGAAAAGTCTGCTTGGTTCTCTCAGAGATCTTTCATCCTTACTCACCTCGACCCATTTATTACATCAGAGCACTGTAATATATCTGAATCGTAACTACTTTCTAAAATGGCCTGGCAAGGCATACATTTCAAGGAAGATAACAGAGGGGTAATGAATCCTATTCTTTTCCCAACAGCATCTGTCTCTCAAAAAAATAAATAACCAAAGTATCCACGATGTTGAAAGAAGGTTTCTGTTGAGAGCTTATTGAGAGGCAATGTGAACTCAAACAGCAGCTACATATCTGCAAACTGTAGACGGCTTGCATTCAAATGGGTCCATTATAAGTGATGTATTGCAGGTATTTTAAGTTACTTGATAAAATGTTGCTTTGGGAGGCTGCATTCATAGCCTGTAACCATAGTGATACAAATTAATTACATGATGTGGGAAGCATTGCCTCAGAGGAACTATATTTTGGAAACTATTTTTGCCAATTTCTGTGAACATCAAGGTGAGGGATGTTAGTGCTGGGGATTGAAACACTTCCTGTCATTTCCACCACCCAATATTAGGAGAGCCATAGTTCTACAGGTTCAGTGGGGCACTCTCTCCAGACTGTCTGATCAATCTCTCAAAGTGCAGAGAAGGCATGGGCTGAGTAAGAAGTAAACTCACTTGATGTCCCACTGGACCCTCCAAGGGCAAACAGTACCATTCCCTCTACACTGATTGTGTAACCTACTCATGGCTAGGTGTAGAGTAAAGATCCATCATCTCTGTCCTATCAAACATTTAAACCTTAAATTTAAATTTTATGTGCAGCACGGTAACACGACAAAAAAAAGAGCCCATGGACCACGAGCCCATGCCATTTAAATATGCCAATTAACCTACAACTCTCGTAGATTTTGAAGGGGATGATGAAACCGGAGTACCCAGAGGGAACCCATGCAGACACGGGGAGGATATACAACTCCTTACCGACAGCACCGGATTCAAACCTGGGTCACTGGTGCTGTAATAGCATTGCTGCCCTCTCTGGGAGGGACAGATCACAGGCTTGATGTTATCCTATTAAATAAACCCTGGGCAGGTATAACATGAGTTACATGGACTAAAGGTCCCATCCTCCCATCCTCCCATCTCATCAGACACTTTAAGGAAAGATGAAAAACAAACTGGAAATTCATTAAACTTCATAGTCTACCCAATCCCACCTGTCACAGCACAGGGTCAGCACAGCTTAGAATCGATGGACCATCCCTCTAAACATTCCCAGTTCAAATTCCAAATTCTAGTTATCCTGACAAAACTACATGTAACAGCCTGGCCTTAGAGAATGCCCTTGATATTGTAATCCAGCGGAACTTCAAGAGTAAAAATTCCAGTTGGAATCTTGATCAAGCATTGAACTGCTGGATGAACTCAGCGGATCAGGCAGCATCCATAGGTAGAAATAATCAGTCAGTGTTTCGGGTAGACCCTTTATCAAGACTAAAGTAGGAAGGGGAAATGTAAAGAAGAAACAAAAGAGCAAAAAGGGGGAAGAAGATAGAGAGGGGCTGAGGTTCAAAGGAGGTTCACTTGGATGATTCTGGGAATGAAAGGGTTATCATACAAGGAGCTTTTGATGACTCTTGGCCTGTACTCATTGGAATTCAGGAGAATGAGAGGGATCTCATTGAAATATTTTGAATGTTGAAAGACACGGACAGAGGAGATGTTGAAAAGTTGGTTCCCATGATGAGAGCATCTTGGACAAGAAGGCACAACTTCAGGATTAAAGGGTGTCCACAGAACAGAGATGCAGAGGAATTTCTTCAGCCAGAGGGTGGTAAATCTGTGGAATTTGGTGCCACAGGCAGTTGTGGAGGCCAGGTGTATTTAAGGGGGAGATTGATAGGTTCGTTGTTAGCCGGGCATCAAAGGGAGAAGGGCAGGCATTGGGGCTGAGTGGGAAAATGGATCAGCTCATGATTGAATGATGGGGCAGAATTGATGGGGTGAATAGCCTATTTCTTCTATGTCTTATCGTCTAGGTGATAGGGCCCTGATTGTTCAATGTGGACTCATGGATGACTGATGCAGACATGGGCAGCACTGCTACCTGTCCTAGTATTGAAGCCAAGGATGGAATAGGCCTGGAGTTGCTTACCAGCTCGATGAGCAATGGGCACTGCCACATTCTTCCCTCGGTCAACATCCTGCGGCTGTGGGGGCGATGCTGTAAACCTGCATATGCCGGCCTCTGAAGGGGTGCTCATGGAAGTCATACTGTCGGCGTTGTCATTCGTGCCCGTGGTCATCTGATCTGAGGAGCTGTCAGAGATGAAGCACTCGGTGATCTCGAATTTGGCGTGTTGCAGCTGTTCTTCCAGCTTGGCGTGTTCGTATGCACGTGCTAACTCCTCGTAGGTGGAGGAGGCACTCTCTGTGGAAACCATGCTGTTCCGACCTTTGTCTTTAATGGAAGGGAAATTAGATGGAAGAAAGTTGTCAGCAAAGGAATGGAACATGATACATAACACTATTTTGGCAGGATGGAGAGCGGAAGTCATGAGCCCAAGAACCAGCAATAGAACTTAGTCTCAATACAATAACCTGAAGGAGCAAAGCAAGAAGAATCAATAGTAGTTTTGCAAAGGGGAATGAAGGGGAGAATAGTTTAAGGGTTATGGAGAGCAAATTATAGCACTGAATGAGAGTTTATTGCCACATACACATGCACCATATATAATCGCAAAGCAAGTCTTACTTGCTGCAGCATCCTAGATATATAAAACACACTAAAACAAATTAGGTATAATTAAGAAGCCACAAAGAAAAAAAAAGATAATAAATATAACAAGAAGAGGAAAAAAAACAATATTCACAGTTGGTCGGCAGTGCCTTAAAAGCATTGTGTCAGTAGTAGGGGAAAAGACAGGTTGGTGGAGATGAGTCTAACCTCAGATCAGCCATGATCTCACTGGATGGCAGAGCAGGCTTGACAGGTTGGATGGCCTACTCCTGCTCCTATTTCTTATGTTCTTATACAAACAGATCTTTGGTGGTTTTGCAGTAATGTTATGGTTTAAGTGGCACAGGGAGGTTTAAGGACCTGGATGGGGGAGACCGGGTATAATTGGATGGCCCTGACATTCTAGAACCATAGAACATTACAAGAACCATTGCCCTTCTGTGCCGAACTTTTTCTGCCTAGTCCCACTGACTTGCACCCAGTCCATAGCCCTCCATACCTCTCCCATCCATTGTACCTGTCAAAATTGTTTTAAATGTTAAAATTGAGCAATCATTCACTACTTCAGCTGGCAGCTTGTTCCACACTCCCACCACTCTCTGTGTGAAGAAGTTTCCTCTATTGTCCCCCTAAACCTTTTCCCTTTCACCCTTCACCCATGTCCTCTGGTTTGTATCTCATCTACCCTCAATATATATTTACTCTGTCTATCCTCCTCATAATTTTAAATACCTCTATCAAATCTCCCCTCATTCTTCTACGCGCCAGGGAATAAAGTCCTAACCTGTTTAACCTTTCCCTGTGACTCAGTTCCTGGAGTCCAGGCAACATCCCAGTAGATTTTCTCTGCGCTCGTTCTATCTTATTTATATCTTTCCTGTAGTTAGGTGACCAAAACTGCACACAATACTCCAAATTTGGCCTCCACAATGTTTTATATAACTTTACCATAGCATCCCAACTCCTATAATTGATTTATGAAGGTCAATTCCCAAAAGCTCTCTTTACAACCCTATCTACCTGTGATGTCACTTTCAGGGAACTATGTATCTGTATTCCAAATTCACTACTGCACTCCTCAGTGTTCTACCATTGCCCATAATGTCCTTTCTTGGTTTGTCCTTCCAAAATGCAAGACCTCACACTTGTCTGCATTAAATTCCATCTCCCATTTTGCAGCCCATTTTTCCAGCTGGTCCAGATCCCTCTGTGAGCTTTGTCAACCTTTCTTGCTGTCCACAATCCCTGAATCTTTGTGTCATCTGCAAATTTGCTGATCCATTTTAAATCATTATCATCCAGATCGTTGCTATATATGACAAACTACAATGGTCCCAGCACCGATCCCTGAGGCCCACCACCACTCCTCTGGCTTCTCCTCTATAGCCAATGTTGATTCCAATTTACCTCCTCACCATGAATACCAAGCTTTGGAATTGGAATCAGAATTTATTGTCACGAACAAGTCATGAAATTAGTGGTGTTTGCAGCAGCGTCCTAGTGTAAACATCCATATTATGACCATCTTATGACATTACCTTAAAAAATATAAAAATAAAAGTGCATGAAAAGTATGGCAGTGCCTTTGGTTCATTGATTATCCAGGAATCTGATGGCAGCGGGGAAGAAGCTGTCCTTGTGCCACTGAGTGCTTGCCTTTAGGTACCCCGTTGGTAGCAGAGTGAAGAAGGCATGGCCTGGTTAGTGGGGTCTTTGAGGAGAGAAGCTGATTTTTTAAGACTGCCTCATGTAGATGTCCTTGATGGAGTGAAGTCTGGTGCCTGTGATGTCTCAGGCTGAGTTAACAACCCTCTAGAGCAGGGGTGTCAAACTCAAATTCACGGAGGGCCAAAATTAAAAACTTGGACTAAATCGAGGGCCAAACTAAATATTTATTGAAAATTTTCAACAACATCTGCATGTTTTCTCTTCTTTCAACACATGTAATGTTAAACTTTTTCTTATTAAAATTAATGTTTAATAATAGTTTTGGATAAACTCTTTCATTGTCATTGTCATTGTCATTGGCCCATTTCCTTTAGCGTTCTGAAACCATGCACATGACGAGTCAATGAGGGATGATTAAAGCAGTGGTCTTCAAACTTTTTCTTTCCACCCACAGACCACCTTAAGCAATCCCTTACTAATCACAGAGCACCAATGGCACAGGGACGTGAGTGGAAAGAAAAAGGTTGAGAACTGTTGTATTGTGGTAACTCCACATCTGATTAGGTTAATTGTTAGGCAAGTGGTCAGAGAAGGACCCCCCCACCCAACCCAAGAAAGGCTTAAATCACATGAACAAAATAAGCTTCCATCTCACTGCTCCCAATCTTACACACAGTCCTGATGTGGAATGTGGGGTCGCAGCTCCACGTTCACCCGAGTTCAGGTGCTGTCTGTGTGGAGTTTGTATGCTCTCCCCTTGTCTTGGACCAACAGGTCGGTCGCCTGACGAAGGCACCCGAACCCCCTGTTGAAACGCCGGCGTCCGGGGCGGTGGAGGAATTGGCTGAGAAGAGCGCATTGCTCCCATCCCCCTCCCATGGTTGGAGAGGGATTAAACTGCGATCTCACAGCGCCGGGCTCGTCTCCAACAAAAGGAGCGGGAGGCAGGGTCCGCCGCGCACGGAGCGAGGGGGAAGGCATCGCCAACGAGACGTTCGGTCCGGCGTCGCCGCTGAAGCGCAGACCCAGCGAGGATGGTCCCCAACTCCAGCCACGTCTGTGTGTCCGGGAGCCGGGCGGGCTGAGTGCAGCGCTCCGATCCCCGGGATTTGGGACTCTGAGATCCCTCCACACCTCCGGCGTCTTCATTTTCACCTTCAGTGTGCATGCGCTATACTGGCGCGGCGGCCAGCGGGCCAACACTAATATATATTTAATATGATCTTGCGGGCCAAATATAATTATATCGTGGGCCAAATTTGGCCCACGGGCCAGAGTTTGACATGTGTGCTCTAGAGTTTATTCTTGTTGTGAAAGTTGGGGCCTCCATACCAGGCAGTGATGCATCCAGCTAGAATGCCCTCCACGGTACACCTGTGGAGGATTTCGAGAGTCTTCAATGACATACCGAATATCATCAGACACCTCACAAAGTATAGCCGCTGGCAAGCCTTCTTTGTGATTGCATTAACATGGAGGCTCCAAGACAGATCCTTGGAGATGTTAACACCCAGGAATTTGAAGTTCTTGACTCCTCTCCACTGAGCCCTCGATGAGGACTGGGTTGTGTTCCCCTAACTTCCTCCTGAAGTCCACAATCATCTCCTTGGTTTTGCTGATGTTGAGCGCAAGGTTGTTGTCATTACACCATTAAATGAGCTGATCTATTTCCCTCCTGTATGCTTCCCATTGTCGTTTGTGATTCTGCCAACAACTGTGGTGTCATTGCCAATTGTAGATGGCATTGGAATTGTGCTTGGCCACGCAATCATGGGCATATAACGAGTAGAGCAGTGGGCAAAGTATGCATATTTGTGTATGCCTGTGTTGATAATCAGTGAGGAGGAGACAATGTTTCCAATTTATACTGACTGTGGTCTTCAGGTGAGGATCAAGTTGCTGAGAGGTGCACAGAGGCCTGGAGTTTGTAGCTTCTTGACCAGCACTGAGGGAATAATGGTATTGAAGACAATGCTGTAGTTGATGAAGAGTAGTTGTATGCATGAATTGCTGCTTTCAAAGTGATCCAGAGCTAAGTGGAGAGCCAGTGATATTGCATCTGATGTGGAGCAAGTGTGATGATAGGTAAATTGCAGTGGGTCCATATCTTAGGCCGCCTCCCCTGGTTTTTCCAGATGCCAGTGTTTGGTCAGCGTGATGGCGGGTATAGCCCTTGCGCTGCAGCGCTTTTTCCGGAATGTCTGTGTTTAGCCATGTTTCCGTAAGCCACATTATGCAGCATTCCCTGATGTCCGTCTGATGTTGAAGACTGACTTGGAGTTCATCAAGTTTGTTCTCCAAGGGCTGTACATTAGCCAGGAGGATGGTAAGGAGTGGAAACCTCAGGTCCTGGCCATGACCAGCCTCTCAGTAGAAGTTAGTACCACTGGGTGGTAGTTATTGAGGCAGCTCCAAATATTCTTCTTGGGTACCAGAATGATTGATGCACTTTTAAAGCAGGTGGAAACCTCTGAGAGGTTGAAAATGTCCATGAACACTCCGGCTAGTTAGTTTGTGCATATTTTCAGTACCCTGCCAGGTACACCATCATGTCCTAATGCTTTGTGAGAATTCATCCTCGTGGATGATGTTCTGATGTCTCCCTCAGAGGCAGATATCACAGGGTCCTCAGCCTTTTCAGGGATTCTAGTAGGCCCTGTTTGGTTCGTCTTCTCAATGAGGGCAAAAAAGATATTCAGCTCATCGGGTAGCCATCTATGGTGTTCGGCCTTGCTATAATGGCCTGCATTTCCTGCCATAGCTGGTGTGTATCTGTCTCTGTCTCTAACTTCCTCAAGAATTGCACTTTGCTTCAGAGATGGCCTTCTGCAAGTCGTACCTGGACTTTTTGTAAAGATCCCAATCCCTTTGTTCTCACCCTCTGATTCATCCAGGGTTTCTGGTAAGGGCATTTGTGCATGGGCACACTCATCTGCACAAGTCTTGATGAAGTCAGTGACACCTGTTGCATATTCATTCAAGTCTATGGATGAGTTCTTGAATATGTTCCAGTCCACCGATTCAAAGCTCCTCCACATCCCTCGACCACACCTTTGCTGTCTTCACCATTGGTTCTGTAGTCTCACTCTCTGTTTGAATGCTGGGAGTAGAAGTACAGGCAGTTGATCAGACTCACCAAAGTGTGGTTGTGGTATGGCTCGGTTTGCGTTCTTCATGGTAGTGTAGCAGTGGTCGAGTGTGTTGGTTCCCCTGGCCTCGCATGCGAATTGTTGGTGGTAGTTTGTCAGAGCCTTCTTCAGGTTGGCCTGATTGAAGTCTCCCACAGTGATTAGGAAGGCATCAGGATGTGCTGTTTCATGGCTGTTTATCACAGTCCTCAGTCCCTCCAGTGCCAGCCTGATGTTAGCCTGGGATGGAATGTACACTGCAACCAGGATAATGGTGGTGAACTCCCTTGACAAGTAGAATAGGTGGCACTTGATTGCTAGATGTTCCAGGTGAGGGGAGAGGACTGGGACATGACCATCATGTTTGTGCACCATGATGAAATGATGATGACACAAACGCCGCCTCCCCTGGTTTTTCCAGATGCCAGTGTTTGGTCAGCGTGATGGCGGGTATAGCCCTTGCGCTGCAGCACTTTTTCCGGAATGTCTGTGTTTAGCCATGTTTCCGTAAACCACATTATGCAGCATTCCCTGATGTCCGTCTAATGTTGAAGACTGACTTGGAGTTCATCAAGTTTGTTCTCCAAGGGCTGTACATTAGCCAGGAGGATGGTAAGGAGTGGAAACCTCAGGTCCTGGCATCTCAGCATGAACTGTCGCCCCCTCTGCGTCTACGTGGTCGAGTCTTCTTTATTCAGCCAGTGGGTCCACAGCTGATGGTTCCCATGATGTTTAAATGGTCCATGCGTTGCCCCTTTAAATCCTCCCGAATAACCACCCCTGAAAGCGCTTACTAAAGCCAATTTAGACAACATCCCCAGTCTTTCCTTCATCAATTTTCCTGGTAAACTCCTCAAAAAACTCTATCAGATTAATTAAACACAACCTACCTACCACGCACAAATCCATGTTGATTATCCCTAATCAGTCCCAGGCTATCTAAATACTTGTATATCCGATCTCTTAGTACATCTTCCAATAATTTACTTACTAATGACATCAGGCTGACCTGCTTATAATTCTCAAGGTTATTTTGGAGCCTATTTTAAATAACAGAACAACATAAGCTACCCTCCAATCCTCTGGCAACATACCCATGGCTAAGGACATCTTAAATATTTATGCCAGATCCCCTACAATTTCTACAATAGCATCCTTCTAATCCTGAGGATTTATCCACATTTGCTTTAAGACAGCAAGCACTTCCTCCTCTTTAATCTGTATAGGTTCCATGACTTTACTGCTTGTTTTCGTAATTTCCCATGACTCTGTCCCTGTTTCCAGAGTAAATACTGATGAGAAAAAAACCATTTAAGTTCTCTCCCATCCCTTTTTGGCTCCATACAAAGCAGATCACTCTGATCATCAAGGGGACCAATTTTGTCCATTACTACCCTCTTGCTCTTAATATACCTGTAGAAATCCTTAGGATTTTCCTTCACATTGTCTGCCAACTTTTTTTAGCTTTCCTAATTTATTTCTTGAGGTTTTTCTTGCATTTTTTATACTCTTCAAATACCTCATTGGCTCTGTGTTGCCTACACCTGCAATGGTGATACAACCATTATTTTAGCCACATTCCTAATGGCCTACTGCAGGGGGCAACTATTGTACCTGCAAGTAGGCAACCTTGGAGGGTGGCCCCACCTTGCTGACTGTCAATCACCGGTTCATATAAAGACTCGAGCCGGCCCCTTCCTAAATCAGTCGGGCACGTGGAACCAGAGGCTACAGAGACCTGGTGTTCAACTTTAAGCTGATTAAAGCCTGCAACACAGACTTCTCAAGTTTTGTATTTGTTTGCTGCACCACAGGGTATCACACCTGCTATACACCTCTCTCTTCTTCCAAACCAGATCCCCAATATCCCTTGAAAACCAAGGTTCTCTATACATGCTAACTTTGCCTTAATCCTGACAGGAACATACAAACTCAGTACTTTCAAAATTTCACCTTTGAAGTCTTCCACTTGCCTTGCACATCCTTGCTGGAAAACAACATCCCAATCCACACATTCTAGATCCTTTCTCATTTTCTCAAAATTTGCCTTTCTCCAATTTAGAATCTCCATCCAAGGCCCAGATCTATCCTTCTCCATAATTAACTTGAAACTAATGGCATTATGATCACTGGACCTAATATGTTCCCTTACATAGAATTCTGTCCTGTTTCATTCCCTAATAGGAGATCCAGTATTGCATTCTCTTTAGTTGGTATCTCTATATATTCATTTAGAAAATTTTCCTGAACACATTTGTCAAACTCCAAGCCATCCAGATCTTTTACATTATGGGAGTCCCAGTCAGTATACAGAAAGTTAAAATCTCCTACTATCACTACCTTATGTTTCCTGCACCTGTCTACTATCCCTCTACAGATTTGCTCCTCCAATTCTTGCTGATTGTTAGACAGTCTATAATATAACCTCATTAGCGTGGTCATAACTTTCCCATTCCTCAGCACCACCCATATAGCCTTAGTAGATGAGCCCTCTGGTCTGTTCTGCCTGAGCACAGCTGTGATATTTTCACAGACAAGCAATGTTACGCCTCCCCCTTTCATTCTCCCCACTGTTATATCATGTCTGAAACAACGGAAGCCTGAAACATTGAACTCCCTGTCCTGCCTCTCCTGCAACCAAGTTTCACTAATGGCCACAATGTCATAATTCCATGTGCCAATCCACACTCTAAGCTCATCTGCCTTTCCTACAATATTCCTTGCATTAAAATCGATGCATTTGAGAACATTATCACCCCGAACAAATCTTTGACTTCCAACGTAATGTAGAATTTTCACATCATCTTTTCCCTCCTCCACTCCCCCTCTGGCACTCTGGTTTTCATCTCCCTACAAATCTAGTTTAAATCCCTTGCAGCATCACTACCAAACCTTTCTGCAAGTATATTAGTCACCCTCCAGTTCAGATGCAAACCATCACATCGGAACAGGTTCCATTTTCCCTGGAAGAGGGCCCAATGATCCAGAAACCTGAAGCCCTCCATCCGGCACCATGTTTTTAGCCATGTGTTAAGCTGCATTATCCTCCTATTTCTAACCTCACTAGCACATGGCAAGGGAAGCAATCCTGAGATCACCACCCTAGAGGTCCTGTCCTTCAACTTTGCACCTAACTTATTGAACTCTCTTTGTAGGATCTCATCACCCTTCCTACCCACATCATTGGTCCCATGACATCTGGCTGCTCACCCTCCCTCCTGAGAATGCTGTGAACCCGATCTGAGATATCTCAGAACCTGGCACCAGGGAGGCAATGTACTCTCTGGCAATCTCAATCCCTTCCACAGAATCTCTTATCTGTCCCCCTTAATTATGGAATTCCTTATCACTACAGCTCACCTCTTCTCCTCCCTTCCCTTCTTAGCTACAGGACTAGACTCCATGCCAGAGGCCTGATCACCTTGGCTTGTCCCTGTTATGTTCCCCCACCTAACAGTATCCAAAATGGTATACTTACTACCGAGGTGAACAGCTGCAGGGGTGCCCTGCACTGCCTGCCTCTTCCCTTTTTCTCTCCTGACTGTCATCCAGCTACTCTCCACCTGCCTCCTTGGTGTAATAGATCTGAGAAGAAATCCTGGAGGATGAAATCTTTCCTTCAAAAGCATAATGTTTTTCTTGTTGGATTTCATTGAGGAATGCTAAATCCTACACTGGGCAGCCACAAAACCATTCTGGTATCTTTACTTACCTCCCTCAATCCTGAAGGACTAAACCATCTCTCGGGTACCCCCAGGCCTTTACAATCTTGTATGAGAGCCCACCGTGATGGTCAGAGTCTGGCAGGGAGGGTGGTGGCAGCGGCCATTTCATCAGACAAAATCACCTTTGTTCTGAGTGCACAAGTTGTCAGAATAGGAACAGGACTGAATGACACTGGAACATTCTGCCAGCGACTAACTTAGTAAAACTACAGACTATTTTTTTAAAAAGTGCAGACATGGGTAATGATGGCAGGCCAGGATTTATTGATCTCCAATACTTGCTCTTGACAAGTTTCTTGAACCACTACCCTACTGTTCACATGTTAAAGGTGCACATTGTTAGGCAGGAAATTCCAAGGCTTAGATATGATGACAAAGAAGGAAAACTCCATGCCACGATAGTGTGGAGATGGCGGTGTTTCTGTAAGCCTTCCCTTCTTCTTGGTTGAGGGTTTGGGAACTGCTGTTGCAGTAGCTGGATGGGCAAGTGTGGCGCACACTGCATCCATGCTGGAAGGTGATGCAGGGAGGACAGGGAGCCAAATGATGCATTTCCCACTGTGTTTTACAGGAGGTTATGTCTGCCAATAAATACAGTCATAGACACAACAGAAAAAGATGGCTACAGTCTTTTCTGCTTTCTTACCTGTGTCCTGGGAGAGACTGGCACTATAGCTGTCACTCTCTGTCACGGTTATTCCGTGCTGTGACCCCACAGTTCTCCAGTCAGAGGTCAAGGTTCGGGCTGGGGTGGAGGCCTGACACTTTGTAAGAGTCCACTGGCTGGAGTACCTGTTCCTTGTGCTATGGGTTGATTTGACACTCTTCCTGGCAACAGGATCTGGTGATGAGAAAAGAGACTTTATTGGGTCATAAAGTTTGACAAAAGGCCATTCAGCTCACTGAATCCATCCAAACATCCCTCAGCCATTGAGTCCATCTCAAACATCCCTCACCCACTGTCCATCCCAAACATCCCTCAGCCATTAACATCGCTCCTTCCTCTCCCCCCCCCCAACAGTTTTCCATCAACTCCCCTCTCCCTTACCACCCAGACTCATCCACTCACCTAAACACAAGGGAAATTTACAGTGGACAATTAGTCTACTGGCTGCCATGTATTTGGGAATTGGGAGGCAACTGGGTACCTGGAGGAAACCCACATGGTCACAGGGAGAATGTGCAATGCCAATGCAGTTGGCACTAGTAGTCAGAATGAAACCATGGTCTCTGGGGCCATGGGGGCATTGGTTCTATCTGGTCACCATTGTGCCATCTACATTAGTCCAGACCTCAGATCAAACTAACTTGACCCTCATCTCACCTCACATTCTACAGACCATTGCCAGTACTCTCAATCAGCATGGCTTGATGTTCAATGACAAGATGGAAATGTCGATAACAAGACTGGAACAAACGTCTGGCAGAAACTATAAGAGGGCATTACATCTACTTTGTGCCCAGGTGGTGAGGGAGAGTAGGATGGTGTGACTCACATTGTAATTTGTTCCCAATGGCACCAATAGTGTCATCTAGCTATTCGACTTTGTGGAACATCCCAGCCCAGTCCAATTCTGACCTGGATCTCCATGCACATTCAAGAGCTAATGGACACTAGGAGAAGGAAACTCAGCCAAGTATCCTCTCCTATCGCAGGTGGAGTATCTCTATTACCATTAGCTAAAACAATAAGCTATGTTGTTTGAGGCTGTAAGGAGATGATTGGTTCTCCAGGCCATCTTTGGATACACAACTCCCTCTACTCACTGAGACCCCAGGAGCTTTCTGTTTGTAGTGTGGGCTTTGTGGACAATGTGCTAACACAGTTAGCCTTTCTTCACTGACAAATACCCTGGAGTCCTCCTTTACTGACCAAAAAACACCCATAGCAAACCCACAAATCCCTGCTGGGGTGGGGGGTGGGGGGAGGATCCTGATAACTCCAAGTCCTTTCTCAAACCATCAATAGGATCTTTGTATCATTTTAGTGGGAAATGTTTTAGAGAGTGATCGTTTTCTCTTGATTTAAATCAATCTTTATTTACACAGGATTTGCTTGTTGGCCACGGAACACTGATACTGACAGAGTAAATGTAAAAAGGCTGTTTCCCATTGGTGGGAAAATTAAGGAGAAGAGGGCACATCTTCAGGATGGAAGGGCGGCCTCTTAGAACAGGAATTTTTTTAAGCCAAGGGGGGGTGAATCTGTTGAATTTGTTGTCAGAGGTAGTTGTGGAGGCCAAGTTATTGGGTATATTTAAGGCAGAGACTGATAGGTTCTTGATTAGCCAGGGCATCAAAGGTTAGAGGGAGAAGGCTGGGTAGTGGGGCTGAGTGAGAGAATGGATCAGCTCATGATTAAATGTTGGGGCAGATTCACTGGGCTGAACGGCCTATTTCTACTCCTATATCTTACAGTCTTATAACAAGCCGAGGGACCACCAGTGACCCGCAGATTGAGAAATGCTGCATTTAGGGGATAGATTTGCCTCTCCCAGGTCTGCTCCCTTTGGCAGCCCAGAAGGTCAACCATTACCAGCTGAAGGACCGAATGCAAACCCACTGTCCACAGCACAAAGACATTGGGACTAAATGGTTACATTTACAGCAGTGAGGCTGGCCATTTGGCCCATCTGGACAATGTTGGTAATTGTGCTCATGTGAGTTGAGGCTCTTCCCTCTTCATAATCTTCCATACCTTCCACACTCAGCTTTCCTTTTCTTGATGTCCTCATTCTGACATGAGGTTGCCTCATCTGAATCATTTCACATACTTTAAATTTAAATTTAAAATTTTTGTATTTAAATTTAGACATACAGAATGGTTTCTGGCCCTGTTGGCCCACGAGTCAATGCTGCTCAATTACATGGATTTGATCTACAACCCCGATCCCTTTTGGAACAGTGCGATGAAGCTGTAGTAACTGGTGGAAACCCATATAGACCCGTGGAGAATGTACAAACTCCTTACATGCAACACAGGATTCAATACCCAGTCACTGGCGCTGTAACAGTATTGCACTAACCGCTATGCTAACAGTGCCACCCCATCTGCCGATACTTACTGGTGCCAGGACGGATGTCAGACATGTCGATCAGAGGCCCTGTGTTCTGGACCAAGGCTGGGTGATGCAGGGACACACCTGTGCAGAAACTCTGTGGGTTGACCGATTGGTTAAACTCGGAGTCTGTCACCGGGATTGTGGCCTTGTCTTCTCCTGCAGCAGAGGGGAGGCACCAAAATTAAGACTATGAAGAATGCAGGGAAGGAGCCTTGCAAAGGGACGGTTGGCAGAAAATGAAGCAGCATTTTCCAAGGGTGATCAGTGTTGGCCTGGGGAAAGTTGTCTAAAGCAACCCCTTGGGACTCTGCTCAAAATTTATGGGCCCCCTTCCCTCTGAAACAGTCAAGTTTCGGTTTCTTTTGTTCTTCTCTCCTACCGACTATATAAAAACACATTAAAAATATTTATCTTACCTGAAATGAAAAGAAAACAATGCTTTTCCTTAAATGTGCGGTTGGCCCCATTGAAAATGTCTGGTCTACAGTGAAGTTCAAGGAACTCTGAGTAATGTCAACAATATCCTGTTTCTTACACTCTTGAAATGGATTCAGAATTTACTTTAACTGGTGGAGATATTATCTGCTAAAAATCAGTGATTGCTAGGGAAAGGAATGGCCTCAGCCCAGTAAAGCAAGGACATGAGATTGAATTCAGCTACTCCAACCAGTAAAACTTCCCAGAATCTGATTCATGCCCTGAATGGTCCCCTTGTTAAATTCATCAGTTCTAATTGGGCAAAGTTAACACCTTTCCTTGTTTCCAGGTGACGCAATTGGTTACAAAGCATTAGTGAATATGGGTGGGCCACTTACTTGACTAGCCCATTAGGTCATGGGTTGGCCATTCAACAGGGTAAAGGATATTTAATGGGAGTAGACCATTTATTCATCAAAGAATGGTAGAATCATAGATAGCAAAGAATATTCTCTAAGGATACGGTGGGACATAGATCAGCTGGAAAGTTGGGAGGAGCAGTGGCAGGTGGAATTAATTCTGATATGTGTGAAGTCATGCAGTTTGGGACATCAGAATCAGGTGAGACATATTCAGTGTATGGCAGGGGTGTTGATATACAGGGATACCTCTGGGAGTAAGCTCCTAATTCCCTGACATTAATGACACAGGTGGATGGCATTGTGAATAAAGCATTTGGTATGCTTGCCTTCACAGTTACAAGGAAAACCAACCATTGGAACTCCACACACATCCTTTGAGGTGAGGATTGAACCGGGGCCAAAGAAACTGTGAGACACCATTGGGGTTTCAAGGTGGTGACCAGAAGTCACTTTCCAAAGTGGTAAGAGGGAGAAGAATGTTCAACATTAAAAACAACCCAGAGGTTAACTTAATGATCCATGAAATGTTGGATTAGATTGAGCAGATCTGTTTTGAGCAACAGAGACCTCATGAGCTTCATGTATTCCATTTGCATTACAATTTTTCTACATCGACAATATGGGGATATCGAGTCACATCACAGATAACTCACAATTGGCCTGAAAGACACAACAGGGTCCTGGGAGGAAGTGGATCACCCTTGTTGCTGGAGTTTGAATGAGTGCCCACTCTGGGTCCCTCTACCACCTACCCAGTTGCTTGATTCCTTCCTTGTCTTCAATCAGCAATTGGACTCTCGGGATGTCGATGTGAAGTCGAGGCCCCTGTGCCTGTCCTTTCACTGGAGTATCGAAGCTACGGTTGTTCTTACTGTAAGAAAATATTGCATTCTTCCATCATTTGGATTGCCAAAATCACTCAGATTAAATGATTGCTTTGACACCTCCAAAGACAGTTCATGGCATTTGTATGTGAAACAAATGATCACATACTCAAAGTCAAATATTTGGAAAATAATAGGATCTTAATGAATTCCAAGTAATAATCTATTTCAAGATACTGAAGCTCATAAAATCAATCTTTGCAGAGCAATGGGCAATGTTCAAAAGGATGAAAACGTCTTTTCTTTAATAAAAGGACATAGAATCCTGCATTAAACTAATCTGAACCAGCTAGGGACCTTGTGGTTGACACTAAAATGCATGAACATAGAAAAATGGACAAATCCGAGGCAGCCATCAGTGCCCACCTTCCCTCTGCCGCAGCATTAATAGGGGATCAAAGCAACAAATAGAGACAGCTTCTACAAATAAGAACTGGTTAATGTTCCTGGTGAACCTTTGCTCTGCTTCCATCGATGGATGCATTAAATTCTTCTTGTATTTATTTCCAGGGTGTATAGTTCTCCATGATATTGGAAGTGACCGAATTACAAACAGTTTCTGTGTATTCTGCATCACTGTGGATTCTATTCTGCCTGTTTATTGGTACTTTAACCCCTGGTTCACAGGTCTGCAGCTCTTTTATGAAATGTTTGCCATTTCTTTGGAAAGACCTGCTTTAGAGACTCTTCATTGGAAGCACACTTCTGGTTTCTGCTTTGAGCCGTGTTTAATAAAGAGGCACCTGTTCAAAATGTTTTTTTTTGAACTTCAAGATATAAATGGTTTCATGTCAGAAAATCATTCTCAGAAAACCGAGATGACCCCAAGGTTTGGGGGTCACAGCCGGTCTTCTGAAGCTGCACCTGGAGGAAAGTGAATAGCAACTGTTGTGAATTGTACCACTGAGAGGTTTCACATCAAAGTTTCATTTGCTTCAGGAGGCAGCACACTTCTCACTGAACCAAAAGCGCATGGATTTAAGTTGACCAACCATGAAAACCTGGGGTGATCTGCGGTCTTTTCCAACAACAGATGGGACTCTTGAGGGGGAAGATCTTTTACACAGAGAGTGGCTGATATTAGATCGTGCTGACAGAGGAAGTGTGGAATTAGATAAACTCATGACTTTTTACGTGTAGACAGACATTTAAATAAGCAAAGTGTGTTCTTAATGTGGGAAGGATATGGTCTTACTGTGGGAAAATGCGATGTATGGATGGACAAAGGTGTGCATAATGTGGTGGGCTGAATTCACCCAGCTGTGTCTGATTGTGCCACATAGAATACAGAATTTGCATGTTCTCCCTAACCGTGTGGGCTTCCCAAGGATAGGTTAATTTGGGGGAAGCTGACGGAAATGCAGGGAGAATGAAATAGTAACATTGTAAAATCAGCTTAAAACATGGTTAGTGCGGATGTAATTGGCAGATGAGCCTGTTATAAAACCACCTTCTCCCTCAAATGGATGTAAATGTTCCCATGATACCTTTGTTAAGAAGACTGGGGTGTTTCCAGGTCTTCAGGTCAAATTTCATTCAAGAGAGATTAATCGAGGGAGTCACGTGATGGAGTAGTGGCCGGACGGTGAACTCCAGCCCTCTCCAGAAAAGTCGGGAAAAACAAAGGAAAACACAAAGGCACAGAAATAAAAGTTACAGAAAAGTGAGTATAAAGGTGGAAAGAAGATGGCGACAAAAAAAGAAAAATCGAAAGCAACGGTAAGAAGAGAGGAAGAGAAGACAAAGGAGGAAAAAGGTGAAGGCCTTACCTGTCCGAAGAGGCCCGCTGCGGAGAGCGAAACCCGCTCCCTCAGGTCGGTAAATAATGGACTACAAAAATGGCTCGCTGAGCCGAGTAAAAGTGCGCATGCGCGATGCGAATGAAAAAAAACACACCGACGGGAGGGGGGACCAGCTGGGGAGTCGATCTCCACAGCCGGCAACGACAGCTGCAGAACACCTGCAGCAAGAAGAGACCACAGAAGACAATAGAAACAAGAAAGAAGAGGAGGAAAGGGCACCAAAGAAACAACAGATGGCCAACCCAGAGGAAGAAGAAGAGGAAGAGGAAGAGTACAGTGAAATAGAAGAAGAAAAGAAAGGCAAGATAAAGGATATACTTTCTCTTATTAAAGGATACATGGAGTCATTTAAAGAATGGCAAACACAGGAATTTAAGGATTTAAGAAAAAGAATAAACAACACAGAAGAGAAAATGAATAAAATAGAGATGACCTTAACAGAAATGGGAAAGAAAATGGACAAGATGGAAGAGCGGGCAGTAGCAGCAGAAATGGAGGTAGAAGACTTAAAAAAGAAATTGGAGGAATCTAATAAAAAAACTAAAGAGACACAAGAACTACTAGCTCAAAAAATAGATACAATGGAAAATTATAACAGAAGAAATAACATAAAGATAGTGGGCCTTAAGGAAGATGAAGAAGGCAAGAATATGAGGGAGTTTATAAAAGAGTGGATCCCTAAGACCCTAGGATGTCCAGAACTACAGCAAGAAATGGAAATAGAAAGGGCACATAGAGTATTGGCCTCTAAACCACAGCCACAACAAAAAACAAGATCTATTGTAGTAAAATTCCTAAGATATACTACAAGAGAAAAGGTACTGGAGAAGACAATGGAAAAAGTAAGAGAGGGCAACAAACCACTGGAGTATAAAAGGCAAAAAATCTTCATTTATCCAGATATAAGTTTTGAACTCCTAAAGAAGAGAAAAGAGTTCAATACAGCAAAGGCGATTTTATGGAAGAAAGGGTATAAATTTATACTAAATTTATTCCAGGACAACAAAACAGACTATTCTCGGATCCAGAAGAAGCACGAAAATTTGCAGAACAATTACAAAAATAGACTGAGGGAGGAAGACGGGTAATGAGAGTAAAAATGATCACGATTGATATGTATGTGGGTAAAGACAAAAATAGACTGAGGGATGAAGACGGGTAATGAGAGTAAAAATGATCACGATTGATATGTATGCGGGTAAAGAGGTATAAGAGTGAATAGAGACAATGTGCATACGTGAATGTATCTGTACTTAGAGGAAAATATAGATAGTATAGACAAGAATTAATAAGGGAAGGTAATGGAATAGAGAGAATAAGGAGGGAATTAAAAGAGTGACCTTTGTGACATATGAAAAGTGAAATCTTTTCTGGGGGAGGCGGGGTGGGGGGAAATAGCGGTCACTGCAAAATCAGTTGACGCTTGCGAGTGGATTCGCAAATCCAAATGGAGAGGGGAGATGTGGTTGTCCGACAAGGGATAAAGGACAACTCAGGAGGGGAAGGGGAGATTGGGGATAAATAAGATAGAAATAGGAGAATAAGGAAAATGTTGGATGTTGTAGGAATGTTGTCTTATAAAGAGTTGAAAATAAGAAAACAGAAATGGAAAAGGAGGAAAGGTAATGATGGAAAAACGGAAAGAGAAGATAAACAAAATATAAAAGGGCTACGCTGAACTATATGACTTTAAATATTAATGGAATACATAACCAAATTAAAAGGAAGAAACTACTAAATTTAAATGAATAAATGGATTCCATTAGAAAAAATAACATATGGGTTAAGAAATAATATTGAAATATTCGAACAAGTATGGGAGCCTTACATTAAATACAATAGTGAAAACCTACCGGGGACAAACATTACCTAAGTTGATGGAAGGAGAAGGAAAGAAAAGAATGGACTCAGTAGAATTTCTGGTGTATTTTTGTTGAATGACAACATTGTCTGACTGGCTTAATGCAACCTAGATTGTATACCTAAAATGGATGAGAGGGGGGGTGGGGGGGTGGCTTGGGAGGAGGGAGGGGGGGGGGGAGAAAAAGTCACTGTATATGTGTGAAAAAGAAATAGTGTATATCATGGCTAATGTGATTTATGGTGTGAAAAAAAAAAAATTTAAAAAAAAAAGAGAGAGTTTAATCCAAATTATATCATCTGGTTATTATTTCACACAATTTGAAGGATTCAAGTGCAGCTACACTTTCTAAAACATGGAGGTGTTATTTCTATCTTTAGATCTTTTATTGGCTGTGAAGTGAATCAGTGGGTGACTGGGTGAGGAGTAATGGGGAGGGGAGTTACTGGGTACGGGATGACTGGGTGGGGAGTGATGGGGTATGGAATGACTGGGTGGGGAATGACGGGGTGCAGAGTGACTGGGTACGGAGTGAGTGGGTGCGTAGTAACTGAGTGGGCAATGAGTGGACGGGAAGTGACCGAGTGGAGAGTGACTGGTTGGGGTGTGACTGGGTATGGAGGGGTGATTGGGTGAGGAGTTACTGGGTTTAGAGTGACTTGGTGTGGAATGATTGGGTGTGGAGTGACTAAATGGGGAGTGACTGTGTGGGAAGTGACTGAGTGGAAAGTGACTGGGTGAGGTGAGACTGGGTGCAGAGTGATTAAGGGTGGCTGGGTGGGGCAGGTCACAGTGCTGAGGGCACTGGGGTGAAACTGCTCAGCATACGAGGTTGGTTCATGGACACTTTACGCAGGAACATGTAAAAACACAATGCTGGAGAAACTCAGTAGGCCATTCCTTGATAAGAGGCTCAAGTCCGAAATGACTGTTATGTATTTTTATCTTTGCTATATAAAGGACACTATTTGACCTGCTGAATTTCTCCAGCATTGTGTTTTTACTTCAACCATGGTGTCTACAGACCTTCACGTTTTACTTCTTACACTGGAACATGTTCAGGCTGATGCCTCAGGGAGATCTTACCTGATCAGCATCTCTGCTAGGCTCTTTGCATCTGAAATACAGAGAAAAAAAAATGATCAGATTTGGATAACACATACAAAGAGGCGAGTTCTTCCCTTCCCCCTCCACAAGGAGCTGCAGCGGAGAAGCTTTCAGCATTCTGCATTTGAACAGTGACCTGAGTGAATGAGAGAAGATTAATCTTCCGCAGTGATTGGCAAAGCTGAGTGACAGATTCCTCTCAAAAGTGTTCATGCGGCCAGCTGTCCCCCGACACCTCCAGCCCTGCATTGTGACATTTAAATCGTTTACACTTCCACAGATCCCAGCGGTTCTTTGACATCCTGTCCAACTCCGGCACTCTTTGCTGAGTGTCCTGATTTCTTTCCTGGCTGAGCAAAGTGTGCACACACCAGAGATTTAATTTTTGCAATGTGACCTGAGGCTGTGAAGCTGGGACTGGGAAGAAGGTGATAAATGGAGAGAGAACCATTGCTGATACATCAAGACTTTGGAAGAATCGAGCAACAATTTATGAAAGAACCAAAATAAACAAGGCATCTGCACCCACAGAAGTGGAATGGAATAGAAAGAGAAATTCAGACCATTTCTACCATGCTAGATTATCCAGCTTAATCCTAATCCCTTGCTCTTCATCATTAATAAAATTTAGGATTTCTGTCTCCATCATTCTGTCTTTCATTGATTTCCAAACCCCCACCATACCATGGACACAAAAAATTATTTAACTTGCCACCAATTACCAGTATTTTAAAATTTTGCCTTCGATCTCTGCATAAGAGATACCAGTTCTTCCTTTTCATCCAATCTAGACCCTATCATTATTTGACATGTCTCAATTAAACCTCTCCCAATCCTTCTATTCCAATGAAATCAACTTCACCTGTTTGGTCATGAAGTCAGGGGTCCATTACAATTGTTGAAGGAACAGTGGATACATAATCAAATCTGCTGGATTATGTTTTCAAATTTAAAAACAGATTATATCAGGCTTGCGAGATGGCAAGGAAAAATTTAAAAACTGCTCAGGGAAAAATGAAAATTCATTATGATCAAAAAGCAAAAATTAGGGACATTAAACCTGGAAACAAAGTATTAGTTTTGTTTCCAATGCAGTCAAACCCTTTGAGAGCTCAGTTTTCAGGGCCATATAAGGTGAAAGCAAAAATTAACCAGGTCACCTATGCCTGATCATTGAAGAGAGACCCAGGTCTGTCATGTGAACATGCTTAAACCTTACTTTGAGAAAATGACTGAGGAGGAGACTAGGATTCCAACCAAGGTGCTAGTTATAGAGGAGGAGATAAGTTTCGTGGAAGGTCATGGAGCACAGAAAGTGATAAGCCCCAAGCTGGAAAATTCTATGGTTTTGCAAAACTTAAACACCAAGTTAATGCATTTGACTAAACCAGAATGAAGACATTACTTATGAAATTTATGGATATATTCCCAGATGTTCCAAGAAGAACTACTGTGGCTTGTCATGATGTGGAGGTCAGTGATGCTAAGCCTATTAAGCAGCATCTTTACCGAGTTAATCAGGAAAAGAGCAGATTGTTGGATCAAAGAGGTGGATTATATGCTCAAAAATGACATCATCCAAAAATCAAGTTCAAATTGGAGTTCACCCTGTGTTCTGGTGCCTAAGCCAGATGGCTCAATTAGGTTTTGTACAGATTATTGAAAGGTAAACATGGTGACAAAGACTGATGTATTCCTTATCCCAGAATAGATGATTGTGTAGATAAGGTGGGGAAGGCTAAGTTTCTTACAAAGATTGATCTCTTAAAAGGATACTGGTGTGTTCCTTTGATAGAGAAAGGCAGGGAGATTTCTGCATTTGTTACATCTTTGGGACTGTATGAGTATAATGTTATGCCTTTTGGAATGAAAAATGCACCTGCCACATTTCAGAGAATGATTAATGCAGTAATTCAGGGTTTAGAGCACACAGGATCCTATATCGATGATTTAGTAATTAGTACAAATACATGGGAAGAACACATGCTTGAATTAGAGCAGTTATTTCAGAGACTGGTAGAAGCACACATCTCAGTGAATTTGCACAAGAGTGAGTTTGGATATGCCACTGTAATTTATCTGTGTTATGTGGTAGGACAGGGACAGGTGGCACCGGTTGGAGCGAAAGTATTGGCTATCACTGTGTTCCCTATCCCCAGTAATAAGAAAGCTATTGGAGATTTCTAGGTATGATTGGCTACTATCGTAGATTTTGTGAAAACTTTGTAGAAATTGCACTCACATTAACAAAACTACTTGGAAAGAAAGAAAAATTTATCTGGTCAGATGCATGCAAGGAAGCGTTTCTGAAGTTAAAGGCCATTTTATGCCATCAGCCTGTACTTTTGTCCCTTAACTTTAAAAAGCCATTCTCTTTAGCTGTGGACATCAGTGACGAAGCGGTTGGCCCTGCACTGTTACAGAAGAAGGATGGTGATGGAATAGAACATCCTATTTCGTACTTCTCGAAAAAGTTTAACGACCATCAACAAAATGACTCAACCATTGAGAAGGAGTTATTAGTGCTTGTTTTAGCATTGCAACATTTTGCTGTGCATATTTGTACTGCTCAAAAACTGTTAATAATATATACTGATGATAATCCATTAGTTTTTCTGTCTAAAATGAAAAATAAGAACAGATGGTTATTGAATTGGAGCTTACTATTACAAGAGTATGATTTAATTATTACACACATAAAGGGGACGGATAATGTAATAGCAGATTGTTTGTCAAGATGCTAATCTGGGTAGATATGAATCTAATCACATACTTATTGTAAAAAAAAAATGGAGTGTTTATTTTATTTATGTAATACTTCCATTAATTGTTAAAAATTTGTTCTTGTGGACCAAATTTTTTTTTTAGCAGGGGAGGTGTTACAGATTTCTATGTTGTGTATTGGCCTATGTGTTGTGTGGTTTTATGTTAAGAAGTGACAGTTTGCCTTAGAGAGCCAAGGTGAAGGTGGACTGCTGAGAGAGTGGGAGATGGGCTGAGCATGTGCAGAAAATGAAAAAAATTTCTGGTCTTGGATGATAAACCACCACTGGGTGGTGCTGTGGATTGGAAGGAGGCCCAGAGGATGAGTCATGGACTTAAGGACAGTTTAGAATGTTGGAATTTCAAAAAAGATGAATATTCTGAAGGCAGCCAGAAGGATCCGAATCAACCCAGTGGTTCCTCTCTCTGCAAACAACACAAGACAACTTCAAATTTTGTGCTCTCTCTCTCCCTCAAAGATCTTTTGGCTTCAGTTTACCAAACAAACTGAATTTTGTTTATGATCTTTTTGCTTCGGTTGAGATCGAAGTTTTGTGAGCCTTGCATGTTTTGTGATTGTTTTGTGTCTAAGTTTTTCTGTGGGCTGGTTGGAAATATAACTTAGACTATAATTACATATGTTATATTTAGGCTGGGGAATTTATTAGTTTTACACTGTTATAGAAATTTGCATATTAACCAATGGGCATTGTTATAAAAGGGGGTTTTTGAATTAAAGTTTGAAGGTGAATTTTTGTTAATAAAGTAATTGTTCATCTTTACCCCTGTGTGATATGCCTTCTTTGTGGTTGCTGGTTTGATCTTGTAACAAATGGCATTTGTGAGAGCAACAAACCAGCTGAATGTACTGAATTCCTATCCATTGAAAGTGATCTCTGGCTGAATACAGGTGAGTTCCTTGGTTTAGAGCATAAACCCATGAGATTATAGGAGCAGAAGTAGGCCATTTGGCCCATCGAGCCACAATTCATGAGCTGATCCATTCTCCTTCTCACCCTTACTCCCCTGCTTTCTCCCTATAACCTTTGATACCTGTGATAGTACAGAATATTATCACCAATGTATATTTGTATATATTTGCTTATAGCTGTTGTGATTGGCTGAGAGCTGTAGCCACATCTACTGGCAGGTCACAAAGGGCTGCTCATAACCAGACCCAGGTCAGTCTGGACTGGTCGACCTTGCTGTAATACTCTCCAGTCTTTTGCTGATTAAAGCCTTGGTTTGAGTTAGTAAGTCTTTGAGTCATTCAACACGCTGCAATACCCTGACTATTCGGATTCCTTATCAACCTCTTCCTTAAATGCTCCCAATGACTTGGGCTCCACAGCTATCTGTGATAGTAAATTTTGGAAATTCACCACTCTCTGGCTAAAGAAATGGGTGACCTTCCATCCTGAAGTTGTGCCCTTTTGTCCTAGACTCCCCTACCATGGAAAACATCTTTGCCACATCTAGTAGTTTGTCCAGGCCTTTCAACATTTGAAAAGCTTCCATGAGGGCTCCCCACCACCCCCCCCACCCATTCTTCTAAACTCCAAGGAGTACAGTACAAGAGCATCAAACTTGTCTCAAATGCTAATCCTTTCATTCCAGGAATCATTCTCGTGAATCCTCTCTGAACCCTCTCCAATGCTAGCACATACTTTCTTAAGCACAGAGTACAAAACTTGTACTCTATACTTTCAGTGAGGTCTCACCAGTGCCTTATAAAGCCTCAACATTAGATCCCTGCTCGTATGTCCTATTGCTTTAGATATGAATACCAATTTGAGGATTTGTGTCCTCACTTTCTAATGATCCTTCTCTCATTGTTTTTATTTCCATTTGTTTATGTTCTCTCCCCCCTCCCCATTAACCCATCCACTGGATGACCTTGTTTGCAATCTTTTAATGACAACCCTTGCCTCAGCTTTTCAGGTACATTCCCTTTGTCTGATTCAGCCCCCCTCCCCCCAACTTTCTCTGCAACTTAAAAGCAATTTGTTTCTCTTTTTCCCTTTTCTGATGAAAGTGTTTTGGGCCAAAATGTTAACTGTTTCTCTTTCCGAAGTCACAAGCTGATCAGCAGAGCATTTTTTTGTGTTTATTGCAGGAGAAAGCAGACTATTCAGCTTCTCTCAACTCATCCACCTGGAAAAACCCGCTGTGCTCCCTTCAAAATTTCCAACTGTCACTTAAATGTTTCCAAGTATTTGCCTCTGCCACTCTACCCGGTTGTCCAACTCAAATTGCTGCCAACTGCCCAGGAGGGACTTCTTCCACCACCTGTGCCTCTACAGCACATCTTTAAAGAGAATGGACTCTAATTAAATCTCAGCTAGATTCACTCTCTGTGCACTTGGCAGGGCCAAGACAAACGAAACAGAGCATCACGGCACAACAACAAGGACATGGACATAGTCAGGAATGTAGACCATTATATCACAGGAATGAAACACGAAAGCCTGCCGACACAGAGACTGTAGTAAAAACACAATGCTGGAGAAACTCAGCAGGTCATACAGAGTCCTTTATATAGCAAAGTTAAAGATAGATAACTATGTTTCGGGCCTGAGACCTTCATCAAGGTATGATCAATATTAGGCAGGCGCCTGAATTAAATGGTGAGGGTGGGTAGGGGGGGTGGGGAGAGGTGGTGGGGTCAGGGGGAGGAGCACAGGCCGACAGGCAAGAGTTAGATATGGGAGGGAGGACAAAAGCAAGGGTGTTAGGGGGACCAGGAGGCGGGAAACTTGGGGAAGCCAGATGGGGAAGGGAAGGTTTGAGGCCAGGGGAGGCCAAAGTGCTCTTGCATTATATTTTTAGTACATCAGAGGAAAGGGCTCTTAAATGCTGCCATGGTATCTCCTTGCACCACTACCCCAGCAACCTGTTTCAGGCACCTACCACTCTGTTAAATATTTGCCCTGTACATCTCCTCTAAATTCTTACCTCCTCACCGTAAATGCAAGTCCCCTGGTATTTGACATTTTTATAATATTCTGTCTAGTCTACCCTATCTAAGCCTTTCAGAATTTTATAAACATCTATCAGGTCACACCTCAGCCTCCAATGCTTCAGATAAAAAAATCCATAACTTCAAGGAATTCTACGAGCAATTATACCAAACTGAGAATGAAGGGAAAGAATACAAAATAGATGAGTTTCTAGCTAAAATTGAACTACCGAAATTGCATGAAGAGGAGCAAAACAAATTGATAAAACCATTTGAAAAAGAGGAAATACAGGATATATTAAAAAAGCTACCGAACAATAAAATGCCTGGAGAGGACGGACTCCCAATAGAATTCTATAAAACATTTAAAGACTTAATAATTTCTCCTCTCCTGGAAGTAATGAACCAGATTGAAGAAACACAAAACATGCCAGATTCATGTAAAACAACAATATTAAAGACAGGGAAAGATCCACTAACACCAGCATCGTAGAGATGAATATCTCTACTTAACTCACATTATAAGTTAATAGCAAAACTATTAGCAAACAGATTGGCTGACTGTGTACCAAAAATAGTAAAACTAGATCAAACTGGATTTATTAAGAAAAGACGAACAACGGACAATATCTGTAAGTTCGTTAACTTAATACATGCAGTACAAGGAAATAAGACGCCAACAGTGGTGGTGGTTTTAGACGCAGAGAAAGCCATTGACGGGATAGAATGGAATTATTTATTCAAAGTACTACAGAATTTCAACCTACCAGAGAAATATATTAATTGGATTAAAGCATTATATAAGGGACCACTGGCGAAGGTGACAGTAAATGGATATAAATCGAACCAATTTAAATTAAGCAGGTCAACTAGGCAGGGATGTCCACTATCTCCCTCACTGTTCGCTTTAGCTATAGAACCCTTGGCAGAACTGATAAGAACAGAAAATAAAATAAAAGGGATAAAAATAAAAGATAAGGAATATAAAATCAGTCTATTTGCAGATGACATCATAGTATACTTAACAGAACCAGAATTATCAATAAAAGAATTACATAAGAAATTGAAGGAATATGGATAAGTATCGGGGTACAAGATCAACACAAATAAAGTGAAGCGATACCAATGAACAATGCAGATTTCACAAAGTTTAAGAAAGAATCACCATTTAAATGGCAAACACAAGCAATCCAATACCTAGGTATTAGACTAGATAATAATCTAGACAATCTATACAAATTAAATTATCAGCCATTAATGATAAGAGAGTCAAGGTCTGGATTCCATGAGCTTAAAGCAGTGGTGTCAACTTTTTTTTCCATTCACGTGCCATCTTAAGTAACCCCTTACTAACCACAATAGATTGGAGAGATTAATTGACCAACTCCTGTTCCCATGTTTTAGGAGACCCCCACCAATCATCTGGCTCAGCAACAGGTGTCGATGTTTCCCATCCATGCCTGCTCACCTCGCAGTCTCTTCAGGCGCTTTTCCTTGCGTTTCTTCCGGATAATAAACAAGAGTGCCACAGCCACTGTTGCCAGGATCACAGGGCAAGCAATGGTAAACAACTTCTTCACATCATCTCCCTCTCCTTGCATTGATTTGATCGGTGGGATAGTGCCTAAAATAGCAGAACAAGGAGTGAAAAGAAACCAATATTTAGGTGAGGTGTACCTGGACAGAAATTCCATGGAGTTTCACAGGAGGCCATAAACTATAACAATGGCCGCAAGGCAAATTGCAATTGCCTTAGGCCTGAAATCAGATTACATTTACCTGTATTTGCTTCAGCGACTTCTAAATTATTTACAACAAACACTTTTGTTTTTTATTGATGACACAACATTGAAATGGTTGCACTCACTTGTCACATGAAGCACCCACTGCTGGTTTCCAGGATCTAATTTACAAAGATACATGAACATTGAGGGGGCAAAGATTAAAGGTCTGACAACAATTTGTACCTGTAAAATGTCCCCTGGAAGGTGGGAGATGATAAATATCCAAAACATTCTTCCTGAAAAGGCTGTGGATTCTGGAGTGATTGGAAAAAGTGGAGATCAAACTTGTGCAACGTTATAAAGTGATGAATAAGAAAGTTTGGGAAATAAAGAGTGGAGCTAGTCTGGGGAGCTGATTGGTCTACTCCTGTTCTTAAAGCTTTAATGACTGGGTTACAAGGCACAGAGAGAACTGTGAATGCTGGAATGTGAAGCTAAACACAATCTACTAGGGGAAACTTTGGAATGGAGAGAGTTTGAAGCGTCCATGCAGTTCCAAATTTGATTATTTTCTGAAACGTAAAGAAGGGAAGGAACACTTCTACTACTTTTCCCATGGAGAATTACTCCACATATTTTCTTCCTTCACTGGATGACAATCAGCCCATCGTCTATCCAGTCTTACTAATGATTCCCATCAGTCCTCTTGCTCCCTTACTTCTAAGAATCCTCTCTCGCATGTCTATCAACCCTCCCTGGTTCTCCTGCCACTCATCTACGCTGGAGGCAATTTGCTGCGGCCAATTAATCTATTGGCATACATTTAGGGGGTTGGAGGGAAGCAAAGCACATGGAGGAAAGCCACATGCAAACTCCGCACAGGCAGTACGCAAGGTCAGGATTGAGCCCAGACTGTTATCCTTGTGTTTGACCAAACTCTGAGAGTTTTTTATAATGATAGTTTTTAAGAGATTTACATGACAATGGAGGACACTTCATGTGGCAGATTAATGTTAATGTGCCTTTTATCCAGAAAATTCTTGAAATTTGGTTTCTTGTGACCTCCCTCTGTAGTGAGCAGCTATGTTGAACATCAGTGATGCACACAAGAGAAGACAGGACAGGAAAATGTTCAAATACAGGAGCGAGTGAAAACTGGAGACACAGTAATGATGGAATCTGGAGCAACAAATTACATGCTGGAGGCACTCAGTGGGTCATCAGAGGGAGAAAAATAATGGTTAAAGTGAGCGGTGAGAGAAGTCTTCACCACAACACACACTCTGGTCCAGATCATCAATTTATTCTTGCTCCCATAATCACCCAGCATTCCTCCATTCTCCACCCCCTGTGTCTTTCTACACAGCTCTCTCTGAATAAAGAACTCACTTCGACTGGGTTTATTGGTGATACGCAAAATGAAGGACTTCGACTGGGGAAGGCTCAGCACTGGGGAGAAGAGAAATCTTTAGTCGGCTCATCCTGAAGCTCCACAAACACTAACAGATGGGCTGGCAGGTTCGATGCTGCTGATAAGTGAATTAAAACGCAGAGGAAAGCATCCACTCAGCTGGAGAGACTTCAAGTCCTATTAATGCGTTGGCCTGCGATTTTCTCTCCTGCTCCACCTCCTCGCAACTCAACCTGATTTGTGCTCTCATTGTGCCAGTCCGGTGAAGGTTGTTCTGTGCCTGCCTGGTGGCTCAGTGTACATCCTCACCTGCATGTCTGAGAGTCTGCCACACCCTCCAGGCCCAACCCTGAGAAGCAGTCAGCCCTTCTTGCCTAAGCTTGGAGACAAATGGCATGATAACCTCCCTCGAACTCAAAGCAGCCTCTACAGGGTTGAAGCCCTGGCAGACTGTGAATGACCACCCATTAAATAGTTCCCTCTGTGCACCGTGGCAGGTCAGGCAGCAATGAGGGGGATCACTGTATCTGAGTATGCCCCACTCTGCATCCCTGCTTAATGTGTGCTTGGTAAAAACATATAGTAAATGGTGGAGAAACTCGGCTGGTCTCGAAGCATCCATATGAGGTAAAGATATATTACTAATGTTTTTGGCTGAGCCCATCTTCAAGGCATAAGAACAAAATCAGGCAGGTGCTCTGCAATTGCAGCATATGCAGACTTCCATGTTTGACTCTTAATGTGTGCTTGGTGATCACAGCCTGTGTCTATTGTCAGGACAATGAGGTTAAATTTCTCTAAAATGTCACAGGGGAATGTTTCACACCCAGCTGAAACACCTCTGACCATATAGCACGCTGGAGTGTGGCACAGCTAGTAGCCCTGCTGCCTCATAGCACCACTGACCTCGGTTCAATTTTGACACTGGCCACTGTCTTTGTGTGTGGGAGTCTGCATATTTTCCTTGTAATTCTGTGGGTCGCCTTCCACATTCCAAAAATGTGCTGCAACTTTGTAGTTTAATTGCTTTGAATTAGAAGGGGGTTATGTTAGGCTGTTAAGTTAATAGTAATAAGATAAAGTTTGATCTTGTTTTCTGTTTAAAGATAATTAAAAGCAACTTTTGTTTAAGTAACCATTTGTCTTGGTGAATTTCTGTTGCTGCTGGGTTTTGAGGTCCTCTGGGCCCATAACAACTCTCACTGTCAAACTACTGCACCAGTAAGGTACAATCTGGCTGAGGTAATAATACACTTGGCTTTAGCCAGCCGAGAACAAGACACTGCCGATGCTGCAATCTGTAGCACAACCCATTTTGCCCCACAGATGCTGCTTGGCCTGCTGAGTTCCTCCAGCAGATTGATTCTCATTTCTACCAGCTGTGTTGGGCACATGAGGTCTCAAGGCAGAGCAGTTTACTGAGACAACAATTTATTTGACTAATCAGCTCACTTCTTGTTAACTTGGCAGAGAATCAGTAGGTCAGGTAGCATCTGTGGAAATCGCGAGTTAACATTTGAGATTGAAGACCTGGTTGTGATGAAGAGTCTTTTACCCGAAACCTTAATTCTGTTAAAAAAATATAATGCTGGAGAAACTCAGCAGGTCAAACAGTGTACTTTATATAGCAAAGATTAAGGTACATAAACAACATTTCAGGCTTGAGCCCTTCATCAAGGTATTCATAACTTGGCTCAAGCCCTAAACATTGGTTATGTATCTTTATCTTTGCTGAATAAAATGTGCTGTTTGATATGCTGAGTTTCTCCAACATTGTGTTTTTACATCAATCACAGGGTCTGCAGACTTTTCTATTTTACTCATATTAATTTTGTTTCTCTTTCTGCAACTGCTGCTTGACCTGTCCACCTCTAACTTCTACTGCCTTTGAAAAGCAGCCAACATAATTTAAACACTTGCCTCAACCCGGCCACATACTTCACCACCCTACTCATCAAGAAGAATGAGACCATACACTAAAAGATTCAAAGGTAGTTACTTTCTCACTGTTATCAAATTCCTGAGTTAACCTCATGGAAGTAAAATTATGTTGCCTTTGTTCCATACCAATTTATTTCTCTCTGTAACTCTGTATTTTTGTACCCTGTTTTACACGTTGTACTATGCATGAGATATTTACTAGTCTGCTCACAAAACAACCTCTATCACTACTTCTTGGTACACACGACAATAAACCTGAACTTCTACTCAGTTTTCCAGCATTTTCTGCTTTTATTTCAGATTTCCAGCATCTGAACTTTTTTGATTTTCATTTTTATGTTGAATTGATGCTCAATAGCAGGTTAATTGACCTAAAATATCAATGCTTCTGTTTATGGTCCACAGAAGTCTTCAAATAGCTATCTCCTCCCAATCCAGCTCATACATTCTTTGAAATCAATTGTTTATTGTCGCAGTAATAAGCTTTGCTTTTGCGTGCCGTTCAGCCAAGTCAAGCCATACTTGAGCACAGCAGGTACTCCAATAATAAAGCTCAAGTGTACAGTGTAGTATTACAATGAGTCAAAGTGTGCAGGATGTATTATTACAAGGACAAGATGCAGACTATAGAGTAAAGTATAATTAAACTGGGCGGGGCATCATCTGTTACTAATGAGTGTTCTATGTAAGAATTTATATCAGCAAGGAAAGAAACAGTCCTTGAAATAACAAATTTTGTGACATGTTCATAACAATAAATTCTGATTCTGATCTGGATTCATTACTTCCTGATAGGTGCACTGACGTTTGTTCTCAGGAGTCACTGGCTCCTTTATTTGTTTATTAGTTCAAGGGGGATGGTCACAACATTTATTGCCCATCCTTAAATGCCATGTAGAATATGGTGGGGAATGTGGTGAGCTTCAAATTCCTGGGTGTCAACATCTCTCAGGATCTGTCCTGGGGCCATCATGTTGATGCAATCAAGAAGAAGGCTCACCAGTGGCTATATTTCATGAGGAGATTGAAGAGATTTGGTACGTCACCAAAGTCTCCTGCAGATTTCTACAGGTGTTCCATGGAGAATATTCTGACTGGTTGCATCACTCCCTGGTATGGAGGTGCCAATGCACAAGAGAGGATAAAACTATGCAGAGTTGTGAACTCTGCATCAAACTTCACTTCATCAAGGACTAGAAGCAATGTTTTAAGAAAGCAGCCTCGATCTTCAGGACCTTCACCATCCAGGGCATGCCCTCTTCACATTGCTACCATCAGGAAAGAGGTAGAGGAGTCTGAGCACAAAATCCCAGTGGCACAATGAGAGCTTCTACCCTTCTGCCATCAGATTTATGAATGGACATTGAAGCACTAATTTATTTTTAACAGTAGGTTTATCGCAATATTTGTATAGTAACGCTGTCGCTAAACACTGAATTTCCTGACATGTTCATAACAATAAATTCTGATTCTAACTGAAAGGTTCATGAGACCTTTCCTGAGGGCAGTGAGGAGTTAATCACTTTGCAATGTGTGTGGACTCACATGAGCAGGATGGATTACATTTCCGTGGGACTATAATGAACCAAATACTCTAAGATGTGTAGGTGAAAGTGTGCTGACCTGATATGGGGCACTAATACCTTTGAACAGAAAGCCCTGCAAAAGGTAGTGGACACAGCCCAGTACATGAGAGAAACACGATAGGCTGCAGACGCTGTGATTGTAGAAAAAACACCGAAATGCTGGAGGAACTCGGCTGGTCTATTCAGTGTCTATAGGAGACAAAGATATATTGCCGACATTTCAGGTTTGAGCCCTTTTTCAAGGAAAAAATCAGAAAAGGCAGAATCAGGATATATCAGAAAGTCTCAGAATTCAAACAACGGGGGTGACAAAACTTCTTCCACCCCATTGAGAAAATCTACATGGAACCCTGCCGTCGGAGAGCAGCAGCAATCATCAAGGATCCAAATATGCTAAGCCATCAGAAAAGAGGTATAGGTGCCACAAGACTCGTCCCACCAAGTTTAGGAACAGCAGCTACCCCTCCACCATTAGACTCCTAAACAACAAACTCATTCAGAGACTCATTTAAGGACCTCTTTGAATGTTATTTATTATTGAATATTTATTTTCTGTATTGCAGTTTGTTTTCACTGCCTTCTTGTTTACATTTCTCCATTTTGTGTATGTATCTTTCTTGAGTAGTTTGTTTTGCACTTCCAATAAGTAGAAATTCTCCCTGACCTGCAGGAAAAAGAATCTCAGGATTGTATGTGATGCAATGTATGAACTCTGATAATAAATCTGAACTTTGAAGTCCCTGTTATTCATTGAAGTACATAAACACTCTAGACCCCATCTCTGGACTTAAATCTATCCATGTCCATAACTCCAACTGCATGTCCAACATACTTGGAAGAGACAAACTGTCTGCAGAGGACACTGTGGGACAGGGCTCTGGGAGTCTTTTCCAAGACTCCCACAGTCAAGCTCACGATTGTGTGGATCCATGGATAGTCAATAGATATTGATGAATAAGTGGAGGTGTTTTACAAAAATCTGGTAGTTTCATTGATTCATATTGGATTCTGAAGTTCAGATTAATAAATTAACTGAATATAAATTCTTTCAGATCTCTGGTGGGATTCAAACTCAGGTCATTGGCTGTCAAACTGATGAATTACTAGTCTAGTAGCTTTATCAATGGGCAATAATTTTTTTCTATCTCCTATAACTCTTATTAACCATACATTTCAGCTCTGTCTCGACATTAACATTGAATCATGAAGGGCCTTGAGCTAAAGCTGAGGTAATTTATGCATTTTAAAAAATGTGCTGCTGTTTAACACGTTCACATTAGATTGGGAATGTGGCACTAACATATTTGTTGGTTATAATAATAGAACATTTAATGTCTTTCAAAGAAAAGTGTTGTGAGTCCCGAAACACTGCAGCACAGAAACAGACCCTTCGGCCCAACCATGCTGACCTAATGTTGATCTGAAAACAAATCATAACCTGCATCTCCTGAAAATCTGAAACATTCAGCAGGTCAAGCAGGCATCTGTGAAGAGAAAGACAAAAAGGCCTTTCACCTGACTCTGTTTCTCTATCCACAGGTCCTGACTATTACTTGAGATTTCTGTTTCTATTTAGCTTTCTATGTTCCTATGATCAACATACAGGAATAAAATTGTTTGAGCATTTTCTATTTTTTAGTTCAGTTCGGCTATTCAGCAAACAACAGATGGGCCAAATGGCCTTTATAGTATCAACATAAGATAGCTCAAATGATATGTGGGGGCAAGGGGAGGTATTGGGGAAGAAACATTTGGAAGCGGTTTTTTTTGTTGAATGATGTGGGAGTATAACTTACAGCAGGTGTCCAATTCCCTGTTAATTTTCCTCAAGGAATAGTGATGCTGGGAATGGAATAGAATAAATGTTAAGCCCCCTCCTCAGCACAACTTACTTCCATCAAAATCTAGGGTGGCGAACTGTGTGGTTTCATTGCCACAGCCAGCACTGTTACAAGCTCGCATCTTCAACTCATACCAAGTCGCCTCTCGCAGGTCCTGCAGGAAGATCTCATTAGATAAATTGGTCCTCAAGGTAAGCCAAGGCCAAGTGCCTTTGGGACGGTAGTCCATGATGATTGCCATGATGGGGCAGCCGCCATTGTTCCACCCCTGGAGATTAAGCCTTGCGTGGCTGGAGTTAATGTGGGTAAAGAGATGGGTATCTTTGTTGAAAGCCGGTTCTAGGCATAAAGTGAAAAAAAAGATATACATTTACTGTCATGGTTTTTTTTTTGTTGTTGCACACTTTATGATTCACATTTAAAACATGATGATGTGAAAAAAAAATGTTTAAATTATCTTCCTTCGGGCCCCAAATCCTTCTCTAATTCTAATGGGCATATCCTTAATTTCAAATGTAAATACCAAGCTAATAAGATCCAATAACTCCCAAGACCCAAACTCGTATTAGTCAGAATCTTCAACAGATCAACCACTTCCTAATTTTACTTTGAAAGTTACAATTGAATTTGCTTTCACGACATTTTTAAGTAATGTATTCCAAATTTGTCTTCATTTTGCCCAACACTCTCCTTGAATCTGGCTTGAAAGTCTTGGGGTTAATCTATTCTATAGTCTAAATACTTACAGTTTGAAACAGAAATTCAGGTAAAAGTTCATTGTTTTAAACTTTAAAGATTCCTTGAAAATGCGGAGTTTATATTTTAGATTCTTTGCAATTAACAAGAATTACAGTACAAAATTTGTCAAAACAAATTGCTGCAATTCAGTTGCTTCAAGATTTTCCCCAGTGCAGAAATGAGGAAACCCTTTGTTTACAAAATAACACTCAGGACTGAAATGTCTCACTATACCTATGACTGGGTGGCTATGCACAATTCAAATGCCATATATATATATCTGCTGATGACACCACGGTCTTCGGCAGAAATCACAGATGGCAATGAGGAAGTGTACAGGAGGGAGTTCTGTATCAACAGGCTGATGCCTGTTGAGTGGTGTCACAACAACAACTTTGCACTGAATGTAAGCAAAACTAAGGAAATGATTGTGGTCTTCAGGAAGGGGAAATCAGGAGAACACAAACCAGTCCTCATCCATGAGTCACCAGTGGAAAGGGTAAAGAACTGGATGTCAACTTCACTGTGGATCTGTCCTGGGGCCTCCAATTCCATTCAATTCAGGAAGGCTCACCAATGGCTATACTTCGTGAGGAGTTTGAGGAGATTCGGAATGTCACCAAAGACTGCAAATTTCTACAGGTGTACCATGCAGAGCATTCTGACTGGTTGCATCACTGTCTGGTACGGAGATGCCAATGCACAGGACAGGAAAAATACTACAGAGTGTGGTGAACTCAGCCAGTGGCATCACGAGCATCAGGACACTCCACTCAATCGAGGACATCTACAAGAGGCAATATCTTAAGAAAAGCAGCCTCTATCCTCAAGGACTCTCACTATGCCTTCTTTATACTGCTACCATTGGGAAGGAGGTTCAGGAGCCTGAAGATGAACACACAACAGCACAAGAACAACTTCTCCCCCCCTCCTCTGCCACCAAATTTCTGAATGAATCATGAACCACAGGCACTCCTTCACTTTCTCTAATATTAGCACTAATTTATTTATTTTAAAATATATAATTTATAGTAATATCTGCGCTGTGACGCTGCTGCTAAACAATTAATTTCATGACAGGTTCATGACAATAAATTCTGATTCTGAATGTACACTAACACCCAATTTTGATCTTTCTCTCTCTGTTCGTCTGCACTTCTGTATTTCTCTTACTTGTTGCACTATGTATGAGATGTCTAGCTAGACTACTGTTAAAACAAACTAGCACTGCACCTAGGGACTTATGACAATAAACTTAAACGAACTAGAATGCTTGCATGAGATATTAGAGAGTGTTGTTAAGGCCTAGAAGAGGAAATGAGGGAGGATTATTAGAATAGTTTGCAAGGTTGAGATATCACAGTTAGGGGAAGAGGCAAAAATAGTTTGAATTGTCTCCTGAATAAAGGATAAAAGAACAATAGTCCAGAAAAGATCTATTCAGAGCTTTCAGTTTGGTGGATGGGTGACGATGAGAGCATACAGGTTTAAGAGAATTGTTAAGATCTGGTACATGTTGCTTGAAATGTTGTGAAGCAGTCACAATTGTAACTTTCAAAAGAACATTGACATTGCTTGATTTGTTGAGCTATGGGGATTAAGAGTTGGGGAGTATAGTTCATCGGTTAGTTCATTAAAAGCACTGGCACATTGGGCTGAATGGCCTTCATACTATCAACCTCTGTGACTTTTCCAGCTGGTTAAAATGTTTCTAATTTGATAAGCAGTAAATCTCATGTCAGTACAGCTATGTTTCATTTTTAATCCAGAAAACAGAGGTTTCCATTTATCTATTTATTTATTTATTTATTTGTTCACAGGGATTCTTGGAGTTTATTGCCCAACGTTATCTTCCCTTGAATTAACTAAGCTAGCTGGGGCATTTGACAGAATCACAGAAGGCCACTCACCCAATCTCGTCCAAACTAATTCAGTGGACAGTTAAAAGTTGACCAGATTCCTGTGGGTCTGGAGTTTGACAGAAAACTAAACCTAGCAAAGGCAGAAGATTTCTTAAAGACACTCATGAAGCAGATTGTGGGGGAGCAGTGGACTGGCACAGGGCATCAGTAATAGGAAGAACACCCCTCCCTCCCCATTGAGAAGGTGAAGCAGAGGAGACGACCCCAAGGATGATGACCATGGTGGAGGACCAGTGAGGGGTCTGTGGCTGAAGGAAACACACAGGCAGCGAACTGTTGGTAACTTGCAGGCAAGGCACTCACACCAGGCTGCGGGCTGCTGCAGACTGGCTCATGAAAACGGGGTATTGGAACTGGAATTTGAGAGGATGCTGAGGGCAAGAAGGACTTCCAAAGGACCCTGCGCACTGAAGGCTTCCCATCGTGTTGGAGGTTGTATCTGGGCTCAGGTTGCTGATGGTTTGAATTGAACTGGAGACTTGTGTAGCTGCAGAGGCTGTGGGAGTGCTGGTGGCGAATCCACAGACATTCGGTAACTCTGAGGGGAGGCTCTTTTTTACTTCTCTGACTGTAAAGGGCACGGGCCAACACTAAAGCTAATGGGGAATTTCATGGCAGACGAAAGGTAACATAGAAACATAGAAATGCAGTTTTGTGTAATATTACATTTCTGTTTTATTACATGACCATAAATAGTATCTGATTTGATGGGGCCAAGTGCGGAACCCAAAAGTGCTGGAGAAACTCAGCAGGTCACACAGCTTCCATATCCAAAGGTAACAAAAGGAATAAGAAAAAAGACAGGCCTATCCCTCTGTCTCCTTTCTTCCAGCTCTCCATTCCCTTCCCTTCCTTCTCCTATCAGAGTGCTACCCCTTTTTAGCCCTCTCCCCTCTCCCCCTATCGCTTCTCAGCTCTTTTCTCTTCTCCTCTCCCACTTGTATCCACCTACTAACTTCTACCAGTTAGCCTGTGGACTTGCCCCTGCCCCTTCTTCCCTCCTCTCCTCTTGTCCTCCCCCCTCCCCTCACCTTTTTATTCAGGCTTTGCCTGTCTTTTTTCTTCTACCTAACGAAAGGCTCAGGCAGGCCTGAATCGTTGGTTAATATTTACCTCACGTGAATGCTGCACGACCTGCTGAGTTTCTCCTGCATATTTGTGCAATGAACCTGATGGCTTTTTGTAACAAAGTTGTACTTTGGCTGTTGCCAATAACATTGTTTTAATTAGCACTCTTTAATTCCTGATGATTTAACCAAGTGAAATTTAGAGTTGGTGGGGGCGGTGGGGCAGGGAAGTGAACTGATCACTGGCTTAGACCAGTTTCACTTGCATCCATACCAACAAATGCACATTAATTAGCAACCTCCCCCTCTACACTTAAGGACCAGAAGGAGGAAGGATCTCCGCTGACTCACCCCTTCCATGGGTCTTGGCCTCAATAATCTCGCTGATACGTCCTGCGCCAACACTGTTCTTGGCAGCCAGTTTCACCTTGTACCAAGTGCCGCATTTGAGGTTGTCCAGCTTGAAGGAGCGCTCACTGGGGTTGATGAAGATATCCTTCCATTCTTCACTGTTATCAACCGAGTACTGCAGCACGAATCCTGTCAGGAAAGGGCGATGGATGTCTCATTAGTGCTTCAGATTGAATTGCCAGTATAACCTCCGAGTGTCAATCACCCTGCAGGCCAGTGAGATCTTGCTCAGTCTTGTAAAATTAACCTTTTCCTGAAGGGCCTCTTTCCTCTTGAAGGCTCAGTGTTTCGAATATTTTGAAAGGTTACTTAAAAATGATTATTACTTGGGTCGTGAACAAGTGTATAATAAATAGTGGGATTAGGTCACAGCTGCTTGTTCCACTCACTGCAGAATAATAGCGTTTCCACGGAGGTTAGGTGAGACAAAAACTGGAGGGCATGGATTGAGAGGGATAGGTGTTTAAGTGGAATTTCAGGGGCAACTTTGCGTGGAGATGGGTGTGTGTGAAACAAGCCGCCAGAGGAATTGGCAAAAGTGGGCTCAGTTTTGACACTGAAGAAAAATTTCGGCAGGCACATGGTTGTGAGGGGTATGGAGGGATATGGTCAGGGTGTAGGTCAATGGGACTAGGCAGAATTATAGATGAGCTGAATAGCCTGTTTCTGTGCTGGTTCTATGGAACTTATCAGGAACAAGACCTTGTGCTCTATCCCAACCATGCCAGTGCAATGCTTTCCTACGCTAATCCCTTATGCCTGCAGCCCTGTGCACCCAAGTACCTATCTGAATGTCTCCTCAATCTTATCCCTGTATCTGCCTCTACCACCTCCTCTGCAGCCCATTCCGGATCTTCACCGCCACCTGTGTGAAAAATATCACTCAGATCTCATTTAAATTTCTCCCCTCTCACCTTCAATCTCTGCCTTCTCATTCCATGAAATTTGCTTGGTTCCTTTCATTCCTAAATGTTGACCAATCTGTCTTGAGCACACCCCTCTCCCTCCCAACCTTTTGAGTGAATGCCTTCCTTCCTCTTAAATTGCTGGTCTTTATTATGATCCGTGGCTCTAGATTTCCCAGAAAGAGGAAACATCAACTCTACATTAATCCCGTTGAACCCACTGCTAAGATAATACTGACAAGGCAGGCAATCATTGGTACTGAATACTACCCCAATTCCCCTCCGTTACACTCATGAAGGTGGTACCAGCTTTCTTCCTGAACTGCTGCAGTTTGTGAGGTGTGAGTTCCATCACAGAATTGAGGGCCGATCTCACCAGAGGAGAATGACAGGGAGGGAGCAGGCAGCAGGCCTACCTTGCTTGTATCTACCCAGTGCACATGTTTTAATTTCATCTCTACTATCTTATCAACTCAGCCTTGCATTGGGTGGCTGGAATTTGACACATCCCATTGTTTGTTAAGCCTTAGTGGGTGTGAAGTTGAAACAGATACACTTGGACAGTTCTGCATTCAAAATCAGCACCCTGCAAACCTGAAACAAAGCTGAAAATGGAACAAATCCTCAGCAGATCAGACAGTATCTGTGAAAGTATGAGATTGTAAACACAGCAAACACCATCATGAACGTCACCTCCATTGACTCTGTTTATACCTCTCACTCTTTCCAGAAACCTACCAACACATTAAAGATCCCATTCCCCCCCCACCCCCCGCCATTTAGACATCTTTCCCCCCCTCCCCCATCCTTTCCCCCTTTCTCTTTCATCAGGCAGAAGACATGAGCTTGAAAGCACAAATTTCCAAGTATATGAACAGTTTCTTTCCTGCTGTTATCAAGTCAAGTGAAGTCACTTTTATTTATCATTCATACCATGCTTGCATGGTAAAAACAAGATTACATTTCTCCAGGACCACAGAGCATATTTATATAAATATGTTAGAATAGAAGTTAAATTCATTAAAATATTAAGATGTATACAGTAAAAGTCCATGGTATACTATCCATATATGTTCTGGGAATTCAGGAGTCTGAAGGCTTGGGGGAAAATACTGTTGCCCAATCTGAACAAAAGGTCTCAAGGGCTATGGTACCTCCTACCAGATGCCAGAAGGGAGAATAGTTTACATGAGGAGTCTGTGGAGTTCTTCACAATGTTTATTGCCTTTCACCTGCATCGAGTTTTGTAGATGTCCCTCATGGTAGGAAGAGAGCCCCCAGTGGTCTTTTCTGCTGATTTTGCTATCCTCTACAGCACACATGTCAAACTGTTAGGTCTGCTTTGTTCGAGAATGAGTGAGTCAGACACCAGACTGAGTCGAAATCAAGGTTCTTTATTACCGGATTTGTAACACTTGCAACTAACAGTGTTAGTTGGAGAAGGCGCATTCTCCCGATATCAGCAAGTGGTGTTTTTTTATATCTCAGGACACACACTTAGTAAATTATCATACCATTACATTGTCCAATGAATAAGCTGTTGCTACCCTTCTCTGTTAGTCTGCTGCACATCATCTTGTTATTGCCACACTTATCTTGAGCGTACAAGGTCACACCTGCATCCTGTTACTCCTTAGTACTGGGTGACTCCTTCTCCAGTCCCAACTCATGATGTTTTTACCTTACACAAACTCAGGCCCGTGGGCCAAATTTGGCCCATGATATAATTATATTTGGCCCGCAAGATCGTATCAAATATGTATTAGAGCTGGCCCGCTGGCCGCCGCACCAGTAGAGCACATGCACAGCTAATACTACAAATCCCAGAATGCTCCGCAAATGCGTTGGCGCCGGCCCGTCAGCCCGCTAATCGCCCCCACCTCCTCTCTTTACTTTCATTAGCATCTGTGACCTGTCGCCCAACTCACATATAATAAACCCCTTACGAAAAATGGCCAAACGAAAGACAGAAAACAGGACCTTTCAAGACAGGTGGGAGGCAGACTATATGTTCATCATTTTAAAAGACAAACCTGTTTGTCATTGAAGCAAGTTGTTGTTTTTTTGACTTGTTGGCTTGTGAAAAAAAATACATTTAAAAGGAGCTTAAAGGCTATAGAGAAATATTATTTATTTTATATTTTATTTCTCATTTGTTAATGCTTCTTCTGGAAAGAGTTTAACCAAAACTATTATTAAACATTTATTTTAATAAGAAAAAGTTTAACATTACATATGTTGAAAGAAGAGTAAACATGCAGATGTTGTTGAAAATTTTCAATAAATATTTAGTTTGGCCCACGACTTAGTCCAAGTTTTTAATTTTGGCCCTCTTGAGTTTGACACTCCTGCTCTACAGGGTCTTGCGGTCCAAGGAGGTACAGCTTCCAAACCAGGCAGTGTTACAGTTGCACAGGATGCTCACGATACATCCTCTGTAGAATGTAGTGAAGATAGCGGGTGGAAGCTGAACTTATCTCAGCCTTTGCAGGAAGTAGAGGCACTGCTGGGCTTTCTTGGCCATGGAGCTGGTGTTAAGGGACCAGGTGAGATGCTCTGCCAAGTGCACTCCAAGGAACTTGATCCTCTTGAGGACTTCAACAGTCGAGCCGTCAATGGTCAGTGGAACATGGTCCCCCTAGGCCCTCCTGAAGTCAACAACCATCTTTTTTGCTTTATTAACATTCAGATACAGATTCTTGGCTCTGCACCAGTCCGTTAACGAATTCACCTCATATCAATATGCTGACTGCTCATTCTTACTAATCAGGCCCACCATGGTCACGTCGTCAGCAAACTTGATGATGTGGTTTGAGCCGTGTTTAGCTGCCCAGTCATGGGTCAGCAGTGTGAACAGCAGTGAACTAAGCATGCAGCCCTGGGAGGTTCCCACGTTCAGTGTGATGGCTTTGGAAGTTCTGTTACCGATCCAGACTGCTTGAAGTCTCCTCGGCATGGTCAAGAATCCAATTGCCGAGGGAGGAGTTTAGACCCAGCAGGCTCAACTTCCTTATCAGGTACTGAGGTGTGATTGTGTTGATTGGCTGCGAACTGAGGTCAATAAACAATATTTAAACATACGAGGACATTTTCTGTAGAGCGGTTGGATCTGTATATGAACTGCAGGGGGCCCAGTGATGGAGGCAGCAGGAGCTTGATGTGCCCTATGATGAGCTCTAGAAGCACTTCATGACAATGGATGTGAGCACAACAAAGCGGTAGTCATTGAGGCAGGACGCAGATGACTTCTTCGGCGCTGAGACAATGGTGGCAGGTTTGAAGCACGTTGGGACCACAAAATTTCTCAGAGAGATGTTAAAGATATCGATGAGAACATCTGCCAGCTGAGCTGCACATCCCTTGAGCACTCTGCTGGGAATGTTATCCAGCAGCTTTCCGTGGGTTGACCTTGCCTAACTCTCTCTTCAGAAGGCACAGCACCTGATCATTTGCAGGAGAGGTGGTCTTCTTCGCCGCCACTTAATTTTTCACCTCAAAACATGCATTGAAGTTGTTCAGTCCATCTGGGAGGAGGCATCACCAGTACAGGCAGATGGTGTAGTCTTGTTAGTTGTGGGGGATGGAGGCAGAACATACAAAAATATACAAAATAAAAGGACAAACAAATGGCCCCAGATAGAACAAAGAATTACTTGTGAACAGAAAAATTTGGTCTATGCAATTAGGTGCAAGCGATGCCACATCCTGAATATAGGGGAGACAGGGAATAGCCTAAGAACTAATCTCAATGGGCACCTTAGCAACATCAAAGTGAAGGAGCAACACAGACCGGTGAGCAGACAGTCATTTCCTACAGCATGGAGTACAGTCATCAGAGATCACAGGCCTACAAACCAAAAACAATTGGACAACCCCACAAAGAAAGAGAGCAGAACGCAAATGGATTTAAATAGTACTGACCAATGCACCTAACGGATTAAATGAAGGATAGCCAGACCACCCTAAAGTAATAGAATTCATAAAAACTGAGCAATGGGATCATGCACAATTGGTCCCACTCTGAAAAGATTGAAAACCCAAGAGCCCAACTAACTAGGAGTAATAAAAAGAGCAGACATATAAAGGGACCCTCCAACACTCCCACAGTCACCATACCTTCCCCAGCCACTAACACACAGGCACAGATGGATACCACACTTCATTTAGCTCTAAACTTTAATCTTCACCTGTAGGAGACAACATTCAACACCAGGGTACAAACTACACAATAAAGCTATTACCAGAAGAGGGAACTGCCCCAGACTCACACGATTCACAGATTCCCACCCAACATAACCCAGCCTAAAATAAAGCGATACACATCAAGTATCTACTCCAAATACTTACCACACCAACCTTGATCCTACCCTAAACCAATACCCAACCCAGTCTAACATGTCCCCCACCCCAAATACTAACCCACTGAATGGCATGAGGATGAAATGAAGTGCACTCCAGGGCGAGAGGCAATCAAATGGCCTTTGCTTTGTACAAGGGTCAATAAATGCCAAGGACTGACTCCCTGACCAGAGGTGAACAAGGAGATGACACTACTTAGGCATTTGGTACTCCAAACCAAACCCAAACCTAACCCCAACCAACCCTATGTGAACCCCCTGACTATCCCTAACCAGATCCCCGTGAATAACCCGAACCTGATGCCCCCCGACTAACCCTAACCTGATCCCCCCAACTAACCTAAATCTGAACTCTTCAACTAACCCTAATCTCTCTCCAAACCCCTACCCCAACCCAAACCCTAACCCCTTGGAGTTTAGAAAATGAAAATATTCAAGATAATAATGGAATGAAACATAAAAGTCTGCAGACACTGTGATCGTAGTAAAAACACACAGAAATGCTGGAGAAACTCGGCCAGTCTTGCAGTGCCTACAGGAGTTAAAGATATATTACTGACATTTTGGGCCTGAGCTCTTCTTCAAGGTATAAGCAGGAAACAGGGAGGCATCTGAATTAAAACAGAAGAATGGCAAGGGGTTGCATCATTTCACTTGTGTATCTGCAGGGGCCATCTGCTGCATCTGGTGCTCTCTCTCTCTCTCTCTCTCTCTCTCTCTCTCTCTCACACTCTCCTCTACACTCTCTCTCCTCTATATTGGAGAGACTGAACAGACTGGGAGATCGCTTTGTTGAGCACCTTGGCTCTGTTCATCGTGATAGCGTGGATCACTCAGTGGCTACCCATTTCAATTCCCTGACCCATTCCCTTGCTGACATGTCTGTCCATGGTCTCATACACTACTAGACTGAGACCACCAGCAAATTGATCAATCTTCCGTCTGGGCACCCACTAACCGAATGGCATTAACATCAACTTCTCAAGTTTCCATTAAACTCTCCCCCCTGTTGCTTTTCCCCCAGTTCTCTCTCACTCACTCTCTCTCTTCGCCATTTCCTCTGTCTCCTTTCACAGAGCCAAAAATCAATTCTCACCTTTCCTCATCATAACCAATTAATATTTTTTGGCTGTTGGTCTGGACTTCATCCCTGCTCATTATTCAGTAACCTTTCTATAATCTTCCTATACCTTGAAGAAGGGCTCAGGCCCAAAATGTCTGTTATATATCTTTACCTCCTATGGATGCTGCAAGACCTCTGAGTTCCTCCAGCATCTCTGAGTGTGTTTAGAGATAATGATGGAAACAGCTTGGACGGGTGGAGAGAGGTTGATGATCTTATGATGGGAGTGTAATGGCTAAATTACTGGGATACAACCCAGGATTCTACAACATTGATGGAAGTAAAACACGAAAATCTGCAGACGTGGTGGTTGAATAAAAAGACAATGCTGGAGAAACTCAACTGGTCAAACAGTGTCCTTTATATAGCAAAGATAAAAGTGCATAACTGAGGTTTCAGACTTTAGCCCTTCATTAGGGAATGGAAAAATGTGGGCGGGCATCCAAATAAAATGGTAAGGGGGGTGGGGTATGGTCACAAAGTCAGAAGGTAATAGGTGGAGAAGGGAGGGAGGGCATAGCAGCAAGCAAGGGGTGGAGAGATGGCTAGGTGAATAGAGAGTGAAGGGGGTGAAGAGCTGAGGGAAAGAAGACAAGTGGAAGGGCAGAGAGGGGGAAAGGAGAGCAGCTTAGCAGAAATTAGAAAAGTTGATTTTAATGGCATCCGGCTGGAGAGTGCCCAGAGGGAAATCGTAGAGCTTGAGAGCAGCAGGGACTACATTTGGAGAGCAGTGAGAGAGAGTCCCACAGAACTCCCTTTGGAGACCAAAGGAGAACTTCAGTGTAGGCATCCCTTGAAGAGATTTCACAGAGTTCTGCAGCAGTCAGAGATAAAACACGAAAGTCTGCAGACATCGTGGTTGAAGTAAAAAGACAATGCTAGATAAACTCAGCTGGTGAAACAGTGTCCTTTATATAGCAAAGGTAAAAATACAAAACTGATGTTTTGGGCTTGAGCCCTTCATCAACGAATGAATAAAAATCGGCAGGCATCCAAATAAAAAGGGAAGGTGGGAGTGGGGGGAAGTGGGGAGGTGGGGGGGGGAGTGCGGTCGCGACGGCAGGAAGTTTTATGTGGAGAAGAGGGGGAGGTCATTGATTTTGATCTTGAACTATAAATACAATCCCCCAAGGCAGCTGGGGGACTTAAATTCATGTAAATTTGCTTTTTTTTGTAATAAAGTTCATTTCAGGAATGGTAATCATAAAACTACTGACTTGTTATATAACCCTAACCCCATCCGGTTCACAAATGTCAATGAAATTGCTGGATCATTTATAAGAAGCCAGTTTGTTGGTAAATTACTTGTTTTAAAATTCATAAGACAGTCGAAGCTGATTCCAGTCATTGAAACCCATGCTGGCAAATTATACCCAATTAACCCACCAACCCTACGTGTATTTGGATGGTGGGAGGAAACTGGAGCACCCAGAAAAAACCCACACATGTCGTGGAGGGATGCACAAACTCCTTACAGAGAGTGGCAGTCTCAAAGCCACTTTGCGAAAGCATTGAGCTGACCACAAGCTAACTGTGGCACCCTCATTTTAAGGAAGGAAATCTGCCACCTTTATCCCGACTGGTCTAGATGTGATTCCAGACCCAGTGCTGTCCTTCCTCAGTTCAGATGAAAACACAGGTAGTATTGCCTCGAAACCCCCACCCTGTGAACAAATAAATAAAAAACCAAGAGAAATAGGCTTAAAAATTAAGGATTTATCCTCTCAGGAGTGAAATTAATAAGCACTTGCATGCAGAGAAAGGTCTAATTTTGGAAATGATTGCTCAACCAAGATTGAACTTAATGAGCTGAATATCTCTCCTCCTTACTGTTACAATCTGATGATTAATTCTATTTAATGATATCATGTTTAAATTTATCAATACATTTCTGGATAAACATGAAGTTTACTGGGCCAAGGGCAGGTATGTGGGAATGAGACACATATTGGACACAATCTCAGTTAAATAGGGGGAACCCAGTGGCACAGTTGGGGGAGCTGAGTGCCAAGGTCTAGATTTCAATCCTGACCAAGGGTGCCGTCTGTGACAGCATGGGCTTCCCCAGGGTATTCCAGTTTCCACCCACATCCCAAAAGTATGCAGGAATGTAGAATAATTAGCTGGTAAATTGTGTGCTGGTGTGTAATTGTTTGGTAGAATCTGGGGAGGGTGGGGGGGGGGAGTGAATGTTGGAACATAGAACAGAACAGCACAAGGTCAGGCCCTTTGGCCCACAATGTCTGTCCGAAAATGGTGTGAATGTGGGGAGAATAAAAATGAGATTCATGTAGGCTTAGTGTAAATGGTGGTATGGACTTGATGGGCTGAAGGGCCTGTTTCCATGCTGCATATTTCTATGATTCGATGGTCTACTTGCACCCAGACACTGACTCCAGCACAATTAGCACTTTCAAGAGAGGAGACCAGCAGAAGGAATGGGGTGACAGATTCAATCTCCATGGTTACTTTCCATTGTGACAAAAGGAGCAGATGAGAAATTGATCAAACCCAGGTATCCAATCAGAACATAACGAACAACATAAAGTCTTTGTTCATCATGACAGATGAACAATTGCTTGTTCACATCACACAATTATAGCCGCTTGTCTTGTAATCAACAGTAGGACAAAGTCAAAGAAACATTGATGGTAATTCATTAATAATTACATTTAATGCTTTGGCAGATGAAAGAAATGTTGCTTGTGTTGTGTGGCATTGATGAGACATCCTAGAGGGGGTGCTGTTTTGCACCTTTTTATGTTTACAATGTTTATAACCCAATGTATTGTGTCCACAGATACTGAGCTTTGCCTTCTTTACAGCACAGAATTTTAACCTACTTTCAGCAGATGTTCACAGAAAGGGAAATCAGTGAAATTTAAAACACTGGGTTTTCAAATACCTTAGCAGGGCCTTGATCCTCTGATGAGGCATTGGGAACTTACATTAGCCACTGAGCAGTATCTGCCAGGTTCCATCGTGATGTGCCAGCCTTTTCCCACCTTGGACAGCAGTTTGGGGAACCATAGGAAATTGCAGGAACCCGAAGACGGAAAAAAAATCACAGATTTTCCCAGTGTGGTGAAAACAGATGGCACGGTGAGCGTAGGAGTTTGTATGTTCTCCCCGTGTCTGCATGGGTTTTCCCCAGATGCTTCAGTATCCTTCCACCCTTCAAAATGTACGGGGTTTGTAGGTTAATTGGGTGCAATTGGGCAGTATGTGCTTGTGGACTGTCAGACCTTGGCACCGTGCTGTATGTCTTTTATAAAAATCTAAAAATTTATTTAAAATGAATAGCTCCCGCTTGAGGGAAATAAACTGGAGGCATTTAAGGGGAGACTGGAGAACCCAATTGTGGGAGACAGTAATGCTGATATACTGAGAAAAGATGTAAACAAGTACAGGTGAAGCAGAAACCTCAGCACAGACCCGCTGGCCCAAAGGTTTGCTGCTGCATTGTGGTTTCCAAGCAGTTGTATGTGAGAAGGAAAGAAGGAAGGAAGACAAAGGGAGAAGGAAAAATCTATCCACCACCAGGGTGCAAACAAAGAAGTGAACACGAAAACACGAAAGTCTGCAGACACCGTGATTGAAGTAAGAACACAATACTGGAGAAACTCAGCAGGTCAAATCGTGCAGCTTATATCGGAAAGATAAGGATCGATAACCAAAGTTTATGGCATGAGCCTTTCATCAAGGTATGAGAAACAAAGAGGTGGCATAGGCAGAGAAGGTAAGTAAGAAAATCAGTAGACGTTGAGGTTTAGGGCAGTATGCCAAAGAGCTGGAGAAACTCAGCAGGGCAGCCAGAGAAAGATTTACTGGAAGTGAACAGACCTACAGGCAATACTGGTTGATGGCTTGAAAGATCAGTTAAATGAATGGTTTGTGCTAAAGTTCATGGACAGGTCACCACAGGGCAACAGGTACAAACAGATTTACAACCGATCGAATCATCGGAGGTGGAACATTTGGAAACAGGTTTTTTAAAATGGTCAATATCCCTCAAACAGTTAATATCACAGATACCACCAATCATTTCAGATGCAGTTACTCTAGCTCTGCAATGTGGACAAAAACAATTTTTTTCATAATATGTTCAGTTATTTTGAACATAATGGGACTGGAAATTGCATTCCACTTTACCACACAGAGAGTGTGCTTTCGGTCTGGTTGGGGGAGGGGGAATTGTCAGTGTGCTGTAAATCTTTGTTCATCATTCCTGATGATTACAATCCGTGGATAAGACAAATGGGAGCGAGGTGGAGATCGAAGATGATATTTCAATAGTACACATAACAAACATTTGCAAGCTCAATGATTATGCATAGGATCAAGCCTCCAATATTGGTTGGTGTTACACAATAGTAGCCTCACATGCATCAAACACGCATACATGTACATGCACAATCTTTCTCATCTCAGAGAGCTCTTATTTGCATTGGAAATCATCCATTCTCTACAGTCAGGCCTCAGGGAAAGATTGCAGCAGCAAGGGCTGTTGCTATGACAGCTGAAAGAGTGCCAAGGGAGGAAAGAGGTCCTGATTTAGCTCCGCCCAGTAGGATACTGCTGATTTGGATGAATCTACGAACAGACCCACATGTACAACTTTTCAGTGGCTGGACATTAGTTGGGGCCCTCCTGGCTTCTACTTACAAATAGGTCAAGAAGTACAGCAGCAGACTGATTATGTTACAAGTCTAATAATCTGGAGGCTTGGACTAATGATCTAGAGACACGTTCAAATCTCCCCAAGGCAGCTGGGGAATTGAAATTCAGCCAATTAAATATATCTGGAACAAAATGTAATGATGTCCATGAATGCACTGGAATGTGATATGACTCATTTGAAGGTCCAGATGCGGAATTTGCCACCTCTTTCTGGCCTGGCCTCCATTACCCCGAGATCCTCACATCTATGCTCTTTAATTGACCTCAGAAATGACCTCATAAGTTACTCTGCCATGCTATGAGAGTGTCTTTGGTGCAGGGATTGTAGCAGAGTGATCATGTGATGCTGGTCCTAATGTGGGAATTAAAAGGAAATCAGTGGACCGTTGAATGATAATCCCCACACAACCCAAGAGCAGTGGTGAACAGAGACTTGTACAGTGTAGAAACAAACCCTCTCGGCCCACCTCACTTGTCACATCCACCCATACTTGTTCCACTTGCCTGGAGTAGCCTTGTATCCCTTTCCTGCTCTCTGATCCAAATGCCTGTCCAAAAACCTTTTGAACATTGTAATTGAATCTGCCTCCACCATCTCCTCTAGTTCACCACCCTCTCATTGGTAATGACTCATTTGGCAGTGTGGTTTGTGTGGAGGAAACATGGCCTCTCTGCCTGTCTGGAATGTTTGTATTGTGGGTGGCCACATGTCCTCCCTGTCTGGGACTTATTCGGAAGTCACATCACCTGTCAATCAAGGTTGGACTCCAGCCATCCATTAGTGCCTACCTTGCTGTTGGCTAATTTAAATCACCTAAGGTCATTATTGGCTAGAAGTACAAATTAGCACTGTATAATACATTGATGCAAAGTACATTCTTGTTCTCTGCCTTGTGGTCCAAGTCCTGAACAAGGTTTCATGCCAGGTCGCTACTGTAGACATTGCTGGAAGTGTCAAGGGTAAAGTGTGCACCACACTGAAGCTGAGCCATAGTATTGCGATAGATCAATACATGCAGAGAGCTGCACCCCCATTGTTACAGGGAATCAGGTGTGTGTATGAGTCCCTGTTTGTAGTTTGTGTACTCAAGTGTGTGAGCATGTTGAGTATAGGTTCACTATTGTCAGAGTCCAACCTAGATCCAAGTGAATGTCTATATCGTTGTTTAAGTGAAATAGTGAACATTTAATGTTCTCCCCCATTTGTCTCCTGTGTATTAATTAAAGTTATGTGTGATTGTTACACTTGTGTGCAGGCTTGTCTCTCTGTGAACCCATTGAATCTGATACTCTTCTCAACATGACACAGTGGAACCCTCAGTGCAAGACCTCTACTTTTTGCCTATACCCTCCAGTTGTAGACTTGCCTGTCCTGGAAGAAGAATCTATCCTTTCTACGTCCCTTGTAATTTGGTAAACCTCTATAAGGACTCAGCCTATCCAATTGCTCCTTATAAGTAAAGCCCTCCATTCCAGATAAAATCCTGCTGAATCTCTTCTGCACACTCTCTATCACTGTCTCCTTGTTCCTGTAGTGTGATTTATTTTCAGCTTCTGATTGTATATTTTCTCTCCTTTTGTAACAGGCTCCATCTAGATCTGCCTGGTGAAGTTCTGGGTCTAACTATAGGATTGTTGATGAACCCCCATCCTGAATTATCATGATGGAATTAAACATTGGATGTTGATAAGCTGAGTTCTATAATGAATTGCAAGGAGATACTGTTACGGAGCCAATCATAACTGCCATTTTGTGCACAGAAAGATCCCACTAATGCATCGAGGCAAGCACTGATTAACAGGGAAACCAACATCACCATCAATCCCTCCATATAAGACAGATCTTTAATTCTAATTGATGACCAAATTATCACCTGAGCTAAAGGACTAAAGGTTTTCCCTTCTGTGAAGTGCTCAGGGACATCTTTGAATGAAAGTTACTTCTTAATTATGAGATGCTGTTGGATATTGGTAGGACTGTTTGGCAAGATCTTGTGAGAATGTTCTGTTCCTTTACCAAGGACCTTCACCTTGAGTAACCAGAGTAGACAGGTTTACAGGAACCATTCGATTTAATGGAAAAAACATTTTAATATCTTACTGGGAGGTGGCACCCAAGACAACAGAACTCTTGACAACTGGCATTTATATAGCACCCATGACATTCAAATGAATTGTAAGGAGGACAGATGGAGGAGGGTGTTAAAGAGCTATGGTGAAGTGCTTCAGAAATCAGAAGTGGAGTAAAGACAGGGTCAAAGTAAGTAGCTAACATAAATTAAGCATCCTTAAACCCAGTAGAGGCTGGCGTGTAATCTAGAGAGTTGACCAGAACTCATGAATAGTGAAGTAATTAAAATTAAATACCTTAAAGTATAATCTGCTACCTTAAGGATCAGGCCCATCAATAAGCAAAGCAGAGCCGTTTTCTTTGTGCATGCAGCAGCAAAAAAACAACACAGTCAAATTCAAATGCATTGCCATTCAAGCACGCAGCACGATCCATCGCTTTTGGGGCATTCTCACGCGAGATCTGCTTTCAGTTCTATTCACATTATCTATTCAATTAATGATTCTGCAATGCAAATATGCAACAATGGTGAGTGCAAGTTAGAGAATGACGAGGGTTAAGAACCTTCAGAAGGGTCAAACGATTACGAGCTCAGATGCTCATCCGAACGTTGCTCTTTTCTAACAGCAAATGAAAGCTAAATATAACACTTTTGTGTAAATATACAAGTAAAAACAACAGAGAATGTGGTAACACACAGCAGGCTCATCAGTGTAAACTAAATAACAGCATTATACTGTGGTTGTGATGGTCATCCAGTGACATTTTTCATT